>NC_081849.1:8940200-9564200 GCF_963259705.1 Myotis daubentonii | reverse complement strand
TGAGGTTTCAGTAAAACAAGAAGCAAATCCAGTGTCCGGAGTTCCGGTCCATGCTCCAGCAGGGTCCACTTCAGCATCAGGCTAGTTGCAGTCCATTAGTCCATTGTGTGTGGGGTCCACAGAGCTGTGGGCCATGTGGGCAAATATAGGAGAGTGTGCCACAAGCAATACTAGTAAGAGTCCCAAGAGCATAGGGGGATCCAAGAGCACCAGAGACTGAACTCCTTTGTTTAGGGGATTAAATACCACAAATTTCACGCCTTTGTTGTGGCCATGCCCATTCTGGCCAATGACCTGCTCCCAGGTGTGTCTGAGAGGCAAGTACCTTCCCTACGGCACCACAGCTTTACTGAGCGTGTGTCTATCTCCCCTCCACTGGACCCATAGGGATGTAAAGTTGCAGCCTCCCGGTGAAGCTGCCCAAATGATGTGCCTATAATATGTGGCCTTCCCTTTGCTCCTTTCCTGCTATTAAATTGGTATCAATTCTTGTGCTTAAAACCTTTGAAAGTTTCTCTGATTTATAAAACCCAAGCTTCTGAACATGATATACTCTGATTCCATGAACTCTCGCTTTATCAAATTCATTCCTGGATGGGCACCTCTTTCAACCATAGTTCAAATTAAATACTTGTCAAGTCCAGGAAGAGACATGGGGTTATTTACCTCCTTGCTTTTATTTATTCTGTTTTCTCTACAATATTTACCTTCTTCCTCTTCTCTTGATGCCATTTACTCCTTGATAATGGGAACTAGTTTTCATCTTTAGTTCTTCCACAAGGCTTAGCAAAAGGTATGTATTCATAAATACATTAATTAATGAACTGTGATTAAAGAGCTGTGTGCGAGCTGATAACATATATGTACACACACATATATATGGCACATACATTATACCAATTTGTACACATCAAGTGTCTGCTTTCTGGCCCAGCCAGCAGTAGTATAACAGGTGTAGCAACTTTTGGAACGGGGTTCAAGAACAACTGGACTCCATAGAGTTTGAGTCCAGAACCCCAGCAGTTCAGGATGTATCCAGAAGCATCAGGAAAGCATTCCTGTCCATTTGCTCTCACTCCCTCCTCTGCAGCTTTGTTTAGGCCATCTTTCCCTACCACACATGTACTGTCTTCTGTGTCCAGTTACCCTAGCCCTACATGTCCTTCAAGGCTTGCATACACATCATCTGCATGCAAGATTTTGTATATAATTTTAAATATTAATCAACCCTAATTTCCTAGACTGTAAGCTCCTTTGCCTATAGAGAATGGGGTGTATTTTTTAATACTGATCACTGTACCTTGCTGCTCAATAAATCTTGTCTGAAATAAACAGAACCCAACTCAAGTCTTTGCTAGACTATATTTCTATATTTGTATTTTATGTAGTAGTTTGCACAGTATCTTGGTTATAGTGGTAACTTAATAAATATTTGTTGAATCAAATTAAATTCTGCTTTCTTAGTATCTCAGAGAAACACCAATTACAGTGATATAGGTAGATGTAACTAAATAAATATTTAGAATAAGTCTTTCAACACTTAATCTTATTGTTTTAACATTCTACAGACTTGAATCCACTAAATTAAGTATTTTACTGTTAATAGATAACTTTGTTGATCTTTCTTCATGATGTGTTTAAATTTTAAATCATTTAGGTGTAACGAAAAAAAGTAAAATTCATTCCTCCTTTATAAATGTCACTACGTTCTATTTTGAGAATAATGTGATTAAGGACCAGGTCTGAGAATTCTAAAATAAAGCATTCCTACCAGTGAAGGGAAAGTATGAGGCACCTTTTTCTTCCACAATCAACCCAATGTCTCACCACTTAAAACAGATTCTCTTCTGCTTGGGTAGCAATCGTGTTCTTAGCAGGTTTTGGAATAATGAACAACTTGCTTCCTAATGACAGAAGTTGAGCCTTAAAAAAATAAAATAAATAATTAAAAAGGAGAAGGGAGAGCTGACTGATTGGAACGACACCAAATTTTTATTTTCAATGGCATTTGTAGCTGCTAGAAGTGACACAATTTCTGTCAGTCTGGGAACCTGAGGTAACCAAACATAAATTGTAGTTGATCAAATTAAAGTCGGAAAAATTGTAATTAGTTCATTAAATAAATGAGGTGGAAAATTTCCCAACTTAGCGGTGAAATACAAAGCAACAGACCATCTATCCATTAGAAAACAAGATAAAAATGGATAAACCAAGAGTAAAAACTGAAGTTTCTCTTCATAAAAAACAAAACAAAGACAGGCATTAAAAAAGAAAGATTTCATTAGCAAGCTAGGGGATAAAAAGAGAAATCAAAGTGGGATTCTCTGGTAAGGAAAAGAACATGTAAGAGTTTAGATCATAATCTATAAATAGCCTTTTCTTTTATAAATCCTTCATGTTATGCATAGATTACACAGTGAGCCTCCCCTATTTTCAATATGAACAGCCACATAGCACATACATTTTAAGGCAATTTTCAACAGTAATCACAAGGAACTAGGTCTGGAAAATGACTTGGGCTTCTCTCCTTCAAAAACCAAGAAGAAAATTGATGAGGGGAGAATCTGGGAACATTGCATAAATTGCCAGGAGGACAGAGGAGGAAGAAGTTTTAGTAAATTATAAAATAATCTGAAGAAATGTTACATCCTGCTTCTTCAAACTTACCAGTGCACGGAACAAATTTAATTGGCATCCCATCATGAACCTTCCTCTAAATAACGAAGGTGACCACTTCACCTGTCATCCTTCACAAACAGGACAGGTCTTACGTCCTGTTTGTCTCTTCTCACGCCTTTGTTCTATTTTTCAATTCTATAAGATGCCAAGAGTGATGGAATGGAGTGGAAGACAGAACAATAGAGAGTGTGAAGGGGAAGATATTTTATGATTAATTATTTGATACATTTTGTTGAATTTTTAAGGACTCTTTTTCATAATATTTCCAAACACTTAAATAGAAGAAACAGTCTTTGAAATTCTATACCAAATATAAAACTCTCTGGCGGGTTTTTTTAAGCAGGACAAATAATTAGCAAATGTAACCATCATGATAGTTGGCACTTAATCAGAATATTCTTCATCACTAGGCATTATGTCTTTTTCTTAAAAAAAATATTTTAAGACCCCTGAAATGGGGATGTGCTGTACACATCTGCATTCTCAGCTCTCTCTTTCCACCTAGCCAGGAGAACCGGCATGGCTGAGGAAGAAAGCACTGTACATGGTTTCTGAGCATGGTCCTTATGAGGCAAGAAAGTTAGAACAGGGAACAAGGCCTCAAAGTCTACCCCCTTCCTTTTTCTGTCTTTGCTGGAACATGGCAGATGTGATCTTCACTGACCACCTGTTCTCCCACTACCTTCTCCCCAATTTCCTGTCACTGAGATCAACAAAACTGGTCTCAACCAGATCCAGCAGCCATACCAACCTAAAAGTGACCAGCAGGCCATTAAAATACCTTTCTAATAAGTTTGCATTATCCTTTTGGGACACGTCCCCCACCCTGCTCCCAGAGTCACCATGACAGTTCTGGGAGGACAAAAAAAAAAAAAATTGCTGTCTGGAGAGGATGGACAAGGACAAGCAGCGTGGCAGTCAACCCACCAGAAGCCAAGGAGCACTCTATCACCCTCTGTGCCCAAGTTTAATAAAAATGTTCCACCCAGGCCCCATCCAGGCATCTTGTGCTCCAAGGCCACCCGCTCTCACTTCTGGAGCGCATGCTATCACTTTGGCAAGTTATTGTACTTTGCTAAATCTTTCTGTCATGCTCTTGAATGCTTTCTTGAGCTGTGACAAGAATCTGGGTCCTGGTATCAGGTTGAGGCCTCTCTTGTCTTCCTTGGGTGTCACCAGGATTCAGATGGATTAACCCTCATGTCAGACATTTAAAATATCCATGTCTTCTTTTTTAAGAAGACAAATATATAACATCTTCCTTTAGTCACTTATCTTGAAAGTCACTGTCTCCTGCACATTTGTTCTAGCCAAAAAAGATTAGAGTTTTGTTTTCAGTCTTTTTATTACAAAAGAAATGTCCTGTAAGAATTTTAAAAATATATAACCTACACTCCCCACTGACATTTTTTTTAGTGTAAATCTCTTTGTGTCTCATTGACCCTTTCAAAATGTCCATGGAAACAATGATTCGATATAACAGTAATGTGTTCCAATAAGAGAGGTTACGTTTCTCTAAAAAACTCTTCCCTGTTTTTCAGAGTACATTAATTCTGAGTACTTTCTAGTTCAATGCCCCTGCTTTCATTGTCTAAAAACTCTTTCATTAACCACAAAAATGTTGTTTTGTACATTTCCATCTTTGATATTTTTTTGTCATGTTTTATATGCTCTCTGCAGGGAATCTCATTGTGAAACATAATTTAAAATATTTTTTTTTTTGCATTAACAGCTCCCAAATCTACACTCCAGCCCAGAACTCACTCTTCAGCTTTAACACTATAGGACATATCCACCTACTTATTCAACATGTTCTTAAAGAAGGTAACCCAGACCAGGGCATCCTCCCAGGTTTCATCTGGGTGCCATTTTTAATACCTTCCACTCTCCCACAATTTTCTTTAATCTCTACCTCATATAGTAATATCCAATGCTTTGTCAAATCCTATTAATTTTCCCTTTGATATATTTCTTGAAGTCAATCATTTCCATTAGACCTTGCCTAGACTCTTAAATAATTTCGGTGATTTCAATGTAATCTGTATACCCTTCCATAGTTTCATTCCAAGTAAAAATATAATCATCTAATTTATTTCAATTAAATTTTCTTATATATCATGTTAACTTCCTTTTAGATCTGGCCTCTGCCTACCTACTCAAGCCTCGTTTCTTACCACTTGTTGCTTAACTATGCTGGGCAAAGTTCCATATAAAATAATATACCTGAGTATTTGAACAGCTCATATCAATAACTACCTAGTCTATATTGTATATATAAACCACAATATATTTTAGTACTCTTCTATTGATAAATATTTCTAATTTTTGTTATTGTAAACAATACTGCAAAAACCATCTTTGTGCATATAGCTTTACATATTTTCACACAATGTGATTATCTCCTTAAGATAAATTCTGTGCCCCAAGGGCACAAAGTGAATACAAAGAGAGTCAGATTATACCTATATCTTGTGGACCAAAATGGGGCACTGAAGTAAATCTAACTGAAAGGAACCTCATAGGGTGGTCTGAATACAAATTTCTATCTAGGCAGGTCTTGGTGAGTAGTCATGCCCCAGGCATATAACTTCTTCAGTAAAAGGTTTATCTTTGCCTTAAGCAAGCCCCATGCTTTCTGTACATCTAGGTTAACACACCTTTGAAATAAGAGGGCGTATAATCTTGTTAACATATTCTTTAATCCAATTCCCACCTTGCTTTCTTCCACCTTCATATAACCTTCCCTGTGTTCTCTCCTTAATTCCAAACACATAAAAGAAATTGCAAAACTGTGATTCTCTGGAGCATTTGAGATCTTTCATTCCAGTATTGTTGTCAGTTTGTCTCAAATACACTCATAAAAAGTATCTACAGGTTTTCATTCTTGTGTCAACAGCACACAGATGGTTGCATTGAAAGAAGGGAACCCTGAAATTGTTAAAGCTAGATCTTTTTTTTTTTTTTTTACATTTTATTTTATTGATTTTAGAAAGAATAGAGGAGAAAGAAAGAGAAACATTGATGTGAGAAAGAAAGACCTATTGGTTGTCTCCCAAATGCCTTCACTCGGAGTGGAACCCACAACCATAATCAATCAAACTTGCCACCTCCAGCCAGCTGAATCACACTGGCCAGGGCAAACCTGGATCCTTAGAATGGGTAAGTATGCCTGCTCTCTGCCCTGAGGAAGACACTATCTTTGTCATACTGGAGAGCAAGCATGTTTGCCCTTTGCTCTGGAGAGCCACACTCTTCTTCCAAGACTCTAAGCAAGCTTGTTCTTTGCTCTGGGTGGAGACATTATCTCTATTTTTCAAAGCTGTTCACTAGGAAAATATCCTCTAAAAATAGGTCTGGTATAAAATATAGCCAATGCCTCACTTCTGAAGATAAGCAGAATCTCGAGAGACCTGCAGATAATCCAAGGATCATTAAAACCATAACTAGGTTCATCAAAGGCAGTAATCGATAGAGCTATGAGAACTGTCTTGAGCTCTGCCAACTGAGTTGGAGCAACCACAGTCATGCTTGGTTCTGTGTAGCTGTCACTGAGGCTCAAGAGCCAGATCAGCCCAGCGAACACCACTGGGTTTCTGCTCAGCTGAATCATTCATCAACAGATATTTAAGGGAGCGTCCATGTACTCAGTAGCTTTGTTTTACGCTGCAGAGATGACAGAGAGAGATGGGTTAGAAAGTATGTTATGTGTCCCACTGGCACGTCTCCAGATAGAGTTCTTCCTAATCAGAAAAATCCCCCTGGCCTTTATGAACATTCATGGCATCAGCATATAAAACCTCAATATCAATTATGCATTCATCAAGGGAAGTCTTCACAAGAGTACATTGAATTAACCCAAAGAGTCCCAGCTATAATGTCACTTTGACTTCTTTTCCCCACCACAAAACTTGCCCAAACTCCAGTAGTTAGATTTTGGTGTCCTTTTGCCCCCATTGACTTTCTCCTGTACTCAACAAAACTGTAAAATTTGAGTCCTTAAGTTCTACATAGTTCCACAGATTATTAGGATGTCTTTGTATGGACTTCAGTCCCCATTAGGGACTTACATGGAAACTTTAGCCTTTCTCCTTAATGATATTCCTTTTTTAATTTCTTTATTGATTAAGGTATTACATATGTGTCCTCATTCCCCTTTAACCCCCCCCCCAACATTCCCCCCAATCATGCTCTCACCCCCCTGTTGTCTGTGTCCATTGGTTAGGCTTATATGCAGGCATACAAGTCCTTTAGTTGATCTCTCCCAATATTCCTTTTTAAAGCAGCTGAGATCAGTCCAGAGAGAGTGAAAGCACAGTTGTGCTATTAAGTAAGCACATCAATTTTCTCAAGGTATTGTAACAACCCCACTTCCACTAGCAAAGGAGAAATTCTACTTGGGCAATTCTCCGATAACAGTTTCATCTGTATATGAGCCTTTGTTTTTTTATACATATACTAGAGGCCCAGTGCACAAAAATTTGTGCACTCGGGAAGGTCCCTCAGCCCAGCCTGTGCCCTCTCGCAGTCTGGGACCCCTTGGGGGATGACCACCTGCTGGCTTAGGCTCACTCCCTGGTGGATTGGGCCTAAGCTGGCAGTCAGACATCCCTCTGGGAGCCTGGGATCCCTCGGGAGATGTCCACTTGCCAGTGGGGAGCAGGCCTAAGCTGCAGTCGGACATTCTTAACGTTGCTGAGGAGGCAAGAGAGGCTACCACCACCACCGCTGTACTGGCAGCCATCAGCCTGGCTTGTGGCTGAGCAGAGCTCCCCATGTGGGAGCGCACTGACCACCAGGGGGCAGCTCCTGCATTGAGCATCTGCTCCCTGGTGGTCAGTGTGTATCATAGTGACCAGTCGTTCCCAGTCATTTTACTGTTAGGGTCAATTTGCATATTACCCTTTTATTATAAAGGAGTGCCTGGCCAGCCTGGGTGAGGAGCTGATGGCTGTTTGCAGGCTGGCCACACCCCCTTCGGGGGGAGGGGGGGTCCTGCTGGGGTTCCTGGCCAGTCTGTGTGAGTGGCTGATGGCAGTTTGCAGGCTGGCCAAGCCCCCTAGCAGGGACCCTTACCCCACGAGGGTGTGGCCAGCCTGGGTGAGTGGCTGATGGCTGTTTACAGGCTGGCCACAGTCCCTTCAGGGTGGGGATCCCCGCTGGGGTGCCTGGCCAACCTGGGTGAGGGGCTGATGGCTGTTTGCAGGCTGGGCAAGCCCCCTAGCAGGGATCCTCACCACATGAGGGTGTGGCCAGCCTGATTGAGTGGCTGATGGCTGTTTGCAGGCTGGCCACAGTTCTTTCAGGGTGGGGGTCCCTGCTGGGGTTCCTGGCCAGTCTGGGTGAGGGGCTAAGGGCTGTTTTCAGGCTGGCCACTCTCCCTTCAGGATTGGGGGTCCTTCTGGGGTGCCTGGCCAGTCTGGGTGAGAGGCTGAGGGCCATTTTCAGGCTGGCTAAGCCCCCCAGTGGGGGCCCTCACCCCATGAGGTTGTGGCCATCCTGGGTGAGGAGCTGATGGCTGTTTGCAGGCTGGCCACAGCCCCCAGCCACCCAAGCTCCCAGTGGAGGCTGGCTGGAAGCAGGTATCTGGGATTTATTTGTCTTCTATAATTGAAACTTTGTTGCCATGACCGGAGGCCATAGACAGCTCAGGGCTGGCGGGAAGCTTGGCTTCCTCCATCTCCCAGGCAATGAAGCCTCCTGCTTGCTCCAGCTCTGTGGCTGCCAGCCGCCATCTTGGTTGGGTTAATGTGCATATAGTCGCTCTGATTGGCTGGTGGGCGTGACTTTGGGCATAGCGAAGGTACTGTCAATTAGCATTTTTGTCTTTTATTAGTGTAGACTAGAGGCCTGGTGCATGGCATCATGCACCTGTGGGGTCCCTCAGCATGGCCTACACCCTCTCGCAATCTGGGATCCCTCGGGGATGTCGGACTGCTAGTCCCGCAGGGATCAGGCTGCAATTGGCAGTCCAACATTCCCCGAGGGATGTGGCAGTGCGCGAAGCAGCAGGCTGCCAGGGAGGAGCCCAAGCCAGGCTGGGTGCTGCTTTGTTCATCCTGGCCCCACTGTGTCTGCTGCTGCCACCGCTTGGTAGCACTGCTGTGGAGGTGGGAGAGGCTCACACCGCTGCAGCTACTCTCACCAGCCGTGAGCTCGGCTTCTGGCTGAGCAGCGCTCCTGCTGTGGGAGTGCACTGACCACCAGGGGGCAGCTCCTGCATTGAGCATCTGCCCCTTGGTGGTCAGTGCATGTCATAGCGACCGGTCGACCGGTCATTCGGTTGTTCAATCATTTGGTCTCTTAGGTTTTTATATATATAGATAGTTAACATAGTACTCAGATCATAAACATTTCCTTTCAGAATTTTTGTTATATTTTCAACATATGCCAGTTGAAAATCAAGGCAGTCAAAGCAAAGTTATGTTTCACCATATAAATCCTTATTCACTTATCTAGTTTTTCTACTTCTTTTCACTCCTCTTCTTACCCTTCTGAATTCTGAGATGGTGGATGAGTGAGGGGGAAGATACCTACTAAGAAGGGCTCCTGGTGGCTAACTGGGCTTTAAAAAAACAAAATACAAAAACAAAAAAGCAGAGCCTAGCAGTTATTTCTGCACAGGGGCCTCTCAAGCAAACAGCACTTCTCTGAGAAGCCCCTGCGCTGGACTGCCTGGGCTGTTAACCACCTGCCTGCACTGTTTCTGCCATCTGAGCCAGCCCTCATTAAAGACTTCCTGCATTCCTATTTCAACCAACAGGACTGAGCCTTTCTGCATCCAATGAGAGTTGCATAGCTCTGACCAATCAGAGCAGCTCTATTTTAACCAGGGGCCAGGGGCAGGTACTTCAGTCTAAGCCAGCCCTCCTCTGGCTCAGAGTGCACTTTGCACACAGACTGAAAACTGCATTTCCCTCAATGTTTGGCTGGAGCTGAAACACGTAAGTCATCTCCCTACAGAGCAGACCAAATGTTTGGGGATCACCGTGGATCAGAGACTCCTCCACTAGAGCTGCCTAGCTGAAGAGGGACCTGGCCCCAGTGCTGCATCACAGCTGCCCACTAGCGCTATTCAGCTGTGCCACAGCAGTGCTGATTCCATGGCCATGCCGTGTTATGGTCAAGCTGTTTGCACTAAAGTCACGCACCCCAAAATGAGGATTCCTGTTGGCGTCTGAATTGGCTCCAATAATGCTTTTCATGGAAAGTGTTTCATACTCAATAGATTACATTCCTAAAATGTATGTATTATTTTAATAAATGCTATAGATTTTATTTTATTAAGTACTAAGGGCCCAGTGCATGAATTCATGCACCTTGAAGGGAACTGTGGGCCCCAAGACTGCAGTGGGCACAGGGGTGGGTCTCGGCCCATCCTTCACGCCCAGCCCAACCCCTCCTACCATGGCCCCTGGTACCCTGTCTGCCAGCAGCCCTGTTCCCACTGCCACCACTCCCACATGCTGATGGCCCCGGCCCCACTCACACCCACTCATGGCATGGAGTGATTGGGGCCAGTGCCAGCAGTGGGTGTGAGCGGTGGCTGCTGCCCCAATCACCCCTCAGGAGCAGGGGGAGGTGGAGAAGCCCTCAGGGGTGATTGGGGCCAACAGCCACCACTCACACCTGCTGACAGATCCAAGTGATCAGGACTGGCGCTGGGCCCTAGCAGTGGGTGCAAGCAGAGGCTCGCCCTGATGACAGTGACTGGTGCCCCGCCTTGGTCTGGTGTCCCCACTCACCTGTTCTACCATCCTGCTGTGGCCGATGCCCTCCATGTTCCGCACCTGCCCCCTGGTGGTCAGTGCACATCATAGCAACCGGTTGTTCTGCCGTTCAGTCTATTTGCATATTAGGGTTTTATATAGATAGATTATACTACTCAGTATGCTTAAAATATGACTGAAGAAAATTGACTTTATTCTGGATAGCTATCTAAAAACCTAGAAAAATATAGGCTGTATTCAAATAAAATAAAGATGGAAACAACATCATTATGTTATGAGCAAATGAAAATTTACACTCTGCACAAGATTTAGTATTTGCTATTTCTCATCAAATCTGAGAATTGCATGATAGAATGAAGTTGAGAAGTCAGAAATCTTTCTCATATGTCATTCAGTTGATTATGTTCTTATAGAGGAGATAGAATTTCAATTCAATAACTCTAAGATATGTTGTTTTGGTCCCTTAGCTTAATAACTTCAGTCAGGTTGTATATTATATAAATGTTTATACAAAGAGATGATGGAGGGTATTGGTATAAGATCAAGGTAAATGTTAGGATATCTAGAGTAGAATGTACTAATGGTTTGAATTAATTCCAATGGGATGCCCTTACAGTAGGTTGAGCTCAGTCATAGGAAAACATAAGAAGTCTGGAATATATGCATAGATTCAATAATGCATAATCACAAAAAATATTATTTATAAAATAATGAATTGAGGATAGATTTCCCCTCATCATCCTAAAAGTATATTCTAATATAATTTAAATAATTTCTTAAAATCCTAACTTGTTAACATCAACCACTTGTCTTTCCTCAAACTACTCATGAGTAGGTTGTCCATTTACAGAGCAAAAAGGCTCTAAGTAATCTTTGTTACAATTTTCTTTAAATGAAGTGTCACCATTTCTGAGATGCATATATGACTTTAGAAATACTTAAGTAACACTTTTTAACAATGAGAAATCTCAGCATTTCCTGACAGTGAGACTGAAAGAATTACATTTTACACTATAAAAGTTGTTTTCATTTACATAATATAAGCAATATGAACGATGAGGCCTAGCACATGTCCTTTAAAGATACAAGGACAGAAATCCATGCCATTTGCTTCTAATTTTAATTGTCCTAGTGAATAGTAATTGTTCAACCCCTTGTCAAGGAAGGGGGAAATGGTCAATTAAGTTCTCATGTGCAAATTTATCCCAAGACCAGGATTCCTCTGCCTTTATCTAGAAACCACGGGATCATCACAATTTACCTGAGTCCCAGGGAGAACACTATGCAAACTCATGTCTGGATTGCACAAGTGATCCCTCTGTCAGTCTTGTGAGACCCTTTCTGCCCTTGCTGACCTTGTTTTTCTATTTTCAGGGAGTCTCCTGGCAAGAGAGCCCTAGTCAAGGCAAGCTGGGAAACAGTATTATCGCCTTGTTTGTTATGCTTTCTGACTTGGCTTTAGGCAAAGCTCTAATAACAAGAAAAGGTGGTATTGTTGACCAGTTAATAATTAATAGCACTTTGCAAAAGAAGCTCTTCTGTAATAGGGCTTTGTCAGGAAGGTCAAGTATAAAAGGGGTTGCAGGTTCTGTAAGCATGAGTGGCATTTGCATATGTCAGAACAGACGGTGCATGCTAACAGCACCAACATTCCACATCTGCTTCTGTTTATTCCCATGCTAACACCCCAAAGTACAGAAGTCCTGTGTTAATTGCTCAGTTACATATAGACTGTTGATGTGTTCTCCATGGAGCTTTTCATAAGTGCACTGTTGCAAATAAACTGCTAATGACTTTGCTTATTCGAACCACCCTTTTAAGGAAATCTACAGCGTACACAGACTAATGATTCCTCTATTTAGCACTGTGCTTGTGAGTAGGTTTGCATAGAAGAGTATCAATTAAGTAGCAATTATCTGCAAAGTGGAATTAAAAAAAGGAGGATATAAATAAGTAATGAGCATGATGCTAAAATCTCTGAGAACAGCTAAAATTGAACTCTGAGGACAGGGCACCGACTAGTGAAATTTTTCTCATCCTTTCTTACACCTAAACCCCACAGAGCCCCTGTGGAAACCAGAACAAGCACAGACACTTAAGTTCTTAAGTGATTTTTTTTAATATTTGATTTACAAGGTGACACTTTCTGAAAAATCAAAGAAATAAGGAAAAACAAAGCTGAATCTGAACACGATTAGCAAGACAGTTTAACAAATAAAAGGTTGGCCCTACAAATGTCTATTTTATGAAAACATATCAGATTTTCTATATGTCTTAGTAAAAGAGCACTGAATCTCAATTTATTCCTCTATCCTTGTCAATGGCCTCTATCAGTAACTCATACTTCTCTGGAAAACTCAACATTATCTGACCAGGTAGGGTTCTGAGGATATGCAAATTGTCCACATTGGTAGGAGTGGTAACAAACTTTAAAAGATCTATATTTGTTTACTAGTCTTGGCTTATAACAGCCAGATAGGTTCTTATAGCTCAGTCTTCCCTCGGGAGATATTCAGAGAGGCAGAGACCCTGGCATCCTTGCAGGATAAAGGACTGGCGCCATTTGGGTCTTATCGTTGTCAATCATGACAGGTTTGACTTCAGTATCTTCCTTCAACAATGGACTGGGAAGAACTAGAGCAGGGAGCCAAATGTTTTAAGATTCTCTAGAAGATTTAGAGCCCAATAATTTCTTTGATAACTTTTTTACCCTCAGGGCTAAATGACGACAATAGGTCAAAATTTTATTTTTATCTATAGTGATCCTAAACGAAGACATATGTTTTGACAAATATATATGGAAAAAGACAATTAGAAATGTGAACTGTATTGGCCACACTACAATTAGACTATTGTGACAAAATATTTCAAACAAATGGAAATGAGAAAAGAAAAAGCTGTGGTAGAAATATTTCTATGTGACAAAATAGACTTTAAAACAAAGGCTATATTAAGAGACAAAGAAGGGCACTACATAATGACAAAGGGAGAAATCCAGCTAGAGGATATAAGTCTTATAAACATTCATGTAGCCCTCATAGAAGCACCTGAATATATAAAGCAAATCTTAATGAAAATAAAGGGAGAGATTGGCAATATTACAGTAATAGTAAAGGATTTAACACCCCTTTGACATCAATGGATAGACCTTCCAGACAGGAAATCTACAAAGAAACACTTGCCTTAATTGACTTAGTACATCAGATGGATTTAATCTATATCTTAAGATCATTTTACCCCAAAGCAACAGAATACACATTCTTCTCAACATTTTCTAGGATAAACCACATGTTACAACCCAAAGCAAGTCTCACTAAATTTAATAAGATTGAAATCATATCAAAAATCTTCTCTGACCATAATGTTATACAACTAGGTATCAATCACAAGAAAAATATTGAAAAGCAAACCAATACATGGAGGCTAAATTACATGTTACTAAACAATGAATTGGTCAACAATGAGATCAAAGAAGAAAACTTGAAGTAAAAATGAGAACACAACAACCCAAAATCTATAAGACACAGCAAAAGTAATCCTAAGCAGAAAATTCATAGAATTACAGTCAAACCTCAAGGAACAAGAAAAAATCTCAAATAAGCTATCTAACTTTACACTTAAAGGAAGCGGAAAAAGAAATGTGAATAAGCCCAAAGTGATTAAAAGAAAGAAAGTAGCCCTACCCGGTTTGGCTCAGTGGATAGAGCGTCGGTCTGCGGACTGAAGGGTCCCGGGTTCAATTCTGGTTAAGGGCATGTACGTTGATTGCGGGCACATCCCCAGGAGGGGGTATGCTAGAGGCAGCTGATTAATGTTTCTCTCTCATCAATGTTTCTAACTCTATCTCTCTCCCTTCCTCTCTGTAAAAAAAAAATCAATAAAATATATATTTTAAAAAAAGAAAAAGGAAAAGAAAGAGCTCAAATAACCGAACCTTACACCTGAAGGAACTACAAAAAAAAAAAAAAAGTAATAAAGATCAGAGCACAAATAAACAAATTAAAATCTAAAAAACACTACAAAGAATCAATGAAACTAAGAGCTGTTTCTTTGAAAATATAAGCTTGATTGAGAAACCTCTAACCAGACTCATAAAGAAAAAAAGTGAGAGGACCCAATTAAATATAAACAGAAATGAAAGAGGAGCAGTAGCAAATGACACCAAAGAAATACAAAGAATTATGAGAAAATACTAAAAACAACTATATGCCAAAAAATCAGACAATCTTGAAAAAATGGGTAAATTCCTAGAAACATATAATCTTCAAAACTGAATCAAGAAGAATCAAAAATTAAAATATACATATCAAAACTAATGAAATTGAAGCAGTAATTTAAAAAAAATTCCAGCCCTAGCCAGTTTGGCTCACTGGATAGAGCGTTGGCCTGGGGACTGAAAGGTCCCAGGTTCGATTCCAGTCAAGGGCATGTACCTTAGCTGCAAGCACATCCCCAGTAGGGGGTGTGCAGGAGGCAGCTGATCGATGTTTCTCTCTCATCGATGTTTCTAACTCTCTATCCCTCTCCCTTCCTCTCTGTAAAAGAATCAATAAAATATATATTTTAAAAAATTCCAGTATACCAATGTCCTGGACCAGATGGCTTCACAGGGAATTTTAACAAATGTTCAATGAAATAACACCTGTCCTCAAGCTACTGCAAAAAATTCCAAAGAAAGGAAGGCCCTCAAGCACATTTTATGAGGGCAGCATTATTGTTATTTCAAAACCAGGTAAAGACACTACAAAAAAAAGAAAATTCTAGGCTAACGTCCCTGATGAACATGGATTCTAAAATCCTTAACAAAATATTAGCAAAGTTGATTTAGCAATACATTAAAAAGACCATACAGTATGATCAAGTGGGATTTATTCCAAGGATGCAAGGTTGGTACAATTTTAGCAAATCAATAAATGTGATACACCACATTAAAAAAAATAAAAGATAAAAATTACAAAATAATATCACTATAAAAATCATTTGGAAAAATCCAGCACCCATCCCATATAATAAAGCCTAATATGCTAAGTGTACGGAGTGCTGCTCAGCCAGAAGCTGGGCTCAGAGCTGGTGAGCACAGCGGCACTGGCAGGTGCCTTTCCCACTTCCATGGCAGCACTAAGGATGTCAGACTGCTGGCTTAGGTCTGCTCCTGGCATCAGTCTGACATCCCACAAGGGCTCCCGGACTGTGAGAGGGAGCAGGCGGAGCTGAGGGACCTCCCCCCACCCCAAACACACACACAAGTGTACAAATCTCATGTACTGGGCCTCTAGTTTATGATAAAACTCTCAGTGGGAACAGAGGGTATATACCTCAATGTACTAATGGCCATATATGACAAACCCACTGCCAACTTCATACTCTATGGGGAAAAACTACAAGCATTTTCTTTAAGATCAGAAATATAACAGGGATGTCTGCTTTCACCAGTCTTATTCAACGTAGTATTAGATCTTTGGGAAGTACTAGCCACCACAATCAGACAAGAAAAAAATAAAGGGCATCCAAATTGGAATGGAAGAAGTAAAACTCATTATTTACAGAAGAACTGATACTATGTATAGAAAACCCTAAAGACCACCAAAAAATTACTAGAGCCCTGACCAGTTGCTCGTGGTTAGAGCATCAGCCTGCTGACCAAAGGGTCTTGGGTTCTATTCCCAGTCAAGGGTATGTACCTTGGTTGCAGTTCCATCCCTGGCCCTGGTGAGGCATGTGTGAGAGGCAGCCAATCAATGTGGCTTTCTCACATTGATGTTTCTCTCTCTTTCCCCCTCTTCCTCACTCCCTTTCAGTCTCTCTAAAAATCAATTGAAAAAATATCCTCCACTAAGAGCTGGTAAGTGAGTTTGGTAAAATAGCAGAATACAAAATTAATATTCAGAAATTGGTGGCTTTTTTATACACCAATAATGGGCTATGGTAAAGAGAAACTAAAAAGTCAGTCCCATTTAAAACTGAATAAAAAAAAATAGTAGGTACCTAGAAATAAATATTACCAAGGTGGTAAAAGATCTGTACTCAGAAAATTATAAAGCATTGAAGAAGATCTAAGTAAGTGAAAACATATATACCATGTTCATAGATAGGAAGAATAAACATCACTACATTGTCATAATACACAAAGCAATCTATAGATTCAACTCAATTCCCATCAACATATTAATGGTGTATTTTATAGAACTAGAACAAGTATTTTAAAATTTTATATGAATAGCCCCTGTAATCTTGAGAAAGAAGAAACAAGTTTGAGAAATCATGCTACCTAATATCAAACTATACTATAAGATCATAATAATCAAAACAGCCTGCTACTGACATAAACACAGACAGATCAATGGAATGGAATAGAGAGCTTAGAAATAAACCCAGACCATTATGGCGAATCAATATTTAACAAAGAAGGCAAAAACATACAATGGGATAGAGATAGTCTGTTCAATAAATTGGAAAATTGGACAGAAACTAAACCACCTCCTTACATCATACACAAGAATAAACTCAAAATGTATTAAAGACTTAAATGTAAAACTGGAAACCATAAAAATCCTAGAAGTAAACATAAGCAGTAAAATTTTGTATATTTCTTATAGCAATATATTTTCTGATACATCTACTTGGGCATGGAAAAATAAATGAGTGGAACTACATCAAACTAAAAAGTTTTACACAGCAAAGGAAACCATTACTTCCTCACTAACAATATGAAAAAAACACACTGAATGGAAGAACATATTTGCCAATGATAAATCTAATAAGGGGTTAATACCCAAAATACTCAATGGGAAAAACTAAAACCATTTCCCCTAAAAACGGGAACAAGACAGGGATGTCCGCTCTCACCACTCTTATTCAACATAGTACTAGAAGTCCTAACCACAGCAATCAGACAAGAAGAAAAAAGGCATCCAAATTGGAAAGGAGATAATAAAACTCTCATTATTCTCAGATGACATGGTATTGTACATAGAAAACCTTAATAACTCCACCCAAAACTATTAGCTTTAATGAATGAATTTGGCAATGTAGCAGGATATAAAATTAATACACAGAAATTGATGGCATTTTTATACACCAATAATGAATTCTCAGAAAGAGAAACTAATAAAACAATTCCATTAACAGTGCAACAAAAAAATCAAGATATTTAGAAGTCAACCTAACCAAGAAGGTAAAAGTCTTGAACTCAGAAAACTACAGGACATTGAAAACAGAGGTAGAGAAAGATTTAAACAGTGGAAGAAAATACCGTTTTCATGGATTAGTAGAATCAACATTATTAAAATGCCCATACTACCCAAAGCAATCTATAGATTCAATGCAATCACTATTAAAATACCAATAGCATATTTCACAGATATATGACAAATAATCCAAAAATTTATATGGAACCTAAAAAAAGACCCCGAATAGCCACAGCAATCTTGAGAGAGAACAAAGTTGAAGGGATCACAATACTAGATATCAAGTTATACTGCAAAGCCACTGTAATCAAAACAGCCTGGTATTGGCACAAGAACAGGCATGTAGATCAATGGAACAAAACAGAGACCCCAGAAATTGGGGGTGGGGGGGTGGAGGAGGAAGAGATCACCAAAAGAAGATGTATGCATATATGCATAACCTATGGACACAGACAATAGGGTGTTGAAAGTCTGGGTAGGGATGGGGGTGGGGCTGTGCTAGAAGAGATCAATGAGGGGGGAGGGAATATATGTAATAATTTCAACAATAGAGGTTTAAATAAAAGAAAAAAGTAATTATTGATGGGTATGTTGTTATTGACATTTTATTATTCATATTTTTACCTTATTTCTTCTTCTTAAAGAAATCCCTTTAACATTTATTATAATACTAGGGGCCCAGTGCATGAATTCATGCACCTTAAAGGAACTGTGAGCCGCGAGGGTGTGGTAGGCACAGGGATGGGTCTCAGCCTATCCTCTGCAGCCCCCAGTCCTCTCTCTGCCAGCAGCCCTGCTCCCGCTGCTGCCGCTCCCATGAGCTGATAGCGCCAGCCCCACTGGCACCCACTGACAGAGCCATGCGATTGGGGTCAGCACCATCAGTGGGTGCAAGCAGGGCCAGCGCCATAAGTGGGTGAAAGCAGTGAGAGGTAGAGAAGCCCTGAGAGGCGATCGGGGCCGGCAGCCGCCACTCACACCCGCTGACGGTGCTGAGCGATCAGGACCCACGCCGGGTGCCAGCAGTGGGTGCAAGTGGCAACTCTGGTGCTGGCTGCAAGTGCAAGCGAGGCCGGTGCCAGCAGCAGGTGTAAGACCGGGTGGGACCATAGCACGTGGGAGCAAAGAATTTTCAGTAACCACCAGAGGCTTTCCCTGATGACAGTGACCGGCGCCCTGTCTTCGTCAGGTGCCCCCGCTCACCTGCTTCACCATCCAACCGCGGCCAATGCCTGACATGTTCTATGCACGCCCCCTTGTGGTCAGCGCATGTCATAGCAACCGGTTGTTCTGCTGTCCCGGTTGTTCGCTGTTCAGTCTATCTGCAGATTAGCCTTTTATTATATAGGATTGGTTTGGTAGTGATGAACTCCTTTATATTTTTTATGTCTGGGAAACTATATATCCTCTGATTCTAATTGATAGACTTGCAGGGTAGAGTAATCTTGGTTAGAGGTTCTCTCTTATCATGATATATGTTTCCTGAAAATTTCTTCTGGCCTACAAAATTTCTGTTGAGAAATCAGAAGAAAGTCTTATAGAAGATCCCTTTTTTATGTATCTGACTTTCGCTTGTTACTTTTAATATCCTCTCTCTGTTTCTAACATTTGACACTTTGATTATGATGTGTTTTGATGTGTGCTTTGGGTTTATCTTGTTTGAGAATCTCTGTGCTCCCTGTACTTGTATGTCTCTATTTCCTTCCCCAAGTTAGGGAAATTTTTGTCAATCATTTCTTCAAATAGATTTTTCAATTCCTCTCTCCCTCTCTTCTTCTGGTATCTTTATGATGCAAATGTTGTCATGCTTCATATTTTCTCAGAGGTTCCTTAAACTATTTTTATTATTTTAAAATTTATTCTATGCTTTGCTGTCAAAATGAATATATTTGATACACACTGTTTCTACTTGATGTTTCTTATTCTTTGGTATATTAAAGGAAATAGAATTTGAAGTGGGGAACTGTAATACACTTCTCAAGTTCTGCTTGTTGAAAGCAAACTAATCAAACTAGTATTCATTTACTCCTCTGAAAAAGTTGCTCATATTAACCATTCATATATTCTTTGGGCAGTCATTTCCAAACCTCACTGATTTTTTTTTGCTGTTGCTGTTGCTAATCCTCACAATAAATTAATTCCATGGATTTTTAGAGAAAGTGGAAAGGAGGAGGAGAGATGAGAGAAACTTTGGTTGCCTCCCACACATACCCTGACCAGAGCCACGAATGGAGCCTGCAACCAAGGTACGTGCTCTTGAATGGAATCAAACCTGGGACCCTCAGTCTGTGGTCTGACACTCTATCTACTAAGCCATTTTGGCCAGGACCAAACCTGGTTGATTTTAATACCCACTTAAAGTAGTAATAAACATATGTAATCTAGGACCCCTTTCATATAACAAGTTTCTGGGTGGAGGTACAGACATTTGTATCTCAAAAATTTCAGTCGATCATTTAAAAATAAAATAAGAAAAGGAAATAAAAGGTATACAGACTCAGAAGGAAAAAATAAACCATTTTTTGCAGATAACATGATTATGTAAAAGTTCCAGGGAATAAGCCAAAAAAATACTCTTAGATCTAATACTTGATTATAACAGGATTTCAGGACACAACGTTAATTTATAAAAGGAAAAGGAAAGCAGTAATATAACTATACCTAGTATTTCTGAAAACAAAGAAGATCATCAAACAAGCCTGCACATAAATTCCTTTTAAAATCTTATCACATTTAATGTAAAGCAATGCCAATATCTCCTATCAGAATTTCTTAAAAATACATGTTTTTTTAATATCCTTGGAGTGTGGATACGGACATATAGTGAAGACTTATATAACTTCACCCATTTCACATACTCTGCAAAAGTCAAATTTGGTGTAAAGCTGGTTTAACTTATGCTACATTGAAGTGAATTCATTACTGTCAGGACAGGAAAAAAATAAGAATTACGTAACTGAGACTCTTCTTTAATGTCAGTCTTGAGATGACAGCATGATAGCAAAGTACTGTTACACTATAATCTCCAACTAAAGCATGTACATAGGTAATAAAACAGTGTTTGTATATTCATCCATTTGTTGTTTTTTCTTCTTTTGCTTATTAATCCTAAACTATAATTCCATCTCATAAAAATTACAATTTCCCCCCACTTCCTCCATCTATTGAGATTAGAGAATCTACTATATCCTGGGACTGATGATGTAAATAATTTATGTATTATTAAAATCCCATTCTAATAATGAAAGGAAAGTGACATGCCATCAATCTTTCTTAATTTATTTAAAATTCTAGTCTGCATCATGGATTATGTTAGGTGTTTGCTATTCAAAATTAAGTAGGGTGCAATTTATAATTGCAGATATCTTAGAGTCTAGATGAAGGACAGACAGGTAAACAATATATGTCCATCACATGTTTCTAGAATCTAGTTCAGAACCTAGGGTAGGCACTTAATAATAATAGTAGCAGTAACTACTATGACTATGCATGTCAGACATTTATTTTCATAATAACGCTTTTTATACACCAGGCACTTTTCTGAGCACTATATTCATTTCATTGCTCTTACAAATGCAATGATGCAAATGCATTGCTTGCCCATTTTATTGATGACAACACCAAAATCTAGACACATACTGTGTCAAGGTATTGGTTTGGTGCTATGGCCAGCTCTATCTGGTTATTATGTGCTAAACCCTGAAAAAAGACACAAGCTCAACAAGCTAAAAATCAAGACAGCTTGGCTGGTGTCGCTTAGTGGTTGAGCATTGACCTATAAACCAGGAGGTCACAGTTGGATTCTTGGTCAGGGCACATGCCAGGGTTGCTGACCCAGTCCCCAGAAGGTGGTGTGCAGGAGGCAGCTGATCAATGATTCTCTCTCATCATTGATATTTCTATCTCCTTCTCCCTTCCTCTTTCAAATAAATAAAAACATATTTAAAAAGAAAAAAATAAAGACAGTGGATAGACGAAGGGAATAAGCAGTGTCAGAGGCAGGAGAGATAAAAGGAGATGAATTGTGAGTATTTCAATCTCAAGGGCAGGATCAAGACAGAAAATAAATATAATTTTGAGAGGCAAATAGATGGCCAACCAAGAAAGGAAAATTTACTTGCAATACTGAGTTTGAATGGGATAAAGAAGGGATTAAATGTAGGAGATATTTAAAAGATAAGGATCACAACACTGCCTGATATGCGAGGTGAAGGAAAGGGAAAAATCTGAAAAATTCCAGTTTTCTGGCTTGGGTGAGCGGGTGTATCATGCAAAAGGGTGAGTTTTACATAAGGTGATTGTGACTTACCTACCAGATATCTAGGCAGTGTGCCCAGTAAATCTATATTCCAATGGGAGCCCAGGGAGAAAGCTAGACAGGAGCAAAATAGAAATATTACTAGTGTATATGCTGTCAGCCAAAGCCAAGGAAGTAAATAGATGAGAGCAGCTTGAGGGAATGTGTAGAGCAAGCACGTCAAACTCTCGGCCTACAGGCTACATGCGGCCCACAAGGAATATTTGTGTGGCCCAGCCAATATAACGGTGTGTAAGAAACGTTTTATTTTATTTTTTTTTAAATATATTTTATTGATTTTTTACAGAGAGGAAGGGATAGAGATAGAGAGTCAGAAACATCGATGAGAGAGAAACATCGATCAGCCGCCTCCTGCACATCCCCCACTGGGGATGCGCCCGCAACCCAGGTACATGCCCTTGACCGGAATCGAACCTGGGACCCCTCAGTCCGCAGGCCGACGCTCTATCCACTGAGCCAAACCGGTTTCGGCAGGAAACGTTTTAATAAAAATTTTGTAACTTACTTTTTACAATACCTTGTTATACACAATTATTAATAACGACCTACAAAGTTTGCTAATGACTGATGACTATAATCCTGTTACATTTAGCAGGCACACCATCTCTCTCCACTATACCAGCAGCGGATATTTTAGCAGCCGATGGCCACGTCATTAGCCTTGGACTGACTTGTTGGTGTGGACAACAGGAAATATTTCGTTTTTGGAGAACAAGAAAAATAGGTTTAGTTGCGTTACGCTTATTAATTTGTGCAGTTATTCAGTGTCTGGTAAGTTAATGTTCAAGAAAAAATATTAATTTTTATTAAAATGTTCTATTCTTTTATGTTAATGATTACTTATTTATTTCGGCTCTTTGTATTCGGCATGTCTCTATCGAAATAAACCTACGTTTCTATGAAAATTGAAGCTTTTGTTTTTTTTGCAGCCCACATAAACTTAAACCTTGTTCATTTGGCCCATATTAGCCTTTGAGTTTGACATGCTTGGTGGAGAGTGAGGAGAAAGGATGGCAAAGGAAATGAGAGAGCAAAATAGAGTGAGAAGAAAAGACAAGAAATATAGAAGAAAGTAGAAGTGAGAGAAAATGACGTTTTGGAGGACATGAGGACATCTCTCTTCCCTTTGCCATGCCACAACTAAATTGTCTCTCAAAGAAAATATAAAACCATCTGAAAAAAAAAATGAACATTTCAGTTAACACTTTTAAAGGCTTTGTTCTTGCTTTATCTTTTTTTTTTTTAATATATTTTATTGATTTTTTCACAGAGAGGAAGGGAGAGGGATAGAGAGTTAGAAACATCGATGAGAGAGAAACATCTATCAGCTGCCTCCTGCACACCCCCCACTGGGGATGTGCCCGCAACCAAGGTACATGCCCCTGACCGGAATCAAACCTGGGACCCTTCAGTCCGCAGGCCAACGCTCTATCCACTGAGCCAAACCGGTTAGGGCAGTTCTTAATTTATCTTAATTTATCTTCATCTAAATCTTATTTCTCTAGATTTATTGATTATGGTAAATCTACAATCATTTGAATGTTGCTATTCTCTTAGATAATTTATTAGGCATTAAATATGAATTAAAATAGGTAGGTAGGATTTTTTTCTTTCTTGTTTCATGTGAAGTGTTATGGAAAGACAAACAGTCATATATTCAGATGCTACTATGCACAGCATAGGCTTTTATCATAGGTATTGCTCTAAAATATTTGGTGAAGTATTAATAAATGAATAAAAGAGAGGTCTGTTACTATAAATCTTTTAAAGGTAGTGTTGGTCACAAGTGTTTTTTTTAATTTTAGTATATCTAAATGATACCTTAATTTGGCTTTAGAAAAATAAAACTAATGCTTAAAGAATGAAGCATACTTAGTGCATAATGGTCTTAATTTCTACTTTAGAATGATGCAAATCACCTGCTCTATGTAAGAAAATTTAAATTTTACATTTGTTCAAAAGTTAGAAAACCTGGGACCAATAAAAAGGCATTACATATTTTCTTGTGTAACCGGAAAATCACATGCATTTTAAATTTAGATTTCTGACAAGGAAGTGTTACATGTTTGTGGCAGGATTCATTTTTGTTCTGTCAGAACTGACCTGGTGCTAGAGTTATTTTAAGCCATAGAAATAGTGTTATGGTTGCCAAATATTAGGTGCCATCTAGTGGACAGTAATATTTAACTCAAATTTTCAGAAGAATTCCAAAGTGTTCTGGGATTATTACCTGCCACACCCACTTTTTCCCCCCACAATTTTTTTTTAATCTTCAGAATATATATAAATATTTAATTTTTTTTCAATTACAGTTTACATTCAATATTATTTTGTATTAGTTTCAGGTGTACAGCATTGTGGATCACTTTCTGATTGATATAATCCATTTTAACCATTATGCTAAGTGAAATAAGCCAGTCAGAGAAAGACAAGTTCCATATGATTTCACTCACATGTGGAATCTAATGAACTAACAAGCAAAATAGAAACAGGCTCATAGATAGAGAGCAGGCTGACAGCTGTCTGGGAGGGTGGAGCTGGGTGTGTATGTGGGGGGAGGAGAGCGGGAGGGGGGGAGTGAGTCAAAAATAAATTTGAAAAAAAAAAGAGAAAAAATTCATAGGCAGGAACAACAGTGTGGTAATTGCTGTGGGCGGGGTGGAGGGGAGTGGAGGAAGGTATAGGGGTAATAAATGGTAATTGAAGGAGACTTGACTTGGGGTGATGAACACACAATACAGTGTACAGACGATGTGTTTTGAAATTGTGCACCTGAAACCTGTGTAATTTTGTTAACAGTGTCACCCCGATAAATTCAATAGAAAGAAAAAAGCATAAAAATTAAAATAAGGTAGAAAAAAACAGGTTTCCAAACCTTCAAATTTATATTTCTACAAGTGAAATATCCTTCAGGGCTGTGGTGTCTTGTTAGCACCTTGATTGGTTTAATGTTTCAACTTTGTGTCAAGATATTTTCTTACTTGATTTTTAGTAGAAGGGATAGTAAATTCTAATTAAAATAAATGCTAGAGATTATATTGTTTTCCAAACTTTTCAAGTTTTTCTTTTACTTTTCTTTCCCAAATTAGACCTGAGTATAACTTGGGGATGCCCTACAAATCCTAAGGGTCAAACAGCAGTAATTGATTGACATTAATAATTTCATAGTTAGTCATTTTGAATGTAGAAAATGCTATCAAGTCTCATGGATATCTTTGACATTTGAAAATCCCCAAATGTAGAACTAGAGAGATATGTGGGGAAAAATTCAGTTCTGGTGAATATTAGGAATTTCATTTCCAAGAACTTGTTCAGAATTCAGAATTAATAACTTATAGTGCATATAATTTGTGTCTTTGATAAGCATGGTAATGTGGTGATGCATTACTTAATATTGATACTTATTCTAATTATAACAAAAATCTATAAAGAAATAGTAAATAAGATTGCAGCTCATTTTATCAGATCTAAGTGAAAATTGAGGAAAGTTAACATTATCATCATGACATCTGGCATTTACATACATTTACTATATCGTTTGATATAATACATTGATTTTATTTGGCAAGAGCTATCAATCATTTATTTTGAGCAGTCATTGCCAATTTGAAAAATTCTTCATTAACCCCATGATAAAGCAAAGCTTTATTAAGGTTCTCTAATTTCGCCTGGAAAGATATAATTTCTGTGCAGCAATTCTGGTGAGTGAATGGGAAACAAAATATTTAGAACTTAGGAAGTATCATTCCTTCAGTAGAAATTAAATGTGAAATGCATAGGCTAAGGTTACATTTAATCAACAAATATTTATTGAATATCTATTATAAGCGGGAAGCTGGGGATATATCTGTGAATAACAACAGACAATATCACCTTTAAGTGGATAGTAATCAGGAATAATATTTAGGTGAGATATTTGATAGACGTTTTTAAAAAGTAACTAAATTTCAGATAGTAAAAATAAACTCAATTTAAATTGTAGAATAGGAGATCATTCAAATGCAAAATAATTAAGCGGTCCTAAATAACTTACTTGATGATTTGAAAAGGTTGGATATTACTTGCCTAGGCACTTCTATAAGCACTCAAAATTTTATATTCAGACTGTAGTTTGGTGCAATATACTTTCTTTTTATAGTCCATGCCATTATAATAAGCTTGAAAAATACAATACTAGTGCAAACACTAACCAATCAGTATAACAGTACTTCATTATCTAAAGCTTTGAAGAGGATATTGCAATATTTAACTAAGTAGGATATAATATGAATTTCTTTTATTTTTTATCTATCACTGCCCCAACCAGGACTATGTTGAATTTTATTTTTCCTAATGAGTTGCAGATCTCCCAAGAATATCTGAACAGATCTTTATAGCTTTCCCATTATGACAGTTCCTAAAATCTTAGTCACTCTTGGTCCAGCTTATCACCTACCAGCTAGAACCTGAATCAAGGGAAGAGGAAGAAAATTGGTTTGCTGCTTTACTGTTTATCCTGCCTCTGATTAGAGCCAAACCTCGGTTCTTGAACATTTCTAACTCAAACAATTCACTTCTCAATCCAACAACCCTTTCATACTGATACCTCTATGATCAGTCACATGTTCTTCAGGTAGCAAACAAATGAGAGAAAGCACAAGTATGAGTCAGTTTACCACTAAACCTCACGTTGTTAACATCTCAGGAAATTGTGCTACATTTTCATGGGGTTTTTGGCTTTAATTGCTGCTTGTTATTATTAATTTCTAACTTTTACTTTACATTTCATTTTTTAAATAAAATTTTAATTTATATTTCATGTCCTTTTTGTTTTTAAAATGTTTATAAATTAAACAGTACATTGGATATGTACTGTATGTCAGAAAAGTTAAAACAGGGAATCATTTGGAAGTCTGGAATGGATTAATTCAAGTTACATTATTTCTAATGGGAAGAAAATGATTCTGTTTCGAACAGCTTTCCAGAATGAATTAAGTTAGAGAACTGAGGTTCCACTGTATAGTTCTTCAAATTTTGGAGTGGGTTATTCCAAGATGGCTGCAGAGTAGTGGAAGCTACACTCACCTGCTCCCTTCACCAAACCGGATTTACAGCTAAATTATAAAGCAACCAACCTGAATAACCAACTGAAAGCAGATGAAATGAACTATTATAACCAAGGATTTATAGAAGAAGGCACATAGAGACTGGTAAGAAGGATGGAGATACGGAAAGGGCTCCCCCACAACCATGTGTGGTGGCTGAGAAGCTGGAAGGATATCTCTGCTGCGAAACTCCCTTCCCTCATGTGCATGGAGTTTCAACCTCATGCAGAATCACAAGGCAGAGCAACAGAGACAGGAAGAGGAGCCTGCATAGCATCTGGTGGTGAACATCAGTGGGAATTAAGTTTGCCTGGAAGAGGAGGGAGTCTACTAGAGACCCAGAGGCCACCTTCCCAGGGTTGAGCACTCCTATTGTTAGAGCACCAGCCTGGGTAGTGCACTGCCCAGTCCTCCAACTACTTGTGACACCAGTCTGCCAAGCTCTGATCCTGCAGAGGAGTCTGCTGCCTGCACACAGAAGGGGCCTTTGGGGTACTCTTTTTTCTGAAGAAGCTCTTGGTGGAGTCTCAGACAGTGATGGAATTGTGTAGCTTTGCAAAGGGAATCATTCTTCTCCACTTTGAGTGCACAGCTGGCATGCCACCCAACCTGTTGAATCACTCGGCCTGCCTTTCCAAAACCTGTGACCCTGCCCACAGAGCTGGGACATACAGAGCGTATCTCCCAGGAAGCTTTTGTCCAAGATACAGAAGGGCAGGTGCTAAATTGTGTGGCTACATTGCGTGGACACCATTCCTATCTCCCCTGTGAGCTTATTTCTCCAAGTAGAGACTCATTTGACCTACCTTTCTAGCAGCCAGGCACCTGGCCCTAATAAACTCAGTCCTGCTAGAGGATCTCAGAGCTGCTCAGAGCTGGGACCTTTGGTGCAGGTTTCTCTTGAAGGCTCTTGCCAGGGAAGGGGAGGCTCCTATAGGTTTACCAGCACCACTTACAAAGGGAGACTGTTTGAATCTGCACTTTCAAGTCCCAGTGGCCCTGCCCTGTTGAGATCAATCCCACAGGGAGGATCAAAAGAGCTTCTCAGAGCTGGAACCTTCAGAGTATGTCTCCTTCAGAAACCCTTCCCTGCATTTGGGAAGTGCCAGACTCCCTCCTACAGGCTTGCTGGCAACATCTCAATGGGAGGCCATTTGGATCTGTCCTCCCAAGTCCTGGTGCTCTGCCCTGCTGAGCTGAGTTCCATGGGGGAAAGGGAGAGCTGCTTGTAGCTAGAACATTTAGAGTGTGTGTCTCTTGAAGGATATTGTCTGGGACTGAGTCAAAGTTATTGGCACCCTCCTGCAGGCTTGGCCAACATCACCCCCAATGGGAGACTCTTTTGATCTGTCCTCCTAAGCCCCAGTGGCTCCACCCTACTGAGCTTGCTTCCACAAAGGAGACAGCTGGCTGCACCCAACCTGCACCTGAAGCCTACTCCTCCTGGGGGAGCTAAGGTTAAAGACTCTGAGATTGAGTGGTATGACTCTGGAGCAGGGGTCACTTTCCCCTCACTGCATCCCTGACTATGTGGCCCCTAAGTAGGGTACTGACTAGTCCCATTCTCCTGCCTTGCCACATCAAGCTCATGACCTGTGGAAGCATTTGTGGGTTGCAACCAGCCTTTCTTCAGAAAGACTCTGAAGAAAGACCACACAACCTCTGGAGGCAATGAAGTAGCTGACAAGTGGAGGCCAGTCTCAGGCAGCCTCGGACCTTTTATAGATCTGCCCCTACCTCTATGATGGAGGAAGTCAACCCTCAAACTCAGATTGGTCTCTCCCACACACATCCAGACCCAGTAGATGCAGCCACAAACAGCAAATAATGTGGTAACTCCGGACAGGTAACCCAAGGCCATTTACACAGTGTCTGACATCAACCTGTATACCTGAACCCCAGCCAAGTGGACCTAGAACCAGCACAACCACTAGTGGGCTTCAGTCCACATCAGAGTTTGACTCAACTGGCCACACAAACAACACACACAAAGGGGGATTCAGCAGGCACCAGACCCCACTAAGAAAAAACTCTGCCTGTGGGGGCAGCCCCTCACAGTGACTCATACACGATTATCAAGTTTTATCCTTACAGTCAGCCAGCCAAAAGCATCTCCACCCATGACACCACAGAAATACAAAGGATTGTATGAAAATACCAGGAACAACTATATGTCAACAAGCTGGACAATGTGGATGAAATGGACTAATTCCTAAAAAAAAATTAAAAAAAATACAATCCCCCAAAAGTAAATCAGGAAGAATCAGAAAACCTGAATAGACCAATAACAACTAAGGAAATAGAAGCAATAATAAAAAAATCCCCAGTAAACAATCAGTGTGGTGCGGATGGCTTCACAGGGGAGTTTTATCAAACATTCACAGAAAAACTAACTCCTACCCTTCTCAAATGATTCCAAAAAAATCCAAGAGGAAGGAATATCTCCAAGCTCTTTCTATGAGGCCAGAATTATCCTAATTTCAAAAGCAGACAAAGACACTACAAAGAAAGAGAATTACAGGCCAATACCTTGATGATCACAGATGCTAAGAAAATATTAGCAAATCATATCCAGCAATATATTAAAAAGATCATATACCATAACCAAGTAAGATTTATCCCAGGAATGCAAGGCTGTGCAATATTCGCAAATCAATAAGTGTGATGCATCACATAAACACATTAAAAGAAAAAAATCACATGATCATATCAATAGATGCTGAAAAAGCATTCTATGAAATCCAACACCCATCAACACTAATAAAAGAGAAAGATGCAAATTAACCATCACTCTGCCACTCTGTCACTCCACTACACCCACAAGCCATGCCCACCAGCCAATCAGGAGCAAGTATGAAAATTAACCCAACTAAGATGGTGGCAGCCACAGAGCTGGAGCAAGCAGGAGGCTTGGGTTGCCCCCGGCGATGGAGGAAGCCAAGCTTCCTGCCTGCCCTGGCTGGCCCTGGGCTCCGCTCAAGGCTACAAAGTTTCAACTATAGAAGATAAATAAATCCCAGATACCTTCTTCCAGCCCACCATGGCCTCTGCTCAAGGAGGCACTGAAAAAAAAAGACATAAAGAAAAAAGGAGAAGCTGGGAGCTTGGGTCACTGGGGGGCGTGGCCAGCCTGAAGACAGCCATCAGCACCACACCCAGGCTGGCCAGGCACCCCAGCGGGACACCCCCAACCCTGAAGGGGGTGTGGCCAGCCTGAAAACAACCATCAGCCCCTCACCCAGGCTGGCCACACCCCCATGGGGTGAGGGTCCCAAGTGGGGGGCTTGGCCAGCCTGAAAACAGCCATCAGACCCTCACCCAGGCTGGCCAGGCACCCCAGTGGGGACCCCCACCCTGAAGGGGGTGTGGCCAGCCTGAAAATGGCCCTCAGCCCCTCACCCAGTCTGGCCAGGCACTCCAGCGGGACCCTAACCCTGATCCAGGACACCCTTCAGGGAAAACCACCTGGTCCCCACCTGTGCACCAGGCCTCTATCCTATATAATAAAAGGGTAATATGCAAATTGACCTTAACAGCAGAACAACTGGGAATGACTGGTCACTATGACACACACTGACTACCAGGGGGCAGACACTCAATGCAGGAGCTTCCCCCTGGTGGTCAGTGCGCTCCACAGGGGGAGCTCTGCTCAGCCAGGAGCCAGGCTGATGGCTGCCAGTACAGTGGTGGTGGTGGGAGCCTCTCCCGCCCCCTCAGCAGTGCTAAAGATGTCTGACTTCAGCTTAGGCCTGCAACCCGCTGGCAAGTGGACATCCTCTGAGGGCTCCTGGGCTGCCAGAGGGATGTTTGACTGCCAGCTTAGGCCTGATCCCCTGGGGAGTGGGCCTAAGCCAGCAGGTGGACATCCCCCGAGGGGTCCCAGACTGCAAGAGGGCACAGGCCGGGCTGAGGGACCACCCCCCCCCAGTGCACAAATTTTTGTGCACCGGGCCTCTAGTTTTTTATAAAAACTCTCAGCAAAGTGAGAAAAGAGGGAACATATCTCAACATAATAAGGCCATATATGACAAACCTGAGGTGAATATATACTCAATGGGCAAAACCTAAAACCATTCCCCCTAAGAACAGAAAAAAGAAGGGATGTCCACTGTCACTTCTCTTATTCAACATAGTACTGGAAGTCTTAGTCATAGCAATCAGACAAGGAGAAATAAAAGGCATCCAAATTGGAAGGAAGGATGTAAAACTCTCATTATTCGCAGATGACATGACATTGTATTTAGAAAACCCTAAAGACTAAACTAGATTTAATAAATGAATTTGGCAATGTAGCAGGATACAAAATCAACACTCAAAAGTCAATGGCTTTTTTATACACCAAAAATGAAATCTCAGAAAGAGAAACTAAACAAACAATCCCATGTACCATTGTAACCAAAAATTAAGATACTTAGAAAAAGACTTAACCAAGGAGGTAAAAGACTTGAACTAGGAAGACTACAGGACGTTGAAAAAAGAGATAGAGGAAGATATAAACAAGTGGAAGAATATACTGTGTTCAAGCATTGGTAGAATTAACATCATTAAAATGTCTATACTACCCAAGGCAATCTACAGATTTTAATGCAATCCCTATTAAAATACCAACAGTATATTTCACAGATATAGAACACATACTCCAAAAATTTATATGGAACAAAAAGACCCCAAATACTTACAGCAATCTTGAAAAAGAAGAACAACGTTGGCAGAATCACAATACTAGATATTACGTGACACTATAAAGCCACCATAATCAAAACAGCCTGGTACTGGCACAGAATAGGCATAAAAATCAATGCAACCGAACAGAGACCCCAGTAATTGACCCAAGCCATTATGCTCAATTAATATTGGCATAATGGTAAAAATATGCAAAATAATACTATAGCTTGTATGGGAGTCACAACAAGCATCATGGTGGCAAAGAAGAGGAATGTGATCATTCAGGAAGAAACAGAAGTGAGTTTCAAAGATGGTTGTGATACTTTATTTCTTGAGTTGCTTATGTATTTATTTATTTTACATACTTCTTTACGACAACAAAAGCAAAAAGGAAATCTTACCTTAAATGTTTATATTTGAAAGGGTAGACTTTGAAATTTGATTTGGGCAGAATACCTTCAACATGAGGATGTCAGCTACTGCGTGATTCCCGTATAATGAACAGTTTTCCCAGGTCAAAGGGCTTGAAACAAACTCATATTCTCCCATAGTCTTATTTTTAAACTAGGGGCCCAGTGCACAAATTCGTGCACCTTGAAAGGAACTGTGGGCTGAGAGGCTGCAGTGGGCACAAGGACGAGTCTTGGCCCATCCTCCATACCCCTGGCTGGCCCCTCCCGCCACAGCCCCGCCCTGCCAGGTCCCCTGTCTGCCTGCAGCTCCACTCCTGCCACTGCCGCTCCCACACACTGACAGCACCAGCCCTGCTCACACCCGCTGACGGCACCAAGCCATCAGGACCAGCACCAGGCACCAGCAGCAGCTCCGACACCAGCTGCAGGTGTGAGAAGTGGCTACAGGCCCCAATCGCCCCTCAGGAGCAGGGGGAGGTGGAGAAGCCCTTGGGGCGATCGGAGCCAGTGACCGCTGCTCTCAACCGCTGACAGCACCAAGTAATTAGGGCTGGCACAGGGCACCAGCAGCAGGTGTGGGTGCCCGGTGGGACCGCAGTGCCTGGGATCAAAGAATTTTCAGTAACCACCAGAGGCTTGCCCCACCTTAGTCTGGTGCCCCCGCTCACCTGTTCCACCACCCCACCATGGCCGATGCCCGCCATGTTATGCGCACACCCTTGGTGGTCAGCGCAAGTCATAGTGACGGGTTCTTTGGTTGTTCAGTTGTTCTGCCATTCTATTTTCATATTAGGGATATAGATATCTATCCCTAGTCATATAAATACATATATGACTAGGATAAGATAGGAACCTGTGATACATGTAGAGAATGAATTCTATATCCCACTGTTAAAGCTATAGATATCAGAGAGTTTAAGTGGTTTTAAAAGCCACATCCTTAGTCCATATCTGAAAAGGCTTAGAGGTTTCCAGCCTCCCAAGCATACTTCCCTGTAAAACTTGGTCCCTTATTTGCTGAGCTCCTTAACTCTCACCATTTGTTTGTGTCACAATCATCTTGGGGCATGTTTCAATCTTCCTACTTTGTGAGCTTGAGGGAAAGAACTATGCTTCTGAAGTGTCGGAGAGAAGCGGCCAGTGTGACAATGCTGTCTGCAAAGCCAAAAGTGGTTTGGTCTTGTTTATTATCAAACCTCCTTTCCCCATAAAGAATCACGCTGTTTATTCTGTGATGAACTTATGGAGACCAAAGAGGGTTGTCTTATTTGGTAATGCGGGTGTTGATGCTAAGGGCCGAGATGCATGGCATACATAGCTCTATGTGGCATCTCTTTACACACAGGGTTAAGCAGCTGCCGGGTATGTGATCTGGGGAGTCACATTTCTCATGGACTGGAGATAGGTAGTCCTCGAGGTATAAAAATAGTGTGAGACTATGCCTGCTTGTCAGATGTTAGAGCCTGAGAGAGGATATTATTTCAGAGCCAGGTGCTTATGAGCTCTTGTGCCCCAGCTGCTGATTGAAGGAGCCATATTTCAGGAGACTGTGCCAATAGTTGAGAATTTTTTTTAACTACTTAGGAGTTAGGAGTATGTGACAATGTTTCTTATTAGGGACTTTTATCTGGTTCCTCTGCCTTTTATAACTATTAAAAATAATAGAACACTGTAATATCTTGGGCTGTTAAAAAGACATGGTCTGATATGGTGCCAGAAAAACTGACCTTGTTTGAACAAAGGATAGCAAAAGGGAGGGGGTGGCAAGAAGGAGGAGGCATTTCACAAGCCTGCTGACTCTCTAGAGCCAAACTAAGGGCAGTTTTCAGATCAAAAATTGGTTACCATGTGAGACTGGAACAGCACATGGAGGACAGAGACAGCAGGGGAAGAGCATAGGAAATGAGAGAAGACAGAAGCCAGGAGCCAATGCACAGCTTGCAGATGAGAGTGGAAGGCAGTCTAGAAGTGGATGGTAGGTAGTCATAATAGCAGTTGTCATTATTTTTATTTACACATTATCATTTATAAATAACACAAAGAAGTACCTTGAATATAAATATTTTTCATGTACATGAAAAATGCAGATCCTGTCACTTTTAGAATATTGATGCCTGTGAATGTAAATACGTGATTACTGTTCTCATCATCGTCACTATCGTTGTTGTTGTTATACATATAAATTTTCCCCAGTCACGAAAGAAAGGTATTTGATGGACTGTAGAGGAAGAGAGAGGCGTTCCTGGCAGTCCCCCAAAATCAGGGTCAGGACTGACACACTAGACTCCGTCAGTTTTTTTGCCACCAACTGAGAACACCCCTGCAGGCAACCCCAGTTTGGATCCAACAGGGGAAAAGCAAGTATGCTCCACCTCATGGATTAGCTGGGGAGCCCCTCTTCTCTTCAGCCCACCTGCCTCCAGCTCCCCAAGGCTGTGCCCACCTCTACTCTGGACAGACCTTCCCCTTCGCCCACCATTAAAGCTTCCCCACTCCTTCCCCCGCCTTCAGTTTTGTCTCTGCCAAATGCAAGCTGCTGCAGAGGATTACTACCAACTCCTGCAGGTCTGCTCTCCTGTGGAAGATTTTTGTTTAACTCCGCAGAGGTTATTTTTTGTTGTGTTCCAGGAAAACAATTAAAAAACACTCTGAATTTTTTAAAAAAGAGTTACCATTTATTGTCTGAGTGTCTGATGCAGCCACTCATGACTCTCAAGAACTCCTAAGCTGAGTCCAGTGAAATCTCATTAGAGTTAAGGATATTTCAGGAATCCTTACTTAAGGAATTAATATTTTTATTTTTTTTCGGCAATTGGATTTTATTTATTCTATCTTATAATTTCAGTTCATTTAAATTTTATGTTCTATAAATGGGCCGTTGGACTGTACTATTGACGTATGGAAGGAAGTCAGCCTTGTATGTCTGTTCCTACACTGTGATGCACTCGGCTTATTTTTTTATACTAACAATGTAGAATAATGAAGATTTGAGTAAAATAAGTCACATTACACCTCAAAATAAAAAAAAATCATGGTATGGGAACCTGTAGCTTTAGAGCAGTAGTTCTCAAACAGAGTGATATTATCCCCTCTATGCCCACCCCCTCTCCCAGGACATCTTGTATTATCTGGAAATATTTTGGGTTGTCAAAAATTGGCGAAAGGGGAGGCAATACTGGCACCTACTGGATAGAGACCAAAGATATTACTAAACATTCTATGATGTACAAAGAAGCCCCCCAACAAAAAGTAATTACCTGCCCCAAACATCACTAATGGTAATGAGTACCCTGCTCACAGAGAGAAACTACAGTATATTTGAAGGCTCCATGTGTCCATATGATTTTCCCACTTACATGTGAACACATGTGTACAAACTCTTGCTGTAAATCAATATCTCTGATTTTCATGCCTCAGCACACACATATATATCTTGGTCTCTTTAATATTTGGTCATTGACAGAAAAGTTCTTTAAAGTGAGATTGGGGGTGGGGGGAGGGTTGTTGTTTATGCTGTTGTTCAGGTATTCCTCCCTTCCCATGAGGGTATATTCCAGGACCCCCAGTGGATGCCTGAAACCATGGATGATAATGAACCTTAGATAATCTGTGTGTTTTTTTCCTAAGCACACATTCTTATGATAAAGTTTCATTTATAAATTAGGCAGATTAAGAAATTAACAATAACTAATAATAAAATAGAGTAATTATGATAAAAACTGTAATAAAAGTTATGTGAATGTGGTCTCAGAATATCTTTTTTAAAATATATTTTTATTGATATCAAAGAGGAAGGGAAAGGGACAGAGAGATAGAGACTTCAATGATGAGAGAGAAAATCATTGATCCGCTGCCTCTTGCACGCCCCCTACTGGGGATTGAGCCCTAAACCCGGGCATGTGTCCTTGACCAGAATCAAACCCAGGACCCTTCAGGGCACAGGCTGATGCTCTATCTACTGAGCCAAACCAGCTATAGCTCAGAACATCTTATTGTACTGTACTCACCATTCTTGTGCCGACATGAGAGGATAAAATGCCAACCCTATTCTGGAATCTGTGCAACCATCGCTTACTTGTTTCAGAGGATCCCCTGATGAAGTCTTCATGCAGAATTAATGATTTCTGGTGCAATACCTTACAGGCAATCAGAACACATTTTTTGTTTATATCTGCCATCCACAAATTTAATTTCATTTTCATTTTAACTAATCCTTTATGCACCGTTGCCATAACCTCTGCAGTTTGAGGTACAACAGCAAAACTAGCACTAATTTCTTTTTCTTTCTTTACAGTTTCACGGATAGAAGATTTGTTCTTACCATACATTTAGCAACTGCAGAGTATGATTTCTATTTCCTTTATTGAGAACTTTTACCTTTTCACTTAAAGGAAGCATTTTACAGCTTCTCTTTGGCATTTCCTAATTGCCAGCATTACTCCTCGTGTACCGTGGGGCCATTATTAAGTAAAACATGGGTTACTGGAACCCAAGCACTGTGATACCGTGACGGTTGATCTGATAACGGAGAGGGCTACTATGTGACTAATGGACGGGAGCATATACAGTGTGGAGACACTGACAAAGGAATAGTTCATGTCCCAGACATGACAGAGGAAGCCCATGTAAGATATCATCACCTATTCAGAATGGTGCACAATTTAAAACTTATGAGCTGTTTATTTCTGGAAATTTTCTATTTAATATTTTGGACCACAGTTGACCGTAGGTAACTAAAACCATGACAACGGAAACCATGGCTAGGGGGACTACTGTACTTGATTTTAGTAGAGGTATGAAAGATTCACAGATGTATAAAACATATAGCCTGGGGTAGTGGAAATCCAGATATTTTTGTTTATTTATTTTTCTTTCCTGCATTTTCCTAATTAGAAATCATGCTGCTTAAGAGTTTTGTATAAATTATTTTCATTTTTATATTAACCATTTTTCACAATAGTGTAATTCTTCAAATCATGATAATGATGGTTATGTAATATTCCATTAGATGAGACCTCATAATTTATTTAACAGATGTTGTATGTTAGACATTTTGGTTGTTTCCAATCCTTTGCCCCCAGAAAAAGTGGTATCTGTGCCCCTCCTGATATTTCTCGACAACAAAGTCCTAAATGCTGAATTATGGGTCAAAGATTATGAGAAAATGGAAAAGACTCTTGTTACTTATTACCAATTTACTTTTTAAAAGATTATACTGACTTCACCTGTCATGGCAGCTTTCACTACTATTAGATATTAATATTATTGTGAAACTTTCCTGAACTTGTGAAGGAGATAAGATGATAAGGAAGGTTAGATATTTGGATATTTCTTTTATCTCAGTTTGCATTTATTGGAGGTTGGCATTATTTCAAAAGAGAGCAGACAACCCCTAGGCTCAGAGGACACCAGCTCAAACTTGTCATGAGTCTGGTAGGCAATTTACAGGTCATGGAGGCCTCGAGTACCTGGCACTGTGGAGGGAGGAAAGGAAAAGTTGCTCATTAAAATTTACTGAAGCCAAATCACCTTTACTTATTTTTTTTTTCCTCAATCACAGAGCTCTCAGATAGGAAGACATTTTAGATAATTTAATCCAACCACATCATGTTACCAACAAGAAAAATGAAGTCCAGAAAACTTCAGCGATTATCAGAATTCACAGAGTTATAAGTAATGGTAGAATTACTGTATTTTTTTCATGTATCAGATGCCCCTACTTTTCCAACCCCAAATTAAAAAATCAATATTTTAAACATAAAACAGAACACATTTTTATTTAGTAATTGCCGCAGGTAATGTTCACATACCAGTACTATGACTTATGCAGCGTATCACTTTATTTGCCTCTGTTGCATCACTGCTCTCTTCTTCATCACTTTAGTTCCAGACACATCAATGTCTTCAACTTCTATTGCAGTGATGGCAAACCTTTTGAGCTCGGCATGTCAGCATTTTGAAAAACCCTAACTTAACTCTGGTGCCATGTCACATATAGAAATTTTTTTTATCTTTGCAACCATAGTAAAACAAAGATTTATATTTTTGATATTTATTTTATATATTTAAATGCCATTTAACAAAGAAAAATTAACCAAAAAAATGAGTTCGTATGTCACCTCTGACACGCGTGTCATAGGTTCGCCATCACTGTCTATTGTATCACTGCTGTCTTCTGAGTCACTGTCTATATATGTGAGATCCTCCTCATAAACTAGTGGCATTTTCTGAGCTAACTTTGTTTGTGTTCTCATGGCCAACCCTTCTCTCCTCATGAAATTGAAGCACCATTTTGCCTTTCCTGTGAAATCAGCAATGCTCATTTCGCTTGCAGACATTCTTGCCTGACATTGAAAAGCTTGGTTGACACACAGAAGCCACTCTGGTGCTGCTCCATAATCCAAGTCTTAAGCCTCTGCTCTAAGTTTGTCCCCTTTGCTGGTTTTCCTCTTAAGGCCTTTTTCTTTTTTGGCATCTTAAGGAGGTGTTCTTCCTGTTTTCTCTACTGTCAGATCACACACTCAGTGGGAGGAGGTCCAAATTGTCTCTCTGCAGCTCTAGTTCCATGCTCCTTTGCAGAGCTGATTACATTCAGTTTGAATCGCTGACCACTATTTATCTTTTTATTTTTTAACGTCTTTATGGGCTCAGAACTCTCCAGTCCCAGTTGCATCTGCACACTCACCTCCTCCACTTCCAATTACGGCATCAGCTGATGTCAGTCACAACAAGGCTCCTGAATGGAGGAAGCCTGTTTGACAGGGTATGGGCAGCTGCGCACACCCTCCTAAGCTTTCGTGTATAAGATGCCCCTTGATTTTTCAGTCTAACGCAATGGTTTTCAACCTTCCTAATGCCGCGAACCTTTAATACAGTTCCTCATGTTGTGGTGACTCCCAATTTCATTGTTACAAATTGAACATAATAAAGTATAGTGATTAATCACAAAAACAATATGTAATTATATATGTGTTTTCCGACGGTCTTAGGCGACCCTTGTGAAAGGGTTGTTCGACCCCCAAAGGGGTCGCGACCCACAGGTTGAGAACCGCTGGTCTAATGATTTTAGAAAAAAAATAGTGTCTTATACACAGAAAAATATGGTACATTGAATCCCAGGCTGGCTAACTCACAGCTCTAAGCACTCTTTTTTTATTGAATAATATTTGATTTGGCTTTGGCTCAAAATTATGAAAATATGCTGTCACCCACAAACCCAGAATATAAAAGGATTCAGTGGAGCCCTAAAGGAAATTAAATTGTTTGCTTGTAATCTATAAATTATTTTGAGTAGGCATTTACCTGATTTCCTAAAAAATATATTTACATAAGTTATTCCTTTGGTCTGGTTGAAAAGCCAAGATTGAGAGAGATTGAAGACAATGTGAATGGCCACAATAGGTAGATTAAAGCCAGTAGACATACAATTTAAAATAAAGGCAATGTGTACTTTGAATTCATCACACACATTGATCCATTACACAAATCAAGTTAGACATCACCAGTCCTTTGCACAAAATTAACTTTAACCAAGAGACAATTATGTGGAAAAATTTATATATATTAATGAATTATATATAATTATATTATATAATGTTATTAATTTAATGTTATAATTTATATATTAATTACATATAATTATATTTATATATTATCTATAAAATCATCACACATACACAAGCATGTGCATGTTTATATATATATATTTTTTTTTTCTTTCTCTTCTTGGAGACAAGAATAATATAAAAAGTAAATACCTGAATAGCAAATAAAGAACTGAATAGTGAAATAAAGAACTTTTGGCAAAGTCTCAGCAACTATTGAACTCAAGAGTATTGCAGAGATCTCCAAACTTATAGGTCAAAGGAACTAATAAGGGAAATGTTAAATTGCTTTACTCTCACATGCCCTAAATTACTATTCACCACATCCCACAAGAGAAAACAGCTATTAATAAGATTTTTCAAAATAACTTAAATATATATTGGACTGTGTTTGTCAAATTAAATAAAACTATTTTGGGGTGTGTATTAGAAACAGAAAATGCTTTAACTCTTTTAGCAAAAATTTAATAATCATACAACACTCACAATTCTTTTAGATTCTAAAAGATTCTAAAGATGACACCTAAATGGAAAAAGATTAATAATTCAGAAAATACATCAGTTTTAATTTTTACTTTAGCACTTAGCCTTTTAGTATTTAAATAATAAAATTATTGTCTGGTAAATAAATACTCATTAACATTAAAAAATTTCTTTTCTGATTATCTTTAGGTATATCAAGTTTATTTAGCCAAGCATATAGCTGCAAATTTAGTTAAGCCAATTGATGAATATCTATACTAAACATTAAATGTTAGAGTTGCTAAAATCTTGGTAAATGAAAAATAGTCCTCCAGGTAGTATAGATAATTTATGTGGACATAGCTGAGAGATGAGTCTCAATTTGCTATTGCCATAAGCTGGAACAGATGTGTTCTGTCATTGATGATAATAAAGAACAGACAGTTTAAGAATAACAGTTCCCGAGAGAGTAAATTTGGGTGCATAGATATTTAGTATCACTGGCAGGAAGATAAACATCAATGGGGTATAAACTGTGGAAATTACATATGGTGAGAGGAAAAGGCTAGAAAAAGTTTTGCTAATCACTGAAATCATAAAGGTTTTCTAAAATAATTATAGATAAATGTAAGAACCGTAGAACTGGGTAGAATAGGGTAAATGATGAAATTGGCAAATGTGAAAGACAATGAATTTTTAAATAATCATGAATTGACAGTTGAATATACTGTTCATGAATTTTGGGAGGAAAATCAAAGAAGTTGATCAGTAATATCAAACCCTACAGAAAGTATATTCATTAAATTATGTGAGTATTTTTTATGGGGGATTCAAATTAACAATGAAATAATTATTAAGGAGAAGTAAAAGGCAAACTGAAAAAAGCAAACTAACAACTGAATCTCTAAAAAACATTAAAGAAAGACCAGGGGTGGCAAGAATAGTTAGTCATTTATCATGTCAGCTTAATTCTAATAGTTTTCAGGTGAGTTAGAATGTTAAGGTCACCATTTGATATAGAAGAAATTGGAAACCACCAGTGAAAGCAAATGTTCAAGAGATCAGTGCACATTGGGTTTAAAGGTCTTTAACCACTGTGTGCAGATCACACATAGAAGGTGTTATAATATCACCCCTCGTGAGATCACATTAATAAAAAGAGTCAACCTCAGGCCAAGAAGCAAAACTTCACAGTGATATTTCAGAAACTATAATGCCAGTTCATCTGTAGAATATTCACTGTGTTATTAGCTACATTTTTTCAGCTATTTCTGCTGCTTATTTGTGGTAAAGGTTTTTAGGAGGATGTGGGCTCTTTCTGGCTCAGCTCATTTCTTACATGCTATTGAGTCAGACCTCACAGGTTTCCAAAGCAGTGTTATTTCAGAAATGGGTACATCTTCTGGATAGGGAAAGCCTATTTGTATTAAACAATTATTTCAAATTAGAAACCCAACAAAATTTGAATATCAACACTAATAAAAGAGAAAAATGGTAATTGGCGTACGAGCTACCCTTTTCATTGGCTAATCAGGGCTATATGCAAATTAACTGCCAACTATGATTGGCAGTTAACTGCCTACTAAGATTGGCAGTTAACTGCCAACTAAGATTGGCAGTTAACTGCCAACAAGATGGCGGTTAATTTGCATATGTATGCACAATGCAGGGACGCGAAAGGGAAAGCAGGAAGAAGCCCCCTGCCACTGACAGTGATCGGAAACCCAGGCGGGAGCTAAGAGCTGGGGGGCAGGGCAAAGGCGGCCCTGCGGCCGCCTTTGCCCTGCCCCCCAGCCATGATCGGAGAATCAGGTGCCTTTGCCGCCCTGGCCAGTGATAGCAGGAAGTAGGGGTGGAGCCAGCGATGGGAGCTGGGCATGGTCGAAGCTGGCAGTCCCAGGAGCTAGGGGTCCCTTGCCTGGGCCTAAGGTGAAGTCCACGATCATGGGGCCGCTGCAGCTGCGGGTCCCCGCTGCCCGGGCGGGATGCCTCAGCCAGAGGCATCCTGCAGGGGCAGGGGCGGAGCCCACACGATCACAGCACCCCCTGCTGCCACTGCAGGTCCCCGCTGCCCGGGCCGGACGCCTAGGCCAGAGGCGTCAGGCCTGGGCATGGGGCCGATCCTGTGATTGGAGGGTGATGGGGGTCAACGCCTGAGGGCTCCCAATATGTGAAGAGGGGGCAGGCTGGGCTGAGGGACACTCCCCCACACACACACACACACACCCAGTGCACGAATTTCGTGCACCGGGCCCCTAGTATATATATAAAAGGCTAAGCAACCTTCTGACTGGCCGACCGGCCAGTAGGTATGATGCATACTGACCACCAGGGGGCAGAGGCTCAATGCAGGAGCTGCCAAGCTGTGGTGACTTGGCAGTGGCAGTTCTCGGGTGATGCACCCCAGAACCATAGAGGAGGGAGCCCAATTCCTTGTGGGGCCATGCGATTCCACCAGGCCATGGAACCCCATCTGCCAGAGGGACCCCGCTCACTCCACAGACGGCCTTCGAGCTATGGCGCTGCCCCAGGTGCGACTGGCCACCTTCTAATCAGTTTCCTTTCAATGTGCACAAATCCGTGCACCAGGTCACTAATATATATATCCTCAGTATTTTACAGAATCTCAATGGCTTTACTGAGCTTAAATATCAAATTATTTAATATCCTATGGATTTAAAATTTGTTCATTCACAACAGTACTTTCAATTCTTTTCAATAAATGTTAGAAGAGTGTTTACCAGGGCCAATGCTCAGAATAGGAACTTCAGGGAAACAAATAAGAATGAGAAAAAATTCCTTCTCTCATAATGCCCACCATCTCCCTGAGGTGAGGAGATGAGAGAATGCAGAAATAGTTACATGCAGAGTAAAATCATGATATTTGACTTTTTGTACTGTTTTATGTGTTTTATTCTTTTCTATGATTTTGAGGGGTCTTCATTAAATACTTTGATCAAAATTATTAAATAAAACACTTAAGCAAACATAAGTATCTATTTCTGTGACTAGGAGATATCATGGAGAAAATTATAAATAGTAGACAATTGAAAAACTATTCATATTTGGCTCCAGAATTTTCTTTGTTCTTCTCTATAAGTAGTTCTCAAATTTTCCCCATGAAAACATGAAGCTCCAGTTTAGATTTTAAAGCCACATCATAATCTTGCTGGTGGAAACCATGTTCTTTCACAGATCTGCAAGGAACGCATTCCAGGGACCCATGTGTGGGAGACTGTGGAGTGGTGAGATTTATTTGGGTAGAAATGGAAGACCCCTCCCAGGATCCCAATATCCCACCTTCATCTTCCTGCCATGGGAAAAGTCCAATCTTGTTTTCATCAGGCCCAGAAATAGGGCCAGGGTCCAGACATTTTGTACCACTGGTTCATTCTATGTCTCTGTCCCAATTCTGTTAACATTGTCTCTTCCCAGCTGGCACTGTGCCAGGCTCCCTGTGATCTGCTGCAGGTGGCTGCTAGGTGGCTGCTAGGACCACAAAGCTATGTAGAGAGAATGCGTGAGCAAACCAGGTGAGTGCATGCTACCGAGTGAGAGAGAGGGCTTTTTTAAGCTTGGGTTATATTATTGTGTATTAATTTATTTATGCAGACCAAAATTTACCCATGCTAATTAAAACCTTTTTAGGGTATTCAAGCAATAAGCAAAAAAAAACTCTTAGAAAGTTCTTACTTTTTATTATTAGGCAAAGTGACATATACTTACTTAACAAAGAAAAATAACAATAATGAAAAGAACCCCAAATAATAACAAGCTAACTACTAAAAAATTATTTTAGGTTTTATTTATTGCTTAAGTAGTCTCATAAGTATGAATGCATTCTGTAATGATTAACTTAATAATTTTGAACTGGAAGATGAGTTGAGGATTTCAATGAGGGAGGTATCCACAGGTGATAGAAATCCCAGTAAAATAAAGATCCACACATTCTCAATAAAATAAGGAAATAAAAAAATGAAGGGTAACTAAAATGACATATTTTAATATTTTTGTAAGGTAGATTCTAAATGTTCTATTCTATTAGAAATGTGGTCAAAATAAAAAGAATAATATTCAATAGAGAAAAATACCAAAAAAAATCAAAAGAAAACAAACAGAACACATTGTAAAAGAAAAGATAAAAATTACATGGCAATACACAAAGGTCTAGACAACACTTGTCAATTGTATTCAGCCTCTAGTCAATAATTGAACCAGCTCAGAAGAAAAGGGAAAATAAAAGAAGGGGCAAAGTTATTAAATGAAACTTTATTACTTCCAAGTTGATTGGGGGTTCATTCATTTATGCACTGTACCAAACAATGGGATTAATACAATAGGCAAGACCGCGGGGCACCTCTATTCCTGGGGCTTACAGTCTATAGAGAGAAAGAGTCACTATATGAGTAATTAAATGAATACTTAGGATTGCTAGGAAGGTAATAACACAAGGTGTTAGGATGGAGAATAGAAGCTTACTTTAAACAAACAGGGTGGTAAGGAAAGACCTTTCTGAGGAAATGATATTTAAATTAATATCTGAATGACAAAAAAAAGGAGTCAGAAATTCAAAAAGGGAGCAATCCAGGAAGAGAAAAGAACAAAGATAATGCCCTGTGACAGAAACTAGATTGGTCCCCAGAAGTAAAAGCGGTTGCTGTAGCAGAGCATGTATTTAAGCAGAGGAAAAGGGAAAGCAGACTTTTATGTAAAAAGTAATCTACAGGGAAAGGCATAGGAAACTATATATTGACAAGTAAATATTAATATAGATAAAACAAACCCTAAAAGGTGCCTAATCTTGCTCCTTCCTACTTAATTCAGATCTAATTTCTCCTTTATAGATAGAAGAACCATTTCCTACTATGTCAAGGAAGGGGTAAGACAAAGGAATTCTCTCAAGAAGGTATATGTGTATGCAGTTTTCTGTGTGTTCCACTATATCAGGAACATTTGGCATTTCTGAAATTTATATTTGGAGGAAGATACTGAAAGACCAGAGGCTATTTTACACAGCTTCTTTAGATTGCATACATTTTCAAAATTGTTATTTGTTCTCAAGTTTGCAGAGATGACTCATCATTTGGGTGGCTGAATCATATTACACATTCAAAGAAGTAGCTCAGGGTCCAGGGATCATATTTTTAATTTTTATTGAAATTTCAATTTGGCTATACTTAAAGTTGTCTTATTTTTCTTAGATACTATACCCGTGAGACTTTATTGATTGCCAGGATGTCTTACTTCAAGCTGATTTCAAAAGCATAGAAATCTGTGCCATTCTTAGGAAACAGATGAATCTGCAGAACTGGGCCACAACAGAGCAAAATAAGCAAATTATCAAAAACAAGAATAAAATGAGAGCTAGAGAGAGAAGGTAAAAGAGGAGGCCCCATTAACCAAATTAGATCAGTGTTTCTCCACGTCATTCCCTCTGTCCCAACAATCTTTTCTGCAGTAAGAACAGGGACTTTAATTTCTACATGGAGATTGAAATATTGGTACCCAGAGTTGTCTTTGGGGTTGGTGGTGTAGACCGCCATATGAACCCATCCCCTTAAAACCAGATCTTTTCAATACATCAGAAAAGAAACCTTTGAGAGAGACTTAGGTAGACCTGTGTTCTATAGATTTCTATTCTTTGACACGGGTTTCCGTGTGTTCTTAATACGAGTAAATATCACCAAAAACTTCTGAGCATTATGTTTCAAAGGAAAGGCTTCAGAATCCCAGAGAAGGTTTAAGAGATGGTTCCGAATAGTTCGGACATGCAAGTGTGTGCTGAAGCTGTCAGGGAGTGTGCCTGTGCTCCCGCCCCCGCAGTGGGACACAGAGCATGCAGCCATTGCTGCTGACGTTACAGGTTTCAAAATTAAGTGGGACATGTGGACATTTAGGCATTGACTCCAGCTAAATTGGTTAATGACTAGTATCATTTAAATTGGGTCGCAGGCTAAAAGACTTATAATCTCTCTCAGTGTGCAGATTTTAATTAAATCATGGCAACGTCCTTGTAATTATTTACCAGCAATGTGTTCCTGAGTATTGCCTCTTTCACCTTCACCTGTTCGGTCAGCTCAGATGAACAATGAAACATTCATTTGGCAAAGATGAGGGGAAAATTAGTAAGCTATTATTTATCACAAAATAATGCTTAAATAATTGTGTCAGCAAGGCAAGATTCTAGGCTCTTCATTTATAAGTTTGTACTTTTAGGAAAGGAACCCCAGTGTCCTCATCTGGCCTATCATAAGGTTAGAATTGCTATGAACTCCAATTCTCCTCTAACATTCTCACATTAAAATCTCTAAGGTTTCAAAAATATGACCAGAAGGCATGTGAGGATTTTTATGGTATATTGAACTTAACATTATTACATTATAACAATTATATGCCTTGAGGGATGGCATTAAAAATGTTATTTCCTGCCCTGGATGGGTGGTTCAATTGTTTGGGGCATCGTTCCATACACCAAAAAGGTTGTGGGTTTGATTCCTATCAGGGTGTGTACAGGAGGCAAACAATCGATGTTTCTCTCTCATATTGATGTTTCTTCCTTCCTCTCTCTAAAAATCAATAGAAACATATCCCTGGGCAAGGATTTTTTTAAATGTTATTTCCTACTTTGGGACTGTAGCATCTATAGCCTAAGTGTGTCTCAAATAGTGAAATTTAGAAGGGATGCAGAAACCCAAAATGACTAACCAACAGCTTTATCTATATTGACAATACCTGTAATAATTCAGAAGAACAGTGAGTAATGAGACTCATTAAACAGTGAAGCTGATTAATGAGTCAAAAATGGGGCCACAGAGGAAAACAGAGACAGATTTAGATCATGTAATAGAAAGCAAGATCTTTATAGCAGACTTCCCCTAAGAAACTTACCTTAACGAATAAGCACCACCCTTCTCCATTTTTTTCTGGGGGTTCAGGAAAAAGAAAGAGGTTTTGACTGTAATATGTGAGACTTTGCATTTAATGGGGAAATCTTAAAAAATAAAAATATCACCCTAACCGGTTTGGCTCAGTGGATAAAGCGTCAGCCTGCAGACTGAAGAGTCCCAGGTTTGATTCTGGTCAAGGGCATGTACCTTGGTTGTGGGCACATCCCCAGTAGGGGGTGTGCAGGAGGCAGCTGATCTATGTTTCTAACTCTATCCTTCTCCCTTCCTCTCTGTAAAAAATCAATAAAGTATATTTTTTAAAATAAATAAATAAAAATATCTCAGGAGGCAAATAAATATTTGGGCAGAATGATTGGGGAAAAAAGTAAGTTATTATATTTGTCCAAGGAAGTTCTTTAATTTGAATCAGAAAGATTGTCACCTTATCTGACTTTACATATTTAAGATAAGTCTGACTTGGAGGATTATGGGTAATAAGGAAGATACAGAGAAGTTATGGGATTTTATTTCTATGCATATTTTGGATGTGTGTCTGCATAAGGCTGAACACAGGAAAGATGTAACTCTTAATTTCTCCAAAAAATATCTTATACTTCTGTAGAGTCTTGTTTATTTCTTGTTAGAATTATTCCCAGGTTTCCTTATTTTTTAAACTATATTATGATATCTAAACAATTTTATTTTCTAATTGCTTATAACTAGTAAGTATAAACAATAAAGATTTATATATAGATCTTATGTATACAATTAATCCTCATAAGTCACTGTGACACTGAATTTGTGAATACTGTTATACGTATTCCTGTGAACCTCTCATCACTTTTTTGTCAAGAGATCAATGCATAGCCTTGTTTTTTTGTTTCGTTCTGCTTAGAGGCATCTAATTTAGTACATACTGTTGATTAATTAACATTGAATTCATAGCCAACAGCATTATAATTCATGCCTGAATGAAGCTTATCTCTTTATGTGTTTTCTCTGTAAGGCACGTCAGAGCCTTCTTGAATAAAGGAGCACAAAACAACACCTTAGCTCAAGTCTGGGGAGCCATTTTAAGTGGATAAATCAGCACTGAAAAGCACAAAATGTGGCCATGATAAGGGCACTCAATTATAATATGAGAGCTGAAACAAAAGGCAGAATATCGCCCTGATTGACCTTCACTGGGAACGCATGTTGTGCAACTCAACTATTTCACCCCTTGGTGCATGTTTACAAATGACCATAGAGGTGCTATGAGTGTTGATGTTAGTATCACAAATAAATATTAACAAGTAAAAGAATTCAAAGATAATAAATATAAAGGGCAATGACTTTATTCTATTCTTTGAATTCAAATAGTATTTTACAAATTTTTGAATATACAATAGTGAATACAATTGTGAATGATGATTTTGGGGGGGGCCTTTCTAGTCTTTATATTTTATTTCTTTATCTTGCCTTACTCTACTAGATAGGAACTCTGGGGCAATGTTAAATACAGGGAAAATTTTTGATATTTTATGGTAAGTATGATGTTTGCTGTAGGATTTATTATACATCCCTTTATCAAATTGGGAAAGTTCTCTTTCTTACTTTACTTAGAATTTTATTATGAATGAGTGTTAAACATTATCAAATGTCTTTTCTGCAATTGTTGATATGATTATATATATGCAACTGTAGATATGTGTATATGTATGTATGTGTGTATGTGTATATAAATATAAGCATAAATATATACAATTGTGGATACATCTCCTAGGGCAGTGGTCGGCAAACTGCGGCTCGGCAAACTGCAGCTCACGAGCCACATGCGACTCTTTGGCCCCTTGAGTGCGACTCTTCCACAAAATACCGGCTCTTCCACAAAATACCGACTTCTGCGCATGGGCCACGAAGTTTCAATCGTACTGTACGTGCGCTCCCACACGTGGCATTTTGTGGAAGAGCCACACTCAAGGGGCCAAAGAGCCGCATGTGGCTCAAGAGCCCCAGTTTGCTGACCACAGTCCTAGGGCAAAGGAAACTAAGGGAAAAGTAAACAAATGGAACTACATCAAAATAAAAATCTTTAGTGCAGAATAAGAAACCAGCATCAAAATAAAAAGGGCATCCACAATATGGAAGAACATAATTGCCAATAATACATTTGATAAGGGTTTATTTCCAAAATATATAAAGTACTCATACAACTCAACAAAAGAAAGACAAACAATCCAATTTAAAAATGGGCAGAGGACCTGAATAGGCACTTCTCCAAAGAGGACATATGCATGGCCAAGAGACATAGGGAAAAATGCTCAACATCATTAATCTTCAGAGAGATGCAAATTAAAATGACAATGAGGTACCATGTCACACCTGCCAGATGACTACCATCAATAAATCAACAAACAACAAGTGCTGATGAGGATGTGGAGAAAAGGGAACCCTAGTGCACTGTTGGTGGGAATGCAGACTGGTGCAGCCATTATGGAAAACAGTATGGAATTTTCTCAACAAATTAAAAATGGAACTGCCATTTGACCCAGTGATCTCATGTCTAGTAATCCTAAGAAGCCTAAAACACCAATCAGGAGGACTATATGCACCCCTATGTTCATAGCAGCATTATTTACAGTAGCTAAGATCTGGAAACAGCCCAAGTGCCTATCAGTAGATGAGTGGATAAAAAAGCTGTGGTACAATTACACAAGGGAATTCTATGCAGCTGTAAAAAAGAAGGATTCATTATCCTTTTTAAGACAACATGGAGGGACCTGGAGATTATTATACTAAACGAAAGAAGCCAATCAGAGAAAGACTCATATCACATGATCTCACTTATAGTGGAATCTAATGAACAAAATAAACTGGCAAACAAAATAGATCGAGAGACATGGAAGCATGCAACAGACTGACAAAATTCAGAGGGAAGAGGGCAGGAGCATAACCATGGGCACAGACAATAGTACGGTGAAGGCCAGGGCTGGGGTAGAAGTGGGGAGAAGGGTGTCCGTGGTGGGAAAAAAGGAGGACATCTGTAGTACTTTCAACAACAAAGATAATAATAGTAAAAAAAAAAAAAAAATTCAATTACCTAGCTTTTATAATTATCCTAAATAAGATGGTTAATTATAACTAGTCTGCCATACAAAAATTCTGTAATAGTAATTTAAATTTCCTTACCTGTGATAATTTTTCTCATATTCAGCAAAGGTTTGAAATTTTTTGGAATTCTATATTGTAATATTGGTTTTTACCTGTTTGATATCGTTCCCACTTAGTTCAGTTATGACATGTTGCCTTGCTTATTAATTCAAGATATTATTTAATAATTTTGCAGGATAAATATATTTTTATGAGATGAGGTATGGTAGACTGGAGACTTTATTTTTTTCCAAAGAAAATATTTATCAAAGTTTAGTTAATGTTCTGTTTAGTCTCCCAGTATATCTGGTCATTTTTTATTATACCTAGTTTGAGAATCTCCTCTAAGGCTTGAGCCTGAGAGCCTCAGTCTTGGGAAAGGAAAATTTATTGGGGGGTTTTATCTTTGTTCTTAAGGTCATAGAGATCCCAAGTGCTTTTGAGTCCTAATGATGATACCTGCAGTGAATTTAGGGTAACTAATGCTAAATTATATTGTTGCCCATTTCCCTCTTTATATGTGGCAACTATTTCTCTGCAATTGTAACTTAATTTTGCATGGCATTACCTAGAACATAAGCTGTACAGCACAAATACATAATTAGGGTTAATGGCCATAGTACAGATAATACCACTTTAATAAAAAAGGTATTTTGATTTAAAAAATTAAACACTTCTTTTACTGTTGTTTTTAATTTATTTAAGTTGTATTTATATTTTAAGCAAAAATAGTTACATACAATGGACAGTTATATTTCAGAATAGTGAGCACTTGAAACTATTTTTGACTCCTTCTGAATTTGCAAACTTTAAATAATTTCAGCTACTACTAGGATTATTGAAAAATTATCTGCATTCCAAGAAACATAGCATTGGAGATTAACTTTATTATTGTGGCCCCTGAACTTGATCTATAGAGAGTGAGGCAAAAGTTCACAGTTGTGAGTATGTGAAACAGTTTCTTCTTATATTATTTTTCATATGAACAACTGTAAACCTACTTTTGTCCCACCTGTATATTAAAATATTTTATAAATATAAAAATCCAATTTGTTAAATATAGCCCAAATTAAATAAAAATGAAAGTTAAAAGCTACTAAGGTGCTGAGGAGGTAGTGTAATTTTATTTCTAAAAAATAATGCATATATAATAAGAAGACTCCAAATATTAATATAGGTCTCATTATTTCTCTTTTTTTAAATCTTTATTATTGAGAGTATTACAGGTAGTCCCCGTTTATCCCCATTTCCACCCTCCACCAGGTTCCTACTCCAATCCAGGCCTTCATCCTCAGCCCCTCCTACCGGTCTCCATGTACTCTCTTGGACTTCCATTCAGCCAGCTCTCAGACAGGTCTGAATGTTGGCTGTTCTGTATTTTAGTGATAATTTTGATGTGGTTGTGGGAGGTGGCAAGTATGGGCATTTACCTAAGACACCATCTTGGTTTTGGTTCTAGGGCTGATTATTTCTAATTGAAAGAAAATTTCCTCTTCAGACACTTATAATGTAGTATTGCAAATACATGTTGCAGCACCATCTAGCAAACTCCTAGTGTATTTACCACATCACAAATATTTTATTCTTTTTTGTTGTTGTTAGTAGTCGACATATTTTTCTGAGTATCTACTGTGTCATGGAAAATTGCAGATTTTATAAAGCAGGGATAAAGAAGAAATCTCAAAGATAACTCATTAAAAATATACTCCATATTTATACTTTGTAAGGTTCTGTTTATTATATATATGCCTGTGTATTAGAATAAAATTTATATGCTTTTATTTAAACAAAACTCTTTGAATATAATTTTAAGATATGCCAAAATGTTATATTCTCAATTATTCATTTCATTACTCTATAGACAAAATAAAATTAAAGCTTTGTCTAATATCTAAGCAATATGATAAAAATGGGAAAATCCATAAATAATTTTTAAAAATTGCTATTCCTGATGACAGTGCAGTTAGATTAGTATATGGAAGAGAGTATTATAAGTGGGAAAACATGTGGTTAGAGATAAACCAACTTACTATTTCTACAACCCTAGAAAGGCTGAACTTTAACATGCCAACAATAACTAACAATAATAAAATTATTGAGAAGTGCTTTGCATAGAGTAAATTCAATAGATTATTTTTCATAGTTTATCCTCCAGTAAGTTTGTTTTGACTGTTTGACAGGTTAATGTGTTAAGAAAGTAAGCTGAAAAATATAACTTATCAAATATCCAATTTGTCTTGGATGCCTTTACCTATTTTGCCTGATCTCAGACAAAAGTTCTGTTGGTGTTACTGGCATTTTATATGCCAATAGCCCAATATCACCAATGGCAAAACAATTAGTCATGGCTGTCAGTTCAGAAAATTAAAGTTTTGATTTAGAAAAAGCAACTATTTATCTAATTTTTCAAAATATTTTTCAACTGATCGAAGTCCAAAATTTGGCCTTGAGGAACAATTAATTTGGAAAGAAAAGAAAAAAACCTGCATTACAACAGAAAATGTTTAAAATTACCAGGAGAACTCAATGAACTTAATTGAGTTGCTCAAATTTTAGAAACATATCCAGCTTCACTAAGTTAAAATATTTTCCCACTCAGCAAATGTACAGACAAAATTACCCACAGGTTTTTATGTATAAATACAACTGTTCTTCTTGTGTGGGTTGATAGCTGATTTGAAGCTTGGAGCACAGGCGGGGTCACAAGCATCATAATATTAGCCTTTCAGTGATCACATTTCTCAAACATAGCATCTGGTTACTTTGGACAGGGACCGGCCTGCTGGAACCTGATGGTTCAGTCGCTGCCAGCAGGCTTATAATAGCTGAAGGAAACTGCAAACAGTAACCTTTTCATTTGGCACCAACAAAAGATTCTGCCCAGAAACCCCAAACCTGGGAGACACTGAAAGTGATTTAGCTCATGTCAAAGTTAAAGTTCTAGTTTTATTTCTTGTTTGTGGTCTTTTTTCTTTTTAAAAATCATAAGGGGATGTTTGCAACCAATTGTCCATTTACTAACACAAACATTACAAACCCTAAAAGCATGAGTCCCTGTGATTAAAGCTCCTGTGTCAACTGCCTTGCCTCCAGTATTAACATCTAAACAACACCATTCTGATGACACAGGGAAGAAAGGGTCGTCATTTATCACTGGACTATATAATAGTGACAGAAAGAAATTAGCAGCAAAGGCTTTTCAGAGAAAGTTGGTCTCTTGGGTATAACTAAGCAACCTCTGAGAAACAGGCAGTGGTATTTCCGCACTTGAGTACCATGCTTTGCTAGGTTATATCAGACATTAAAGTTGTTTAGTTGTACTTATGTATAACCATTAAATGCATCACAGTGTGGCATGGATTCAGCAAGTTTTAGTCATAGCATGCCAGCTGGAGAATATTTAGGGGGGGGAAATATGTTTTTAATTTCTGCTTAATGTTCTGCTACAAATAATTTAAGTCACTTCTTCTGTTAAGGTATTTTCCTTCTAAACAAGCTGCTTTTTAATATATAGGTACTAAAATTGAAGTCTTAGTAATGTGGCATTAGCTCACTCCCTCTTCCTTACTTAGTTTTTGCATTTCTTTTTTATTCTTCATTGATGCATGTAAGTTTCAACGTTTCTTTTACTTCTAGAGTTAATTAGCCTTAACACTAGACTGACATTCTAGGTTGCAAGGTTTACAGAGCAACAATAGTGTCATTATAGGCAAGAATTATACAAACAGCATGACTGTATTTCACAATTGCTTTCTTGAGTGTTTTATGAATAATAAAGCTTCATGGTGGTCTTTCACAATAATTACTGTGTCCTATGAAAAATAATGTGTACTTTTTTATTTTTGCCATAAAAATAATTTTGTTTTGCTGCCCCAAATCATTAAAATCTACCCGGAGGATTCTTCCTTGTCTACTGAGCATGTCTATTACATGCTGCTCCATATTTAACTCACTCTTAGGTAACACCATGGCTTGATAATTCTTTTAATCTCTTTTTCATTTATAACTGTACTGCTTGACCTTTTTTCCGCAAGATGTCTTGTATATGAAATGTCAGTGAGAGAAGTAAAGACATGGGACAAAGATATAGTTTAGTTTAAAAAGGTCCTGAGAGATTGAAAAAGGTGACTGGCCTAAATAACAAATATTTAATGCCAGATGACTATATATGTGAGGCCAAAAGAAAAAAAAAAAAGAAAGGAAAAAAATTACTGGCCATTTGTAATTGACTGACCATTACATTTGCAATAATTCTATTATATTTGTGAACCCTAAGAAAGAATATACCTACTAAATAAAGCTCCAGTGGACTGCTGGGCTCAAATAAATAAATAAAATAAAAAACAAAGCCTAGCAGCCATTTGACACTGGTGCTTCTCATGCAACTGCACTTCAGGGAGAAGCCTACAGTGAACTCCCTCACTCTGCACTGAACTACCTGCCTGCACTGTATTTCTGCCATCTAGCCAGCCCTTATAAAGCAGTTCCTGGTCCTATTTCAACCAATAGGACTGAGGCTTTTTCCATTTAATCAGAGCTGTACAGCTATATCCCAATCAGCTTCTTCACCAACTAATCAGAGTGGCTCCATTCTGACCTATTAAGATAGGGACTTTAGACTAATCAAACTACAAGGATCTGGAGTTCTCATTTGCATGAGTGAAAGTGGGAAAATGACCCATAAGTCTGGCTGCCTGCCATCATTAAAGCCAAACTCAGGAGACAGGTTCTTGTTGAGAAGGAAAGAGGTTTATTCAGGTGTGGACAACCTGAGAAGATGGCAGGCTCATGTCCTCAAAACCATCTTAACATCTCAGTAAGGCAGGGACTTTTATAGGGAGGGAAAGGGAAAGGGAGGGCAGAACAAAGAGATCAGAGGAGGGGCTGTGGATGTGCAGACAATGTCCTTGCTGGTCCCGATATGGATCTTTAATGTCAGCATATTGGAACTGGTCAGTGTTAGCCAATTCCTGCAGTTGGGTGATCTGTGTCAACCAGTCATTGTCAAAGCTGCTTATTGTACAAGCAGGAACTGGAACTGGAATTGCTGATATCTGCAATATGCTTATAAGGAAACTATCAGTATGTGAGTTCCTTTTAGTTTGTTAGTACATTTTATTCTAATTCCATTTCATGGTTAAAGTAGTATAAAGTTTTTATTCCCTGTTACAATTCCTCGCTGTCAATCCTTTCTCCACATCTATGGAGCTACTGATATCTTCTGAACCTTCTGGGGGAATGAAAATTTGAGCTTGTTGTAAAGCAAAATATCATGATTTAAAAGCAGAAATATTTCTTAGGGGTTCTAGTCAGGCAGATACAATTTTTCTGATGTAGGAAAAACAAATCCTAAGGAGGTTTAAAACAATAAAGACAAGTATTATAAAAAAAGAATGGTTAAATCTAAATTAAAATTTCTCCTAATATGGACCTCAGTCCTTGAAATATCTATGAGAATAGACTTGAAAACTAATCTCTGGTGCCTTTGAAGAATGGTGATGTTTGCTGAAGCCAGATAGCTTATTGTCTGAACTTAGTGATTCTTGTCTCTACCTGAGCGGAGGCATGATGTCATATATCTCCTTGTTCTGCTAACATTTAGTCTAAGGCAATTTGATTTTCTAAGTCAACTTTACCTAGTCAATCTAGAGATTTTTGCAGATTGGCAAGCTAAGTAGCAGTTACATTGATTATAATTATTAATATTTTGGATAGGTTATATAAAACATGCCAGTGAGCCATCACTCCTCGCCATGGCAGGAGGGTATAATCAAAGAAGTACTTGTCCTCATCTGGAATGTATCCTGGAAGATTTCAAGCTACTCAGGTGAATAGCTTGAGCAAGCTAGTCTAGCATTTCAGGTTTGATTTACTGGGTGGACTGATAAAGGAACAACTAATGATCCTAGAAAGTGTTGTCCAGTATCAATCCTGTTCCACAAACAGTTATAGGCCCAGGGAAGGCCCTGTGAACCACATATGAATATGTAACCCTGAATGCAGTAACCAGGGTATGCTGCATAACATGGTTAGTGTTTATGATGGCCATGGCAATCTTTAGCCAAGGTTCAGTAGCCAGAGCCAGTGTGTTGTTGGAGAACTTTTCCCTTCTGATGGGGCCCTTTTCATTTGAGTGTGGTGGGTCCACAGCTTTTCCTCTGCAAGTTTTATAAAGGTGTAAGTTACCAGTAGTACAGCATACAGACCTGTTCACTTTTTCAGCCAGCAGGTGTTCAGGTCTGTGATTTTTCCTGCTCTTCAAAAGTACTTTGACCCCAGGTTGGAATGGGTGGAGAGGTTCCTCAGATGGATAATTGGACTGTTTAATAGATCTCTGGTAGGAATAATTCTCTTTCTATACATTCCAGACAGGTTAGGAGCATCTGGAAGTGTAGTGCATGCTCTGGTGGAACCTGTTGTTTTTCTGTTGAGGGAGTTACCTGAGCATTCAGCTTGCATAACAAATCTCATCCTAGCCAGGGTATTGGGCATTTTGGCATATAGAGGAAATGGTGACCATTTAAAATCTCCTAATTGACACTCTAGGGGTTAGAGAAAGGGCTTTTGTTGCATCTGTCCAGTAACTCCTGGTATCTTGATGGTTTCCTGACTTCTTTTAGTCATTCTTATATTTAAAACTGTGGCTCCTGTGTCAACCAAAAAGAATCAATCAATTTGTTCCCCACTGTCAAGTGTACCCAGGGCTCCTGTGGGGAAACAATGGGTCAGGATGTTTCCAGAGGATCCCCTGGAGCTTCTCATTCATCATCTGAGTCACCACTCCACTTCACTATCTGCCTGTATGCTCTTTTTTTACTCATGTCTTTTTTTTTCCATGTCTGTTGCTAAGCACTTGAAGCTTTCCACTTTGGTGACCTTCTGTACCTGGACTATTGTCCTTGCTGCAGTCTTGTCTGTCAAACTGCCCACCACATCTTGGCTATGATTTCTTTCAGGGAAAGAGGGCAGAGGGTTTTTTCTGTAGCTGCTTTATGCTGAAGAGGGGCGTCATATTCCTTCAGAGCCAAGAGATCTTTGCTCTGTCAGAGGGCCTGCAAGCCCTGAGCATGGAAGGAGACAGTGATGGTGTTTAGAGGTGCTATTCCCTGAGTACAAGTAGGACTTGTAACTGGAGACAAACCATGTTACAAATTTCAATATTATTGGGGCAAAAACTGGAAAATTCAGGATCCAGTTCAGTTCATAAGTGAAAAATAAAACTATGAAGACAATACACTGAACTAGAGTCTAATGTCCATAACTGTGTAGTATAGAGTCTATTGAAATGCAATTTCTCCTCCTAAAAGCACCCTCATTTTTATCAAAGAGTCAAATAAAGACCAATCTATTTACTGTATTGTCTAGTTTCAATGGGGCCTGAATATTTGCATAAACACAACAAGAATAACAATGATCACACAGATTCTTTTAAAGCTGCTCCGATGGGATCTCATAAGGAATTTTCAGATTGAGCCTTAATTAGCTTCTCTGGGAAAAGAAGCCACGCCACGGAGTTGCCATCTGGCTTCGCCTGCAATACCTACAGATTTGGGTGAGTGCCTCACGTTCTCGAGGTCCTCAAAATGTCTTGAGATTCTTTCCTCCTAGGAAAGCAACCTTTGCTCCTTACATAGAAAGACTGTCATGAACTTTATGAATAAGGAAGGTACCAGCCCTTTTCTCTGGGAGGCTTCAAAGTCAATTTTTATTTCTTAAAGCTTTCTAGTGACATCCAGAGCCCAAGCAAGTCTTTCTCAGACATGCCACTCCAGTCAAAGTCTTGGTTAACAAAACCACATTTAAAAACTGACTTTATGTGTCCTATTACGAAGACATCAGATTCCTATTGAATTTAATGTCAAATATCTCCACAGACTACATGATTCTGCAAAGAATATTTGAGATTTTTTTTATTTTTTACTATATACATAAACAATATCCTATATAATAAAGAACTAATATGCTAATTAGACCAAACAGCAGAACAACCGTCCAAATGACTTTCCAGACAAAGCCGGGGCTGTGAGGGCCGGCCGAGGCAGCTGGGGCTACAAGGGCCGAGCCCCTTGCACAAATTTCATGCATTGGACCTCTAGTTATTAATAATTGTAGAAAAGACAAGATTTTTTTTTAAATTTTTCCTTGACGACTCATAAGGAAGCTGGAGAAGAGAGGGGGAAGACATCAGGCTTGGGCTGTTTTAGCTGCTTGAGTTTTTTTAAAGTGACATTTTTTCCTTTCACATTGAGGTGAGTCAGTTGCCCCTGCTCCCACAGCCTGCACAGAGTTTGAGGGTGGAATTAATTACCCACTGTTTCCAGGAGTGCAGCAGCTCCTGGACCTCTAGGAGGAATATTTGGAGTGTTTAAAAGATATGTCTCTTCATTTTTCTTCTTCCTCCTGAGTTTCACTGTCTGGGAAGGAAGTGAGTTCTTTTCCCCTCACTGAACCTTCAATTGTGATCCTTTATGAATAGAATGCCTATAAGTTAACAACATGAAAGCTTGCATATAAGAGATCTTACCCCACTTCAGAGCAAACAAAAACAGCATCTAAAGCAAACAAACGAGTACTCTCATACTAAATTCTCTGAAAGGAGGGGCAGGGGCACCAGCCTGAGAATTTTATTTCACACCTAAACAGCATCCTACATAAACACATAAGCAGTGTCTGGTAGAGCAAATGACCTTCACATGGTCTACGTGGAACAAAGCCCAAATGGCAGAGACAGGATTCACTATGGGCACAAAACAGCAAAGAGAAAAGTTCCCAAAAGATAAAAAAGCAAGCAAAGAACAGTAAGCAAAGTTTCATTTCAGACAGATGAGAGCTCTCAGAGAGCTCTCAAACCAAACGGAACAGACAAACAGAGCTCTTAAACTGAAACTGCCTTCCTCCATGAAGGAGCTGGGATTGAAGTAATAATCTATACCCTGCTAGAACAGAACCACAGATGACCTGTTGCCGAGTCCCAGTGGCTAAAAGAGCGCTCCAACCAAATCTCACACCTGAGAACTGGGATTTTTCTTAGTCGCTGAGCAGTGCCTACCACCATGCACTGCCTACGGATTCCGACAGAATCTCATAGGGTTCAAAAAACCCAACTGGTAAGGCAAGAGCTCCTAGTCATGCACACCAGGGATTTACTCAGTCTGGGCTCATGAGCTCACCAGTTAGGAATAGCAGGTGACCAGCACCAACAGAGAGAGAGAGAGAGAGGCAGTCCCTGAGTAGAAATCACTTGGCAGCTGCTAGGGACTCCCAGGTTCTCTCATGGGATAAACAGCCTGGGTAGCACCCTCCAGAGTCCAGGGCCTTACGGGGGGGGGGGGGGGGGGGGGGGGGTTCCCATGATGACCTGGCTGGCTCGCCAAATCTGAAACTGGGAAGACAAACTGCAGTTCTGGCTGCCCACTGCCACGAAACCAAACTCATGGGACAGGTTCTGGTTGAGAAGAAAAAAAGTTAATTCAGGTGTCAACAACCTGAGAAAATAGCAAGCTCATGCCTTCAAACCCATGTTAACATCTCAGCGCAGGCAGGGGCTTTTATAGGGAGGGAAAGGGGAAGCAGAACAAAGAGATCAGTGGGAGGGGCTGTGGGTGTGCAGGCGGTGTCCTTGCTGGTCCTGATGTGGATCTGTAATGTCAGCATACTGGAACTGGTCAGTGCTAGCCCCGTTCCTGCAGTTGGTCGATCTGCATCAACCGAAGTCACGGTCAAGGCTGTTTATTGTACAAGCAGGCACTGGAACTACTAATGCTTGCAATACACTTATAAGGAAACTGTCAGTGTATGAGTTCCTTTTAATCAATTTGTTAGTACACTTTGTTCTAATTCCATTTCCTGGTTAGTCAGAGTAGTACAAAGTTTTCTTCCATTGCATGAGATCGGACCCATCAGGGATCAGTGGCAGGGACTTTTATCTACCTAAGTCAGCTCCCTTCTGGCTCTGAGAAGGCACTTTCTCTTTCCACAGAATACTGTGTCTTTCCTGCTAGAGCTGAAAGCCGAAGACATCTCGCTGGATCAGAGTGGAACAGTCCCGTGCAGGGCAGAGCAGGCCTGTAGGGAGCAGACCAGAGCTGTCTAGCTGGAGAGGGGCCTGACTCCAGGGTTTCATTGCCCCAGGACCACCTCATAGCCATGCTGTTTTTACAACTGTGATATATCACTCATTTTTTAAATTGAATTTATTGGGGTGACATTGATTAATGAAATTTTATACATTTCAAGTGTACAATTCTATGATACACCATGTGTATATTATATTGTGTTTTCACCACCTCATGTGAATTCCCGATCCATCACCATTTATTACCTCTCTACACTCTTTTATCTTCTCCCCACACCTCCCTTTCCCTCTAGTAATCACCATACTATTGTCTGTGTCTGTGAGATTTTTTTTCTTTTTGCTTAATCCCTTCACCATTTTCACCCAGCCCCTAACTCCCACCCCCACCCCCAACAGCTGTCAGTCTATTTTCTGTATCTATGAGTCTTCCTATTGTTTTTGTTAATTGATTTTGTTCATTAGATTCCACATATAAGTGAAATCATATGGCACTTGCCTTTCTCTGACTTTTTTCACTTAGCATAATCCTCTTTATGTTTATACATACAGAAGGTAAGCTGTGCTTTATCACTATTAACATGTTCCACAGCCATGATGTATCACAATTAGCTGTTTTGCAGGGAGTAAATTTTTTTTCTTCACCACAATCCAAATTGGGGATTCCTGTTGACACTGAATTGGCACCAATGACTGTTGGTTGAAACATTTTTTATTAAAGCTTATCTTTGTATTTATAGTACATTAAAACTTTTTAATTATGAGCTATGTCAGTTGTAAATGAAAAATTAATTCAATTTTCCTATAAGTGAGACAATATAACTGAGTTCTATAGGCCTGGATATTTTTTAAGATATATTTTTATTGATATCTGAGAGGATGGGAGAAAGATAGAAATATCAGTGGTGAGAGAGAATCATTGATCCAGCCCACAACCTGGGCATGTGCCCTGACCGGGAATTGAACACTGACCTCCTGGTTCATAGATTGATGCTCAACCACTGACCAACACTGGCCAGGCAGACCTGGTTATTTTTAATGTCAAGTTTTGAATATTTAAAAAATTCATTTATTGTTCAGAAGCCACTATATGAAACTATGTATGGATTGATTAAAGCAAACATATAATGCAACAGGTGACTTTCCTACTCACGTATCCTTCTATCTAAACTATATATGCATATGCATACAAGTCAAAATATTGATTCAAATGGATGCCAATTGTTCATAGGGTTTCCCAAGCAATCAAAAAAGGATATTGCTATTAAAAGCTAATTGACTAAAACACACACACACACACACACACACACACACACACACACCCTATCAACATGAAGCTGACACCAGTGTGAGATATCAAGAACTAGTAATCCAACAATGAGAATCATTCTTTGACTTCAGAATTTGGTAGGTAAATTACATCCCTTAATGACTATTGTAGTAGTGGGAATGTTGAAGAATTCTGGTACCAGAAGTTTAATTTAAAGTCTCAATATTCTGTAATTTTTAAAAAAATGGAAACTTCTTGCTACTTTTCTAAAGCTCAAAATCTTCTTGGCACCAAACACCTCAGCTGAGCATTAAGAAAGCATTGGGCTGCAGTTTTCCAACTTGAGATAAAGGTTCTTAAGACCATACATTAAGAATCTCATGTGAGTTTGAACAACTGCATGGCATTCACTCTGGTCAAACATTTCTTAATGTGGAGAGTTTGCAATTCTTCTATTAGAGATACTTGGGAGATTTAAAAAGAAAGAAAGGAACAAAAATGTTTTAATTTAATTAAAGAAATAAAATAATTTAATGGAAGAGTAGAACAGATTATGAACTGCTAAAATGATGGCTATAAACAGGAAGATGGAGCTGAAAATTACTTAATAGATATACAATGTGTCCCAGATATGTGGAATAAAAATTATAGAAGTGTATTATGGATCAGTGGAATAGACTAGATACTAGATAATCCAGAAATAAACCCATGCACATATGGGTAATGAATATATGAAAAAGGAGAACATAAATCATTCAATAAATGGTATTGGAAAAACTGGACAGATAAATGCAAAAAAAAGAAAAGAAATGAAACTACATCACCTTCTTACACCACATACAAGAATAAACTCAAAATGGTTTAAAGACTGAAATATAAGACTCAAAACCATAAAACTCCTGGAGAAAAATAGGCAGTAAAATCTTGGACATTTCTTTTAGTAATATTTTTGGATATATCTCCTCTGGCAAAATAAAAAAGGAAAAATAAATGAGACTAAAGTTAAACTAAAAAGTGTTTATATAGCACAGGTAACCATGAACAAAATGAAAACGCAACCTACTGAATGGGTGAAGATATTTTCGTATGAAGAGGATAATATCCAAAATTTATAAAGAATGCATGCATCTCAACAACAGAAACAAACAATGCAATTAAAAAGTGGGCAAAGAACCTGAATAGACACTTCTTCAAAGAGGACATACTGTTGGCCAATAAACATCTGAAAAGATGTCTATTTCTAATCATCAAAGAAATGCAAATTAAAACTACAATGAGATATCACCTCATACCTGTCATAGTGGCTATCCTCAATAAATCAACAAACAACACATGTTGGTGAGGTCGTGCACTCTTTGTGGAATTGCAAATTGTACAGCCATTATAAAAGTCATTATGGTAGTTACTCAAAAAATTAAAAATAGAACTACTTTATAACCCAGAAAGTCCACTTCCAGGTATATATCTGAAGAAATCCTAAACACTAATTTGAAAAGATAATGGACCCCTTATGTTTATTGCAGCATTATTTATTCTAGCCAAGATATAAAAGTGACGAGAAACCAAGATGGCGGCATAGGTAAACACCGGAGCTTGCTGCCTAGAACAACCACTTCAAAAATACAACTAAAAGACGGAATGGACATCATCCAGAACCACAGGAAGGCTGGCTGAGTGGAAATTCTACAACTAGAAGGAAAGAGAAAAGCATACTGAGACTCAGAGGAGGCGCAGTATGGAAGTAAAATACTAAGGTGCGGAGGTGCGTGTGGAGCGGGCTGGCGGCTGAGGGCACGGTTGTTTTTTTTCAATCGGGAGTCTCAGGCTCTGAGCTCCAGTTCCGGGCGAGTCTCTGGGGACCCAGACTCAAACGGGAGAAGCGGGACTGTCTGGCATCGGTTGGAACTCGAGGGCAGCTTTCTCTCCGAGGGGCTTGCAGCAATTACCAGGATACTGAGAAGCAGAGCCTCTGAGGGCTGGACTGAGAGCAGCCATAACTGCTAGCCCTGCCCTGTTGATCCCATGGGACCTGCCCCACCCAAGCCCTGCAGGGAGGCTTTTGCTGGATAGCCTAAGGCAGAGGCTAGATTAGCACCTCCCTAGAGATCCAGGAGCCAGGAAGCCCCGAGGTCAGAGTGGGACCATCCAGTTTACAGCTCCATGGAACCATAAAGGATACACTCAGGGGGCAGACTCAGTGAGCACCAAAGCCCCTTTGAAGCAAGTCTTGCCCCAGAAGGGTGTCTTCAGCACAGAAGTTTTCCCACTGCAGACACAGCTGATTCTCACAGCCAATTGGCCTGGAGGTCAATTCCTCCCAGTGATAACTATAACAATCAAGGCTTAAATACAACAAGACTGTGCACAAAGACCACAAGGGTGTGCACCAAGAGTGTCCTCCTCAGGTAATTGGGGAGGCTGAACCACTGGGCCCTAGAGGACACTCAGCACAGAAAACCACTTTATCAACACAGGGAAGCATAAAAAATGTGGAGACAAAGAAAAAGGACACAAATGATAGAAATGGAGGAAAGCAAACTACTGGATATAGAGTTCAAAACCACACCTTTAAGGTTTTTCAAGAATTTTCTAGAAACTGCCGATAAACTTAATGAGATCTTCAAGAAATCTAATGAGACCTTCGAGGTTGTGATAAAGGACCAACTAGAAATTAAGCATACACTGACTAAAATAAGGAATATTATATAGACTCCCAATAGCAGACTAGAGGATTGCAAGAATCAAGTCAACGATTTGAAATATGAAGAAGCAAAAAACACCCAACCAGAAAAGCAAAATGAAAAAAGAATCCGAAAATACGAAGATAGTGTAAGGAGCCTCTGGGACAGCTTCAAGAGTACCAACATCTGAATTATAGGGGTGCCAGAAGATGAGAGAGGGCAAGATATTGAAAACCTATTTGAAGAAATAATGACAGAAAACTTCCCCCACCTGGTGAAAGAAATAGACTTACAAGTCCAGGAAGTGCAAAGAACCCCAAACAAAAGGAATCCAAAGAGGACCACACCAAGACACATCATAATTAAAATGCCAAGAGCAAAAGACAAAGAGAGAATCTTAAAAGCAACAAGAGAAAGAAACTCAGTTACCTACAAGGGAGTACCCATATGACTGTCAGCTGATTTCTCAACAGAAACTTTGCAAGCCAGAAGGGAGTGGCAAGAAATATTCAAAGTGATGAATGCCAAGAACCTACAACCAAGATTACTTTATCCAGCAAAGCTATCATTCAGAACTAAAGGTCAGATAAAGAGCTTCACAGATAAGAAAAAGGTAAAGGAGTTCATCACCACCAAACCAGTACTATATGAAATGCTGAAAGGTATCCTTTAAGAAGAGGAAGAAGAAGAAAAAGATAAAGATACAAATTATGAACAACAAATACACATCTATCAGCAAGTGAATCTGAAAATCAAGTGAATAATCTGATGAACAGAATGAACTGGTGAATATAATAGAATCAGGGGCATAGAAAGGGAGTGGACTGGCTATTCTTGGGGGGGCAAGGGGTGAGGGGGATGCAGGAAGAGACTGGACAAAAATCGTGCACCTATGGATGAGGACAATGGATGGGGAGTGAGGGAGGAGGGTGGGGTGGGAACTGGGTGGAGAGTAGTTATGGGGGAAAAAAGAGGAACAAATGTAATAATCTGAACAATAAAGATTTAATTTTAAAAAAAGATATAAAAGTGCCCATTAATAGATAAGAGATTAAAAATATGATGGTACATACATACAATGAAATAATACTTGGCCATAAAAAGAGTTAAATCTTACTATTTAGGACTACATGGATAAACCTAGAGGGTATTATGCTAAGTTAAATAAGTCAGACAGGGGAAGACAAATATGATATGCTTTCACTCATATATGGAATATAAAGAACAAAATAAATGAACAAATGATACAGAAACAGACTCCTAGATACAGAGAACAAACTGGGGGTTACAAGATTAGATTAGGGTGAAAAAGATGAATGGATTAGTAAGTATAAATTAATAGTCATAAAATACTCATGGCAATGTAAATATAGCATAGGGAATATAGTCAATAACATTGTAATAACTATGTATAGTATCAGGGGTACTAGAATTATCAGGGGATCACATCATGAATAATATACATGTCTAATCATTATTCTGTAGACCTGAAACTAAAATAATATTGAATGTTAACTATAATTGAAAAATAACATTTTAAAAAATGAATGTAGTAGTCAAGTACAGAGAAACAGAAGCAATATGATATATGGAGGTATAGATATGAATATATCTAACTACCTGTACATCTGTATGTATAGTGAGAATGAAATTTGTTATAAGGAACTGGCTCATAAAATTGTGGGGCCGGTGAATCTAAAATTTGCAGGACAGGCTGGCAGGCTGGACCCAGGGAAAAATTGATGATGCAGTCTTGAGTCAGAATCTCTTTCTCCTCAGAGTCCCTCATTTTTTTTTTTTCTGAAGGCCTTTAACTGATTACCTGAGGGCCACCCACATTATAAATGTTAATCTGCTGTACTCAATGTTAACTGATTTAAGTATTAATCACATCTAATAAATACCTCACATTGACCTTTAGATTGGTGTTTTACAAACAACTGGCACCTTAGCATAGCTAAGTTGACACAAATATTAATAACCATCTCAAAGAATTAATATTAAGAAATGTCAAAGATAAAATGAGAAAACACATTACTTGTCTGAATAATGTTTTAGGAGAAATAGGCTTAGAAGTTTGTCAATATCCACAGCAATCTTATCTGAAAGTTTGTCAAAATTGATAGAAAGACAGACTTCAGATTAGAGTGACACACAAATCCAGAACAAAAAAATAAAATTAAATTCACTAGTTATGTTATGAAATTTCAGAACATAAAAAAAGACCACCTTACAGAAAAGTAATCAGAGTAAGGACAGGTTGTTTACTAGTATCAGTAGCTGCAGAAGATAATGGGAAGATACTTCAAAAGGCTCAGGAAAAATGAGCAAACAATTTGGTTTTTATTTCCAGCTAAATGAATGGTTAAAAGAGAGGGTAAAATAAAGCCATTTTCTCTTTATCAGACAAACTCTGAGAGCTTTCTTAATCTGTGGCCTTTGCTGAAAGAAATATTAGTACCCCCATAAAAAAGAGTGTTCTGAATAATGAACTAGGATACAAGATGCAATTCTCTCTAAATAAATTTAAAATATTTTGGTAAAACTAAATGAACTTTAATTGTAAGAACAACAACAGCAACAAACAAAAATACCCATTTTATTTTGAAAAGATTAAAAGCAAGTTGTATCTACTAGATAACTAGCAAAAGAGGACAGGTATGTGTTAAAAATTAAATTGTGCTAATATTTTTGAGAGAAGAGATATTATTAGACTTTGTTATGTCAACCAAAGATGTAAAAAATAAAAGCACAATTGATAAAGTAATGAAAATACATTTGCTTACTAATAGAATAAAAAGAAAACTAGCACACTTAAACAGAAATATTAAGCAAAAAGCATGTAAAATTGTAAAGGAAATAAAGTAATAGGAATAACTCCAAATATAAATTAACTAGAGGCCGGAGGCATGAAGATTTGTGCAAGAATGGACCTTCCTTCCCCTGTCTGCCGGCACCGCCTTCGCTCCAGCCGGAGCCTCCTTTCCGCCTTCACTTTGGCCCAGAGCCGCCTTTTTGCCTTCCCTCTGGCCCAGAGCTGCCTTTCGACCTTCCCATGCTGCCCAGAGGCACGGAGCAGCTAGGGCGGTGCGGAACACCAGCATCGTCACCATGGCAATGATGCAAGCATCCCACCTTGCCCCGGCTGCTCGGTGCCTATGTATGCAAATTAACCCACTATCTTTGTTGGGTTAATTTGCATACTCACTCCTGATTGGCTGGTGGGCATCACAAAGATATGGTCAATTTGCATCTTTCTCTTTTATTAGTGTAGACTAGAGACCAGGTGCACAAATTAGTGCACAGGTGGGGTCCAGCCGGCCTGCCCGATTGGGGCTGATCAGGCTGAGCCAGCCAGGGGAAAGGGCCACGGGAGAATGGCAGGATGGCCCTGCCCGCTAGTCGAACTCCCAGTAGAGGGGACAATTTGCATATTAGGCTTTTACTATATTGGATACTCACAAAATTGTAACTGAATTCATAAAATATTAATTTTGTTATTCAGATTTGCTTAATCTAGTTTTGCCTCATGAGAGTATCTGAGCACAAAATGCAGAGAGGCTGAAAGGAAAGAGACAGTAAAATATACACTGGAAAATATTAAGCAAAGAAATCTAGTGTTGGTATGTTAATTTTAAATAATATAAACATTCAGGCTAACTTCTGGAATAACTAGCCCCTTGAGTAATCTTGAGTGACATACTTATACTCCCTAGAAGAGAACAAGTAACTAATCTATCAAGCTGCCAATTTCTGGGTATTCTGAGAGGCTCTAAGAAAACTTCCAGAACAGTATCTTAGGAAGTGTCATTCTGTTCCTAAACCTTTTTCATAGTAAACTACAGCTGGGTAGAGAGTTGCTCTGTGATAGTGTGATGCCGTGGTTGCCTTCATCGACTGTTAAAACCTTCCCTTTTTATTGGCTTATAGAACTCATTGTTTACTCTATGGCTTAATAAACTGAGTTTATTTTTAAAATAAAAAAGACCATTTACAAGCTTTTGTATAAAAAGAGAGATATATCCTGTGTGGATTTTTTGGCTTTAGCTGTTACATGCTGTGGGACTTCTGACTGCAATTCAGGTTACCAACCATTAGATGGATGTTGTTTACTTGCAAAGAGAGAGTGTTTTAGACCTATTTAACAAGACATAAAAAGACAATTGTTTAATAGATAGAAAGGTGATGATGATAGACATAGACACATGATATATAGATAAATAAGTAGGTAGATGATAGGTAGATAGGTGACAGAGGATAGATAGGTAGATAGTAGATAGATAGATGATGATATATAGATAGATGATGATAGATGATAGATAGATGATGATAGATAGATAGATAGATAGATAGATAGATAGATAGATAGATAGATAGATGATAGATAGATGATAGATAGATAGAGAGATGATAGACAGATAGATGATGAATGGATAGATAGATGATAGATAAATGCAGATGATAAAGATACTCTGTCAATAAAAATCTATTTAGGGTTAACAACTATAATAATAACATTAGTGTAGTTTAAGTAAAACAGACAGAACTGGAAAATGTAGTCTCTACGCTTTTGGGTAAGTCATATGACCACACTGGTTTCCATGTTCTATAAATGAAGAACTAAGTGATTTTTAAGATCCTCTTCTTGTGCTACAATTCCACATCATTTGAAGCAGTACATGGGGAAAAAGAAATAAACTCTTTCAGGCATCTGGTGATTGCATATGTATACATATATATGTTTTTATCGATTTTTAGAAAGGAGAGGGAAAGAGATGGAAATATAAATGATGAGAGAGAGACATCCATTGCCTACCTCCTGCACGCCCCCTACTGGAGGTCAAGCCCACAAACCAGGCTTGTGCCCTGACCAGGAATTGAACCTGCAACCTCTTGGAGGATGGTTCAATGCTCAACCGCTGAACCACACTTATTGGACTTTTTATTAAAACAATTTGTATATTTTAAAATTGCATTTTACTTACTGTTTCACAAAAATCATATCTATTTTTAGAAATTCCTAATATTTGGCCACTCCAGCCCTGGTTAGTCTAATCTGTGTTTGGGTTCTATAAGCTCTTATGTTATCTCCTAATGACAACGACCTGTTCAAAGTCTGCCTGGAGATGAGTGCCGGGAGCCGGTCCATCCTTGCTGTTTCAAGGGACCTGGCATATATGGCATACTGTTCTTAATATGTTTGCTCACCTTCTTGGCACTATGTGTTTTAACCAAGGTCACCTCTCTGAGAAAGGTTGAATCCCCAGGTAGGGATTTTTCCCTGAAGTTAGGGAGGGAATAAAACCCCTTAACTAAGTGCCAGGCGGGTAATTAATCACTTTAACTACGAACAATCACGCTTAAGCTACATAGTCTTTACTCCCTGGAATGGAGATAAGAAACACCCTAACCTTTGGAATAGAGATTGATAGGATTGATTCAACTGGTATAAATACAGATGTAACAAGACAACAGGAGACAGAACTTAGAACACAGAACCTAGACACAGAACCTAGAGACAGAAGAACTTCACTGGAGAGAACATGGCAAAAGATCCTGGACAGAAACTGGCCACAGAACCTAGAGACAGAACCTAGCGAGAGAACCTGGCTGAAGAACCTAGAGACAGAACCTGGCTACAGAGCCTGGATAGAACATGGCAAGAGAACCTGACTAGAACCTGGTGACTGAACCTGGCTGGAGAACCTGGACAGAACCTGGCTGGAGAACCTAGCGAGGGAACATGGCTACAGAACCTGGCTGGAGAACCTGGAGAACCTAGCAAGAGAACATGGACACAGAACCTGGCTGGAGATCCTAACCAGAACTTCACTGGAGATCCTAACCAGAACTTGGCTAGAGATCCTGGCTAGGGCTGCTGATCAACTGAACGCTGTCTCCGTGTCATTCCTTCTTCGCCTACTCCATCCACACCTTTGGGGACCCCTGGACCTGCTGGGGTTGGACCCCAGCATCTGGCGCCCAAACAGAACCTGGCTACAGAACTTGGTTGGAGAACCTAGACAGAACCTGGCTGAAGAACCCGGCTACAGAACCTGGAGAACCTGGCTGGAGAACCTAGCAAGAGAACATGGACACAGAACCTGGCTGGAGATCCTAACCAGAACTTCGCTGGAGATCCTGACCAGAACTTGGCTAGAGATCCTGGCTAGGCTGCTGATCAACTGAATGCTGCCTCTGTGTCATTCCTTCTTCGCCAACTCCGACCACACCTTTGGGGACCCCTGGACCTGCTGGGGTTGGACCCCAGCAGATGAGCTCTGTCTGACGATCAGTTTGGCAGCTGCTGAAGTGAGATCAAATGCTATCCCTGCCCTTGATGGCCCTTTAACTGCCTGAGGCTTCCCATTCTCTCCAGGTACCCTGTTTCTGAGGCTGGGATTATATCAAACCATCTGGGCTCAACATAGTCTGTCCTTGCCATTTCCATTTCCAGCAAATATACTTTCACTGCAAGTCTTGACTTGGACAAAGCACTTGGTTCTGTTGAGTCTCTGTTTCCTCATCTGGAAACCAGAAATAATAGAACTTTCCTCTCATGGGTATGGGAAAATTTAAAAAGATAACATATGTAAAGCACCTACTACATGGACATTGGTTGACATATACTTTGTATTAGAATTTTTAATTTTTAGAGAAAAATATTCAGAGATAACATGAAATCATGATGACATGATCTCAAACAGAGGGGCTTGCTCCCAGGGGAGCTCAGAAACGAAAAGGACAAGAAAAAGTTGTTGCTGTGATGTTTAAAAATAGAGTGAAGTTAGGCTTGAAAAGAACACAAGGAGTAAAATGTCACTCAGCTAAACCTATGAAGACTGAAAACTAATTAGGTGAAGATGCGTTTAGTCATCAGTGTCATGGAGCTGACCACAGGCTGATGTTACCTTAGACTTTTTAACAGAAGTAGCCTACAGGGAGGGAGGTGCTAGCCCTATTCTGTTTGGCTCAGGTCACATCTCAAGGAGAGTGTTGTATCCAGTTCCAAATCAAAAGTTTTCAGGCTGTCATACCTTAGGACACAGTTGCCCATGACTTGGATGAAGGAAGAGGAGGTAAAGGGTTTGTGGGAAAAGGCCAAATGTGGATTTAAGATAGAAAGTCTATGTTGGTGGTCATGGCTTACTATTTGAAGGTCCCAGCCAAAATTGGGGGATGTATATGTTTGCCAGATAAAATACAGGACATCCAGTTAAAATTAAATTTCTTATAAACAATAAATAATATTTCAGTTGCATGGGACATACACTAAAAATTATCTGTTTTTTACCCAAAATTAAAATATAACTGGACATCCTGTATTTTTATCTGATAAGATTGTTCAGTGGATTTAAAACACAATGACAATGATTTGAGATGGAGAGAGCTAAAATCCACACTAGTGAATATAATATTGTAGCAAAATGACAGTCTTTCCCTATTTAATTGCTATTAATGTATTTTATTACTGATAATGGTCAAAAATAAACTTTAAAATATCATTGACATCTGTATTTTAAATACTAAAACTTTGGAACGTTGGGAAAAGTTTCTCTGCTGGAACCAGCCAGGTTGTCTTCAAGCACTTTTCACCCTCCTGCGCTGGGGGTTATTCCAGCTGGGGTTCTGGAGAGAGCAGCTGCTGGGTTCCAGCTTCCTCCTGCTCCCTTCAGCTCCCGGGAGTAGAGGGAGCCGTTAGGAACACTGGGCAGGGACAGCCAGTACCTGCTGGCACTCAGCTGCCTGTCTGACAGCCTGTCTAGCTTGGGACCTTACTCCTTCCCTTCCTCAGCGGGACCTCAGAGGCTGACACTCGCCAGTTGCCGAGTGCTCACTAGAGGATGGGGTGCTTTGGGATATGCAGAAGGTACATACCACATTTTGTTTCTCCATTCATCTACTTTTTGTCTATTGTGAATAATGCTGTTATGAACACAGGTATACAAATACCTGTTGGAGTCCCTGCTTTCAATCATCTATATATATAAAATCCTAATATGCAAATAGACCAAACGGCGGAACAACCGGTTGCTATGACATGCACTGATCACCAACTGGTCGTGTTGGAATGAATGTAAGAAGGCAAGGAAGGGGGATAAGAAACAGACTGTAGTGAACCACGAACGGTAAGTGAAACTGCTGACCAATGTCAGAAATAAGGATTCATGCCCACAAAAGAGAGCACTGCATTATTATAAAATGTATGGACTCCCGAGGTAATAGAGCACTGAAAACAAACAGGAATTAAGCATCAGGAAACACGGAGAGTAAAATATAAAACGCTAGCAATAGCAACTGAGAGCTCTAATGCTGACATATTGTATGGCTACAGATAAGGAAGACAAATATACAAATACTTACACATGTATCACTTGCAGGTATATGAGCCAGGGTTCTCCAGATAAACAGAACCAATTTCCATGTAAAGAGATTTATTGTAATTACATAATTATGGAGGCTGGGAAGTTCAAGGTCTGCAATGTGGGCCAGCATGCTCGAGACCCAAGGGAACCACTAATGTAGATCCTGTCCTAGCGCTGGCAGCCTGGCCACAGGAGAGTCAATGATGCCATTCCAGTCCGAAGGCCAGCAGGCTGATGGTGCTGATGAAGGCAGAAGGGAGTCTGCTGGAGAGTTCCCTCTTGCTCAGGAGGCCAGTTTTTAATTCTATCAGGACTGCAAGTGATCGGATGAGGCCCACAACATTATGGAGGATAATCTTTTTGTTCACAGTTCACCAGTTTAAATGTTAATTTTTTCCAAAAACATCCTTGAAATTCACACATTAAATTAACCATCACAGAAGGTACATACCACATTTTGTCTCTCCATTCATCTACCTTTTGACTATTGTGAATAATGCTGTTATGAACACAGGTATACAAATACCTGTTTGAGTCCCTGCTTTCAATCATCTATATATATAAAACCCGAATATGCAAATAGGCCAAACGGCAGAACAACCGAACAACTGGTTGCTATGATGTGCACTGATCACCAGGGGGCATGTGCAGAACATGGCGGGCATTGGCAGCAGGCAGCAGTGTGGAACATGGCAGGCATCGGCCGTGGCAGGATGGTGGAGCAGGTGAGCGGCGATGTCAGACCAAGGCAGGGCACCAGTTTCTGTCATTGGGTCAGCCTCTGGTGGTTACTGAAAATTCTTTGCTCCTGCACGCCACAGTCCCGCCCGGTGCTCGCACCCGCTTCCAGTTCCAGAGCTGCCACTCCCACTGGGACTGATCGCCCCTCAGGGCTTCTCTACCTCCCCTGCACCTGAGGGGCTATCTGGGCAGCAGCCGCCACTCGCACCCACTGCTGGTGCAGGCCGCAATCACACCAAGCCATCAGTGGGTGTGAGTGTGTGGCCAGCACCATCAGTGTGTGGGAGCTGTGGAGGGAGTGGAAGCAGGGCTTCTGGCTGGTAGGGGACTGGGGGCTGCAGCAGGAGGGGCCGGGCAGGGGTTTGGAATCTGAGCCAAGACCTGCCCTTTGCCCACCACAGCCTCATGGCCTACAGTTCCTTTCAAGGTGCATGAATTCATGCACTGGGCCCCTAGTATTACATATCAACTCAAAAAACACATTTTCTTGATCATATGATAGTTCTATGTTTAATTTTTTTAAGAATTGGCATGCTGTGTTCCACAGTAGCTGTACCATTTTCCCAACAGCAGTGCACAAGGGTTCCAATTTCTCCATAGCTTTGCCAACACTTCTTTTCTTTTTCTTTTTTTTCCCACACACAGCTAATGGCAGTGCGGGTGTCCCGAGAACACTTATTTTCCATTGTTTTGTAAATGATATCCATTTAATGGGTGTGAAGTAATATCATAGTCTGACTTTTATTTTCATTTCCCTAATGTTAGTGATGTTGAGCATCCTTTCATGTGCTTATTAGTCATTTGTTTATCTCCTTTGAAAAAATGTCTATTCAAGTTCTTTGTCTATTTTTTAATCAGGTTGTTTATTTTTTGTTGTTGAGTTGCAGGAGTTTTTAAAATATAATCTGGATAATAATCCCTTATCAGTCATATTATTTATAAACTAGAGACTCAATGCACAAAAATTTGTGCAAGAGTAGACCTTCCTTCCCCCGGCTGCCGGCACCAGCTTGCCTCTGGCACCCAGGACCCGGACTTCCCTCCTCCAGCCACCAGCAGGCACCTGGGACCTGGGCTGGCTTCCCTCCTGCCCCAGCTTCGTCAGGAAGGACGTTCAGAAGGATGTCCGGAAGATATCTGGTCTAATTAGCATATTACCCTTTTATTATTATAGATGTTTTCTCCCATTCTGCCAAATGCTTTTTGCTCTCTTGATAGTGCTCTTTGATGCACAAAAGTCTTTATTTTTGATGAAGTACAAATTTATCAAGTTTTCTTTTGTTGCCTATGTTTTGATTTCATATCCAAAAACATCATAACATTTCCCCCCTATTTTTTCTTCTAAGAATTTTGTAGTTTGGGATCATATATTTAGGTCTTTGATCCATTTTGAGTTAAATTTTTATACATGATACTAGAGGCCTGGCGCACAAAAATGTGTGCACTCCGGGGAGTTCCTCAGCCCGGCCTGTGCCCTCTCACAGTCTGGGACCCCTCAGGGGATGTCCATCCCTCTGGCAGCCCGGGCAGCCCTCGGGGGATGTCCACTTGCCAGCGGGGAGCAGGCCTAAGCTGCAGTCGGACATCCTTAGTGCTGCTGAGGAGGCAGGAGAGGCTCCCACCACCACTGCTGTGCTGGCAGCCATCAGCCTGGCTTGTGGCTGAACAGAACTCCCCCTGTGGGAGCGCACTGACCACCAGGGGACAGCTCCTGCATTGAGCGTCTGCCCCCTGGTGGTCAGTGTGTGTCATAGTGACCAGTCATTCCCAGTCATTCTGCTGTTAGGGTCAATTTTCATATTATCCTTTTATTATATATCATAGAGGCTTGGTGCACAGGTGGAGGTCGGCTGGTTTGCCCTGAAGGGTGTCCCGGATCAGGGTGGGGGTCCCGCTGGGGTGCCTGGCCAGCCTGGATGAAGGGCTGATGGCTGTTTTCAGGCTGCCCACAGCCCCTTCAGGGTGGAGGAGTCCTGCTGGGATGCCTGGCCAGCCTGGGTGAGGGGCTGATGGCCGTTTTCAGGCTGTCCATGCCCCCCGGCAACCCAAGCTCCCAGCCTCTCCTTTTTTTCTTTTTTTCTGGGATTTATTTATCTTCTATAATTGAAACTTTGTAGTCTTGAGTGGAGCCGAGAGCCAGCCAGGGCAGGAGGGAAGCTTGGCTTCCTCCATTGCTGGGGGCAACCCAAGCCTCCTGCTGGCTCCAGCTCTGTGGCCACAGCCATCTTAGTTGAGTTAAATTGCATACTCACTCCTGATTGACTGGTAGGCATGGCTTTGTGGGCATGGCTTCAGCATAGCAGAAGGACAGTTAATTTGCATGTTTCTCTTTTTTAAAATAGGATAAGGTAAGGGTCCAATGTCACTCTTTTGCATGTGGATACACAGTTTTCTGAGCACCATTTGCTGAAAAGTGATGGATTTCCCAGGGTTGGATTTTTAAGAAGTGGAGAAATCAGGAAGAAAATTAACCCAAGTTTAAGTCAGACCAATTTCCAACTGATAAAAGATCCAACTTCTCAATTATATCAGAAAACTTACTAAAAATTAATTTCTTTCCTCAGTCAAAAACAATCACATATATAGTTTAAATGAGTGCCAATTTTATACTGAATATTATACTTAAACTTTTGTTCTAAAATAACTATGGATAATATTTCACACATATCTTCTGAAATTATTACCGTATATTCAGTGACTATCTTGACTGTTCTGTTTGTTACTTTTCAAGGTCAATTAGAATAGTTTTCTTGTTCTAACTGGCTATATGTTGAAACTCTTACTGTTAGACCATCTGAAAAAAAAGTCTTAATGAGTTATATTCCCTCTCCAGAGCCATTAATAAAGCTGTAAAGGATCATTAGTTTAAGAGATAGATAATTCCAACAAGTGACGGATGTACATGGGCTCTCTATGCTGATGACATCTAGTTCTAGCAGAAGTGTTTTTAAAGCCACTGATCAAAAGTTGAATTGCCTCAATTGTGAGGGTTGGAGAAGTGTGGATTGCTTACGATTAATTAAAGAAATTTACTCCTTAAACGTATGGATGCCAATCTTATTTTAGAATATGGAGTTCAACGAGTCTTATAATCAGACTTTGCCACTTAAAGAAGCTAGAGCAACTGAGTTTGTTCCTGTAATTTTATCCTCAAAGGAAAAAATGATTTGCTTATTGTTAACAATGGAATCCTATAATAATTAGAAAAATAAATGGTATCACAAGCATTTTTCCCATTGCTATGTTTATTGGTGCTAATGTATTTGAAATGAGGGTGAAAAAAAATGGGACCTGAAATTGTGTACATTAGTTCAGCTGCCTAGTTTTTAACATAAACATTCTGAAAGTACCTATCCCCGAATCTTCAAAGTTCATTTTGGTATGATCCATTTGTGTTTCTTTCTTTAGAGTTATCATACTTTAAACAGCAATAAAGTGCACATTTAGCCAAGAAGATGGATGGGGCAAATATATGTGTAAATCGAAATGTGTAACTGAGTGAGGCAAAAATGGGCCAAAGTTCATCAATTCTGGTTTTTAAAAGTCTAATACAGAGAGCAACTTAAAAGTATACCAATGAAATTACAGTTGAAAGTTTTATGTCAGAGTCTTCAAGGATGAGGATTGAAATATGTTTTGAGGGTAATTGTGACCATATTTGAAAGATTTTTATGGTAGTGAGAAATCAGCAAATTAGAAATCAATAGACACATATTCAGGATTTGTGTTTTAGCAACCTCAAAACTTTTCTTTTAAGTTTCCTTTTTAAAATTATCACAGAACGCCAAAAGCTCACTATCAAATTTTAAGCAATGTGAAAACTCAATATTCACATAAATAATACTCTGAAATATACTATAACCTCTCTGGGATCATGAAACAGTATCAAATAAGTCAGATATATAGCTAGATTAATTCAGTTATGGTGATTAATATATACAGTAAATAAAAATTAGGCTACAAAATTATTGGCAGAAACATTAAAATATTTTAAAAGTCAGAGTGTAATAAAAGCTAATTTGCAATTTGTAGTAGTGAGTTCAGAATTAGCTTCATCAGGAGAAAACTAAAATCCATTAGGAAGATAAATGCAATATAATGAAATAGTGACACAGGGAATCCTGATTTAATAAATAAACTGAAGTCAAATCTAGTCAGAGTGAACATCCTATCTAATAAAAGACAAAAAGGATAATTAACCATACCTCCGCTACGGTTCCCATTGGCTAATCAGGGCGATATGCAAATTAACTGCCAACAAAGATGGCGGCTGGCAGCCACGCAGCTGAAGCGAGCAGGAGGCTTGCTTGCTCCAGTGATGGAGGAAGCCAAGGTTCCCCACTTGTCGTGGCCGGGCTCTGAGCCCGAAAGCAACAAAGTTTCAATTATAGAAGCTAAACAAACCCCAGATATCTGCTTTCAGCAGGTCGTGGCCTCAGAGCTGGAGTGCCAGTGACGGCAACAAAGTTTCAATTATAGAAGGTAAATAAATCCCAGAATAAAAAAAAGAAAAGAAAAAAAGGAGAGGCTGGGAGCTTCAGTCGCCAGCCAGCCTGAAAACGGCCCTCAGCCCCTCACCCAGACTGGCCAGACACCCCAGTGGAGACCCCCACCCTAAAGGAGGTGTGGCCAGCCTGAAAACAGCACCAGCCCCTCATCCAGGCTGGCCAGGCACCCCAGTGGGGACCCCCACCCTGAAGGGGGTGTGACCAGCTGCAAACAGCCATCAGCCCCTCATCCAGGCTGGCCAGGCACCCAAGCAGGACCCCCACCCTGATCCGGGACACCCTTCAGGGCAAACCAGCCAGCCCCCACCCGTGCACCAGGCCTCTATCCTATATAGTAAAAGGGTAATATGCAAACTGACCCTAACAGCAGAAAGACTGGGAATGACTGGTCACTATGACACACACTGACCACCAGGGGGCAGACGCTCAATGCAGGAGCTGCCCTCTGGTGGTCAGTTGCTCCCACAGGGGGAGCTCTGCTCAGCCACAAGTCAGGCTGATGGCTGCCAGCACAGCGGTGGTGGTGGGAGCCTCTCCTGCCTCCTCAGCAGCGCTAAGGATGTCCAACTGCAGCTTAGGCCTGCTCCCCGCTGGCAAGTGGACATCCCCCAAGGGCTGCCGGGCTGCCAGAGGGATGTCTGATTACCATCTTAGGCCCAATCCCCCAGGGAGCGGGTCTAAGACAGCAGGTGGTCATCCCCCCGAGGGGTCCCAGACTGTGAGAGGGCACAGGCCAGGCTGAGGGACCCCCCCGGCCCCGAGTGCACAAATTTTTGTATACCTGGCCTCTATTTTATTATAAAAAGCTTGTATCCAGGAAAAAAGAGGTAAACATATTTCAATGGTTTATTAAATAAATAAGAATTTTATAAGAGGAAAAAAAGGAAAACCTGAATATTATGAGATATAATCTTGCATCTGATTCTGGCTTACATAAGCTTGCTATCCATTGAAATGTTAAAACCCATACTAAGTGGATACTGACAGTCAAAGTGGAGAAAGGAACAAAAAACAGAGATTTAAAGTCACATATTTAAAAGCAGAGCATTGTCTATTTTTTCTATTTAAACTAATCAAACTTTCACATAGCTGACAGTCAATAAACAAATATTTATTAATTGAATAAATGGTTAAGCAATACATCTTTTCTAACACAGTTTTGTAGCTTTCAGCTTGTTAATTTAAAAATTAATATTTAGCTTGGCCGGTGTGGTCCAGTTGGTTGGAGCATTGTTCAGTACACCGAAAGGTCATAGGTTCAATTCCCGGCCTTAGATCTTCATACATAATCAATACCCAGTTGCGAGTCAATGCCTAGTCAAGGAGGCAACCAACTGATGTTTCTCACATCAATGTTTCTCTCCCCACCCCTTCTCTCTCTCTCTCTCCTTTCCTCTCTCTCAAATCAATAAAAGCATGTCCTCAGGTGAGGTTTAAAAATTTTATTTAATTAACATGTACAGTGGGGCCTTGACTTACGAGTGTCCCAACTAACGAGTTTTTCGAGATACGAGCTGTCTCTTGGCTGATATTTTGCTTTGATTTGCGAGCTAAAGTTCGGGTTACGAGCCAGCTTCAGATACCCCACCGCTAGTTGGCACAGTGAACGTCACAGTGAACGCCACATCAGCCCGGCATCACGTACCTCACTCATTCACTGTTGGTTTGACATACGAATAATTTGAGTTACGAGCTCCGTCACGGAACAAATTAAACTCGTAAGACAAGGCCCCACTGTATTCTTAATATCTGGCTACCACAGTAAATTAAACATGATAAAAAGTGAACCTCTTCTCTTCATTTTTCTGCTTCGCTCCCTTCTTTCTTTTAAATCTTAAGCCCTGCATGTAGTGCCATTTGGAAATTCTCGTGTTCTGATTACTTTCTATTAACTAGTTATTGGATCTGTAGCTATATTACAGTTGGAAAACAAACGGAAAGTGACCTATTTGCTTTCAGATCCTGGCATTGGATGACGTGCAGTAAGGTAAAAGGAGGTGAAAAACAAGAGAGACAAGTCACATTTACTGTTTAGGTCCATTTTGGGGGTCACCCATCCCATTCTAGATTGGCAGAGTAGGAGTGTTAAATAAGAATTTGCCTACATGTAGCTTTAGTTCTCAGTCTGAGATTGGCGTGCTGATGTCGATGCTTATGTTTTGGTTGAAATATCCAGTCAAGAATGAGAAAAGAAATTCCAAAGACTGCCACTTTCTTTATTTCTCCTTTCATCCTTATGTCAAACTAGTCTAGTTCTCAGCCCAAAGATCATAGCCCAAAAACTCTTGGCTATCTACCCTGAAACACAAATGTAAAACATGAAGTAACTTCTCTTTTTGCACCAAGTTCACACAGTTCAAATAAGATCAGACAATAATGCAACATAAATATGGATAATACTATATTATGCATTTTTTCACAATTGTTTTCTCATGAAGTTCATTCCAGATTCCTTCTGTGAAGTTTTTTAGAAACAATGATTTTCAAAGTTCAAGAAATATCTTTAAGTCATGTGTATCTATTTGCTTAAAATATTTCTCCATCTTTTTTCTTGGTTTTATTGATTTTTATCAACCAGTCAAGTTCAACAGACTTATTGTCTACAGAAATATATTAATTTTTTAAATAACCCAACCAACTAGTTTTCATGAACATGTACATTATAGAGGACTAAACTTTGATTATGCATGAAGATTTATAGCAAGTGAATAAAAAGATATACCTATTCTTTAAACTGCAATCCTCTGTATATTCAAAAATAAAAGGAGAAAACTGATTATTGGGAAAGTAAATATAATGAACTCAGAGTTCTAACTATAAATATATTAAAATATGAAAAATGTAGACTCTTGTTTTAAAGCCAACCAAGAGAGGTACATAATTATTTAAAAGAATATTGGTAAATGATGAATAATGTATTATAGATATTAAATGAATGAAAAACAACACTATTTAATAATGTCAATTAAAATACTTATTATAAATTATAATATTTTTAATTTTGGTATTATGTTCTGATGCCATTGTCATGAATCAAACATTCTTGAAGCACAGTTTGTCTTTATATAGGAGTATATTATAAGATTTTCCTAAAAGTATAATGCACGGGCTATGATGAAATTTGTCCCCCAGAGGGCAGTGCAGAACAATCTCAGAGGGCACGGAGTGCACACACAAAAAGCTTAAACTAGTTTCATCTTATTTCCCTGGTAAGGAAAACAGCAACATTTCAAAGATACACTACAATGCCAAAACTCCTGACTGCAAGATAGAAAGTGTTGCCAATCATCCAATTATTTCTACCACATATCAACAATTCAATTTCCTTATTGAATATTATTTTTCATTTGATTAATTTATTAGTATTTATTTAGTATTAATTTTGGTCTCATTTAATCTTTTTTTTTAATATATTTTATTGATTTTACAGAGAGGAAGGGAGAGGGATAGAGAGTTAGAAACATCGATGGGAGAGAAAATCGATCAGCTGCCTCCTGCACACCTCCCACTGGGGATGTGCCCGCAACCAAGGTACATGCCCTTGACCGGAATCGAATCTGGGACCTTTCAGTCCTCAGGCCGATGCTCTATCCACTGAGCCATACCAGTTAGGGCTAATCTTTTTTTTTTAATCCTCACCGAAGATATGTTTATTGATTTTAGAGAGAGGAAGGTGGGGGGGGGGGAGAGAGACAGATCCATTAGTGGCTATCTCCCTCCCATATGCACACCTATTGGAAATCAAACCCACAACCTAGGTATGTGTCCTGACTGGGACTAGAACCTGCAATCTTTTGGTGTATGGGACAATGTTCCAACCAATGGAGGCACCCAGCTAGGGTTTAGTCTTTTTTAAAAACATTTTTATTGAATTTATTGGAGTTATAATGATTAATAAATTATATAGGTTTCAAGGGTACAATTCTATAATATAACATCTGTATATTGTATTGTGTGTTTAGCACCCAAAATCAACTCTTCTTTCTATCACTATTTATCCCCACTTTACCCTCTTCTATCACCCCCCATTACTATTACTTCTGGTAATCACTATACTATTGTCTGTGTCTATAAGGTGTTTTTTGGTTTTGTTTTTGGTTTTTTTTTTTGCTTAATCCCTTCAACTTTTTCACCAAGTACCTAAACCCCCCTCTCTCTGACACTGGTCAGACTGTTTTTTTGTCACTATGAGCCTGTTTTATTTTATTAGTTTATTTTGTTCATTAGATTCACATGTAAGTGAAATCATCTGGTACTTGTCTTTCACCGACTGGCTTACTTCACTTAGCATAATACTCTCCATGTCCATCCATGTTATCACAAAGGGTAAGATTCCTTTCCTTTTTATGGCCCAGTAGTACTCCCAGGTGTAAACGTACCACAGCTTTTTTATCCACTCATCTATTGATGGGCACTTGGCTGTTTCCAGATCTTAGCTATTGTAAATTGTGCTGCTATGAGCATAGGGGTGCATATATTTTTTTCAAATTATTGTTTCAGGTTTCTTCGGATATATTCCCAGAAGTGAAAATAAGGCAATTTCATTTTTTATTTTTTGAGAACTCCATACTGCTTCCCATAGTAGCTACACCAATCTGCATTCCCATCAACAGTTCAAAAGGGCTTCCTTTTCACCACATCTTCATCAACATTTATTGTTTGTTGATTTATTGATGATAACTATTCTTACAGGTGATATCTCCTTAAAAATTTAATTTGTATTTCTCTGATGATTAGTGATGTTGAGCATCTTTTCATATGTCTATTGACTATCGTATGTCCTCTTCAAAGAAATGTCTATTCATGTCCTTTACCCATATTTTAATTGGATTTTTTGGGGGGGAGGGGTTGGTGTTGACATGTGTAAGTTCTTTATAAATTTTGGATATTACCCCTTATCAGAAGTACCATTGGAAAATATGTTCTCTCATTCAGTGAGTTGTCTTTTCATTTTGTTGATGGTTTCCTTTGCTGTGCAAAAACTATTTAGTTTGATGTAATCCCATTAGTTTATTTTTCTTTTGTTTCCCTTACCCAGTGTGATATATCAGGTAGAATATTGCTACAAGAAATGTCTGAGACTTTACTGCTTATGTTTTCTTCTAGGATTTTATAATTTTGAGTCCAACATTTGAGTCTTTAACCATTTTGTGTTTATTCTAGTGCATGATGTAAGAAGGTTACCTACCTTCATTTTTTTGCACATATCTGTCCAATTTTCCCAACACCATTCATTGAGTAGACTATCTTTTTACCTCATTGTATGTTTTTGCTTCCTTTGTCAAAAATTAATTGACTATAAAGGTTTTAGCTTATTTCTGGGCTCTGTTCTCTGTTCCATTGATCTACTAGAGGCCTGATGCACAAAATTCGTGCAAGGGGCTCGGCCCTTGCAGCCTCAGCTTTGTCTGGAAGGTCATCCAGACAGTTATTCTGCTGTTTTGTCTAATTAGCATATTAACTCTTTATTATATAGGATATGTCTGTTTTTATGCTAGTACCAGGCTGTTTTGTTTATTATGGCCTTGTAGTACAGTTTGATATCAGGTAGCATGATTCCTTCAACTTTGTTCTTCTACAGATTGCTGTGGCTATGTGAGATCTTTTGTGGTTCCATATAAATGCGTAGAATATTTTTTCTAGTTCTGCGAAAATTGTGATAGAAATTATGATGAATCTATAAATTGCTTTGAGTAGTTTGGACATTTTAATAATGTTAATTATTTCTATGCATGAACATTGTATATACCTCTATTTATTTGTATCTCCTTTGACTTATTTCTTCAGTGTTATAATTTTTGGAGTACAGGTTTTTTACATTCATGATTAAATTTATTCCTAGTATTTGATTTATTTACTTTTAGTACTATAGCAAATGGGATTGTTTTCTTAGTTGCCATTTCTGATACTTCATCATTGAGATTTTAATTTGTCTTTGATGATTAGTGATATTGAGCATCATTTCATATGTTTCTTGGCTATCTCTATGCTTTCTTTGGAGAAGTGTCTACTGTTTTTGCTCATTTTTTAAATTGGATTGTTCTTTTTAATGTTTACTTGTATAAGGTCTTAATAAAGCTTATACATTTACCCTTTATCAGATGTATCATTGGCAAATATGTTCTTCCAGTCAATGGGTTGTCTTTTAATGTTGTTGATGGCTTCTTTTGTTATGCAAAAACTTTTTACTTCGATGTAGTCCCATTTGTTTATTTTATCTTTTACTTCCCATGTCTGAGGAGATATATCAGAAAATATATTACTAACAGAAATGTCTGAGATTTTACTCCATGTTTTCTTCTAGAATTTTTATGGTATTGATTCTTACATTTAAGACTTTAATCTATATAGAGTTAATTTTTATTTTATTTTTTCCATCACCATTTATCCCCTTTATGCCCTCTTCCACCTACACTACCCCCTTACTCCCCAAACATGATAGTTTTCCTGTATATGGTATAAGAAGGTGGTCTAGTTTCATCTTCTTGTATTAATCTATCCAATTTTCTCAACACCATTTATTGAAATGTCTTTATCCCATTTGTATGTTCTTGCCTATTCTGTCAAATACTAATTGACCATATAAGCATAAGTTTATTTTTGTGCTCTCAGTTCTGTTCTATTGCTCTATATGGCTGGTTTTTAATATCAGTACCATGCTGTTTTGACTACTATGGCTTTGTAGTATTGTTTGATATCAGGTAGCTTGATTCCTTCAACTTTGTTATTTTTTTTCCCTTAAGATAGCTGTGACTATTTCGGGTATTTTATGGTTCCATATAAATTTTTGAACTATTTGTTCTAGTATTGTGAAAGACGTCATCAGTGTCTTGATAAGAATTGCATTATCATAGATTGCTTTAGGAAGTATGGACATTTTTACAATGTTAGTTCTTCCCATCAATGAGCATAGTATATGCCTCCATTTATTTGTATCTTCTTCAATTTCTGTCTTCAGAGTCTTTTCAGAACAAGTCTTTTACCTTCTTGGGTTATTTTATTCATATGTATTTGTGTAAAAAAAGTGCAACTTATTTCTGGCTATTTATTTTGTACCTGCTACTTTACTAAATTCATATATCAGTTCTAATAGTTTTTTTGGTGGAATCTTTAGAGGTCTTTATATACAGTATCATGTCAGCTGCAAATTATGACAATTTACTTCTTCTTTTCCAACTTGAATGCCTTTTATTTTTCCTCTTGTCTGATGGCTGTGGCTAGGACTTCTAGTGCTCTGTTGAATAAGAGTGTGAAAGTGCACATTCCTGTCTTGTTCTTGATTTTAGGGGAAATGCTCTTTATATTCCCCATTGAGCATAATCTCAGCTGTGGGTTTGTCATAATGGTTTTTATTATGTTGTGATATGTTCCCTCTGAAAGGTGAACATGGTGGATGGTTAGCATGGTAGTGCACATGGTTAGGCTAAATAGCCATCTCAGATGTAGACTTAAGAAAATTCAATTTATTTAAAGATGAGGGATGAGATATCCAAAGGGAAGGGCTGCACAACACCAAGCCAAGGGGACGTTGGGTCAATGATGGCAGCCCCAAAAGATGGAGTTTCATCCTTATATGCAGTCACTGGTGGGAAACTTGTCATCAGTGGTTTTGGGGGCTAAGCTGGTAGGCTTGGAATGCAGATGGAATGCAAGTGTACGATCAGGACAGTTTCCATTCCTTATATGATCTGATTCCTGGTGTCCAGTGAGTTTTTCCTGGTCTTTCATTCTCCTGTAATGGCAAGTTTACAACATGGCCATTAAGAATTGTATTGCCCTATTGGCCTAATATCCTCTATTCTCGCTTTTCTGAGAAATTTTATCATAAACTAGTGCACGGATTACTGCACCAGTGGGGTTCCTTGCCTGGCCAGCAGGGATCGGTCTGAAACTGGCTCTCCGACATCCCCCAAGGGGTCCTAGATTGCAAGAGGGTGGTTCTTGGGTGATGCACCCCGGAATCAGGCTCCCTCCTTTCTGGTTCCAGGTGTCACCCGAGAACAGCAACTGCCAAGTCACCGCAGCTCAGCAGCTCCTGCGTTGAGCATCTGCCCCCTGATGGTCAGTGTGCATCATAGCTACCAGTTGAATAATCAGCCAGTCGCTTAGGCTTTTATATATATAGATGTGTGTGGATTTTGTCAAAAACTTTTTCTGCATCTATTGATATGATCATATGATTTTTATCCGTCTTTTTGCTAATGTGTTGTATCACATTTATTGATTTGCAGATATTGTTCCAACCTTGCATCCTAGGAAGAAATACTACTTAATCATGTTGTATGATGTGTGTAACGTATTGCTGGATTCGGTTTGCAAATACTTTGTTGCTGGTTTTAGTGTCTGTGTTCATCAGGTACATTGGTCTATAGTTTTCTTTCTTTGTAGTGTCATTATCTGGTTTTGGAATTTGGATAATGCTGACCTTATAAAATAAGCTTGGAAGTCTTTCTTCCTACTTAATTTTTTAGAAAAGTTTGAGAAGGATAGGTCTTAATTCTTCTTTGAATGTTTGATAAAATTCACCCATGAAGTCATCCAGTCCAGGAATTTTATTTGTTGGAGGTTTTCTGTAACTGTTTCAATATCCTTAGTTGTAATAATTCTGTTCAAACTTGGTGTTTCTTCTTGATTTACTTTTGGGAGACTGTATGCTTTTAGAAATTTATCCACTTGTGTACAGATTGTCCAATTTGTGGAAAGTAGTTATTCATATTTTCTTACAATATTTTTTATTTCTGTGGTGTCCATTATTATTTCTCCTTTTATTTATTTGGTTCTCCTTCTTTTTTCATGATGAGACTATTTAGTGGTTTATCAATCTTGTTTATCTTTTCAAAGAACCAGATCTTGGTTTCATTAACCTTTTGTGTTTTTTTAGGTTCTATTTTGTTTATTGCTTCTCTGATTTTTATTATTTCTTTCCTATGATTCATTTTGGGCTTTGTTTATTGTTCCTCTTTTAGTTTCTTTATGTGTAAGATTAAATTGTTGGTTTGATAATTTTCTTGTTTTTTGAAGTAGGTCTGTAATGCTATAAATTTTTCTCTGAGGGCTGCTTTTTCAGTCTATCATAAAATGTGGGTTGCTCTGTTCTCATTTTCATTTGTCTCAAGGTGTCTTTTGATTTCTTTCTTGAGCTAATTAGTAACCCATTTGTTGTTTAGCAGCATGTTATTTAGCTTCCATGTGTTTGTGTGTTTTTCAGGGTTTTCTTTTTGTAATTAATTTCTAGTTTCATACCATATGGTTTCAATCTTCTTGAATTTATTGAGATTTGTTTTTTTCTTTCAACATGTGATCTATTCCAGAAAATGTGCCATGTGCACTCAAAAAGAATATATATTATGCTGATTTTAAAATGCTCTGAAGATATCAATTAAATTCATATTATATGGTGTGTAAATTAAGACCTCTATTTCCTTCTTGATTTCAAACTGGAAAAATCTACCCATTGATGTCAATGGTGTGATAAAATCATCTACTATGACTGTATTACTGTCAGTCTCTCCCTTGATATCCATCGAGAATTGCTTTATGTGTTTAGCTGCTCCTAAGTTGGATACATAAATGCTCCCTTACAGCCCGGACGAAGCCAGGATTGTGAGGGAAGCCCAGGTCTCGGGTGCCAGATGGAAGCTGGTACCAGCAGCCAGGGGAAGGAAGGCCTATTCTAGCACAAATTTTGTGCTTTGGGCCTCTAGTATGCATATAAGTTCCCTGGTTAATCTCTCCCCACCCACTCTCCAACCCCCACCTTCCCTCTGAAATTCCTCAGTCTGTTCCATGGTTCTATGTATCTGGATCTATTTTGTTCATCCGTTTACTCAGTTCATTAGATTCCACGTATCAGTGAGATCATGTGATACTTATCTTTGACTGGCTTATTTCACTTAGCATAATACTCTCTAGGTTCATCCATGCTGCTGAAAATGATAGGAGTTCTTTCTTTTTTACAGCCATGTAGTATTTCATTGTATAAATGTGTGACCACTTGTTTTATCCACTCATTTGCTGATGGGCACTTGGGCTGTTTCCAAATCTTAGCTATTATAAATTGTGCTGCTATAGACATAGGGGTGCATACATTATTTCTGATTGGTGTTTCAAGTTTCTTAGGATATACTCCTAGAAGTGAGATCACTAAGTCATATGGCAGTTCCATTTTTTATTTTTTTAGGAAACTCCACACTGTTTTCCATAGTGGCTGTACCAGTCTGCATTCCCACCAGCAGTGCATGAGGGTTCCCTTTTATCCACATCCTCACCAACACTTGTCATTTGTTGATTTGTTGATGATAGCCATCCTGACAGGCAGGAAGTGATAATTTGTATCTCTTGGATGATCAGTGACTTTGAGCATTTTTTCATATGTCTTGTGGCCACCTGTATGTCCATTTGGAGAAGTATCTATTTAGATCCTTTACCCATTTTTTAATTGGATTGTCATCGTTTTGTTAAGTTGTATGAGTTCCTTATATGTTTTGAAAATTATCCCTTTATCAGATGTATTACTGGCAAAAATGTTCTCTCATGCAGCGGGCTCTCTTTTCATTTTGTTGATGGTTTCTTTTGCTGTGCAGCAGCTTTTTATTTTGATTTAATTCTATTTGATTATTTTCTCCTTAGTTTCCTTTGCCCTAGGAGATGTACTGATAAACATATTGCTAAGTAGAAATATGAAGTATATGCTTACACACTTAAAAATAAAAAGAGAATGGAAGCAACTTTATTATTTCCCAAATAATGCAGGTAAAGTTTTGAGAAAAATCCTGAATATTCAAATAGAAATTTTGTTTTTTCTTCACAAGAGAAACCTAAAATCATGTTGGTGTGTCTTTAAAAAAGTTCCACCAGCATGGAAGTAGTGGTTACTATAGGGAGCTGTTTCCATGGATTATGCTTTTAAATCTAATGTACATAGTGAATCAAGAGATGTTAAGACTATACAATCATCAAAATAAAAAAACAACAATAAAATATGATGGCTTTCTAATACCTGAAATTTGAAACACAAGTATAAAAAGATCTTTCCAGCCCCTTTTATATCAAATAGCAAATCAACTTTCTCTAATTCAAACCTTGAACTTGAGATGTAAAATATGACTTAATATTCTATTATTTTTTAAATAAACATTCTTTTAGTTTTAAGTCAAAGCAAAGGTATGTACCAGGAATAAGGAAAAAAACTGTACAATCATTCATTAAAAGAGAATTTTCAAATTTTGCAGTGAATTAAAGCTTAAATATAATATATTTAGATTTTTTTCATTTAAATTCATCATATCAGTTGAGCCCAGCCTTGCTTCTCTGCCCATCTTTTCTTCCCTGTGAATGAGTTGGTAAGAAGAATGTCACATCATCCATTCTGATTAGCCAGCAGAAAAGCAATGTGGAAACTGATTTAAAGTCTCTACCACTAGGGATGTCAAAAAAGATGTTACTTCCTACAGGATGACAGCACTGGGCCTGAGATGTCAAACATAATTAAAATTTTTATTTTCAAATGCATTCCTCCGTTTATACATACGAAAAGTATGTCTTACCTTTCAAACTTATAGAGTGCTGTGCTCTGCAAAATGGGAGAGAATTTATTATAGTTTAGACTCCATTTAAGAACAAAATCATTTCATCAATTAGTACCCTGCAGTTTCCTTCAGGATTTGGCATGAACGACTGGCATTTCATTAAAATGTTCTGACAACTGAGAAACAGTGATTCTAGCAACACTGATTTCTCTCACTTTCCTGCCTATGACTATCAAGGTTCTCCCCTACCCCCAGTGGGTTTTCCAAATTAGAGAATAAATTAAGGTGTCTTTCTCTTTATAATGACATCACTCATTTCATTTTTTGAAAGGGAAGAGGGTCAGAAGGTGCATGCTACTTATGCATATTGACTTATTATTTACTAAGTTTTCCCCCAAAGTCTTTCCTTTGAAAACATGAGTAACAAAATGCCTGGAGGAAAAACAAACAAACAAAAACCAGTCTCTCTACCTTTTTATGACCTGCACTCAGAATAGATTGAAAGTGCAGAACTCACCATATACTTTAGAGAACATCACCATGGATTTGTGTGCAGGAAGGGAAAGCAAGGGATTTCAAAAGCATGGGTCCTCCAAAAAGGTCCTCTGCCTGCATATCCCTAAAGTATAATCAGTGGGGCCCTGACCCACCCCCAACTGCAGCCATGCCCCTTATAACTAGCCTTGAAATGTATATACTAGTAACTGGTCATTCACAGTATTTATTCCTTTTCTGTCATGAATTTCTAATTGTATTTCCTTGTGGTCAGAATATATATTTGTATTCTTTCCAATCTAAAATATTTATTTTTTTGTTGTTGTTGCCTAATATCTGGTGGTTTTGTAAATGTTTCATAGCACTTAAAATGACTATTTGGTTTCTCTTTAAAAGGCACTAAGTATGGGACATTCCATTAATGAAAATTATGTATAATAATTGTTCAATGCATTTGGTATATTTTAAAAATCTTTTTGCTCTGGCAAACCCAAATTACTGAAGTAATATAGCTCTCTACAAATGAGAATGAAAGTGTTACTGTGATATACACAAAAGCTACATAAGGACAAAAATATTAATGCTAAAAAGATAGGGAGTTTAAAAAGACATTTGCTAATGTGTCATCTTTTATAGAAGTGTGTCAATATATATCATTTTATTTCTCAAGCTGTAAAATAAAGATATTTACATTAATGGATATAATTACTAGTCCATCTAAAAATATGCTACAGTATATACTTTCAAGCTACTGAGATGTGTGGAGAAGTTGGGAGGGAACATAAAGGAAACAGATGTCATACAGCAACAGAACACAGCAAGAAAGCCAAAAATATGATCATACAAAAGTAAATACTAATACAATAGAATTAAGTACAATGTCTATCATAGAAATGAAGGTGAGATTGAAACCACTTTTTAAAATAAATTAACTCCTTAGTTGAGACAAGGTAAAAGAAAGGAGTCGCAGCCATATACTCTATACAAGATAATATCTAAAACAATGTAATTCATAGATTGAATATACAAGGGTAGAAAAAAAAAGTATACAAATAAAAAGAGGCCCTGATGGGTGCGTCTCAGTTGGTTGGAGCATCCCCCACCCTCCTATACTGAAAAGTTGTGGGTTCAATTTCCCAGTCAGGGTACATGCCTAGGTTGCAGCTTCCATGGGGGGTAAGGGGACGAGGGGAGAGGGGTTCGTACAGAAAGCAACTAATCAATCTCTTTCACATTGACATTTCTCTCTCTCTCTCTCTCTCTCTCTCTCTCTCTCTCTCTCTCTCTCTCTCATCAATGAGCATGTCCTCAGTTGAGGATTAAAAAGAAAGAGGGAGAGAGAGGGAGAGGGAGCAAGAGTACAAATAGAGCAATATCAATGTTAGACAGAAGTGAATGCAATATACAGAACATTAAATAGAACAAAGAGAGTTGCTCTTTTGTTGTTGTTGTTGAAGGATTCCTTGCTCAAGTAAATTTCTTAGAACAGATGGGCATTCTATTGTAGACTTTCTTGTGTATTTAAGTTTATTTTTAGGTTATCTTCACACATGAATAAAAACCTGGCTGATATTGGGGTCACCTTAGGTTACCCTTATGACTCTTAGGAAGGAAGAGGGATAGAGAGATAGAAACATCGATGAGAGAGAGGAACATCCTTGATTGGCTGCCTCCTGCACGCCCCTGACCAAGAATCAGACTGACAACCTCTTGGTTCCTGGGTCAATGCTCAACCACTGAGCCACACCAGCCAGGCACCTTTATGACTCTATGTATTGCTTGGTTGACTACTGATATGTAATGTCCCCAAGAGAATACTGAAGTTAGGTTGCTTTTTTTCCTAACATCTTTGACTGTGTTTCTTCTGCTTGGATACTGGATTTTTATAGCATAACTAGAGGTCCGGTGCACGAATTCATGCAGGGGTGGGGTCCTGAGGAAGGTTGGGGGGAGCCAGGACACTATCAGTCCTCCAGGTGGGCAGTGGGATGCCCTTGCCGGCCCGGGATCCAGGATCCATCCTGCTGTTGTTCCCACCAGTTGTCAAGAGCCACCTGGCGGCCTTTTTTTTTTTTTTTTTTTTTTTTTTGACACTTCAACTGTTTATTCCATAGTCAGAAATAGATCTACATTACCACAGAGGATGAAACCCCACTGTAAATAGATTGGAAGCAGAAAAATAGGTAATTTCACACAATGTCCCAGTTATCAACCCAGATGGGTGCACAGGTACAATAACACATGAATGAGGGAAATCTAACAGGCTGAGGGGTTCAAGAAGAATGTCACCCTCATGGTAACAGAACCTAAGTGCTCTAGAAACCAACACCAGGCCAGCCACAGGCCTCACTTCACAGGACGGCCCTAACGTGCACGGGTGCTGGGCTCTGTGGTGGCTGCGGATCTTTCTGTGTAGTTTATCTGTGGGCCAACTGCTCTCTTCCTTCTCATTTAGGGCGAGCAGCATGTGAGGGCAGAGTGCACTGTGGAGGAACGCAGAGGGCTGCCCGGAGCTGAGGGGAGTGGCCGGGCCCACGGGGTGAGAGGTAGACACAGAAGACGCTATCTCACCCAACTGTGGTGCAGGCTGGCCGGCCTTCATCTGCCTGACCCACCCAGAGAGGGACTGAGCAGGGTGTCCGCCTCTCCATTCTCCATCCTTCCATCTGTGACACCTGTCGCCCTTGCCAGGCCTCCCCCAAAGTGAGTTCAGTTCAATCCCTGAACATAAAAGGGCATGGGGTGTGTGTGTGGCAGCGGGGCACTCCACTCCAGTGCCCCCTGATTACCAGCAACAGGACCTGGTCGACAGGACCTGGTCTCAGGACGGTGGCCACAGCTGCAGAACGTAGATCCGTTTCAAGAAAAGTTAGGAATGCAGACTTTCATAATGCCCCTACTCCAAAAGGTGGCAGCTTATTCACATTGTGGCAAAGACACCTTCAGGAGTAACATAAGTGGGTGAAGTCCGGGCCAAACCGGGCCATTTCCTCATCCAATCTCTCTGAAATGCGTGGGCAGAACCAAGTCTCAGCTCTTCGCAGGACACTTCTGCGGTTTTTTAAGTCTAAAGGACAGTAGTCTGTCTCCATTCTTGTTCTTTGGGATTTGTCATCGTCAGATAAAAGGTTACATACATTGGGGCAATCTTCTCAAGATACAATATTCCAGTTGCACCCATGTGACAACAACAGCATCCCTCAGAGGGAGGGAGCCAGCAGATGGGGAGCAGGGAATTCTGAAAACCAAAGGGATGACAAAGACGCTAAGCCTTTCCTTCACGCGTCTGACACCCCTCCTCAGGCGGCCTGCAGGCCCGGCATCTGCTGGAACTTTACCACTTGATGTCCCGGCTGCTGGCAGGCTGCCCTGGCCCTGCTAGGTGGTGCGCAGGGCCACCTGGGCCCAGGGGGAGTCCCCCCTGCCCCAGCCACTCCTGGTACAGCTTCTGCATGTGGGCGCTGGTCTCCGGGGGCCACACCAGGATGGCGACTTAGATGCCTTCCATCTGCCACCGCAGCGCCCTGTCCCTGTCCGCACACCCGTCTTCTGCCCGGGCCTGGCCCCTGCCGCTTAGGCAGGCCCAGCTCAGGCCAGGACCTCCATGAAGTGGCAGGGGAACTTGCCCCTCTCCAGCTTCAGGACCACTTCTGGATGTTCCGAAAGCCATAAGCAGCCACAAAGCGTAGCAGAACCTCTCCATCCTTTTCAAGGGTGACCTCCTGGAGGTCTTTGTTCCTCAAGGTGCGATAGGTGAGCACCCCCATGTCCTTATTGAACAGCTCCTTGGCCGTGTGCCTGAGGATGTGCGCCAGGTGCCCGTCGGAGCTGGCACCCTCGTGGAGCCTCACCTCCTCCTCCTTCACGTCTCCAAACAGAGTGTCCATGGCGACAGCGTTCATGGCCAGGTCACTTTGCTCCATTATCTGGACAATTTCACTGAGGTTAGCACGCAGTCAGCACCCGGGAATATGCAAAGCTGTGGGAACATCTTCTCGAAGGGCCTCCAGTTTCTTGTCATAACACGGGGCCAAAATGACGTGGAAAATCTTGTCTGGGGACAGGTTCTGCCATCTGGCGAAGTAATCCTGCACCAGAGAGCCCATGATCCGCTGGGGAACTTGGCCGTCCAGAGGTGGGGCATGATGGGGTGACCCAGCACGCGCTCCGCATATGGACCCAGCCAGGGCAGGCGGAGGTCAGCATGGATAGCTGGGGCTCTTCCTCAAGGGGCTGGCAGTACCCACACAAATTCCTTCTGACTCTCCAGGATGCTGAAGTCCGCAGCTATCTTCATGTCAAAGACAGTGTGCCCCAAGGCTTTTGAGGAAGCCGCAGAGCCTTCTGGATGCATCAGTGACACTGAGGCTGAATTTAGCAGCAAAATAAGACAGAGACTGAGGACACACGGACACTGCCAGCACCTTGTGCTGTGGGGTATCACATTTCTTATTAAGGTTCAGAACATGGAAGAAGTCCTTGGCATTCTGCTGAGAAACTTGGACTCCTTCCTCTGTGGTCACACAACTGTCACATGCCAGACAGTCACTCAGAAATATCTTGGCATCAGCCAACTTATGGAATTCTCCCTTCTCTCCGTTCTCCTGAGCCGGACTCTGGATGTCGGCTGTGGCATTCTCTTGGTCATCAGTTTGGGTTTTATTTTTACTATATTCCTTTCATGCATGCAGTGATCACACTTCATCTGGAGCAGGGCAGGCGGGGGCCAGAGCGCGAGACCTGGAGGAAGAAGGGGAGAGCAGTCACAGTTCCTTGCGGAACTTCTAGGAAGGGGAAATGCCAAGGTGCCCGAGGCTGAGTTCCAGGAGGCTGGCGGTGCTATAAGGATCCTGCCGGCAGTACTGGTCTGTCGGTGCCTGGCCCATTTTCTGGAGATCAACCCTGCAGGACTACTGAGGGAGGGAGTGGCTGCTGACCAGGCTGGTGGCGGTTCTGGTTGGTCACTGGCTTTTTATATAGAGAGATTCTGTTGATGATTTATATTATGCTAGAGGCCCAGTGCATGAAATTTGTGCACAGGGGTGGGAGGGGTCCCTCAGCCCGGTCTGCACCCTCTCGCAATCCAGGACCACTGGCTCCTAACTGCTTGCCTACCTGCCTCCCTACCTGATCATCCCTAACCATTTTGCCTGCCTGCCTGATCGCCCCTAACCACTCACCTGCCTGCCTGATTGCCCCGAACTGCTCACCTGCCTGCCTGATTGCCCCTAACTGCTCACCTGCCTGCCTGATCACCCCTAACCACTTGCCTGCCTGATCATCCCTAACTGCTTGCCTGCCTGCCTGATCACCCCTAACCACTCTGCCTGCCTGCCCGACTGCCCCTAACCACCTCTACCTCAGTCCCCACCACTGCAACTTTGTTCAGAAGGACATCTGGAATGACATCCAGAAGGTTGTTTGGCTATCCAATCTAATTAGCATATTATGCTTTTATTATTATAGATACCTGGCATACATTACTGCCTTTAATTCTTGCAACAACTCAATGATATTTGAGGTTCATTGCAACCCATTCAAGAGATCAGTTCTAGTATTAGTGATGGAGAAGGCAGTCTCCATGATACTTTGGATAAACTTTCCCTAAATTGTTCTATTTACACAGCAATTTCTTAGTCAAATTCTGAGAATTTTTTTAAAACTCTTGCTGCTGATATAAAAGTCTTCTTGATATTGCATTTTATCAGAGTCCATAATATCAAGCTTATATCAAGGTAAGGCATATCATCCCAAGAGCAAGTTCTTATCTACCAATTAATTATTCCACAAGATTTTAATCTCTTTAAAAAATATCATGATATACTCAAACATATAAAAATTACAGTATAACAAATACCCATGTAACCACAACCCAGAATTAACAATATGCTAACAGCATTTTACTATAAATCTTTTAAATTATTGTTAAGAAACTAATCATTCCCGATTTTAAGTCCCCTTGTACACATCCCTGGTCTCTTTCTGCTCCCTCATTTCTCAGAGAATCATCCCCCATCCAACTTATCTGGGTTTCTATACATTATTACACATTATGCCAGATTTTTATCAATATACTGTATAGTCTCATGCTGTACTTTATGTATACATTTTATTTTTGAAACCTAAGACATTTTAATACTGAGAAATCAAGGTCAATAATCTCTGAGTACTTAAAAAGAATGTGGGTTCTCTATTTGGTCAGGGCCTATATGTGTTAGATCTCATACATATCTATTAGATCAAGCTCGTTAATTGCTCAAACCTTCTGTAACCTTGAAGTTCTTTGTCAGCTTATTTATTGGTTACTAAAGAAAAGGCATGTGCAAATATCCTGCCATAACTATGGATTAGTCAAATTATTTATAGTTCTGTCAATTTTTACTTTAAATGTATTTTTTGCAAAATTTTGTCTTGCCTTATCTTGATATGCTGATATAAACTTGATATTATGGGCTCTAATAAAATGTAATATCAAGAAGACCTTTATATCAGCAGCAGAGTTTTAGAAAATTTCTAAGAATTTGCTTAAGAAAGTTCGGTATAAGTAAAACAGTTTACTTGAAGTACCTTAGAGACTGCCTTTTCCAATAAGAATTTCAACATACACTTTTAGCAACCTTTAAATATATGATAGTGTTGTTAACTATATTCATCATGCTGTATATTAACACCTCTAGGACTTATATTATTACTAGAATTTTGACCATCTTTGCTCTTTAAATATTTAGTAAATATTTAAATATTCTCCAAATATGGTGAGGCCATCATACATAAAGTTTAATTTTCGTAGTTCATGGTGAAATATTCTTTTTATATCTATGTTGCATCTCTTTTCATCCCTCTTAATGTTAAATATATCTTTTGTTTATTAATCAATAAGCATTTATTTGGCTAATATTTCTTGGTACATTTTTTCCAAAAATGTATTTACCTTTCTGGGTCATTATACAATTTGTGTCTAGTAAAAATGTAATAAATCTACATAGTGTTTTTTTCCTTCCAATTTGAGTACCTATTTTATATACAGTGGGGCCTTGACTTATGAGTGTCCCGACTAACGAGCTTTTCGAGATACAAGCCGTCTCTCGGCCGATTTTTTGCTTTGAGTTGCGAGCTAAAAATCGGGTTACGAGCCAGCTTCAGATACCCCACCGCTAGCTGGCGCAGCAAATGTCACAGTGAATGCCACAACATCAGCCCAGCATCACGTGTCTCACTCGTTCACAATTGATTTGACATACGAGTAATTTGAGTTACGAGCTCCATCACGGAACGAATTAAACTCATAAATCAAGGCCCCACTGTATGTGAATTTAATCTTTTTATTTTACAATGATTTCTGGTACATTTTATCTTATTTCCATCATCTTGTTTTATTTTATTTTTTATCTTTATTGTTGAGAGTATTACAGATGTTTCCCTTTTTCCCTCCATTGCCCCCTCCTCCTGGTTCCAGACCTTCCCCAGGTCTTCATCACCCTACTTACTGTGCCCCTAGGCAAGATCTTTGGTTAATCTCTTTCCACCGGCCCCCCGCCCCACCTCCCTCTGAGACTCATCAGTCTGTTCCATGTTTCCAGGACTCTGAATTTTTTCACCAGTTTATTTTGTTCATTAGATTTCTTGTTCATTTATTTTGATTTTTATATTTAATTGTTCATAAATATGCATTTATTGCCATTTTATTATTCATATTTTCTTCTCCTTCTCCTTCTCCTCCTCCTCCTCTTCCTCCTCCTTCTCCTGCTTCTGCTGCTTCTGCTTCTGCTTCTGCTTCTTCCTCTTCTTAAAGAATACCCTTCAACATTTCATGTAATACTAGTACTGGTTTGGTGGTGATGAACTCCTTTAGCTTTTTCTTATCTGTGAAGCTCTTTATCTGACCCTCAAGAGTTCCAAACAAGAGGAACCCAAAGAGTCACACATCAAGACACAACATAACTAAAATGCCAAGAGTTAAAGACAATGAATCTTAAAAGCTGCAAGAAAAAAACAGTTAGTTACCTACAAGGTAACTAACCATGATATGACCCATACTACTGTCAGCTGATTTCTCAACAGAAACTCTGCAAGCCAGAAGGGAGTGACAAGAAATATTCAAAGGGATGAACAGCAAGGACCTACAACCAAAATTATTCTACCCAGCAAAGCTATCATTTATAATTGAAGGTCAGATAAAGAGCTACTTTTGTGTTTTATTTTTACAAGGATTTTTCTATGCTTTATTTGCTTGTTTCATTTTCTGCCTTTGTACTGAATTGACATGGTTTTCTCCTTTTATTTCCCTTTATTGATTAAAATAGTGTTGTAACAGTATAGCGAAAAGCCAGAAAAATTCCAAGACAGGAGAAATAGGGAAACTGAGACAAGAAAATTAAACAAGACCAAAACGTTTTGCAGACCACTTGTAGCAGGACCTTATCTTGAGAACAAAGGGTTAAAACCTCTTCTCACTAGAGAATGCAGAAGAGGAGGGGGAAGGGAAGAGGGGGAGAAGGAGGAATCTTAATGCAACTAATGAATACATATCTTAAATCACCCTAAAACAAACTAAAAGACAGCAAAGAGGAGGGAGGAGGGGGAAGGAAGAGTACAGTTTCATCTCAACGTACTATTTAACAGAGAAGCCAGCAGTCTTGGGACTTAATTGCCAGGTGCTCCTCATAAATTCTGGGAAAGCCATAAAAAAGTAAAAGGAAGAAACTCCTTCAGAGTTAACCTGTACCAGGGTATCTAGCAAAAGAATTTTAAAATCTATAGACAAAAGAGTATATAACCCCTTGAACCTCCACCAGACTCACTTTTTCAGACTAGCTATATTTGCTTCTTTCTTTTTATGCCTTTGTACTGAATTCGTTCATCTTGTTTTGGACTCTCTTGAGGGTCAGATAAAAAGATTCAGACAAGAAAAATCCCACCTGAGTCCCAGTTCAGCTGTAGTAGATTTGTTTGCCTTGCTTCTTTCATAACTTTGCTTTAACACAACACAATCAGAGTCGCTCATTTGAATTTGTTCCTATGAGATTAACAAGAATCAAGGTGGGGACAGCCCCTTCTGACTCGGGGGGCCTGTCTGATAACATCTCTGGTTGTCTGTAAGAGGTGCCTCTAACAGTTTTGTGGATAAATTTGCTTTTATTTGTTCATCTCAGGATTGAAATAGTTCTATCAGTCTGAAAACCCATGTTTTGATAAATTATCTAAAGTTCTAGACCATCAAACTTGTTTGCTTTCTTTTTACTTTATTTTATTTTTTATTTCATTTATTGGATAATATTGGCTAATAAAATTATACAGGTTTCAGGTATGCAATTCTACAATATATCATCTGAGCTTCTAGGGCCTTTCCTTGTTGTTTTTAAAAGTTGTCATGTGTTTTTGAAAGTTTGTAGTTAAATGTGTTTTACATAGGAGTGGGATTTTCTACATTAGTTTAGCACATTATATTGACCAGAAATCTAATATACTTTTCTTTATCCTTGAAATTCAGTAACTTACATAAATCTTATCTGGATATAGTTATCTCTGTTAGGTTTTCCTAAAACACAATTAGCCTTATTGATTTTCCTTACATTTAGTAAATGCTCTACTATGAATTTGAATGTTGATTGTGTTCACTAGCTCCATTCCCTCCTTATAAGAATTTCATTTGACATATGTTGTACTTGTTTTTGAAATTGCCTTACATGTCATCTTTCAGATGGCAACCACTTCTTTATAAGACTCTCTTTCCAGCTTTTCCTCAATAACCTTGAATGCTTTTCTGCTATGTCAGTTTTGTCTCTAAGGCAGGAGCAGACAACTGTGTAAATATATTGAAGCATTCAGTTTGTTAAGAGGTCATTTCTTCTGAATTAATCTAAAGATTCAATGAAATCCAATTAAAATCTTAGTATGTATTTTTATGGAACTTGAAAAGCTGATTCTGAAATATATAGTTACTAGAAGCCCGGTGCACGAAATTCGTGCACTGGGCAGGATGTCCCTCAGCCTGGCCTGTGCCCTCTTGCAAGCTGGGACCCCTCAGGTATGTCGGACTGCCAGTTTAGGCCCAATCCCCACAGGGATCGGATCTAACCTGACAGTCGGACATCCCGCTTGGCCTAAACCAGCAATTGGACATCCCCTGAGAGATGTAGCAGTGTGCCAAGTGGCAGGCAGCCAGGGAGGAGCCAGAACCAGGGCCAGGTGCCACACCACTCATGCTCATCCCGGCCTGCTGCACCTGCTGCCATCACTCAGTATTGCTACCATGGAGTCAGGAGAGACTCCCACTGCTGCAGCTGCGCTCGCCAGCTGTGAGCCCGGTTTCTGGCTGAGAGGCACTCCCCCTCAGGGAGCACACTGACCACCAGGGGTCAGCTCCTGCCTTGATCGTCTGCCCCCTCATGGTCAGTGAGCATCATAGTGACCGGTCGACCAGTCGTTCCGGTCGTTCCATCATAATGATCGCTTAGGCTTTTGTATACTAGTATATAGATGTAAAGGACCCAGAGAATAAAAAAAAATATATTTTGAACTGCAATGTTGGAGAATTTGCAGTATCACATTTAAGATTTACTATAAGCTACAGTAAATGCTGATAGTTTGGTATTGATGCAAGAAAAAATAAATAGGTCAAGAGAAAAGAAGAGTCCATAAATAAGCACACACATATGTTCAATAGTTTTGACCAATACAATTCAATGGGGAAGATGGTGGTCTTTTCAATATTATTCTGAAGCATCAACTTATCTGAGACAACCTTGACACTTACCTAGTATTACATACAAAAATTAATTGTGATGTACCATAACTTTAATTTGCAGGCTAAAATTTAAAGCCTTTAAGATAATATTTCCAAGAACTTAGGACGAGTTATGATTTATTAGGCAGGATGCAACAAGCACTAACTTGCAGTCTTCCTGGGGAATGAAGGTTGAATTGCTTTTGGGTCTCCTGAAGTTGGGAAAGGTCCGGTCATACATTTCAGTTGCTAGAATAATAGCTTTCTACATATTTAATTACCAAGCTTATTAACTATAAAACCACAGCTCAAATTTGTTAACTTCTTGAGTTCCTCATCAATAGCATGATAATAAAAGGATGTGGGAAGGCAAGAGTGGAAACTGCAAGTGTTCTTAGAGCTAAAATCTAGAACTTGCATAATATCATTTCCACCAAAATCTATGTCAAAACATTTATAAGACCAGCCCAGGTTCAAGACAGAGAAGAAACAGACTTTACGCTCTGACAGGAGAAGCAGCAACCACACATGACAGAGGGGCAGGTGCTCAGAAAAGTAGGATTGTTGGGAATCATAGTTACAGCAATCTAACAATCGAATACAACTAATATATTGGAATGACAATAACTGCTCCAAGCAACAACAGGGATAAACCTCACAAACATAATGTTGAGTGAAAAAAAGAAACTCACAAAAGAAATATACATTATGTACCATTTCTATGATATACAAAAATCTACAAAACTAGTACATGGTGTTAGAAGTCAAGAGAGAGTCCAAGGAACATTTCTGTAGTACCATTAATGTTTTATTTCTTAAACTACGCAGTGGTCCCATGGGAATGTTCATTTTGTGATCATTTATTGTTTTGTTCTTTTGATTAATTCAATTTTCTATGTTTGTTATACTTCAAAAGAATTTCTTTGTAATCCTCAACTGAGACAGAGATAGAGAGAGAGAGAGAGAGAGAGAGAGACAGAGAGAGACAGAGAGAGACAGAGAGAGACAGAGAGAGAGAGATGGAAGAAAGAAATGTGGATCTGTTGCCTTCCATACATGCTCTGACTGAGGATCAAACCCATAACCCAGGTATGTGCCCTCACTGGGAATCAAACCAGCAATCTTTAGTTGCACAAGACAATGCTCAACCATCTGAGCCACTCTGGTTAGGCAAAAGAACTTTTAAAATCATGCCGAAACCGGTTTGGCTCAATGGATAGAGCGTCAGCCTGCGAACTGAAGGGTCCCAGGTTCGATTCCCGTCAAGGGCATGTACCTGGGTTGCGAGCACATCCCCAGTAGGAGATGTGCAGGAGGCAGCTGATCGATGTTTCTCTCTCATTGATGTTTCTAACTCTCTATCCCTCTACCTTCCTCTCTGTAAAAAAATCAATAAAATATATATTTAAATAAATAAATAAATAAATAAATAAATAAATAAATAAAATCAAAATAAAAACAAAAGAATTTAAAAATAATGCATGTAAATTTTCCTTAATTCAATCCTTATTTACCTGGGCAGTATTTGATGCCTTTCCTAGAATATGTGCGGGGGGTGAGAATTATCCTAACATGTGGTCTATCTTTGAGAATGATCCATGTGCACTTGAAAAGAATGTATATTCTGCAGCTTTGGGTGAAATATTCTATAAATATCAAATAAATCCATCTGATCCAGTGTGTAATTTAGAGTCACTGTTTTCTTGTTAATTTTTTGTCTGGAATATCTATTCAGTGAAGTCAGTGGGTGTTAAAGTCGCCTACTATGACTGTATTGCTGTCAATCTCTCCCTTAAAGTCCTCTAGAAGTTTTTTATATATGTAGGTGCTCCTATATTGAGAGCATAAATGTTTACCAGGGTTATATCCTCTTGTTGGATCAATCCCTTTATTATTATGTAGTGACCTTCATTATCTCTTGTGATGGCCTTCATTTTGAAGTCTATTTTGTCAGCTATGAGTATTGCTACTCCAGCTTTTTGTTTGTTTGTTTCCATTTGCATGGAAAATTTTTCCATCCCTTCACTCTAATCCTGTTTCAGACTTTTGTTCTGAGGTTGATCTCTTGTAAACAGCATACAGTTGGGTCATATATTCATATCCATTCAGCTACCTTATATCTTTTGATTGGAGCACTTAATCCATATACATTTAAGGTTATTATTGATAGGTACTTATTTGTTGCGTTTTAATTCTTTAAATTAATTATGCCTATGTTTCTCTCTCTCTTTATTGCTCTTTCTCATTACAGCAGTCACTAGCATTTTTTTGCAGTGCTGGTTTGATGGTGACAAACTCCTTTAGCCTTTTTTTGTCTGGGAAACTTTTTATTACACCATCTATTTTGAATGGTAGCATTGCTGTATATGGTAAGCTTGGTTTCAAATCCCTGCCTTTCATTACCTAGAATACCTTATGCCATTCCTTTCTGGCTTGTAGAGTTTCTGATGAAAAATCAATTGAAAACCTTATGGGAGCTCCTTTGGTTTGATTTTCTCTTGCTGCCTTTAAGATTCTCTCTGTTTTTAATTTTTGGCATTTTAATTATGATATGTCTGGGCATGGGTCTGTTTGGGTCCTTCTTGCTTGGGACTCTCTGTACCTCCTGAACTTGTGTGACTTTTTCCTGCACCAGGTTAGGGAAGTTTTCTGCCATTATTTCTTCAATCAGGTTCTCTAGCCCTTGCTCACTTTCCTCCCCTTCTGGTACTTCTATGATGTGAATATTAGTATGTTTCATATTGTCCCATAGCTCCATTAAGCTGTCTTCCTCTTTTTAAATTATTTTTTCTTTTTGGTTCTCTGAGTGATTTTTCATATCCTGTCTTCTAATTCACTGATCAGATCCTTGGCTTCCCCTAATATGCTGTGTATTCCTTCCACTGTGTTATATATTAGTGTTCTATCATTCTTCATAGTTACTATATCTTTTCTCATGTTCTTAAGCATTCTTACCATCAATATTCTAAACTCTATGTCCAATAAATATCTTTTCTCCATTTCATTTATCTCTTCTTCTGGAGAATTCTCTTGTCCTTTGGAAAGGACCAAGATGTATATTGAGGTCTGCTTTTTTTTTAGTCCTAGGCCCAGAAGCAGATCAGGCAAAGACTCAAAGCCTCCAGAGACCTGCCTTTGCCTGTAGTCAGATTGTTACTGCATCTTGATTAGTCTCAGACTATCAACCACAGCAAGGCATAGAGTCCCCAGAGTGAGGCAAGAGATTTTCCAACAGGGTGAGGCAATTGCTTCCCCTCCAGAGGAAAGCTGCCTGGATGAGAAAGATATCCTTTGTAGTATAAGGGAATGACAGCATAGGAAATCAAGGTGGTTGCCTTCTGAGCTCTAACCCTAGAGCCCCCAGCCATGGATTCTCACACTGCTCTAGACAATTCTGCACTCCCTCTGGGCTGGGGCCCAAGGTGAGTGGCTAGGCATGAAATTTTGTGTACTGGCCCTTTAAAAGAGTGCCTGCATTTTCAATAGTCTCTCCCTGGGAGATAGCAACCCTGCCGCTTTTCACAGCTAGGTGTATGTGGGCACCTTTCTCAGTTTTGGTGCTCTGGGCTGGGGAGCCCAGCTTGTGGTTTAGACTCCAGAGTTCTCAGTGGGAACCTCCACAGCTGATATATTCCTACAGAACTACAGCTGCTGTCTGTGGGGCCTGGCCAGCCCTTTTGCGCCTCCGCACTTCCTATGCAGTCTCTATGCGGTCTTCATATTCTGTTATCAGGGTTCTCTCCAGCTAGTCTTTAGTTGATTATTCAAGATGGTTTCTCTGTATTTTAGTTGTAATTCCAGTTTTGTTTTGGGAGTGTCTAGGTGTAGCTTCCACTTACTCTGCCGCATTTTGGAATATTTTTCCAAGTTTTTTTTAAATGGGCAACTGAACAAATGAATAAAATAAGTGTCCAATATGCTGTTTAGGCAATAAGTTTTCTGAACTTTAACTTTTTTTATTGTTGCTGACTTGGAAATGTTTGTTTTAATTTTTAGTTCAAGTACATTTGATCCTTTATTTTTGTTATGTATGTTTATCAGTTTTCATTTGTTTTTGTAATTGCCCCAAGAAGGTGACATTTGAGCAAAAACAGGAAAGAAATGGTGAGTGATCCACACAGGTATCTAGGGAAGAACTTTCCAGACAACAGGAATGTGGAGCACATATGTCTTTAAGCAAGAAAGTGCCTTGCTTGATTGAAGAATAGCAAGGAGCCCAGTGTATCTGTAAACAAAAAAGCGGAGGGAAGTATGGGAATATGCACAAAGAGGCAATAGGGCCTGGTACACTATTGTGTTGGCTTTGTCTACTCTGAATGAGATGGAAAGCTACTGGTGAAGGGACATGATCTGACTTGGGTTTTAATAATATTACTGGCTATTACATTGAGAATAGATAGAGGGTAAAGGTATATGAAAGAGAACAGTTAAAAAGGCATTGCATAATTAAAAGCAAGACATGATGGTGCAGTGAACCACAGTGGTAGCAGACACACTATCAGATTCTGGGTATATTTTGAGGGTGGAGCCAATAGAATATGCTGATGGGTTGCATGTGAAAAATAGAGAGAAGTCAAAATTTTGGACCTAAGGAACTTGAGAGGGAGTTCTTAATTTACTGAAATAGCGAAGACTATGGGAGGGAGAGCTTTCGGGTGGCGGCATAGGAAGAATCACAAGTTCGTTCCTGGACAAAATTTGTGATGCCTATTAGTCACCCAAGTGGACATGACTAGAAGTAATTGGGTATTTACCACTCTGAACTTCAGAGAAGATGTCCAGACTGGAGATATAAATTTAGGATTGGCCAGAGCATAGGTGGTATTCAAAAACATAGGATAGGATGGAATTACAAAGGACATTATTGTAGAAGAGGTCCAAAGATTCAGAGCTTGCCAAGGTTTAGATGTGTGGGAGGAGATGAGGAGAAACCAACAGATGAAACTGAGAGTCATAGTGAATACAATACCATCAAGATGCACCACCCAAATTCCCCCCAAGGAAGAACTTGCTTCACAGCTTAAGGAAGTATGTCAGCTACTTTAGGGTGGGTTTCAAAAGTGTGCCCTCCTCTGAAAAGCCTGCTTGAGGAAACAATGGGTTTTTTTGTATTGGAAGCTATTCTGGCAATTTTGAATTAAGTGGTCCTATAGTAGTTAGTAACACTGAGAGAACTATCAGCTAAAGAGACTTAACACCCCATAATTAAACTCAGCTTTCATTCTTTTTTAAATTGTAATGTCTTTAAAGAGCATTTTAATTTAGGTAAGTTATACATTTTATAACTAAATTAACAACTTCAAGGTCGGGTAAAAGTCGGTTTACAACTGTGAGTATGCAAAACACAGACTTTATTTTTGTATTATTATTTCTTAATTATTGCATGACTTTCCATATAAACAACTGTAAACCTACTCTTTTTTATTTTAATCCTCACTTGATAATATGTTTTCATTGATTTTTAGAGAGAGAAAAAGGAAGAGAAACATCAATGTGAGAAAGAAATATCAATCAGTTGCCTCCTGTATAAACCCTGACTGGGGATCCAACCTGCAACCTAGGTATGTGCCCTGACCAGGAATAAAACCCACAACCTTTCGGTGCGCAGGATGATGCTCCAACTAACTGGGCCACCTGGCCGGGGCTATTAACCTACTTTTGTCCCACCCTATGTAAGTGCTTCCCTAAATATCTGGAAGTTTCTATCATGTCCTTGATCATACACTTATAGCAACAGAGACAAAAATACACATAAAGACAACTTCAAATGGCTTATTTTACCCAATTTCAGTTCTTGGCTAATTTGTCTATCTTTCCAATAGATAAAAAGCTCCTTGCACTCAAGGACCATGCATCTTTGTATCTATAGTATGTAAGCATGTGCTAGTTCTTAGTATGTGTTCAATAAACCCTTGATAAATGAATGGATTAATGTCTCACAGACAGAGCTAATGAGGAAAACAGTAAAAATACATTTAATTTTACCTTCCCTTCCTTCTTTTATGATAGAAATGCCAATAGAGAATGAAATGACAGAAAAGAAAGAGAAGAGAGTGGGAGGCATCTAGATAATACACAATTAAATAATAGCTTGTTGTATGAGTGTCTCTTTCACATTTGCTCATTTACATAAAAGCCTAAAGTGTGGTGTGGTCAAATAATTTGTGTAATGGAGCATAGATTTCTTTATTACCAGTGTATGTACCATCCACCAGTGCCCAACCACATTCATTGGACCATTTTGTTTTGTTCCCTTTGAACAATTGTGTTTCACATTTATAACATCTGTAACATTTGTATATTAATTGAAGTTATGTGTTTCTAAGTGATCCTTTCTACTCCTCACATTTCTTAGCATTTAAAATGCATTAGTTACCATGGAGACAATGTCATCAAATAAGGGCAAACCTTGGTGACATCCATAAGTGAAATATGAAATCAATTAATATAATGGCTGTGCAATTTGTAATCGTTACTTAGAAATAGTTAGCTGATCTAATGTGAAATAAATATGATAGAATGGGGGGAGGGTGTGGTCACCCATAAGACTTTTTTCTCCCACAATCTCGGGTGAGTTCTGCCATCAGTCCCCCTGGTAAAATTTATGGTTATTTTGGACACATTTTGCCCCATAACTCATCTTAGAAATGGTCTACAGCTTTAGTTATCCTCAGAAAAGAGGAGAAATGAAATAAGGCAATCCATAGCCTATGCACTACTTTTCCATTCTAGGATCTTTGCCTCCTTCCAGGTATTTTTTACACAGAAGTGCTAATTTCTCCATCCAGTGATTCCAGAGATTACTCTGACTCAGCTAATGAGAAGTTACAAAATAGGCAACCACTCAGGAAGCTCGCTCTATAAAAATATTACCTCTCAACTGTGGTTTCTTGTACATGAAATTTCACCGTTTACTTCCATTTGTTAAGCACTGTCTTCTCTATAAGACCTCTTTAAAACTGCAGATTTGAATTTCAGAAAATTGAGACTAGAGCACATCTTAGAGATCCTCATATTTTATCGATGAGAAAAAAATGGAATCCCTAAGTGAGAAAGTGACTTCTCCAATATCAAATATCAAGTAAAGAGTGGTGCTAAATGAGAATCCCTCTCTCCTAACTCGCCATAATAACCCTGGAGCACTGGAAGCCTGAAAGAGGGTCATGGGAAGAGAAAAAATGGGTACATGCATTTTATTTGGGATGTGATCCTAGTGAACAGAAGTGAAGCAGGGAGAGTAAAACAGGAAAGAAAAGAAAGCCAATACAACCATGTTTTGTGAATGGCTGAATATGGAATACTAGTCAACGGTGAAAAAGAATCGGCCATTAACACCTACAACAACATAGGTGAACCCCAGTGGCACACTACGGGTTCACTACAGACTCGAATCAGATTATACAGCATGGATCTACTCATACAAAATTTGAAAACAGAGGGCACTAGCTAGCCTTCTGAGGTGATCAAAATATTCTATATCTTAAACGTGGTGGTGGCTGCATGGATGTGTACATACGTAAAAGTTCATCAAGTTGTACCTTTAAGATTTGTGAAGTTTTATGTAAGTTGTGCCTCAATTTTTTTTATGACATTAGGTTGCAATGCCATTATTAGATCCATTATAAGGGAGAGCCCTGCAAAAACCGCACAGCAACTTTGTTCTAAGAATGTTGTCGAGAATTCTGCTCGGTATTCTACAAAGGTCCTCTTTAAGGGGACCCAGAGGGAAAATCTCTCTTAGTGGCAGGAAGAGCTTTGCTTGTGCTGAGCAATTGGCTCGTTTTACTGTTATGGCCATTCTAAGCCATGGAGTCAATCATGCTTTGCCTTTAGTGCTGGTTACTGGAGAGCATAGAGTTTAATGTGTGCTCCATCTCCAGTGAATATTCCTCATTAATAGTCCTCACCCTTACTGTTCTTATTGCCTCGTTTAATCTTTATCACCTTAAATGTATTATGCCTTGTATTTTTAACTATCTTAAAACATTTTTAAAGTAAGCTGATTAAGATAAATAACTGGGTATATAAATATATTCCGATACTTAAAACAGTGCTTGGTTTCCATTTGCTTCTGTCACATATTGCCCCCATCACCTTCTAAGTTTGGAAGAATTGCATATGGCTTAAAGGCAGGCAGGAATAACTGACAGTTGCCAGTTCTGATACCACCCCCTCTCTATCATGGGAATCTTCTTATATTATGAAATCTCAGAGAACCTTGGTTACTCCCAAGGACATAGAAGATGGTGAAATCAAAGACAAATGTGAGTACTCCCATTCCCAATGCTCTAGGAGCCTCCAGTAACAATTACTGCATGTTTTAGTGACTCAAATTAAAAGCAAGTTACATCAGATTACTCCTTAATAATCTTCTATCTATAAAATTATGTTGGGTCCATAAACCAGCTACTTTATTGTTTCTTCTTCCAATATATGACATCCACTTTATAAGCCTCCACTCAGCTAGATGCTGCCATACTCCACAGGCTAATTGCCTCCTGCAAGTGTCCATGAAGTCACTATCACCTAATTCTAGATAGACCAGACTTCATTTACAGGACACCAGTCATCTTTGAAGCCAAAAATAAACACATAAAAACTGAAATATAGTCTTTTATTATCACTTATCTAAATTGCAATAAAATATTAATCCATGTGTTTAATAACACTCTTTCCCTGAGCTATCTTAGTTTCTTCTGTATCTCTAGAGCCTGGCACAGTGGGTGCTCAAGAAATAGTTGTTTAATATTTTTGCAATGCCACTCGGTCCCTCCCATCTAAGCAGTGTCACCATTCTTGAACATCCTTTCTGGGGAGTTTACTATACCTGATTATACACAGGTGCCTATCAGTGCAGGACCTACTAAAATTTGTCCTGTCTTATTAAACAGGACAATATGCTGCTGCTCAACTCAGAGAAAATGGAAACCATGATTATTAATCTGAATAGACTGTGTTGTATGGCATTAGCAAGCAACTCTAAAATCTCAGTGGCTTCATCAAGTTGATTTTTGCTCATGCTACATCTCCACTGATGTTCCCCACCAACAGAAACTGCATGGTCAGTGTTACAGATTGGATTGTGTCCCCGCAAATTCATACACTGAAGCCCTCACCTCTAACGTGACTGTATTTGGAGACAGGGCTTTTAAAGTAGTAATTATGGCTAAATCCGGCCCGTAAGGCTGGGCCCTAAAACAATAGGACTGGTGTCCATGTAGAAAGAGGGAAACACAGCAGGGGTGTGCATGCACAGAGAAAGGGCCACGTGAGGTCACAGCAAGAGGAAGCCCCTCTGGAAGCCAGAGGAGAGGCCGCAGGAGAAGCCAAACCTGCTGTCACTTTGATATGGAGTCCCAGCCTCTAGAACGCTGAGAAAATAAATTCCTGTTGCTTAAGCCATCCGTTCTGTGGTGTTTCGTTATGGCAGCCCTAGCAAACCAGTATAAGAAGAAAAATGGAAAAGTCCTTATGCCAATAACCCTACTCCTGTGAAGTCCCCAGGATCAACACGAGGAGAAATTTTCACTGTTGTCAATTGTCAAGAATGTGCTAAAGGGCCTGGTAAATGATTTCATTCTCCGTTAAGACCTGTCTTCTCCTGGGCACAGTGCTAAACATGCTTCAGGGAGAAGTACAAAGAAGGTAAACAGTTCCCAGTGGCAGGACACAAGCAGATCTGACTAGAGAAGGTTGCCCTGGAGGATTTACATATTCCTCTCCGTAAGAAGAGTTTGTGAAATACTGCATTTCCTCATTAATAGGAATAACAAAAGCGTTTGGCCCTTGGTGGCAGCACACTCCTCCCTCCCCCAGTCTAACTTCCTACTGGGCTTCCTCCTGCTTCCCTTGACTGCATGGGCTCTATACCAGCCGTGAGCAAACTACGGCCTGCGGGCCCGTTTTGAAATGAATAAAACTATTGAAATAAAAGACCGTACCCTTTTATGTAACGATGTTTACTTTGAATTTATATTAGTTCACACAAACACTCCATCCATGCTTTTGTTCCGGCCCTCCGGTCCAGTTTAAGAACCCATTGTGGCCCTCGAGTCAAAAAGTTTGCCCACCCCTGCTCTATACACTGAGATAGTCTCCAGGAGTGTCATCTGGGGAGATTTACTTCCCGGTCTTATTGATCCCTTCCCGCTCTAGATTAATGAATTAGTTTTTCTACAGTAGACTTAGCAAATCACAGTTCCAATTCAGGACCAAAAATTGAATTCTACCCTTAAAAAAAACAATAAATTATCACAAGTTCCTGTATATTCTGTCACTACATTTCTACCCAAAACATGGCAATGTTTCATTTTGTATATTCTTATATACAAGGTGGAAATATTATTTTAATTGTGCCACAAATAGAACAGTATGATTGATACATTGCTCTTAATAAGGTTGTCTATATTGAACAGAAAGAAACAAATGCTCTTGTGGGGTTTCTTTTTAAGTCCTTGAGATATATACTGGCAATGTATTTATTATCACTTATAATTTTAAAAAATGAAATGTGCAGTTATGATTTTCACTTCTCAGAAAGGCAGAAAAGAGTCCAAATCTAAATTCTAATCTACCTGCTCCCAGATGTAAAGAATCTGACCAACAGCAGTTATCATGGGGATTCTTTAGAATCAACTCCCTTCTGGCTCTGGTGAAATCTCCAGTTTACCCGGAAAGAATCATTGCCTCCAAAGACAGACTCAGGAAATTCCTTAACCAAAGAAGCCATAGTTTTTATGGAACAGCAGCTGTGGGGTTGGGTTACCAGGGGAAACAGCACGCTGACTTGATAAAATACTCAATTTACACCAAGCTATTGTTGACACATCCCTACCCTTTGGAACTTACCCTAGAATTGCCTCCAATCCCAGCACCTCTGCTTCCCCACGTATTTTGCCTCCTATTTGTTTTCCCACTTTGGTCTCATAACTGCATCATTGGTTGTCCCATTCTCCAGACCATTTCCTAGTTCTTTCTTAAACTTTCTGTTCCCAAGAGGTTGTCCAGTATGTCCTCTTGGTCTCACAATGAATCTACTTGTCTCTGAAATCATTGTCAATGCCATCTGTACAGAGCCTCCTCACCAGTATCTTGGGCAACAGCCATTCACCCCCATGACTCACTCCCACCCCAGCTCTTCCGTGGGGCAGCAGAGAGAAAGAGAATGTTTTGTTATGACTGAGTTTAGTCTGATACTTTTCGTTTCTATTACTGGCACTCTGCTCAATGAGGAAGTGGTTTCAGACATTCTTCCCCTCTTCCCAATCATGACAATAGTTCCTGTTTCACACCCTACATTCACTATCTCACCCAGGACCACACTGTATCTTCCAATAATTCCCTATCCCTTCTGTCAATACCTTAGCCACATCTACCCTGAATCCTGTCAGTAAAATTAACAGAGGGTCAAGGAGGGATAAATGGTGACAGAAAAAGGAGACTTGACTTCAAGTGGTGAACACACAATATGGGCAACATACAGATGATGTATTGTAGAACTTACACTTCAAACATATAATTTTATTAACCAACTAGAGGCCCAGTGCACGAAATTTGTGCACAGGCAATTAGGCCTGGCCGGCAATCAGGGCCGATCTGTGGGGCGACCGGAGGGGTGATCGGGGCCCCTGCTCAAACCCACCTTGGCCTGGCACCACCCACTTGCCAGCCCCACACCCTGCCACCGCTGCCAGTTGCCTCCCTCTGTGGGGCAACCAGTGGGGCAATCGGGGGGCCCCCACTCATACCCGCCTTGACTGGCCTGGTGCTGCCCACTCGCCGGCCCTGCCCCCCCGACACCGCCTGCAGGCTGGGGGCAGCTCCTGCATTGAGCATCTGCCTTCTGGTGGTCAGTGCACATCATAGTGACCGGCCGTTCCACCAGTCATTCCGCCATTCAGTCAATTTGCATATTAGGGTTTTATATAGATAGATGTAACCCCGATGAATTTAAAAAAGAAGAAAAAAGATTTGTGTTTCCTTTCAACTGTGCTTGCATCAGTGACTTTCCATTTCTCTAAACCTTTTCTAAATTCTCTCTCACTTAAATCCATGTTGTAATGTTGTAAATCATTAAAGCAAAACAAGACAAACAAAACAGCTGCAGGGTACTGCTCTTTAAAGCCTAAAGAATGAGGTCAAAACCAGTGTTTCGAGAGCGGCTCTTTGGAGAGGATCTGCAGTGGCTGACGTCTTGAAGCACATGCCCTCTGTCACGCCACCTCAGAGAGTCTGCAGCCGGTCTCCCCAGCAGTTGCCTCTTCGGCAGTGCTGCTGCTGCCTTGCTTCTGAGGGACCTTGGAGGGGGTCTCTGCCTTTCTTCAGAGGCACCCGTTTCAGGTTGCCATCGCACAGTGACTGTGGTGTTCAACTCTCATTCATTCACCCTGTACATTCAAGAGTATAATTAAGATGCAGTCTTCTCTTTGAATAAATAATTTAGATCTTCTCATTTCTGAATTTGCTCTATAGAGGTGACTTACAGTAAAACATTTTGCTCTCTCTGCAAAGCTTCTTTTTTTTAAATATATTTTATTGATTTTTTACAGAGAGGAAGGGGGAGGGATAGAGAGTTAGAAACATCGATGAGAGAGAAATATTGATCAGCTGCCTCCTGCACACCCCCTACTGGGGATGTGCCCACAACCAAGGTGCATGCCCTTGACCAGAATCGAACCTGGGACCCTTGAGTCTGCAGGCTGACGCTCTATCCACTGAGCCAACTGGTTAGGGCTGCAAAGCTTCTTTACTCAGACTTGTACAAATTATCCCTCTTATTATTCCTCTTAGTGAAGGGTAAAGGGGGTAAAATAACAAGTATCGCCTACATTGATATGAACACATGTATTGAAATCTGAAGCCACATGTTAGTTATTATTTGCACATGCATCATTTTTATTTTTCAGAAACTGAGTCTCTTTTGAGCACTATCTGAATCCAAAATTAATATCCTTCCCAATACATCATGCTGATGTGCATACAGAACTGGTGTCTTTTTAAGAAACAGGGGAAGAAAAAGTATGGGAGAAGTGGTCATTGTGCTAAAAATAATTGCTTGTGACACACCTATGGCTGCTCCAGTCTCTCACTGACCTTGTCTTACCAAGTCTCTTGCTAATTTACCTTTTACCTGTGGTTATGATCTGAGGAGCCAAAAAAAATGTCTCTTCCACTTTTTGATGACAATACCTGAAACTTTAGCCTTGCTCCCCCTGCATTCTAGTGCTGGTGGTCATGCTCACAAAGGCAGTGCTTCACTTTGACTGTCAGATTGAGGTCAGCTACTTCTTTTGACTCTCCTGAGAAATGAGAGCTCAAAATGCATTAAAATGGGTCCAAATCATAATCAGATGAAAACTATGAAGAGCATCGTATGGGACTGTTTCTCAATCGAACCAGTTGCAATCATTTCTCAAATATCACCTATTCCACTTTTTAAATAAATAACTTCCTTTTGAATAGAAAAAAATCTGGCAACTCTTTTGGCTAAAATTATTCTTCTAGAATGTAAGATATTTTTTATCACATTTTAAATTATTTATAAAGATTTTTAATTCAAACAACACCACTTTTAGAATATCTGCAGACAAGTAGCCTGTTGTCATAATGGACCCAGGGAATAAGTTCATAAATAATCAAAATATTACTGGCAGGAATAAAGAAACTTGATTGTTGGAGAACCAAGATGGCGGCATAGGTTAACGCCGGAGTTTGCTGCTTTGAACAACTACTTCAAAAGTGAAACCAAAAAACGGAAGGGACATCACCCAGAACCACAGGAACGCTGGCTGAGTGGAAGTCCTACAACTAGGAGGAAAGAGAAACGCACACGGACACTCAGAGGAGGCGCGGTGCTGAGGTCAAGTTCTGAGGTGCGGAGTGCGCGCGGAGCGGGCTGGCGGCGGAGGGCGCGGTTGGCATTTTCAATCGGGAGGGAGTCCCAGACTCTGAGCTCCAGATCCGGGCGAGTCTTTAGGGACCCAGACTCAGGCGGGAGAAGCGGGACTGTCTGGCTTCGGTCAGAGCGAGTGCAGCTTTCTCTCCGAGCTTTGCAGCGGGTGCTGGGACTCAGAGAGGCAGAGCCCCTGGGGACAGGACTGAGAGCCGCCATCACTGCTCTCTCTGGCCCACCCTGTTGATCCTGTGCGACCCGCCCCGTCCAAGCCCTGCACAGAGGCATTTGCCGGATAGCCTCAGGCAAAGGCTAGATTACCACCTCCCTAGAGGACAGAAGTTCTCTCACTGCTGACACAGCTGATTCTCATAGCCACTTGGCCTGGAGGTCAAACCCTCCCTGGAATTAGCTACAACAATCAAGATTTAACTATAAGACTGCGAACAAAGACCACTAGGGGGTGCACCAAGGAAGCATAACAAAATGCGGAGACAAAGAAACAGGACAAAATTGTCAATGGAAGATATAGAGTTCAGAACCACACTTTTAAGGTCTCTCAAGAACTGTTTAGAAGCTGCCGATAAACTTAATGAGATCTACACGAAAACTAATAAGACCCTCGATCTTATATTGGGGAACCAACTAGAAATTAAGCATACACGGACTGAAATAACGAATATTATACAGACGCCCGACAGCAGACCAGAGGAGCGCAAGAATCAAGTCAATGATTTGAAATGCGAGGAAGCAAAAACATCCAACCGGAAAAGCAAAATGAAAAAAGAATCCAAAAATGCGAGGATAGTGTAAGGAGCCTCTGGGACAGCTTCAAGCGTAACAACATCAGAATTATAGGGGTGCCAGAAGATGAGAGAGAGCAAGATATTGAAAACCTATTTGAAGAAATAATGACAGAAAACTTCCCCCACCTGGTGAAAGAAATGGACTTACAGGTCCAAGAAGCGCGGAGAACCCCAAACAAAAGGAATCCAAACAGGACCACACCAAGACACATCATAATTAAAATGCCAAGAGCAAAAGATAAAGAGAGAATCTTAAAAACAGCAAGAGAAAGAAACTCAGTTACCTACAAGGTAATACCCATACGACTGTCAGCTGATTTCTCAACAGAAACTTTGCAGGCCAGAAGGGAGTGGCAAGAAATATTCAAAGTGATGAATACCAAGAACCTACAACCAAGATTACTTTATCCAGCAAAGCTATCATTCAGAATTGAAGGTCAGATAAAGAGCTTCACAGATAAGGAAAAGCTAAAGGAGTTCATCACCACCAAACCAGGATTATATGAAATACTGAAAGGTACCCTTTAAGAAGAGGAAGAGGAAGAAAAAGGTAAAGATACAAATTATGAACAACAAATATGCATCTATCAACAAGTGAATCTAAGAATCAAGTGAATAAATAATCTGATGAACAGAATGAACTGTTGATTATAATAGAATCAGGGACATAGAAAGGGAATGGACTGACTATTCTTGGGGGGGAAAGGGGTGTGGGAGATGTGGGAAGAGACTGGACAAAAATCGTGCACCTATGGATGAGGACAGTGGGTGGGGAGTGAGGGCGGAGGGTGGGGCGGGAACTGGGAGGAGGGGAGTTATTGGGGGGGAAAAAAGAGGAACAAATGTAATAATCTGAACAATAAAGATTTAATTAAAAAAAAAAAAAAAGAAACTTGATTGTTGTTCTCCAGCTTACCATTTTATAGATAAATAAATCATTTCATGACACAGAAAATGATGTTATACCAGAAAGTTCTCTACCTATAATATCTATATGATTTATCAAAAGAAATAGATTTAAAAACTTGAAGTACTAATCACTTACAATATATCAACTGAAAATTCTCAATAAATGTCTACATAAAAGGCTCAGATATTCATTCAAGTTTCAAAGATCAATATAAAAGTCACCCCTTCTTAGGTATTGGTTATCTACAAAAACTATAGCTCTATACATTCTAAATGCTCATGTTTAAATTGGCTCTAGATAAAAAGCATTATCAAGTGGACAAGTTGAGATGGCTAAAGCAGAAATTCAAGGTCTAAAAAATGAGTGATTTTAATCAGAAAATGGCAAGATAGAAATCAAGCTAAGAAAAGTTAGGGAATGATTCCCTCTCCTATGTGCATTTTCTAGTTGGTATGTTTTTAATTTTATAAATGTCATGCTCTCTGTTAGCAGCTTTTAATTATAAATGAGCACCTGATATCCAGAGGAACTAATATTTCCTTATAAACTGCATATACCAAATTGTTAATAACCTCTCTATATTTATGTCGTGACTAGTTTAAGTTTCTGACCTCTCAGCAAAGATTTTCAAAAGGCCCTTCTGACTTTCTTTTTGAATTTTGTATATTATATGGACTCAGTGACAGTTGAAATTTGCCAACACATCACAATTTATGTTCTTTGCCATGTGACATCTATGCCCATCAGTCAGTTATTTGACATGTAATATCTGTGCTTCTAAGCCTGGGTCAGACATACTTTGATTTTTTAAAAGAACACATTTTGTACATATTTAGTATATTTATTAAATATAGGTTAAAATCAGTTGACAAATTAGTGAATATTGGCAATCACTCATCCACCAAAGGAGGGCCTGGAGAAAAGTATATAAACACCAACAAATCCTCACCATGATTAAGTTTCCCAAGCACTTTATTAAAAAAAAAAATTTTTTAATGGTATTCGATCCTGTGGGAATAATCCATATGAAAGTATATGGACAATGATTAAGAGTAGAGATTCTGGTCGAGGCCAGTTTGGCTCAGTGGATAGAGCGTCAACCTGCAGACTGAGGGGTCCCGGGTTCGATTCCGGTCAAGGGTGTGTGCCTTGGTTGCGGACACATCCCCAGTGGGGAGTGTACAGGAGGCAGCTGATCGATGTCTCTCTCTCTCATCGATGTTTCTAACTCTCTATCCCTCTCCCTTCCTCTCTGTAAAAAATCAATAAAATATATTTTTTTTAAAAAAGAGTAGAGATTCTGTCAGAATTGCTGGGTTCATATGCTGACTCTACCACTCATTTGTTATATAACTGAATAAATTACTTAATTATGCCTCATTTTCCTCATATGTAACCGATGATAATAGTATCTATTTCACAAGATTATTTTGAGGAAGTAAAGGGACTTATATTAATGTTCCTGGGACATATTAATCACTGTCTAAGTGTAATCATCTCAGTGATGAATGTCCTATTCTTGAAGGGAAATGCTGACTAACTCTAGGCTGGTCTTTTCTAATTGCAGAGCTCCAGTAAAATGTCTCCACTCACTTGACTTGGCTCACCTGTCTGGGTTTTATGAATTCTCTGACATACACTAGTCACTGCAAAAATCCTGATGTCTGCCTATCTTGCCTCCTCTGACGGATCACAGAAGTGCCTTCCTTCAGGGACTAGCAATGATTCACTTCTAATGGTTACAAAACAAGCAGGAGCCACTTCTCCAATAATAGTCAGTTATTGGTAACAACTCACTTGGGAAAATTTGCCCTCCACTGCTCAAGTAAGTAACTGAAGTAATATTCTTTGTTTCTGAGCATTATTGTTTACCAGTGATCTCTATTTAAATAAAGAAGGGTGTAGGTGTAGGTCCTCTTATATTGTAAGATTAAATTCTAAACTCAATATTCCTAGACTCATATCACCAAAAGAAGAACTCGATAGCAACCTGCAGAAGCATTCAGACAGTGTGGGGGGCAGCGGGGCAGGGTGGGGGGATGCAATGCGGCATTGCTTCAGAAGAACAGTAGTTCATGTTGCTACCAGAGATGTTCTCAGGCAGAACTTGTAGTTGGCAGATGCATGGCACAAAAGAAGCTGCTCATCTCTCTAGCACTGCTAAGGAAATAACTGTCATTTCTAGAAAAGGGATTACACATGTGCAACATGGCAATTATTGTCGGGAGGTCAGTGATCTAAACAAAATATCTAAATCTGAGTTACATCTAGGAAATCATTGTTCATTAAGATGGTTTGCAGGCACAATAGAAAGCAAGTTCAGGTCAAAAAGAGTGGAGGAGCCTGGCCTGTGTTGCTCAGTGGTTGAGCATTGATCTATGAACCAGGAGGTCATGGTTCAATGACTGGTCAAGGCACATGCCCAGGTTGCAGGCTCGATCCCCAGTAGGGAGCGTGCAGGAGGCAGCTGGTCAATAATTCTCTCTCATCACTGATGTTTCTATCTTTTTATCTCCCTTCCTCTCTGAAATATATATATATATATATATATATATATATATATATATATATTTAAAAACAAAGAGTGGAGGAGACCATTATATTCATTGTATTCCAGAAATTCATCCCTGTCAGTACATCACTTAATACTAATAATCCCTGATGTGACATTTTCAGTTACAATATACATCATAAACTATAGAAAACTATTTATAGACTTTTGACTTATAAGTCAAAAACAAAGTTTGAAAAGAAACAAACATGACTTTTTTGAAGCTGTCAAATTGGAGTTCTTCCAACTATGGAATAAAGCAAATGAGTCCTAAGTAAGGGTTATGAAAAAGATAATGTTTATCCTCTTCAGACAGTGGACAGGCTAAAGCCGAGGAGGTAAGGTAAAAACCTTCGTAGCATATTCAACACTATGGCGAGTACCATCTCTTAGGAGTAATAAAAAAGTATTTCCTTCTGTTCTACAAGCTCTACAATTAATCCTCCCATAAAAATCTATGAATCTATTCCGCTGAGCCCACAGTCTTAATTCCTATATATTTTTTTTTAGCAACGCTTCTAACACTGCCTTTTCCTTTGCTGCAATTTATGGAAAAAGAAGTGCAGTTACAAATTAGCTGCTGTAATTAGAAATATAATTCAAAAAAATTAAGAGTGTTTGTTTCTTTGTTTGTTGGGTTTTGTTGTGGTGCTCCTAGAGTTCATTCCAGCTAAATTATTTCTTGAAGCTATTCACCCATACCTAGACACTTTCAAAAATATTTTCAAACCTCTGGACCCAATATGATGAATCAGTGATGTGACACTAGCTGGATGGAGAATATGTTTTAAACATAAGCATAACCACCACTGGGTATTAAATAGCTAAATAGTAAAATCCAATTAAGGCAACATCTAGATGATTTTCTGAACCAGGATCAGCACAGCCAGTGTTGAAACTGAGGAAGGGCGGAGAAGGATTAAAGAAAACAGACAAGAGAATACAGCTGGGGCCAGTGGATCACTGCACCTGTATGAGGACACAGTGACCCCGCCTGTAAGCCAAATCTTTATAGTCAGATCACACAAAGCAAAACAAGGGAGTGGTCAAGAGATTTACAATGTTCTTTTGAGTTTCATATCTACTTCTTACCTATTGATGCAATTCTCTGACTCTATCAAGCATTGATTTGGCAGCACTTGCTGTACCTCTCACAGCCCACATCTCTCAACTACCTAGGTCCTAGGACTACAATGTCAGACTATAAGGCCAACCTTACATACGACCATAGCCTTTGGCTATAATTGTGCAGGGAGGGCTTTGCCCTCCAAGCTGGGACTTGTATGTGGCTTTGCCACAAGAGGACTGTGCCCTCTTGTCAGTCCGAGGCTTGATCCTGTCCAAAAGCTATAGCCGCTCTCCAGAACTTTCCATTACTCAAAACTACTTCAGCTTTCGAGTAATATGGGAGTGATTTCCAGTCAGTCTTTAAACTGGAAGCCTAGGAAACCTAAAATTCCTCTGCATTCAAGGGTTCCACGTGCATTTTCTGTTTACCACATTTGTCTGTGAAAGGACAAAGCAGAAACACACTCTCCTCCCTTTCAAGGACAAAGCAGAAACATACTCTCCTCCCTCTCCTCTATCTTGTCTTATAGGGCTGGGCCCTCAGCCCAAGCCCCCTCCTTTTCTGGGTGACCACAAGAATGCCAGTATTGTCCTAACTCCCCCAACCACCACCTGGGTGGACCAATGAAGCTCCAGGAATGCAGCTAAGGTCCTAATGAGGCTATAGTGGGGGACGGCTTAAGCCTCAGAATGTGCTGGTCACTTCTTGACCTTTGTGCTGTAAGAACCTGTTGAAAAACCCTGACCTAAATGACCAATCTCTGTAACCCACGTCACCCCCTAAGCCCACCCAAATAACTAGCCCCTATATAACCTTTGTTCTCCTGGGACATGCTCTCTTGTCTCACCACTGCGTCGGAAGGAGGCTGGGAGCCAAACCTGGGTTTGAATAAAGACCCTTTGCTTTTGCATCGGAAAAGGCTCCCTGGTGGTGGATTATTGGGGACCCCGAACTCTGGGCATAACATCTGCAGAAGAGCACATTTATAATGGAGAGAGGCCACATCCTGGAGACCCCATATTTTATGGATTTTGTTAACAGCAAAGAATAACAATCGCCAATATTCAATGAGGGCTTTCTACATGCCAGCCACTAATTCTAGGAATTAACTTATTTAATCCATATATGTAATATTAAGTATGCATATGAAGTAATATTATACAAAGTAATATTATATGAAGTAATGCATATGACATAATATTATAGCTCATTTTATAGATGGATAAGCTGAGACTTGGAATAGTTTACTAACTTATCTCTTGTCATATAGTTAGTAAGCAGTAGAGCTAGTATTTTAACCAAGCAGTGAACCCCAGATACCCTAATTCTCTCTCAGTCACTAATCAGCAGAACAGAAATACAAATAAGGGGCAATTGGTAAATATTGGTCACTTTAGAAACATTTCACTCAATCCTTACACAATATATTCTGTTAAAGGAAACTAAACCTCAGAGAGATTAACTACCCAATTCCACAAAGCTAGCAAGGGCAAAAGCTAATAGTCTATATACTATATCACATTACCTCTCTATAGCTCAAAGACTAAACTGAGTGACAGATATAGAAGCAGAAATCTAACTTCAACTTGCATTTCAGTGCTGTTATAAGAAAGTCACCAGTGGAACTTGTCTGGCAGGGATGCTGAGAGGATATAGAAGGCCTCTATGGATAACATAAAACCAGTATAAGCAAAGAGCAATAAAATCTAAACCATTAAGACATTGCAGTGTTAGGGTGTTTGTGTGTTTGTGTGTGTGTGTGTGTGTGTGTGTGTGTGTGTGTGTGTGTGTGTGTATACACACAGTACATGTAACTAAACAAACAAAAAAAGGAAGTTGGGCTGCCTGCCAAAATGAAAGCCAAACTCGTGAGGCAGGTGCTGGTACAAAAGGAAAGAGGTTTTATTCAGGAGCCACAAGACTTGGGAGAATGGCAGACTCCTGTCTCAAAGACCAATCTCTCTTTCTGCTCAAGCCTGCCATACTTATAAGAATAAGGAAGAGAGGGCTTTTTAAAAAATTATTCAATTATTTTGCTAGTTTTTAGTGTGCTCAGGCCCTATCCATTCATCTTTCTAGCTTGTTGCACGCTCAGGCTCTGTCCATTCATATTTCTAGTTTTTGGCCTGCTCAGTATAAGCCAATGGGGGAGACTCCCTGGTGCTCCACTGTCTAGGGCAGCGGTTCTCAATCTGTGGGTCGCGACCCCTTTGGCAGTCGAACAACCCTTTCACAGGGGTCGCCTAAGACCATCCTGCATATCAGATATTTGCATTACGATTCATAACAGTAGCAACATTACAGTTATGAAGTAGCAACGAAAATAATTTTATGGTTGGGTCACAACATGAGGAACTGTATTTAAAGGGCCAGAAGGTGGAGAATCACTGGTCTAGGGTAACACATGTGTGAAGTGTCTGCTGTTTGGTTTCATTCTGTTTCCAATTACTCCTTTTATTTTCTGGATGAAATCTTGAGCGGTTCTCAGCTAAGGACAGTATCCACTACCAAAGTGTATTTGTCAATGTGTGAGGGCAGTTGTCTTCATGAGTGGGGCATCCTATTGGCATTTACTGGGTACTAGAGGCCCAATGCATGAAATTCGTGCAAGGGGCTCAGCCCTTGCAGCCCCGGCTTCATCCGGAAGGTCATCCAGAAGGTTGTCCAGATGGTCGTTCTGCTGTTTGGCCATCTGCTCTAATTAGCATATTATCCTTTTATTATTATAGACTAGGGGCCCGGTGCACAAAATTCGTGCACTGGGTGTGTGTGTGGAGGGGGAGTGTCCCTCAGCCCAGCCTGCCCCCTCTCACATACTGGGAGCCCTCAGGCGTTGAACCCCATCACCCTCCAATCGCAGGATCGGCCCCTTGCCCAGGCCTGATGCCTCGGCCAGAGGCGTAGACCCCCATCACCCTCCGATCGCCTGATCAGCCCCTTGCCCAGGCCTGACGCCTCCGCCAGAGGCATAGACCCCCATCACCCTCCGATCACCTGATCGGCCCCTTGCCCAGGCCTGACGCCTCCGCCAGAGGTGTCAGGCTTGGACAGGGGACCCCCATCTCCCCCTGATCACTGGCTCTGGCCCCCGCCCAGGCCTGAGGCCTCTGGCCCAGGAATCATGCCTGGGCAGGGGACCCCCATCTCCCTCTGATTGCTTGCTCCACCCCCTGCCCAAGCCTGACGCCTCTGACCCAGGCTTCAGGCCTGGGCAAGGGGACCATCATATCCCCCCAATCCCCGGCTCAGCCCCCCACCCAGGCCTGATGCCTCGGCCAAAGGAGTTGACCCTCATCACCCTCCGATCACCAATCACCGGATCGGCCCCTTGACCAGGCCTGAGGCCTCTGGCAGAGGTGTCAGGCCTGGGCAGGGGACCCCCAGCTCCCCGCGGTTGCAGGCTCTGCCCCTGCCCAGGCCTAATGCCTCTGGCCTAGGTGTCCGGCCCGGGCAGCGGGGACCCGCAGCTGCAGCGGCCCCGCGATCGTGGGCTCCGCTTTAGGCCCAGGCAAGGGACCCCTAGCTCCCGGGACTGCCAGCTTCGACCGTGCCCAGCTCCCATCGCTGGCTCCACCCCTACTTCCTGCTATCACTGGCCAGGGCGGCAAAGGCGCCTGATTCTCCGATCATGGCTGGGGGGCAGGGCAAAGGCGGCCCCAGGGCCGCCTTTGCCCTGCCCCCCCAGCTCTTAGCTCCCCCCTGGGTTTCCGATCACTGTCAGTGGCAGGGGGCTTCTTCCTGCTTTCCCTTTCGCCTCCCTGCATTGTGCCTACATATGCAAATTAACCGCCATCTTGTTGGCAGTTAACTGCCAATCTTAGTTGGCAGTTAACTGCCAATCATAGTTGGCAGTTAACTGCCAATCATAGTTGGCAGTTAATTTTCATATAGCCCTGATTAGCCAATGAAAAGGGTATCGTCGTACGCCAATTACCATTTTTCTCTTTTATTAGATAGGATGGGCTAGAGATACAAATACCCCGCAATATTGTGTCTGCACAACAAAGCACTATCCCACAAAAAATGCCAATACTGATCATGCAACATTAGTACGTAAAAGAACCTGTTCAGGAACTATAAGGAAAAAATACATGATTCAGGTCTTATACTAACTTTACTTACTTATTTATTTATCTATAAATTTATGGATTAGAGAGAAAGGGGAAGGGAGAGAGAGAGAAAAGAGAGAGAGAGACGAGAAACTTATCAAACTCACAACCTTGGTGTATTGGGACAATGCTCTAACCAACTGAGATATCTGATCAGGACCACCATTCATTCATTTATTCACAAAATACCTACAAAGTATCTATCATGGTAGGTACCATTCTAGTAGCTGGGAAGTCAGTATAATAAAACATGAACAGTCCCTGCCCATCATAAAATTTTCACATTAGTTTATTTGCTTACCTGGTACACATATACACAAATACATACATAATTTCAGTCAATGATAGACACTACATGAAAAACTAAGGCAAGAAAGTAAATAGAGAATAATGGGAGAGACACATACTGCAAGGCGCAAAGGAAAGGAGATGACACTTGAGCAGAGTCCTACATGATGTTGAGAAAAACAGCCATGAGAAAGTCTCACTGGCCGAGAGAACGCAAGAGCAAAGTCAATAGGGAACAAGAGAATTGGCATGTTTAAGGAACAGCAATAAAGTGTGACTGGAATGGGATGAGCATGGGTGAGCAGTGGGCTGACATCAGAGAGGCAGGCAGAGGCCAGAATGTTTAGGGCTTTAATAAGGAGTTTGGATTTCTGCTTACGTGATGGAACTGGAGAGTTTTAAGCACAGGAGTAAATGATTTGATTTTTTTAAAAATCACTAGTTAGGGTAGTAAGAAGGCAAAACTGACAACTAGGATACCATAGGACTTGGGAAACAAGGACAATAATAAAGCACACAAAAGTATATATAACAAGACCTTTGTTAAATTGCCTAATCGGGGTGGGTGCTGGTAAGGAGAATTTAGCCAATTTTATTTTAAAACTATAGGGCCCCAAATAATCCCCGTACAAACTTGTGCCACTCTTTTTTCAGATGGGCAGGTCATGAACTGATTTCTTAATAATGTTTAAAAAGGGAGGTGGGGGTGGGAGGGGAAGCATTTTACCATCTACAGCCTTTTTTAACTTAAAACCAAATCATTATCTTCAGTATTAACACATCTAGAAACAACTCTGTAATGACACTAATTTTAAAGTCGTCCCTGCTGACTGCAATAAACATAGGGGAAAATAAATCCCCAAAATGTTCACACTAGAATGTAAGAGAATATTTTGGAAGCCATAGAAAATAGCTCCTATTTCAAATATAATTGACTAAAAAACGTACATCTCCAAAAGCAGATCGAGTGAGATCAAATGAGGTAAAGAGAGAACTTGCTAAAATAATCAAGTTTTGAGAAGCAATGCAGACAATGAAGGGACAAAGGTCTCAAGGTCTGGGCAGTTCTTACTAAATGCTATTCTTAGATGCAACTGTAAGCAGGATGAGCTTGACAGGAACTTAGCCCGTCAATGTCGCCAACTGCAAAGAAGAAACCAACATGGAATTGACCAAGTAGTGTATATAAGCAATGGCTAAGCCTTCCTTCTGGGAGACAGAGCTCTGGGTGTGAATCCCTTCTCCATTACCTGTTGAATTAAAACTACAACAACAACAACAACAAAAGAAAACACACAAAATGATGTTGCATCAACCATGTCTGGTTCTGTCTAGAGCACCCCAAACAGCGAACCCCTTGAGTTTGGTAGCAACGTTAATTGTGTAGCTATCCTCAGACTTTCAATTTGCAAGGCACCTTGGTTTGGCACTTCTTTGTCTCATAAAATCTTGTTGGCGCATTTATGATCATCCAAATAATTACTGGCCAACACCGGCGAGCCCTTTCTGAAGCGTTGGGTAGGAATTTAAATACAGATTCTTGCGGTCCATGGGCATGGCACTGACTGTGCCTGCTGCGCTGAGACTGGCCTGCAGACAGGGCAGCGGCTGCATCCCTAACCCACTTCTTGGGTAGCTTACGTCCGAGGGAGTCAGTGCATTAGAGTTAGGAAGACTCGGTGACTGGAGAGGCGCAGTAAGGCCTTGGCAGACATTGGACTCAGAAAGGGGTATAACTTACATATGCAAATAGTTCCTTCTTAGGGTTTCAAAACTGTTGGAGCCGCTCGTTTAAAAGTATACGAAACGGAGGGCTCTGCTCGGGGATTTCTGCGTGCGGCTGCCTTCACTCCAGGGGACAGGGGGAAACAACCGCTGCTGTCATGTTCTGTCCTGCTTTTAAGTAGTTTTCGTACAGATGCACTAGTCACTTTGCCAGTAAAACACTGGGACGCGGGCGGGAAACCCCGGGAAACTCGCTCCCCTTCTTCCCAGCAGAGCGTGGCCGCCCCTTCCCCCGCCCCTTTCCGTAGCCAGAGGGAGGGGAGCTGGTGCATCCTGGGAGTCGCAGCCGCGGGGATTGTGGGAAATGTAGTTCGGCCACGCCGCCCTCCGCGCCTCCGGTAATGGCTGCTTCCTGGAAGGTAATGTGAGAATTCTCTCCAAAGGATCCTTAGGTTTCCCCCGTGTACTTGCACAGCGGGGCAGATCTACACCCTGCCGGGCCAAAGCAGGGATTCTTTTTTTAAAATTTAATGTTAATTCCTGGGACGCATTTGTCTGTCGCTTCGATTTACTTTTAGTTTTTCCTGAATGGGCGAACTAACCAACCTTAAGTCTCCCACCCGTGCTTGAACAAACTATTTGCTCTAGCTTGTTCATTCTCTCTACGCTTTCCTCCCCCTTCCGTACAGCCTCCCTGCACTGCACGGACTGTAGCTGCCCCCTTAAAGTAACAATTTAATAATAAGAAGAATAAAGAATAATAATGAATAATTTTTAAATTTTCCCCATCTTCTTCTGGTAATAGGCGCTGTCACGTGAAACCTCTTAGCCACCGCATTCAGAACGCCAGGAAGAGGGTGTTTCAAGTCCCGTAGAGTGACACAGATATCTATTCTTTGGTAAGTCGTCCTGTTCCCCACAGCGTCAGAGTTTTATGTTGTGTGACTTTTACCAGATTTGTCTGCATTTCCTGGATGGGAGAAAAAACCCTTTGAACATGTAATTTTTACTAACTAGGATATTTTAAATTTCCAAGTGAGTGTTTTGTGGATTTTCTCTTTGTTCTTAATTATGCTCTGCTGTCCAGTTTGTTCGGTGTTGGCTTCTACAGTGTGGTGCTGGAGTCAGTTATCTTAAGAAGGGGAGCTTAGCCTCAAGTGATCATCTTTAAGTATCTTTTACTTCCCTCCGTTTTTTTTCATGAGGAAATGAGAATATGTGTCTGAAATGTAAACTTGAAAGGTTATGTTTGTCATGTATCCATATTGTCGTTGAAAAGGGTAGGAATTTTAATGGTTCCTCTTTGTTTCCATGTTTAATTTCTAGAAACCTTCAGCTCTCAAGATCCAGCCATCTCAAGGTCCCAACATCATGACCTCGGTTTCAGCACAGCTGTTCATGGTCCTCCTTTCACTGCTCTTGGTGCTGCCTGCTGTTGAAGCAGTAGAAGCTGGAGACGCAATCGCTCTTTTCTTAGGTGTGGTTCTCTGCATTACAGGCATCTGTGCTTGTTTGGGGGTATATGCACGAAAGAGAAATGGAGAGGTGTGACTTGAAGGGCCTCCTGAATCAAGCCTTGCCCTGAAAACATTTGAGCTATTCCCATTAAAAACTGAGCTTTGGTGTCTGAAAGTTCCAAAGAAATAGTACATAGGGTAATTTTGCCCTGAAAACATTTGAGCTATTCGGGTTAAAAACTGAGCTTTGGTGTCTGAAAGTTCCCAAGAAACAGTACATAGGGTAATTTTACATTCTTAAGTTTCCCTATAAATGGGAATAAATTGATATATGTTAAATGGAAAAAAATTCTTTTTCACAACAACTAATGCAATGAAAAATGCAGTCTATAATTTATTTGCTAGTTAGAAAGAGTGTCAAAGAAGTAAGATGGCTGAAATTGGCATAAGTAATATTTAATAATCTCAAAAATTCTCAAAGCACATGAAATTGGAAGAAGGAAACTCTTGCCTAGAATCCTAGGAAGTAGCCACTATTCGGTTGTAATTACTGCCTCCTGCATTGTTGAGGAGTCTTTTCTCTATGTTTTTTTATATTTTTGTTTTGTTATCTCCCAAGTTAATATTGTACTTAGATATTAGATATTAAATATAGTCAGTCAAAACTTAAAACTTTTATTTCTTTGGGGGGAAAGTAGTTAAAACTGTATGAGTGTATCTGATATTGAAATGGATAAAAGATTTAATGTAAAAAAATACTTTGTATTGACATTAAAATAGGGAAGAGATTGAATGTAAAAAAATAAAGCCTTTATATTAAATGGCTACCAAACTCTTGGTGAGAAATAGTATCCTATATAATAAAGATGTAATATGCAAATGGTCGTTACATAATGACCGACCCCGCGGAACAACTGGATCACAGATCAGCAGGAGGGTAGGGCAGGGAGCTACAAGCGGGCAGAGCTACAAGCAGGCAGTGCAGAGCTACAAGCAGGCAGCGGAGAGCTACAGAAGCGGGCAGGGAAGCAAGCTATGAGTGGGGGGCAAAGGGGAGGAGCTACAGGAGGGCAGGGCAGTGGGCGGAGAGCTGGAGGGAGGCAGTGAGCTGCTGGAGAGCTACTGGTGCACGGATTCCTGCGCAGGGCTACCAGTATTAAATATAAACCCATTATAAGTTAATGTACAGTGTCTTTTTTTAAATATATTTTTGTTGAATTCAGAGAGGAAGGGAGAGGGAGAAAGAAACATCAATGATGAGAGAGAATCATTGATTGGCTGCCTCCTACATGCCCCTCACTGGGGATCAAGCCCGCAACCCAAATTGAACAATCACCTCCTGGTTCATAGGTCAACGCTCAACCACAGAGCCATGTTGGCTGGGCATGGTGTCTATTTTTCTTTATAGAGACACAATCAGTGACAAACTAGAAATGTGCATAATCAAGCTAGGAGAGGTCGTTGGTAGAGAATCCACAGATACAGAAGGAAGCTATAGTGGCTTATACTGATTTACACACCAGCTCGATGGACCTTGCTGCTTTCCCAAACCAGCATTGTTACCTGGGGACTTGTTAGAAACACAGAACCTCAGGCCTCCTCCAGACCAATTGGATCGAATCTGTACTTGTTTCAGAGCCCAGGATAATTTGTGTGCATGTTTAAGTTTTAAGAAGAATGATCTAACCTGTTTGAGTCCACAAGTCACCCAATGCACTTGATAAAACTACATTCCCAGGTCCCTCTCACAGTTGTGTTGGAGACACTGTAGGTTGAAGCCTGGAATTCTGTGTTTAACAAGTGCACCCAGTGATGCCTTTGACTCTGTAGCTGCACCCAGTATAGAATAATCTGAGTAAATCAAACTGCTTTAGTTCTTATTGGAAGCAGGTAGTCAAGTTTTTCCTAAAATAATGCATTATCTAATCCCCAGCTCTCCAGGTGATAATTGGAAGACCTAATTTTGGTCAGAAAACCAGCAGCAACCTTAAGATTCTGTTTACAGTGCATTTCTGCAGGTGTTAGCTGACCTGGCTAATGAGGGATTTGGTGGCGGGTACAAGGAGTGAGGGACAGACACGCTACAAAGACAACATAAAAACTGAATGGATCTGTTTTAATCCTAGCTGTTTTGTTTTTTCAACAGAGAAAGCACTAACATGTTTTGTTCAAATAAATTGGCAGTTACACATCATGTAATTATAAAACTTAATTTTATATGCCTTTTTTTTTAAGATAGAAAAAGGAATGCAGCTGTATATGTTTGTCCTGTCTCATAAACTAGTCTGTGGGTACGAATGTAGGTGGAGAGACTGCTGCCGCTTGTATGTCTGAACTTTTCAGTTGGCATTGGGAGGAACCAAACCTAAAGTACATTTTAAATCACTGCATTGGTCACTGAACCATCTCTAGATACTATTATTTAAATGTTCAAACTAGGACTACAGGTAAACATGCTTTAATGGCATGTATTTCCAAAAGTGCCTAGAATGAATTAGGAAACTGCTGTTTTCCTATTTTACCCTTAAAAGTAGAGAATTATCCTGAGGAGGCATTCAGGAATTATGATGGGAAATGCATTCTCTATTTTTAGTCTTTTTTCTCATCTAAGTTGGATCACATGGTTTTGCCTGAAAAGAACAGGAACTCTTACAGTGGCTCTTAACCTTTATGGAGCCACCAGCTCCTTTGAGAATCTGACAAAACATATGCTCATTTTCTGAGAAAAGGCACATATATGCTGGCATTTTAAAATTAATTTTAAGGAGTTCACAGAGCTGAAGCCCATCCAAAAATCCCCAGTTGCAAATTTCTGCTGTTGTATTTCCTTCTTTGAGGTTTTTCCAATCCTGGAATTCCTTGATTTGCTCTGAGGGATAACATCTGCTGTTGGAGCAGTGTCCAGGAAAAATGGGATAAACAAATGTCCCCCAACAACATAATTTGTAGGTGTCTAGTAAATGCTTTGTATATGTTAACTCCGGTGAATCCCGTTAAAAAGGCAGAAGACTAATACTGCTTTTAAGACTTTTCCACTGTCCTTAATTTTCAGAAGGTCGACTGTGAGGTGTCTTATTTTGGGGCTTATCCTGTTTGGGGTTCATTCTGGTTCTTGAACTTACAGGTTTATGTCCTTTCCCAAATTTAGGTAATTTTCAGCCATTATTTTTTCAATTTTATTTTTCAGCACCATTCATTTCTCCTTTTCCTCTGGGACTCCAGTGACCCAATTATTAAATCTTTTGTTACAGTTCCACTCCTCCCCAGGGCTCAATATAGATTGATTGATCAATCGGAAGATTGATTGATTTTAGGTTTCTATTCAGATTGGGTAATTTCTAGTCTTCTCTCCTCAAGTTCACTGATTCTGCCGTTGTATTTTCAGTTTTAAATTTTCCATTTGGCTTTTCTTTGTACATTGTGGTAAGAGTGGATGTCCGGACTCCCATGGCCATGTCTGAGCCCATTGACATTTCTGGGTCACCAGCTTCTCCAGTACCTAGTCAGAGATTTATGAGGCAAAATGAAAACCCAGAGAATTCACCACCATGTCGTTCTTCTGGTCCGGAGGTCCTAGACTGCCTGCCTTCTTTTCACCTTTGAGGATCTTTTTACGTTTGTTTTATACATAATGTCAGGATTTTTAGCTGTATGTAGTGGGAGAAATAGAAAAAAAGATGTCTATCCCATCTTCCTGGAAGCAGAGGTCTCAGTGCATATTTAAAGAGTGAAATCTTTGGAGAGAGAAAACATCAGGTAAATGACGAATTCAAAGTATTTCACTCACAGGCCTTTGTGCTGTGGTCTCCCACATCTGCCCTCTCCTCTTCACCCATCCAGTGTATTATTTATTTCTGTCTTTGCCCAATAAACTCAACTAAGGGGTATGACTAACAAGAATTCAGGAGTGCAGATGAAGTTTAACAAAATGGGCTGTATTCATATTTTGTCTCAGAACAGAGACTGCAAGTGGCAGCAAACGAATGTGATACCAAATGTACTAACAAAGGAACCAGCCACATCCAGGAAATCTTAGAAGCTACACATCACCTGCACCTTTGCCCTCTTAGGCTTTCTAAGCTCTGCAGAGCCTTGTCAAGTGCCATTTCCAACTTTGGCTGTAGGAAAGTTGGTGCCCATCCAAAAATCTACATAGCCTGTAGCTCATAGCCTGCAGCACATGATGAAGGGAGGAGAATTATCTACATAGGAACCATCTCCCATTGATTCACATCAGTCTCTGGTGGTAATTGATGCCAAAGAGTAAAACGCCCCCGTTGTTTGGGGGAGTGAAGTTCTTGGGGAGCCACTGAAAGCATTTTCAGAAGCCCCCCTGGGAGAATGGGATGTGGAAGAAAGCTTTATTGGCATGAGTTCCATTTCTCGGGTTGCAATGTCGCATTTCCCCCAACCCAATCAGGACAGAGGGGCAGCTGGAAGTTCAGCAGAGCCAGAAAGAGAGCCAATGTCCAGACTTCCTGTTCCATGTTGCGGCCAGTGGTTTAGCATTCAGGCCAGATTAAAGTCCATCAGTCCATGTGTGGAGCTCAAGTGGCCACGTACCACGTGGCACAGTGGAGCGCAACCCCTGCAGCAGGGTCACGGGAGGGTCTCTCACCCTGGATTCGAAAGAGGGAACTTCCTTTGTCTAGAAGTTTATATGTTTAGATTTTGAGAGCTTGCTGTGGCCAGGCTCATCCTGGCCAATTACCTGTTTCCAGGTGTGGTTAATGGGCAAGTATTTTCCCATGTCACTCAGACCTTACTGGGCATGCCTCTAAACTGCCTTTGTCCAGTCCCTTTCCCCCTTCAGTGAGCTGAGAACAGAGTTGGAGTGATAAATGCAGCGTTTTGGCAAAGCTCAACAAATGGCATGCCTATACTATTAGTCTCCTCTTTCACTCCTTTCCTGTTAAATAACAACCAGGCTATTACAAGGGTGTCAGTATCACAATAGGGCTTAAGGGCCAAAGCCCTGGAATCCAACATACCTTGATAACCAGGGTCCACAGCTTCAAGCCACTTTTTTAAAATTTCTGTCTCTCTGTTTGCTAAACGGGGGAAATAACCGTACCTACCTCATAGATCGATGAGAAATACATACAATAATGAATGTGAAAGGCTCGGCATTGGATATTATTGATATTCATTCTAGCATTAATTTTTTATTTAAAGAGGGCATCTTTAGAAAGTTACACAAACAAATCTCATATTAAATAGTTCATTATATTTTAATTTTGACATTTTCCCTGAGTCTGTTTTCTTTACCATAGTTTTCCCGCCACCATAGGCTTACAAATTGCTGAAACTCAAAGGCATCTGTGAAGAAAAGAAAATCGGGCTTCCCTAAAGTTTCCCCAAGTCTTTTAATTTGTACCTGAGTCTCTTGAGGAAAAAGAGAATTGCTTGATTCTGTTTTAGTAATTCCTAAGGTGTTCAACCATGGGTCTTCCCTAAGTGACATAACAAAAACTTAGCAGCAATTGCTCAGGTCATTTAAAAAGATGTAAGGAATTTTGTTCTGCCTATTCAAGAAAATTGCAAATCTGGTCCATAGACTGACAAATCGTTTTCTCATTAGAAGTTATAAAAGATATAAACAATATAAAATGTATTTAATGTTTGTTTCCTATGGTGGGAAATGAAGAGGAAGCCTCTATTTTGATTTAGTAATCCCAGACAGATGTTTTGTTTGTTTGTTTTTGTTCTTTCAATAATCTTTGGGAATGCTGTATCTTACTTTAAAATATATTTTTATTGACTTCGGAGAGGAAGAGAGGGCGGGAGAGAGAGAGAGAGAGAAACATCAATGATGAGAGAATCATTGATTGGCTGCTTCCTGCACACCCCCTACTGGGGATTAAGCCTCAACTCAAGCATGTGCTCTGACTGGAATTACACTGTGACCTCCAAGTTCATAGGTCGACACTCAACCACTGACCCACACCAGCTGGGCCCAGACAGATGTTATATTCTATAAACAGGGCCAAATCAATAACTATGTGTGCAGAATAGCATATTTAAATTTTTTCTAATTTTTAGTAACGTAATTTTTCTAAATCATGTCTGTGATTAATATACAACTAACATCTAAATGCAAAAGACCAGAAAAAGATGACTGCAGCAAAATACTAGAATGTGGTTTGATATCTCATTTATTATAATATCAGAGCTACAATATTCCTCTCATGAATATTTCCAATGAATCCATTATATGTGGGTGATTAAAATTTTGAAGATATTAGCTGGCAGTTGATAATCTGAAGTGAAATTATGAATTTTATGTACAAGATGGTTAATTATTTTTTATTGTTTTTTTTAATCCTCACCTGAGGATATATTTTTGTGTTGTTGTTTTGTTGTTGTTGTTGCATTTTAGAGAGAGAGGAAGGGAGAGAGAGAGAGAGAAAGAGAGAGAGAGAGAAACATATGTCAGAGAGATACATTGATTGGCCACCTCCCACATGCACCCCAACCAGGAACCAAACCAAAAACCTCATGCAAAATTATGTCTTGTAAACATTTATGCACCCAACAGAGGAGCTTCTAAATATAAAAAGTAAATCTTGATAGACATAAAGGGAGAGGTTGAGAGTAATACAGTCATTCTAGGGAATTTTAGCACCCCATTATCAATGGCTAGATCTTCGAGACAGAAAATCAACAGAAAACAGTGGCCTTAAATGACACATACATCAGATGGATTTTAATTTATATTTTCAGAGCATTTCACCCTAAAGCAACAGAATATACATTCTTTTCAAGTGTACATGGGACATTCCCCAGGATAGGTCACATGTTAAGACACAAACAAGACTCAATACATGTAAGGAGATTGAAATCATATCAAGCATATTTTCTGGCCATAATGGTATAAAACTAGAAATCAATAACAAGAAAAGAACGGAAAAACACATGGAGGCTAAATAACAAGTTATTAAACAATGAATGACTTAATAGTGAGATCAAGGAAGAAATAAAAAATACTTGGACACAAATGAAAATGAGAACACAACAATTCAAAATCAAGGGACACTGCAGAAGCACTCTTAAGAGGGAAATCCATAGCATTACAGGGCTACCTCAAGAAAAAATAAAAATCTTGAATAAACAATCTACATTTAAAAGAACTAGAGAAATAACAATAAACAAAGTCCAAAATGAGTAGGAGAAAAGTAATAAGAGTGAACAAAGTATAAATTAATAAACTAGAGTCTAAGAAATTACAAAAGATCAATTAAACCAATAGCTGGTTCTTTGAAAAGATAAGATTGACAAACATTTCTCAAGACTCATCAAGAAAAAAACAGGACCCAGATAAATAAAATCAGAAATGAAAGAGGGGAAGTAACAACTGACTACATAAATACAAAGGATTGTAAGAAAAATATTAAAACTAACTACCTAGAAATTGGACAATCTGGAAGACATGAGGAATTCTTAGAAATATACAATCTTCCAAAACTAACAGGAATAATCAGAAACTCTGAATAGACCAATAACAACTAGTAAAATTAAAGCAGCAATCAAAAAACTCCCAGCAAACAAAAGACCTGGACTGTACAGCTTCACAGGTGAATTTTACCAAACATTCAAAGAACTGGTTTTGAAAAAGGGATAAAATTGGCGGTGGCATAAGTGGATGCTACACAGACACGCTCCCAAGAACAAACTGGAATTACAACTAAAATACAAAAAAACTATATTGAATAAGCAAGTGAAGACTAGCATAAGAGAACCTGATAAACAAGGAGAGAAAGTAAAGACTGCATAGAGACTGGTAGGAAGGGTGGAAGCGTGAAAGGACAGGCCAGGCTCCTATAGACAGCAGTTGAAGTTCCTGAGAAGTATCTCAGCTGTGTGAGCTTCCCACTGAGCAACCCAGTCCAAAGCACCAGAACTGAGAGGTGCACACATAACATCTGGCTGTAAAAAAGAAGTAGGGTTGCTGTCTGCCAAAGAGAGATGGCTGGAAGTACAGGCACCCTCTTAAAGGGTCAACTCACAAAATTTCATGTGCAGCCACTCAGTTTAGGCTCCAGAAGAGGTAGGGCAGAGTGGACTGGAGCTGTGTGAGCAGAAGCCAGGGTTGAGGGCTCTGGGGTTAGAGCTTGGAAGGCAGGTTTGAGTTCGGAAGCTAAACACCCTGTTTTCCTGTGCTGAGTCATTCCCTTACACTGTGGAGGACATCTTTCTCCAACAGACTTTTCTATGTGGGCAGTTTTTGCCCGGGGGGAAGACAGTTGCCCCACCCTATTGGAAAACCCCTTGATCCACCCTGTTGAGTTTCTGAGACCCATTAAGAGACTGAGAATAACAGCTTCCAGACAGAAGCAATTTCCCCACCCTGTTGGAAAACCTCTTGCTGCTAGTGGACAATTGCCTGAGGCTACTCAAGACTGAATACAATCAGTCTGCAGGCAGAGGCAGGACTCTGGAGGCTTTGAGACTTTGCTTGATCTAATTAGTCCAAACAGCACTGTGCTGCACTAGAGATTGGAAGTCATAGCAGATCTACCTAATAAATAGTTACAAACATAAACAGGCAGCCAAAATGGGGAGAAAAGAAAAAGACCGCAAACCAAAAAGCAAGAGATGTCTCCAGAAGAAGATCTAAGTAAAATGCAGATAAGAAATTTATCAGACATAGAGTTCAGAATAATGATGTCAAAAGTACTCAAGAGCATGAGCAAAGACATAGTAACTATGAAGAATGACATAGCACTAATAAAGGACACAGTGGAAGGAATACACAGCAGATTAGGGGAAGCTGAGGATCAATCAGATCAGTAAATTAAAAGACAGGGTAGAAAATCAATCAGAGAACCAAAAAGAAAAAAAACAGTTAAAAAACACAAGGACAGCTTAAGGGAGCTGTATGACAACATGAAATGTAACAATATTTGCATCACAGGTGTGCCGGAAGGAGAAGAAAGTGAGCAAGAAAGAGACAAGTGTTCAAAGAAATAATGGCAGGAAACTTCCTTAACCTGGTGAAGGAAAAAGTCACACAAGTTCAGGAGGCACAGAGAGTCCCAACCAAGAAGAACCCAAACAGGTCCACACCCAGAAATCATAATTAAAGTGCCAAAAATTAAAGACAAATAGATCATCTTAAAGACAATAAGAGAAAAGCAGTTTGTTTCCATCAAAGGAGCTCCCATAAGGCTGACAGCTGATTTCTCAACAGAAACTCTACAGCAGGGGTCCTCAAACTACGGCCCGTGGGCCACATGCAAATACAAATATTGTATTTGTTCCCGTTTTGTTTTTTTACTTCAAAATAAGATATGTGCAGTGTGCATAGGAATTTGTTCATAGTTTTTTTTAAAACTATAGTCCGGCCCTCCAACGGTCTGAGGGACAGTGAACTGGCCCCCTGTTTAAAAAGTTTGAGGACCCCTGCTCTACAGGATAGAAGGGAATGGCATAAAGTACTCAAGGTAATGAAAAGCTAGGACCTGAACCAAAGATTACTATATCCAGCAAGGATAGCATTCAGAATAGATGGTGAAATAAAAGGCTGCACAGATTATTTTTTTAAGGCTAAAGGAGATTTTCACCACCAAACCAGCACTACAAGGAATGCTAAATGGACTGCTCTAATGAGAACAAATGCAGAGAGAGAAACATAGGCATAAAGAATTAAAATGGCACTACAGAAGTACCTATCAATAATAACATTAAATGTAAGTGGATTAAATGCTCCAATCAAAAGATATAGGGTGGCTGAATGGATGTAAAAACATAACCCAACTATATGCTGTCTACAAGAGACCCACCTCAGGACAAAAGACTTAATTAAGCAGGATGAGAGTGAAAGGATGGAAAAAAATTTCATAGCACTACAGGCTTATCTCAAAAAACAAGAAAAAAAATTGTAATAATGTATCTAACAATACAACTTAAATGATTAGGAAGAGAGCAAAAAGAAAAGCCCAAAGTAGAAGGAAGGGAATAATAAAGATCAGAGCAGAAATAAAAGAACTAGAGACCAAAAGATCAATAAAACCAAGAGCTGGTTCTTTGAAAGGATAAACAATATTGATGAGCTTCTAGCCAGACTCACCAGGAAACAAAGAAGAGGACCCAAGTAAACAAAATCAGAAACTAAAGAGTTGAAGTAACAACTAACACCACAGAGATACAAAGGATCATAAAAAAATACTGTGAACAACTCTATTTCAAGAAACTGGACAACCTTGAACAAATGGACATATTCATAGAAAAATACAATCTTCCAAAACTCAATCAGGAAGAATCAGAAAACTTGAATAGATTGATAACTACTGATGAAATTGAAGCAGTAATTAATAATAATAATAATAATCACAGCAAACAAAAGGCCTGATATGGATGGCTTCACAGGGGAGTTTTACCAAACATTTAAAAACGAACTAACACCTATCATCCTCAAATTATTCCAAAAAATTCAAGAGGAAGGAACACTTCCAATCTCTTTCTAAGACAGCATTACCCTAATCACAAAAGGAGACAAAGACACTACAAAGAAAAAGAATTACAGGCTAATAACCCTGATGAACATAGATGCTAAAATCCTCAACAAAATTCTAGCAAATCAGATCCAGCAATACATTAGGAAGATCATACACCATGACCAAGTAGGATTTATTGCAGGCAAGAAAGGCTGTTATAATATCCACAAGTCAATAAATATGATACATCGCATAAACAAACTGAGTGATAAAAACCACATGATCATATCAATTGATGCAGAAATAGCATTTGACAAAATTCAATACCCATTTTTGATAAAAACTCTCAGCAAAGTGAGAATAGAGAGCTCAACCTCAACATAATAAAAGCCTTATATGACAACCCTACAGGCAACATCATACTGAATGGGCAAAAACTAAACCATTTCCCCTAAAAACAGGAACAACACAGGGATGCCCGCTTTCACCACTTCTGTTCAACATAGTACTGGAACTGTTAGCCATAGTGATCAAACAGGAAGAAGAAGAAAAAAGACACCCAAATTGGAATGCAGGAAGTGAAACTCATTATTTGCAGATGACATGATATTGTACATAGAAAACCCCAAAGACTCCATCACAAAACTAATCAATTTAATAAATGAATTCAGCAATGTAGCAGAATATAATATTAACCCACAGTAATCCAAGGCATTTTTACACACCAATAATGAACTCTCAGAAAGAGAATCTAAAAAAACAACAACAAAAAACCCATTTACCATTGCAACAACAACAACAAAAATTAAGATACCTATGAATAAACTTAACAAAGGAGGTAAAAGACCTGTACTTAGAAAACTAAGAGATATAGGAAGATATAAACAAGTGGGAAAATGTACCATGTTCGTGGATTGGTAGAACCAACATCATTAAAATGTCCATACCACCCAAAGCAATCTATAAATTCAATGCAACCCCTATTAAAATATCCAGACCTAGAACAAACTCTCTAAAAAATTTATACGAAATCAAAAAAGTCCCAAAAAGCCACAGCAATCTTGAGAAAGAAGAACGAAATTGGAAGAATCACAATACCAGATGTCAAGTTATACTACAATGCCACTGTGCTCAAAACAGCCAGGTACTGGCACAAGAACAGATATATAGATCAATGGGACAGAAAGGAGACCCCAGAAATTGACCCAAGACATTATGCTCAATTAACATTTGACAAAGGAGGCAAGAGCATACAATGGAGTCAAGACTGTCTCTTCAATATATGGTGTTGGAAAAATTGGAAAGATAGGTTCAAAAAAATGAAACTAGACCACCAATTTACACCATACACAAGAATAAACTCAAAATGGATAAAAGACTTAAATGCAAGTTCTGAAAACATAAATATCCTAGAAGAAATCATAGGCAGCAAAATCTCAGACATTTCTCATAGCAATCTGTTCACACATACATCTCCTAGGTCAGTGGTCGGCAAACTCATTAGTCACCAGAGCCAAATATCAATAGTACAACAATTGAAATTTCTTTTGAGAGCCAAATTTTTTAAACTTAAACTATATAGGTAGGTACATTGTTATTAACTTAATTAGGGTACTTCTAAGGCTTAGGAAGAGCCACACTCAAGGGGCCAAAGAGCCGCATGTGGCTCGCGAGCCACAGTTTGCCTACCACGGTCCTAGATCAAAGGAAACTAAGGAAAAAATATACAAATGGGACTGCATCAAAATAAAAACATTCTCTACAGCAAAAAAAAAAACCATCAATAAAACCATCAAAAAGGGAGCCCACTGTATGACAGAACATATTTGGCAATGATCCATCTGATACAGGGTTAATATCCAAAATATATAAGGAACTCATACAACTTAACAAAATAAAAACAAACAATCCAATTAAAAAATGGGCAAAGGACCTAAATAGACACTTCTCCAAAGCAGACATTCTGATGGCCAAGAAACATAAAAAAATGTTCAAAGTCACTTTAATTTGCAGAGAGATGCAAATTAAAACAATAATGAGGTGTCACCTCACACCTGTCACAATGGCTGCCATCAACAAATGACAAGTGTTGGTGAGAATGTGGAGAAAAAGGAACCCTAGTACATTGCTGGTGGGAATGCAAACTGGTGCAACCATTATGAAACACAGTATGGAGTTTCCTAAAATAATTTAATATGGAACTGCCATTTGACTCAGTGATCCCACTTCTAGGAATATATCCTAAGAAACCTGAAACACCAATCAGAAAGAATGTATGCATCCCTAAGTTTATAGCAGCATAATTTACAATAGCTAATATCTGAAAACAGCCCTAGTGCCTTCAGTAGATGAGTGGACAAAAAAGCAGTGGTACATTTACACCATGGAATACTATGCATCAGTAAAAAGGAAGGATCTCTTACCCTTTGAGATAACATGGAGGGCCCTGTAGAGTATCATTGCTAAGCGAAATAAGCCAGTCAGAGAAAGAGAAGTATCACATGATCTCACTCATATGTGGAATCTAATAAACAAAATAAACTATTGAACAAAATATATCCAGAAGCATGGAACAGACTGCAGAATTTCAGAAGGAAGGCAGTTGAGAGTGGGTAGGTGGGAAATGATCAACCAAAGAACTTGTATGCATATATGCATAACCCATGGACACAGACAAGAGGGTGATGAAGGCCTGGGGCAGTTGGAGGGAGTGGGCTAGAAGGGGTCAATGGCAGAAACAAAGGGGACATATGTAATACTTTCAGCAATAAAAATTTTAAAAAGAAAAAAAAAAGAAGAGCTAACACCTATCCTTCTCAAACTCTTCAAAAAAAATTCAAGAAATAGGAAGACTCAAGCTCATTTTATAAAGCCAGCATTACTCTAATTCCATAAGCAGATAAAGACACTATAAAGAAAAAAATATTAGGAGGAGAAAATGGTGGTCAAATAGGTAGACCTGTCGGGCACCTCATCCCAGGGCCATGCTGGAAATACAACTACATTGGAGAACATTCACCTGAATTTCCAACTGTGGTCCAGCTGGGAGGTGACTTATAACAGGGAAGAACAAAAGGCACCTGGAGGCCCATAGGAAGGGAGAGATTGGGGAGGTGGGGAGCCAGGAGAGGAGGGATCTGAGCTGCAGGAAGAACTGTTTTGGGAGCACCCTCAGGGCTCCACACACCCAACAGTGGCAGTGCAACCCAGGGCCACAGCACCCAATTGAAGCAGCAGTGAACGGTAGCAGGATTGCTGGGGGCAGACCAGAGCCCATGGGGGAGAGAGCCACAGTTTCTGTTGCATTTAAAAAAAAAAAAAAATCTCTAAACCAGTGGTTCTCAACTTTCTGGCCCTTTAAAACAGTTACTCATGTTGTGACCCCCAACCATAAAATTATTTTTGTTGCTACTTCATAACTAATTTTGCTACTGTTATGAATCGTCATGTAAATATCTGATATGCAGGATGGTCTTAGGCGACTCCTGTGAAAGGGTCATTCAACCGCCAAAGGGTTGCGACCCACAGATTGAGAACCACTGCCCCAGACCACAGGAGTTTTCATTGGCAACTACACACCTGACACATCGGTGCAGGGAGGGCGGAGCTGGCTTGAGGTGCCTGAGGACAGGCGGGGTGAGCAGCAGGGAGGGCAAGGAGACTTGGGAAGGCAGTAGCCAGGAATCCTGCATTGGGTCATGCACAGGCTTCCAAACCGAAACTGCCATTTTCCCTGGAAGGAGCTACCTGCTGCCAACACACAGAGGGCAGGAAGGGTGATACACCCTGCATTTGGAGCTTTACTGAGGAAAAAAGGCAGAGGCCAAGCTTATGTGTGAACAGCCTCAAAGAGCCCTTTGTGTCTGAATTGGAGAAGGGGCTATCCACCAGACTGATAAAAACTCCTGGGTCCCAGCTGACCACATTGGTCTCCATACAAGAATCTCTGTCCAGCCAAGAGCACAGTAATATCTTAGGCCACTTGCAGAGGAGTAGCTCTGGGACAGGAAAAACACCCATCATATTCCCTGAAAGCAACACACAACCAGAAACACTCATCAGAAAGAATATATGCACCGCTATGTTCATAGCAGCACAATGTATAATAGCTAAGATTTGAAAACAGCCTAAGTGCCCATCAGTAGATGAGTGGAGGAAACAACTATTGTACATTTACACAATGGAATACTACACAGCAATAAAAAAGAAAGAACTCTTACCATTTGCAGCAGCATGGATGGACCTGGAGAGTATTATACTAAGTGAAATAAGCCAGTCAGAGAAAGATAAATGTCACATGATCTTACTGTGATCTAAATGTGGAATCTAATGAACCAAATAAAATGATGAACAAAAATAGACCCAGAGCCATAGAAGCATGAACAGACTGTTGAACCTCAGAGGGAAGGCAGGGCAGGGTGGGTGGAAGGAGATCAGTCAATGAACTTGTATGCATTTATGCATAACCCATGGACACAGACAATAGGATGGTGAGGGCCGGGGGCCTGGCGGAGGGTGAGGGCCAGGAGAGGGTTGGAAGAGGTTAATAAGGGGGGGAAGGAGAACCTATGTAATACTTTGAACAATAATGATGAAAATAATAAATAAATAAAATTAGAGAATTTTATATTCCCTTTTCTACCCTCCCCAATAAAAAATAAATAAATAAAAAATATTATAGGCCAATGTCATTGATGAAGAGAGATGCTAAAATACTCAACAAATATTAGCAAACTGGATCCAGCAATACAAAGCATCATACAACATGATCAAATGAGATTTATTCCAGGGACACAAGGTTGGTACAATATCCACAAATCAATAAACATGATACACCACATAAACAATATAAAAGGTTAGAAAAATCACATGATCATATCAATAGATGTAGGAAAAGCATTTACTAAGAGCCAGCACCCATTTATAATAAGAATATCAGCAACGTGGGAATACTGTAGAAGGAACATACCTCAATATAATAAAGGCCATGTAGCAAAAACCCACAGCCAACATCATAGTCAGTGGGTAAAAACTAAAAGTGTTTCCTTTAAGATCAGGAACAAAAAAGGAATGTCCACTCTCACCACTCTTATTCAACATAGTAATGAAAATCCTAGTAACAGAGATCAGACAAGAAGAAATAAAAGGCATCCAAATTTGAAAAGAGGTAAAACTGTCACTATTTGCAGATGACATGATACTGTGCACAGAGAACCCTAAAGGTTCCACCAAAAATCCACTAAAAATGATAAATAAATTCAGTGACGTAGCAGGAAACAAAATAAATATCCAGCAATTTGTGGCATTTTTATACACTAAGAATGAACTATCAGAGAGAGAAACTAAGAAAACAACCCCATTTGCAATTGCATCAAAAATACCTTGGAGTGAATTTAACCAAGGATGTAAGAGACCTGTACTTGGAAAATAAGACACTGAAGAAAGAAATGGAGGAAGATACAAATAAGTGTAAGCATAGACTGTGTTTGTGAATGGGAAGAATTCACATCATTAAAATGTCCATACTACTCAAGCAATCTATAGATTCAATGCAATTCCTATCAAGCTACAATGGCATATTTCACAGAACTAGAAAAAATATTTCAAAAATTTATTTGAACCACAAAAGGCGCTAAACAGCCACAGTGATCTTGAGAAAGAAAAGAGTTGGAGGGATCGTGCTACCTGATGTCAAACTATACTATAAGGCCAGAATAATCAATTAGCATGGTGCTGGCATAAAAACAGACATATTATAGATCAATGGTACCGAATAGGAAGGCCAAAAATAAACCCACAACTTTATGGGCAATTAATATTTGACAAAGGAGACAAGAGCATGCAATGGGGTAAAAAGAGTCTATTCAGGAAATGTTATTGAGAAAATTGAACAGATGCATGGAAAAAAGAAAAGAGAGAGAGAGAGAGGGAGAGAGAGAGAGAGAGAGAGAGAGGAAGGAAGGAAGGAAGGAAGGAAGGAAGGAAGGAAGGAAGGAAGGAAGGAAGAAAGAAAGAAAGAAAGAAAGAAAGAAAGAAAGAAAGAAAGAAAGAAAGAAAGAAAGAAAGAAAGAAAGAAAGAAAGAAAGAAAGAAAGAAAGTCCACCCTCTTACACCATACAGGAAAATAAATTCAAACTGGATTAAAGACTTAAATGTAAGTCTCGAAATCAAAAAACTTCTAGAACACATAGGCAGTAACATCTCGGACAGTTCTCGTAGCAATATTTTATTCTGATATGTCTCTTAGAGCAAAGGAAACAAAAGAAAAAATAAACAAATGGCACTACAGCAAATCAAAAGGCTTTTGCAGAGCAAAGGAAACCATCAACAAAATGAAAAGGCAACCCACCAAATGGGAGAACATATTCGCCAATGAGACATCTGATTAGGGGTTAATATCAAAATGTATAAGAACATTTAACTCAACACACACACACACACATACACAACAACAACAACAACAATCCAATTTTATATTTGCATCAGAATAGACATTTCTCCAAAGAGAACATACAGCTGGCCAATAGACATATGAAAAAATTCTCAAAGTCCCTAACTATCAAAGAAATGCAAAGTAAAACCACAGTGAGATATCATCCCCCACACCTGTCTGAATGGCTATCATCAACAAATTAACAAATAACAAGTGTTGTCAAAGATCAGGTTAAAATGGGAAACTTTGTGCATTGTTGTTAGGAATGCAGATTGGTGCAGGCAATGTGGAAAACAGTACGGAATTTCCTCAAAAAAAGTTAAAAATAGAACTGTGGATGGCCCAGCAATTTCACTTCTGGGAATTTATCTGAAGAAATCCAAAACACTAATACAAAAGAATATATGCACCCCTATGTTCACTGCAGCATTATTTATAATAGCCAAATTTTGAAAGTTGCCCAAGTGCCCATCAGTAAATGAGTGGATGAAGAAGCTGTGGTACATTTACACTAATCGGCCAATGTTACCCAATAAATTTGATAAAAATTAAAATGTTTTTCTGAAAAAGTCCCCAATGGGAGCCTTTCATAATAAGATAGCTTTCAGAAAATGTTTAAGTCTCTTTTTCAGATACAGTTTTAGATTTTAATAAGAATTGAGAATACCAAAGACACATGGTTTTAAAGATTTAATGACAAGTTTTAAGTGGGAGAGATGGCACTTTAAATAAATGATTAAAAAATTTTCTTAGAACGTTTTATCCTAGATCAGGGATGGCGAACCTATGACACGCGAACTCATTTTTTTGGTTGATTTTTCAACCAAATGCATTTGTTAAATGGCATTTAAATATATAAAATAAATATCAAAAATATAAGTCTTTGTTTTACTATGGTTGCAAATATCAAAAAATTTCTATATGTGACATGGCACCAGAGTTAAGTTAGGGTTTTTCAAAATGCTGACACGCCGAGCTCAAAAGGTTCGCCATCACTGTCCTAGACTATCAATCTGTGTATTTGCCAAAATTATTTACAACCTGACATACATTTTCACATAAACAATGCGTAGAACCGAAATATTGCATTTGACCTTCAAGAAATTGTGCATCACTTGGCAAAAATCTGAAATGTCCTACTAATTTTGAAAAGAAGGTAATTGCTGTTTTAAATAAAATTATATACATTATTTTAAGAACCAAACTAAGCAAATTATATCAGATTTCCTAATCCAATGATCAATGTAGTAAATGTAATATGCCCAGAACTTGAAAACCTTTAGAATCCTTCACACCCAGGGTGGATATAATATTTTGCTATTGTTTGCTTAGTCCTACTCTCAACATAAATTTTCTAGGTTTGATGATATAAGGAATAAAAAAGAAATTAGCTATGATCAAACAAGGTTATGATTTGAGCACTTTGAACTAATAACTTTACATTTGAGTACTAGTAGATGATACGAAATTTTTGTTAGTTATTAAGTCCATTTTTTAAAACCCCTGTTGGTGGAAGGTTTAGACTTTAATTTCTTCTCCAATAGAGTTAATGAACTAACTGGAAACTATCTCATTATTTTCCTGAACCCCCTAGTGAGGAAAAAAAAAAAAAAGGCCATTCTCATCTAATAGCTGTAGAAACTGAGTAACTAGTAGATGTAACTGTACTCATTTGCAAAGGAAAATTATAGCCTTAATATACCCTGAGCTGTAGATATGAAAGATATTGCATACACCTATATCCTCTCCTTTATTTTTAAGGAAGAAATACCTGTTTCTTAAAGTATATATAAACCCTTGGTCCTATACCTTTTGGCAGAATAAATTATTGCTTCATGGCCTGACAGGGCAGTCACCTTTTTAATTTACTTTTAAATAATCTTTCCTTAATCCATGCAAGGATTAGGCCAATCGTGAATATTCAGAATTTCTTTGTGTTTGTTTTTATTCTATGGATTTTTGAACTGCAAAAACTCAGGCCCTGGCCTCGTGGCTCCGTTGGTTGGAACATCTTCCCATGCACTGAAAGGTTGCTGGTTCAATTCCTGGTCAGGACATATGCCTAGGTTTTGGGTTCAATCCCTGGGCGGAGTGCATCCAATTGATGTTTCACAACTCTCTCTCACTCTCTTTCTCTCTCCCTTCCTCTCTCTCTAAAATCAATATATAGGCCTTTGGATGAGAATTAAAATAAAAACCTCAGGAAATAACTCTTTGCAAAGTACATTGAGGCACTAATTGGAAAGTAAAAGAAAACAACAACACAAATTGAATGTATTTTTAGTTCCATAAAAATGAATTTGAGCCCTGGCTAGGTGGCTCCCCTGGTTGAAGCTGGGTCCCTACACCAAAGATGTGTCATGCCCAGTCAGGCTGTGAACAGGAGGCAACCAATTGATGTTTCTCTCTCACATTGATGTTTTTCTCTCTCTCCTTTCCTCTCCCTAAAATCAATAAAAACATATCTTCATGTGAGGATTAAAACAAAGTAATTTGACATTTCACATAGAAATTGTAAACCATCATATGGTTTTGATTTCTTCTGAATTTGTTTTGCAAAAAAAGTGGAGTGTTTCACTTGAATGGAAATGTTCTCAAGTTACTCCAGTACTACTGCAGGATTGATTCTTGTAGATTAGAGGAATGCCAGAGTTAGGTGCTTTATATTTTATATTTTTATTTTTAAAAAGATCATTATCTTTTTTTAAATGGATTTAGGACATGCGAAAACAAATTAGGAAAATGTAATCATTTCAGTATTACCAACATAGGGCTTTGTGTAATGAGAATGACATCATGACAGTGAAGTATATATTTTTAAGCTTTAAACAGGAAAAGCTTTATCTTGGTATAGCCAATAGAAATACAATATGTAAATTAACCCATGTTATCTGTATGCTGATTGGCTTCCGTTTCCCTGACGTCACATTCTCACCACCCAACAATGAGGTATTTTATTGCTGTTCGGACATCAATTTATTACTGTAAAGATCTTTATTTTTTTTTTCTGTTTCATTAACAGATTATTACAAAGCAATAAAGCATGGGTGAGAAGCAGACGTTTTACATTGGGAATAAATGAAAGCAAGTCTGCTAGTTTTTTTGGAAGTGGGGAGTTGTTTAAAATCTCTTATTACCCCACCAACAAAATTCTTCCGAAATGGCAACATGAGGAAATGCATGATTCTCCGAGGCATCCCTAAAGCGCCCCGGTGTCAGGCCGTGTGGTGCGCTGTGGTATCACTGGGCCTTTATGTATTCCTGGTATTTTTCTTCAGTAATAACAAAGGGAAACACACACAGGTGCTTTGACATGACCAACCTATTGGTAAATCGCACTTGCAAGAAGGAAACGAAATCTGTTGCTCCTTAGGGTGAAAGGCGAGGAGTAGTCATTTACATTTTTTGTAGATTTATTGCTCTCCCCCAGCCCCCTCCCCACTCCGTAACTTGCAAATCCCAAGGTCAGCGGCGCTGCTGGGGACCACTCTAAAGTGGAAGGAGGAAAAGGTTCGCGGAAGGCGAGGGTCCGGGAAGAGGAGGGGCGGGCGCCCCGGGCCAGGTGGCCTCTCGGCGCTGCCCGCGGGGGGCTGGGCCTGCGGCCCCCAGCCAGCCTCTCCGCTTCCCACTTCCCATGCGGGAACGGGTCGAGTTCGGAAGCCACCGCAGGGATACGGAAGCCTCCTTCTGCCAGTTCGGCAGGACCGGACCCGCAGCCAACCTGGCCAGCCCCGGGCGCGGGTCCGCGCTGAGCCGCGCCGAGGCCCCCGCAGCCCCTGCCCTGCGCCGCTGAGCGAGGCCGCCCTGCGCCAGGCGGACGCGGCTGCAACTCGTGGAGGCTCAGCGCGCAGGCGCCGCCGAGCCCTGCCTGGATGCTCAGTCAAAGCACTAAGGCCAAAAAAAAATAAAAAATAAAAAATAATCAGCAATTTATAGAAAGAAGAAGCTATAGTCTGTCGGGATGCCCAACACCAACAGGTAGGAGGCCAGCCTCTCGGTTAAGTTTGTGGGGAGGAGGGCTCACATGTCGATGAAACTGCAGGTTCGCCAGGAAAGCGCTCCCCCTCCCCCCCAGGTGGGTTTTTTTTGTTTTGTTTTGTTTTGTTGTGTGTTTTTTTTACAATAAACTACATAATGGAAGTACATTCGGACAATGCATCTTCAGTCGGGCTTATTCAAAGCTCCATTTTTGGAAAGCGTTGCAAGACTGAGGACTACCGCCTGCGAGCCGCCGGAAACAGTTCCCTTGCAGCACAGAAACAGTCTTCTCGCACCATCTTCGCGTATGTAATGCATGTCTCCCCCTCCTCCTCCCCCCATTATAAATCCAGGGGTGGCGGATTTCAGGGTTCGTAATGTTGCATGATGAGATCGGTATTTACCCGGGGACGTACCAGTGGGGAAATTAAAATCATCGAAGCAGTTTTGCCTGGGTTACCGTCAGCATATTCCGAGCAAGTGGAAAGTGGCAAAGGAAATATGCTTAGTGGAAATAGCAGAGGAAGCCGATTTTCCCGGTGTGATTCCCAGGCATCTAGAAGAAAATGTGCATTTTTTTTTTTTTTTAACGAAGCCACTTTCGATTTGCAACTAAGATGATCAGTGTAAATGGAAAGGCTTAATTGACCAAGAAATACAGGTTCGTGTTAAATTTATTTGAATCCAGGCATCCAAGATTTACAAATGGAAGTCCATTATTCCTCTGGGTGTGTTTTCCTGGCCAGTATTTGCATTAACCATTTTTAATAATCGTGTGTGCTTAAAAGAGGAAAGATTTGCCAAAAATGGGGTGGGGTGGGAGTTGGGAAACAAAAGATTAAGTCACATCAAATCCTGGGATAATTTCCTATTAATTTAGAAATCAGAAATGTTGAAATTATACTCTAAGGAATCAAAAAATACACTCATAATATACAGCATGAATAGTGACACATGAGTTAAAAGATAAATATTTTGCAATGGTTCTTTGGATCCATATCTACAGGGGAGTTACCTATAAAATACTGACAGATACTAATAGACCTCAAATAAATGCAGTCTCCTCTCTGTCTTCTATTGTCAATCTTGTAGATTCCATTGCAACACTAGTGACTAATTCCTAGACTGGCATATTTTATGATTGTGGGACATTATCCCTTTTGTCCTAAAGGTACCAAAAAAACCCCACATATGTTCTCCAAAAGAGGGACATTTTTAAGTTTATCTAGCTTGGAAAACTAAGCAAGCCAATTGTCTGAACTCTCAAGCAAAAATACTAAAGCAAATAATAACATTCAAAATTAAAACTTTACTTATTTCCCATAAATCAACAGCTTTATGTTAGCACTGCCTGACATCATTGCTTGTTAACTTCATACCTGATAGCTCTTTTTTCCCCCCCAGATATTCTGATGGCAAATCAAATGGAAGAAAAGAGGAAGCATGACAGCAGATTGGATCGATTCTCTTTGTGGATTACATTTTCAGTAAAATGTATGGGTCTGTCTTTTCCTTGTTCTATCTAGATCATGAGACTTGACTAAGGCTGTATCTTTATCCTCCATCCATCTATGGCGAACTATAGCCATGCAGCTGACAACATTTTGCAAAATCTCTCCCCTCTAACAGCCTTTCTGAAACTGACTTCCTTGGGTTTCATAATAGGAGTCAGTGTGGTGGGCAACCTTCTGATTTCCATTTTGCTGGTGAAAGATAAGACCTTGCATAGAGCACCTTACTACTTCCTGTTGGACCTTGGCTGTTCTGATGTCCTCAGATCTGCAATTTGTTTTCCATTTGTATTCAACTCTGTCAAAAATGGCTCTACCTGGACGTATGGGACTCTGACTTGCAAAGTGATTGCCTTTCTGGGGGTTCTGTCCTGTTTCCACACGGCTTTCATGCTCTTCTGCATCAGTGTCACCAGATACTTAGCTATCGCCCATCATCGCTTTTATACAAAGAGGCTGACTTTTTGGACGTGCCTGGCTGTGATCTGCATGGTGTGGACTCTGTCGGTGGCCATGGCGTTTCCCCCGGTTTTAGATGTGGGCACTTACTCATTCATTAGGGAGGAAGATCAATGCACCTTCCAACACCGCTCCTTCAGGGCCAACGATTCCTTGGGATTTATGCTGCTCCTTGCTCTCATCCTCCTAGCCACACAGCTTGTCTACCTCAAGCTGATATTTTTTGTCCACGATCGAAGGAAAATGAAGCCAGTTCAGTTTGTAGCAGCGGTCAGCCAGAACTGGACCTTTCATGGCCCCGGAGCCAGCGGCCAGGCAGCTGCCAATTGGCTATCGGGATTTGGAAGGGGCCCCACACCACCTACCTTGCTGGGCATCAGGCAGAATGCAAACCCCACGAGCAGAAGAAGGCTATTGGTCTTAGATGAGTTCAAAATGGAAAAAAGGATCAGCAGAATGTTCTACATAATGACTTTTCTCTTCCTAACCTTGTGGGGGCCCTACCTGGTAGCCTGCTATTGGAGAGTATTTGCAAGAGGGCCGGTAGTACCGGGAGGATTTCTAACAGCTGCTGTCTGGATGAGTTTTGCCCAAGCAGGAATCAATCCTTTTGTCTGCATTTTCTCCAACAGGGAGCTGAGACGCTGTTTCAGCACAACCCTCCTTTACTGCAGAAAATCCAGGTTACCAAGGGAACCTTACTGTGTTATATGAAGGAGCATCTGTAAATCTTTAGCCTTCTGAAACACTGACCTTCTCTGTTAAGCAACTGTGGCCTGTAGCCATATCTTGAGAAGAAAATCAAGAATGGGATTAGTGGTTATAGGGATTTGGGGGACTTTCTGCAGTCTTTGCAATTGTTCACCGATAATCCTATTTTAAATCTCAGAGTGATCCTGCTGACTGCCCATGGAGGTTTGATACTGAGAAAGGACTGAACCACTGCCCTAAGTTTCTTTATGTGGTTGAAAACTAGGTAATGAAATTAGCAGGTGCTAAGTATCAGTGCTAAATGCTGTGTATATCACTACTTATGAAAAAAACATTTCAAAAAAAAACTAGCATTGGACATCTTAATAAGTTAAGTTGACTTGAGGTAAATATGTTGATAAAAACTAATTTTAGAAGTTTGAAGAGTTTAAAACATTTCATACTATTATTGTTTTGCAAATACTAAAATACTTGGGGACTTAAAGTACCATAATCCACTAAAGATATGCCATGAATTATTGAATTGTGACATTTAAAAAAAAAATCATCTTGTAAGTTTGGAGGTGCATTCCAAAGCAGTATATTGGTTCCAATTAGAGTTTACTTTTTTTTAAAAAAAAAAGTGTGTTTATTGATTTTTAGAGAGAAAGGAAGAGGGAGGGATAGAGAGATAGAAATATTGATGAGAGAGAAACATCATTAATGGGCTGTGTCCTGCATGCCCCCTACTGAGGATTGAGCCACAATCCAGGCATGTGCTCTGAACAGGAATCAAACTGCTGACCACTTGGTTCCTGGGTAGACACTCAACTGCTGAGCTACACCAGTCGGAGCTAGAATCTACTTTTTAAAAATTAATATGTTACCATTACTAAATACCACTTTCCTTACCTACTAGTTAAATTGCTAGCATTGAACTGTATTACTTGATTTTTGTTGATTTGGTACAAAATTTTCCCAGTTCGCTTTTATTTGGCCTGGAAGGCAACATTAATGGTACAATTGAGCTGTTCTAATAATTCAGAATAAACATGTTGCTTCTAATATCTTTCATCTTACTTAGTATTAGAGCAAATAGTCAAGGGATATCAAATCAGTAACTGGTCATGATCATGCATCTGGAAGTACATGGAAGATCATTAACTCTCTTTTCTTTTTCCTCACGTGGTTTAAAAATTAAGGTGCACATTATTGGAATAATGAAATTGTGCTACTCATTCTAGTATGTTCTGAGAAGCAGGCAGTTGATGTATGTTTATATTTTAAGTCAGCTGTCAAGGGGAGACCACAGCCTTAGTATGACATCCTGCACAGTTTGTGAAGTGTTTATTCTACAGAAGGCACAGTCTTGTTTATATTTTCTGCACATTCAGTGTATTTGTCATTTAATTATTTAAGATTTAACTTGTGAAAGCTTTAATATGATTTCTGGTATTTTAGAAATATATTAGAGTCTGTGAGTCTCATTCTTTAAAATACAGATGTGTGAATTTCAATATAAAGTTGCATTTGCCAAAACTTAACTGTGTAGCCTGTTATTTTCTGGAATAAGTTTTATAGTTTTTGACAATTAAAAAATTTTTGGACCTGGAAAGCAAGCACAAACTAGGAAGACTAGCTTTAATATAGTTTTTTTTATTTTTCTTGCTCACTATTAATTTAGAAATGGAAATGCATAAATGATAGGGAGTATAAAGCTGATACACATTATATTATCTGTAAAAGCATTATTTGATAGCTTATTATAATTATCTTTCTCTTTATTTTTATAAGCCAGTAACATTTAGAGACATACCTGTGTAGTTGGTTAATTCAGAATTTTCATATAAATATCACATTTTAATTTGTGGCAGAGTAGAAATTCGGGATTCTAAATATTTAGCTTGTAAGAAGAATAGTTTACAATAATGTTATGACAAACCAGACAAGCTGTTATTGTTTTTTGTTTGTTTTTCATTGTTTTTATTTGTTTGGGGGTTTTTGTACTTAAAAAAATAAGCTTAGGAATAATGGAACAGAATTTTTATTGCTATAGTGTATCTGTAAAGAGAATATATAAATATAAATAAGGAAAAATAAATAAAATGTCTCAGTGATGTATATAACTATTCAGTTTGCTCATATAAGGACAGCTGAAGCGATGATTTAGTGAGGACTCTGTTAGACCTCATTTTTACTTTATACTAAAGTTGATTGGATCTGAAACAGTTTAATGTACAACACTGGGTTGAATCTAGCAATAAAGTCCCCTGGTTGCTACTAAAATCATTATCCAATATACTACAATAAAGGAAATGTTATCAAAAGATATTCTGGAGACATTATGTGTCCAACTAAAAACAAAGTACAGTAGAGACATTATTACAATGATTATATTTATAGAGAGCAACTGGTAGAAAATTCAGCAAGGATCCCGAGGACAGAGAGAGACCAGTTGCCATGTTGTATTTTGGAATCCTAAATTCCTGTGCTATTAATGCTATACACAAAACAACAACAACAAAATGGGAGTTCAAGTCCCTCCATATCTTGACTGTCCACTTCCATATGAGAGATATTTCAGCTCCTTCAAGAGACCTGGAGGTGTCTTCTCATCCATTTTTATAGCTTCCTGCAAGTTAGCTTGTGAATGCCTGGGTAAAGGAAGGCACTAAGATGCCCACTCCCAGGGGCCTCCCCTGGTGCCCAAGCAAAGATGAGAATTACCTATGAAATGGTACATATCTTTATTATGGAAGTATGCCACTCCTTCAACTTTTCTACTGCCCCCTATTGGAGATATACAACCAAATTACCTAATCTATTAGCTGAAAAGTTGTGTGGCCTGCAAAATTCAAATACAATTAAACATATTTATAATTGTAGAGACATATTCCTTCTCAGCCATGAAGTAGAGTTGTGTTGCAACAGGTGTTACTGTAGGACCCTTGCAAGTGGAACCAAAAATCTTCACTTACATGTATTCACCATTAGATAAATTTACCTTCTGCCATTTTTTACTTTATCCCACCAGCATCGTAGACTGTATTGTTAGTAAAACAAACAAAAAAGATCCAGCTTATATTAGTTTCATATATAAAAAAAAAAAGAAAGAAGATAAGATGATAAACGGTAATGTTTCAAATGCTGGCTAAACACATTAATTTAGGTAGATAGTTATCAGAATTAGGGTTATTTATGATTTCAAAATCTTATGAGTTTGTTTTTCTATGCAAAATACATCACTTGCATGTCTGTGTTGCATGTCTGTGAATATTCTCTTACAAATGTTTTGAATGGAAATTGCAGGGCCTACTAAGATAACAGTTTATTGCTGACATTTTTATTGTTCTCAACTCAGAGCACGCTAGTGTTCTGTGACTTTCCCAATCCCCTCAGAAACTTTTTTAAAACCACATTGAAATGATAGAATTGTTTGATTTTGAGGAACAAGTTCCTAATTAGTCTATGTAATGGTTAAAACGAAGATGTTATTTGTAAATGAAAGGATTCCTTTTTGCCATCAGTTAACACCATCAAATACGTTAAAGGGATATTGAGAACTGGAGCAATGGAGAAAATATTTGGGGGGAGAGAGGGAAGTCTAATTTTTTTTTTTTTTTTTGCCGTATACTACAGTATAACAGGTTTTAATTTTATAAAAGAATTATGAAAATAAGGATTTATTTTTTGTTTTGTTTTTTTGAGAAGGAGCTTTTATATCATCTCCTTTTGCCAAAGGGATGATATCCATTAGCTTGCTCAAGCCCTTTCGATTAAAAGGATTTTAAAGCCAGATTTCCTCCCACCAGATCAAGCAGTTAATTCAAGAACTGAAACCTTGAAAGGCTGGGGAGGAAAGAAAAGAGAATGTGTTTTTTCTCTGAGTGATTATAGAAAAAGGCCTCAAAAAAACCCACAGGTGGTTGAGGCTTGGAATTATTCACAGCCACTGCCCCTACACCCCTCCCCCGCCACCTCCTAGACAACAAAATCTTCTTTAGAAAGGCAAGTTTTTTCCTTTTTTAAAAAATTTTTTTATTGATTTTAGAGAGCAAGGGAGAAGGAGAGAGAGGATTAGAAACATCAATGATGAGAGAGAATCATTGATCAGCTGCCTCCTGCACGCCCCCCACTGGGAATCGAGCGCACAACCTGGGCATATGCCCTGACCAGGGATGGGACTATGACCTCCTGGTTTATCAGTCGGTGTTTAACCACTGAGCCATGCTGGCTGGGCAGAAAGGCAGGTTTTTAAGTTTGGCTTGGAGACAAAAAAGTTTCCTTTTTTCCTCTGTGTTTGGAAAATAATAGATTCTTGATACAAATACTAAAATTGATACTATAATGCATGCCCTGGTTTATGGGATTTTGAATAGACAATAAAATAGCATTTAACTTATATGGATAGTCAAGATCATGAGGTGAAGAAGTAAGTCATTTTGTTTTCTCCACCATGAAAAAAATAAAAAGTTGAGGATGTTAATTTTGTCCCGGGGATAAAAAGACTTTTTGATCATTTTAGTAAGCATTTTTACTTACCCATCATTCAATCAATAATCATTTCCTGCATGTCTGTTCTTGGGCAAGTTACTTAACCTTATATGTCTCATCAATAAAAACATCCTCAGGTTATTGAGAGAATTGAGAGGACTCAGTGAATGCATCCTTGTGAAGCCCTTAAAAGAGACTGCGGCATCTTAAATGCTACTTTTCATGGGCACACCAATTATGAGACAATGTGATAAGTGCTGTAGGTGAGATAAGTGTTAAAGAAACACAGACAAGCAATTAACTCTGTGAAGATGGGAGGAGGAAGGTGATTTCAGACAGAGGAAATAAAATGAGCAAAAGGCAAATAAAGAGATTTGAGAGCTCAGGGTATGTTCAACATAGAGATCCACTAAGCAGGGACATTTAATGTGGTGTGGCTGCAGCTTTGATACCTAGAAGGGGAGGACCCACATGGCATAAAGGTTAAAAAAACACAAGATTTGGAAGTTTAAGTGGTTATTCTGTTTGTTACCAGCTTTATAATCTTAAATAAGCTAACTCAACTCTTTGAGTCTCAATTTGCTTATCTGTAAAAAGGAGGAGTAAGTAGTAGCAATCACTACTTGTAAAGATTTTTTTTTGTTGAGCTAATAATAACAATTATTAATGACTTACTTCAAAGACCCTTTCTAAGTATTTTTCATTTATTATGATTATCATCATAAGTAGATGCTATTATTTTCCATGCTTTACAAATATAGAAAGCGAAACACAGAGAAGGTAAGTAGCTTGCACAAGTTAGTAATAACCAAGTCATGAATATAAAACACTTAGCACAGTACCAAACCCAGAGTGAAAACTCAGTAAATGTGTTTGCTGGTGGTGTTGATTTTAACAAAATAACCGAAGAAGGTGAGAGACTAATGGGAGCTGAAGTGAGTGAGCAGAAACAGAGCTCCACCCTTCAGACTTCAGCTCCAACTTGTTCTCCCTCTTTTCCCACTGGGAATCTAAAGGAAGCAAAGAATAGTTGGTTGCCTAATACCCCCTCTTTGCTTTCACATAGGATCATATTACCACCAAATCAGGAGAATCCATCCGCTTTTTCCAATGACTTCTTAGAAGCTCATCGCTCAATATATCACTCACATTTTAAAAGTGGGGTACACACCTCAGGCCATGTGGAGAGTTTTACTTAGATCTGACTCATAATCTTCGGTTCTAAATCAATTTCATTATATGCTATATAAAACGGAGATTTTAAATGGTGGTTACCCAACTCCGTGTCCAGCCTTTTCATGGAGTCTGCTGTCAAGTCTCCCTTTAAGGGTCCACCTTTTAGGATCACCATTCCCAGGCACTTCTTTCCCTACCCTATACTCTCTCCAGAGCCTTCTGTAACTCTAGCATTCATAACACTAGATAGTAAAGGGATGATTAATGGAGAATAAAATAGAAGAATTACCTCATGAGTCCTGTTTGCTTAGTATTCATGCATAAACCTGGTATTCACACTTTTCTATTTATTGACTCATAGTCAGTTGTTTACCTACCTGGCCATCCTTCACTGAATTTCTTTTCTAAAGCTGTTATTTTGCCCATTTGAATTTCCATACATTCTTGCCAATTGAGCTGCATTCTTACTATTTGACCTCTTAATTTATCAGTAATTTGTACCAAGGAGATTCTATTTTCTAATTTAAAGTGATAGCCTGTGCCATTCCTCCATTCCAGTTTGGTGATATTTGTGGTCTCAGTAAACAAATCTTCTATTTAATTATCCTGTTAATGTGGAAAAGCATGCCAGCCTGGATGTCAGGAGCTGTGAGTTGCTGACCAGCTACAGGCCATGTTCAATTCACTTGATTTCTTAGTTCCCTAAACTGGATAATAAAGGGGTTGATCTCTAAACTTTTTCCAGCTTGGAAAAAACCTATGCTTTATACCTCTGGGTCACTGATGTTCCCAGGACATTAATGACATGGTTATTTCTAACAAACATAGCTTCCAATTGCTGACATTAATACACTGAGTGCTATTTCCTATTGTTCAATATTTCAATTAACTAGGTTCCTTCCTAAGCAGCTATAGACCCAAGTTGATCCTAGCTTGTTGGTATCAAACACTATAGAATATCTATAGTATATTAAAATACTTTTTCACTGGGCTTCTGTTTTATTCATGTGCTAACTTCATAATAGCACTTTTCATTTTAATTAGACAGACTTTATGCCCTGCTTCCCGTTTGAAATGACAAAATTATGGATATTTATGGCCTGTTATTAATGTTTATGTTCTATTCTCATTTTGTAAATAATTTTTTAGAGGGCACTAAGTTCCTGTTTCAAATATATAAAACATAAAATTTAGGAAGATATTTATTACTTGTGATTATAGAATGACCCATCTTTGAACAGACACTTAATAAGCACCTACTATGTACAAGGCGTTGTATTGGGTGCTTAATAAATCTTTTAATTGAATCTGGTATTAGTTGAGGTTTTAGACTTAAAGACTTGTAAAATGAACACAAATCAAGTTTTCTTTTTTTTAAATTGTTTTTTCTGTGCATTACATCCATGATAACATGGGTTTTTAAATTAAATCCAGTGAAAAAGTGTTTTCCTATTATTTTTAATCACACCCTTAGGATTAAGTGGTTATACTTAATGGTGACTTTTATTTATAATTTTTGGTTTACAGCAACAATACTATTTAGTTATTATAAAACAACTTTTAAAATATATTTTGAGGCTAGTTACTTTTAAGAGAATAAGAATAAACAATTATTCTTATCATGCTAGTTACATTTTAGCTATGAATAAATGTAAGTTGTGAAACCTAGAGTTCATCATTCAAAAAAACAAATGCACCCACTTTTACATGGTCCTGATTCACCCCCAGTGTATTGAGAATCCTGTACAATCATTGCATGAATGCATTTATTTATTTATTTATTTTCCTCCTACATGTTTTTCTTTTTTATTTTAATTGTTGAGGGTATTACAGATGTCATCTACCACCCCCCTACTTGCCCCTCTCCAACAAGCTCCAGCTCCACCCTTGGCCTTCACCAGGAATATTGTCTGTGTCCATGGACTATGCGTATAAGTTTTGATTGTACTTTTCCTGAGTTCTGTCAGGCTGTTGCATGCTTCCATGCCTCTGGACCTATTTGTTTGTCAATTTATTTTGTTCATTAGATTTTACATGTAAATGAGATCATGTGATATTTGTCTTTCTCTTACTGGCTTATTTCGCTTAGCATAATAATCTCCAGGTCCACCCAGGCTGTTCCAAAGGATAAGAGATCCTTTTTCACAGCTGTATAGTATTCCATTGTGTAAATGTACCACAGCTTTTTTATCCACGCATCTCCTGATGGGCACTTGGGCTGTTTCCAGATATTAGCTATTGTAAAGAACACTACTAGGAACATAGGGTGCATATATTCTTTCTGATTGGTGTTTCAGGATTCTTAAGATACAGTCTGAGAGGTGGGATCATTGGGTCAAATGGCAGATCCATTTTTAATTTTTTGAGGAATTTTAGAAATATTTCTTTTGAGGAAAGTTTCTTTTGCTGTGCAGGAACTTTTTAGTTTGATGTAGTCCCATTTGTTTATTTTTCCCTTTGTTTCTCTTGCCCTAGGATAAGTTTTTGGAATATTTGCTCTAAAACTGCAATATTTTAATAAGGATTACATTGAATCTATAGATTGCTTTGGGTAGAAAAGACATGTTAATGATGTTAATTCTTCCATAGTATATGCTTCCACTTATTTGCATATTCATCTATTGCTTTCTTTGATGTCCTATAGTTTTCTGAGGACAAGTATTTTATCTCCTTGGTTAAGGTTATTCCTAGGTATCTTATTTTTTTCGTTCCAGTAGTAAGTGAGGTGTTGTTGTTTTTTTAGTTTCTCTTTCTAAAAGAGTTTAGTATTGGTGTGTAAAAATGCCATTGTTTTCTGGATGTTAATTTTGTATCCTGCTACTTTGCCAAATTCATTTATTAAATCTAGCAGGTTTTTTTTGTGTGTGTGGAGTCTTTGAGGTTTTCTATGTACATATCATGTCATCTGTGAATAATGACAGTTTTGCTTCCTCCTTTCCAAGTTGGATGCCTTTTATGTTTTCTTCCTATCTGATTGCTGTGGCTAGGACTTCCAGTACTATGTTGAATAAGAGTGGTGAAAGCAGATATCTCTGTATTGTTCCTGTTCTTAGGCAAAATGGCTTTAGCTTTTGCCCACTGAGTATGATATTGGCTGTAGGTTTGTCATATATGATCTTTATTATTTTGAGATGTGTTCTCTCTTTTTCTGCTTTGCTGAGAGTTTTTATGCTGGATTTGTGGAATGCTTTCTCTGTATCTACTGATATGATCATGTGATTTTTATGCTTCATTTTGCTTATGTCATGTATCACCTTTATTGGTTTGCAAATATTGTACCAGCCTGAATCCACCCCCAAAATAATTCTAATTTCTTCATGGTGTATGACCTTTTTAATGTATTGCTGAAATTGATGTAGTATTATTTGATTGAAGATTTTAGCATCTTTCTTCATCATGTATATAGGCTTCTAATTTTCTTTCTTTGTAATATCTCTATCTGGTTATGGAATCATGATAATTCTGGCCTTGTTAAAGAGTTTGGAAATCATCCCTCTTCTTATATTTTTTGAAATAGTTTGAGGAGGGCCCTGACCGGTTTGGCTCAGTGGATAGAGCATCGGCCTGCAGACTAAAGGGTCCCAGGTTTGATTCCCATCAAGGGCATGTACCTTGGTTGCGGGCACATCCCCAGTAAGGAGTGTGCAGAAGTCAGTTTATTGATGTTTCTCTCTCATCGATGTTTCTAATTCTCTATCTCTTTCCCTTCCTCTCTGTAAAAAATCAATAATATATATATATATATTTTAAAAAAGAAATAGTTTGAGGAGGATTGGTATTAGGTCTTTTTTCAATGTTTGATAAAACTTATCTATAAATCCATCTGGCCCAGGAATTTTGTTTGCTGTTAGTTGTTTGATTACTACTTCAATTGTATTAGTTATCAGCCTATTCAGATTTTCTGATTTCTTCTGGTTGAGTTTGGGGAGATTGTATGTTTCCAGAAATTTATCCATTTCACCCAGATTATCCTGTTTGTTGGCATAAAGATGCTCATAGTCTTTTCTTACAATCCTTTATATTTCTGTGGTGTCAACTGTTAGTTCACCTCTTTCATTTCTGATTTTATTTATTTAACACATTGTTTGCAGGTAGTTTTTATCGAGCGCTAACAGGTGGTGCGGGCCATTTTTGCTAATTTTTTGTGCAAATGGCAACATTCAGTAAAATTATGATAACTTTAGTTTACGTATTTATACGTTACCCACATTCTACCTCTAGTCTATAAAAAACGTATTAATATGTGTCCCGCACTCTACTACACTGGTAGAACGTATAAATATGTAAAACGTGTAAACACGTTTCCCGCATACAATGTGTTAAGTCCTCTTTCTTGGTTTCTTGAAGAGTCTGGCTGAATGCTGATCAATCTTATTTATCTTTTCCAAGAAATAATTCTTGGTTTTATTAATCTTTCGTACTGTGTTTTTAGTCTCTACGTCATCTATTTCTACTCTGACCTTTAATATATCCTTCCTTCTACTTACTCTGGGATTTTCTTGTTGTTCTCTTTTTAATTATTTTAGTTGTAGGGTTAGATAGTTTATTTGAAATTTTTCTTGTTTCTTGAAGTAGAGCTCTGAACTTCCCTCTCAGGACTGCTTTCACTGTGGTTCATAGATTTTGCATTATTGTGTGTTCATTTTCATTTGTTGCCAGGAAGTTTTTTATTTCCTCCCTCTCTGACATCATTCTTAACCAATTCATTTATTAATGACTACTATTTAGCTTTCATGTGTTTCAATATTTTTGTGTATTTTTATTATAGTTGAGTTCTAGCTTCATGCCATTGATATCTGAGACAATGCTTGATATGATTTCAGTCTTCTTGAACTTGTACAGACTTGTTTTGTGTCCTAAAATGTGGCCTATCTTTAAGAATGTTCCATGTGCTGAAACCGGTTTGGCTCAGTGGATAGAGCGTCGGCTTGTGGACTGAAAGGTCCCAGGTTCGATTCCGGTCAAGGGCATGTACCTGGGTTGCGGGCACATCCCCAGTAGGAGATGTGTAGGAGGCAGCTGATCGATGTTTATCTCATCGATGTTTCTAACTATCTCTCTCCCTTCCTCTCTGTAAAAAATCAATAAAATATATTTAAAAAAAAAAGAATGTTCCATGTGTTCTAGAGAAGAATGTATATTCTGTCGCTTTGGGATGAAATGTTCTGTAAATATCAATTAAATCCATCTGATCTAGTGTCTTCTTTAAGGTCACTGTTTCTTTATTGACTTTTTGTCTGGAAGATTTATTCATTGATGTCAATGGGATGTTAAAATTCCCTACTATGCCCAGATGATGGTTGAGGGTCAACCCATGAACTAAGAGGTTTACAGGTTCAATTCCCAGTCAGAGCACATGCCCAGGTTAAGGGCTCTAGCCCCAGTAGGGGGCATGCAGGATGCAACCGATCAATGTTTCTCTCTCTCTTCCTCTTTCTAAAAATCAATAAAAACATATTTTTTAAAAATAAAATAAAATTCTCCACTATGACTGTATTGATGTCTATCTCTGCATTACAGTCCTCTAGGAGTTTTTTAATATATGTAGGTGTTCCTATATTGGGTGCATATATGTTTACCAAGATTATATCCCCTTGTTGGAATGATTCCTTTAGTATTATGTAGTTTTCTTCTTTGTCTCTTGTTTTAACCTTTGTTTTGAAGTCTATTTTGTCAGATATAAGTACTGCCAACACTGCTTTTTTTTTTTCTTGGAAAATATTTTTACCATCATCCCTTCACTTTCAACCTGTGTTTCTTTTGTTCTGAGGTGGCTCAGTTCATATATATATATAATCAAAAGACATAGGGTAACCAATGGATGTATGGGTCATGTTTTCTTATCCATTTGGTTACCCTATGTCTTTTGATTGGAGCATTTAATCCATTTATGTTTAAGGTTATTATTGATAGGTACTTATTTATTGCCTTTTAAATTCTTTATGCCTATATTCTTTTCTCTCTCTTGTTCTCTCTCTTTCTTTTTCTTCTTGCAACAGTCCCTTTAGCATTTCGTGAAATGTTGGTTTGGTGGTAATTATCTTCTTTAGTTTCTTTTTTCTGTTTTGTTTTTGTTTTTTTGTCTAGGAAGCTCTTTACTTCACCTTCTATTTTGAATGATAGCTTTGCTGGATAAAGTAGTCTTGATTTCACATCCTTGCTTTTCATTACTTTGAATACTTCATACAATTTCCTTCTGGCCTATAGTGTTTCTGTTGAGAAATCAGCTGACAGCTTTATTGGAGCTCCCTTATAGGTAACTGACTGCCTCACTCTTGCTGCCCTTATGATTCTCTCCTTGTCTTTACATTTGCCATTTTAACTATAATGTGTCTTTTTATGGGTTTCTTTGTGTTCTTCTTGATTGGGACTCTCTGTGCTTCCTGAACTTGTATTGTTTTTTCCTTCACCAGGTTAGGGAACTTTTCTGTCATTATTTCTTCAAACATGTTCTCTATTCCTTGCTCTCTTTCTTCTCCCTTTGGTACCCCAATTATATGGATGTTGTTCTGTTCATATTGTCCCATAGTTCCTTCAAACTCTCCTCATGTTTTTTAAGTGTTTTTTTTTTCTTTTTACTCCTCTAGTTGAGTGTTTTTTTCTACCTTGTCTTCCAAATCACTGATTAAATCCTTTGCTTTATCAAGCCTGCTTTTAATTCTTTCCAGTGTGTTCTACACATCAGATATAGTATTCTTCATTTCCACCTGATTCTTATTCATGGCACCTATGTCCTTTTTCATGCTGATGTAGTTTCCATTATAGTTCCCATTTAATTCCTTGTAGTACTCAAGTTCTTGAAGCATCTTTATAACCATTACTCTGAACTCTGTGTCTGATAAATTGCTTATCTTCATCTCATTTAGGTCTTTTTCTGGAGATTCCTCTTTTTCTTTAATGTAGTGATTATTTCTTGGTATCCCCATTTTAGTTGTCTCTTTGTGTTTGTTCCTATGTATTAGATATACCTGCTGTGATTATCAGTCTCCATGGGGTGGCCTTTTGTAGTAAATGTCATGTGAGATCCATTGGTGCATTCTCCTTGAACTCCTAAGCTTGATGCTCTAGCAGTGACCCTTTTGTTGATTATTTGGGCTCTCCTGTTGTAATTGAGTCTTGATTTTTGTTGTCATGGACGGGATCTCTTTTCAGGCTGACTAGTTGTGAGTCTCAGTCCCAACCATGTCATGTGAGCTGTTGTACAGGCGCTGACAGGGCAAAATAACACAAAACAAAATACACAGGAAACAAACAAATCATACAAAAGATCCAGAAAACAATAGCAAAAATATCCACAAAAGAAAAGAGAATTAGGAAAGAGAACAAGAATAATGAACCGAAAAGAAAGAAAAAGATAATAATACCAATAATAAAGTAAAATAACAAGAATACTAGAAGAAAAAAGGGACAGAAAAAATATTCTGAAAAGAGAGAAGGGAGAGAAAAATATGAGTAAAAAGTATAAATAAGAAAATGGGAAAAAACGACAAGAAGAAAGAAAGAGAAAAATGAGAAGGTAAAAAGAAAAGAAAGAGGTAAATAAAAAGGAAGAATAGGAAAAAAAGAAAAAATAGAATAAGAAAAAGAAGGAAGCAAAAAAGAGATATAAAAGAAACAAGAGTGAAAAGAGAAAAAAATTAATATTGAAGCAATAAAAAATAAAATATTGAGAAAAAAGAAAACAAAACAAACAAAAACCAACCAAGTGAAGTTCATCTGATCAGATTTCAGTGCCTGCGAGGGGTCCTGCTTTTATGCTGCTGGAAGGTAATTGTCTTGCATGCTGATTTTAGGCCTCCCAGGCGGTAGTTTTGTGCAAGGCAATGTCAGAAGCTGTCAAGTTTGGCTTTTGGTGTCCTGTTCAAAGCTATAAGCGATATTGTGGCTGCTTTCCCTGGACCTGTCTGCCCTTTGTGAGAATAAACAAATCATCTTTTCTGTCAAAGAACAGTTTAGACAGCTGCCAATTTGGACTCCGTAACTTGGCAGCCGCCATTGTGGCCACATGGCTTGCAGCTCCCCTGGGGGTCACCATCTTAAAACAGCAAAGGCCAGCCCCTCCCCTTGAATTAGCCAATCGCGAAAGACTGTGCATCTGAGCTCCAATCACGAGTAAGCAACAGGTCACATGCATCAGGGATTATAAAGCCTAGCAGACCACCTGCTCAGTGTGCATGTGCTTCCCCAACATGTGCGTGCACCCTTCTACATAGAAGTAAAGATCTTTGCCTGCTGCCTGGCTCCCGAGTATGTTTTGTGTTCTACCAGGACCCCTGACTCGGGGGGCTCGCCTTATTTCTTACACCGTGGGAGGGACAAGCAGAGCTCCTAGGTTAGTGTTTAGCAGCACTGGGCCCTATGGCAGGTGGAGGGTGTGTACCCAGACTATTTCCCTGACCTTGGCAGGGCAGAGACCCTCTTAGGTAGGCTGTTGGGTCTCCTGGAAGCCAAGAGATTCTCTCAGCTCTCCCATGAGAAGGAAGTGCCAGCCAGGTTCCCAGGGATGAGGGGGGATGTCTCTGCCCCACAGCCAGCCACTGACGTTGCCTGAGACTGCTGCTCCCTGAGGTTGCGGCCTCCTCAGTTGGGTTCATGGTGCAGGGTCTGGCTAGCGGGATTCCAGAAAGTGGGGCGAGCAGGATTCCTTAGGGTGAGGTGAGCTGTATGCTGGGGGGCAGGGTATTTGCCTTTCCCCAGGCTTCAGCTGTTGGGAGGGGCTTTTATCTCTTAGGAGAAGTGGCTGCTGCTATATGTGGGGGATGACTCAGCACAGGTATCCTGGCAGCTGTCCTCCTGCCACTCTCCCCAACTCCCTCCACCCAGTCTCTCCTCAGTCTGGGAATGAAAATCCGGTGGGGCGTTGCGGGGGAGGGAGGTGACACTCTGAAAAAAGTGGCTTTGCCTCCCAACAGCTCTCCTCTCTGGCTCCCAGAAGCCTCACCGCAGCTGGTCGGTGAATGAGCAGCTGTTGCCCACTCTGGCTGTGCGGGCTGGGGTGCCCTTCTGGGGGTCCCAGCCCCTCTCCTCTCCAGGGGAACCCTCCTCACCCTTGGCCCTTTGCTCCTAGGAGCTCAGACAGTGCTTCTCCCATCATCACCCCTCATACCAGTCTCGAGGTGGTTTCTTCCTTGTTTAAAGTCTCCTCTTCAGCCAGTCTCCAGCTGGCATTTCAGGGTGAATATTTCCCAGTTTAGTTCTAATTCCAGTTAGATTCTGGGAGGAGGTGGGAGAAATATCCACGTACTCTGACGCCACCCCCCCCCCCCCATCAATGCTTTTAGATATGATTCCATTAAGTTTCCTGATGCAAACAGAACCTCTTTTCTCCTCTGAGGGGCCATTGTTTGTTACGCCTGGAAGGTCTTGGGCATTTTCTGCAGTTTATTTTCTGCTTTCTATTTCCATCATGGGCATGAGAAACTGTCATTTTCAGGAAGAAAAAACAATGAGAGAAAAAGACATTTTCTAATGTGCTGAATTTTGCTGAAGAATATTTACCTTAAGTCCAACTGAAACTGTATACACATGATAAAACAGATCCTAATAAATACTCAACTATTCTATTTTCAACCAAATAAAACCATTCTTATATTGATAGTCATGATCAATTATAAAGTGTTATTTATGATCAACAGAAGGGGAATGTAAATAAAATGCAGACTCAACTTCCTTAGATGTTTCTTTATGGTAGAAGACAAAACACATATAGTTAAATACATTTAACCATTAATATCAGAAACCAAAATATAGCAAGGGCACCCATATTTAATTACCAAAAACAAGCCACACAAGAATTGAAAGAAAATGGTAAGATTATACCAGTGATGGGAACAAGTAATACTAGAAACAAAATCTTTATTAGTAGTTGAGTTTGAAAAGTATGACAGTAAAAGGAATAAAGAATGAGACTAATACATATTTTAGGTGGTTTACACTTTGACTCCATTGTTTAAGAACTTTTAATTCTCTCTATTGTGCTGTTTCTTTGTCTCCGCATTTTGTTATGCTTCCTTGGTGCACCCCCTAGTGGTCTTTGTTCGAAGTCTTATAGTTAAACCTTGATTGTTGGCGGCTCTCAGTCCTGTCCCCAGGGGCTCTGCCTCTCTGAGTCCCAGCACCCGCTGCAAAGCTCGGAGAGAAAGCTGCACTCGCTCTGACCGAAGCCAGACAGTCCCGTTTGAGTCTGGGTCCCTAAAGACTCACCTGTATCTGGAGCTCAGAGTCTGCGACTCCCTCCCGATTGAAAACGCCAACCGCGCCCTCCGCCGCCAGCCCGCTCTGCGCACTCCGCACCTCAGAACCTGACCTCAGCACTGCGCCTCCTCTGAGTGTCCGTGTGCGTTTCTCTTTCCTCCTAGTTGTAGGACTTCCACTCAGCCAGCGTTCCTGTGGTTCTGGGTGATGTCCCTTCCGTCTTTTAGTTTCACTTTTGAAGTAGTTGTTCAAAGCAGCAAACTCCAGTGTTAACCTATGCCGCCATCTTGGTTCTCCTCTCTATTGTGTACATAAGATCAAATTCAAAGCCCATTAGGTATTATGACCTTTTATGATATAGCACTTTACTAATCTAGTGATATTCTTCTCTGCTTTTTTTCTATTTTCCATTTCTTACTAATACTACATAAACACATATAGACATTTCCCCCAACATACAGGCTATCTGACTCAAGCCATAAGCCCACTCAAATTTCATCTTTCATCACTTTGATCCGCATTAATTTCTCAGCTCTCTGCATGCATAGGTTATATGTAATGTGTGTAGTTTTACATGATGATGGTGTTCTCTAATTACTTAAGATTTCTCTAGTATGATTGTAATCTCATGGATCTTGTCATCTGCCTACTTTCGGCCCTCACAAAGTACCTTAGCTAATGACTATGTATTAAATAAACTAGGGGCCCGGTGCACGAAATTCGTGCACTGGGTGTGTGTGGGGGGGGAGTGTCCCTCAGCCCAGCCTGCCCCCTCTCACATACTGGGAGCCCTCAGGCGTTGACCCCCATCACCCTCCAATCGCAGGATCGGCCCCTTGCCCAGGCCTGACGCCTCTGGCCTAGGCATCCGCCCCGGGCAGCGGGGACCCGCAGCTGCAGCGGCCCCGCGAACGTGGGCTTCGCTTTAGGCCCAGGCAAGGGGCCCCTAGCTCCTGGGACTGCCAGCTTCGACCATGCCCAGCTCCCATCGCTGGCTCCACCCCACTTCCTGCTATCACTGGCCAGGGCGGAAAAGGCGCCTGATTCTCCGATCATGGCTGGGGGGCAGGGCAAAGGCGGCCCCAGGGCCGCCTTTGCCCTGCCCCCCAGCTCTTAGCTCCCCCCTGGGTTTCCGATCACTGTCAGTGACAGGGGGCTTCTTCCTGCTTTCCCTTTCGCCTCCCTGCATTGTGCCTACATATGCAAATTAACCGCCATCTTGTTGGCAGTTAACTGCCAATCTTAGTTGGCAGTTAACTGCCAATCTTAGTTGGCAGTTAACTGCCAATCTTAGTTGGCAGTTAATTTGCATATAGCCCTGATTAGCCAATGAAAAGGGTAGCTCGTACGCCAATTACCATTTTTCTCTTTTATTAGTGTTGATGCTTAAAAAGTAGAAATATTATTTACATGTAAGGTTTACTGTATATGTGGTTTACTTATTTTAGAAATTTTTTATTATAAATTTTGCCTTATCCCAGTTGAGATGTTATCTCAAATATTATTTCCAAAACAGGCATAGAAAGAGAGAAACTCTGTAATCAAAATCTAGATAATTCTGCCATTTCCTTTTTAAATGAGTATACTACTAATTTTTTTTTCAATGACCAGGGCATGGACAGCCCATAATCACTTTTGAATGCAGGGGTATACTACTAATTTTTTAAGGACAAATGAACTTTAACATTTTCTGAAATGGTGAAGAATTTTGAACTATTCACACTTTCTCACTGGGCTTTCTTCTGAGCAGTTTCAGACAAATGGCCTACATAATCAGAAAGGCTATATGTTTTATTTATAATAGATCTGCAATCCTATCTAATAAAAGACAAATAGAGTAATTAACCATACCTCCGATATGCTTCCCATTGGCTAATCAGGGCGATATGCAAATTAACTGCCAACCAAGATAGCCGCCGGCAGCCACGCAGCTGAAGTGAACAGGAGGCTTGCTTGCTCCAGTGATGGAGGAAGCCAAGGTTCCCCACTTGCCGTGGCCCGGCTCTGAGCTCCGAAAGGAACAGCTCCGAAAGCAACTATGTTTCAATTATAGAAGCTAAACAACCCCAGATACCTGCTTTCAGCCAGCTGAGGTCTCAGAGCTGGAGCTGCAACAGTGTTTTAATTATAGAAGCCAAACAAAACCCAGATACCTGCTTTCAGCAGCCGAGGCCTCAAACTGGAGCTGGGCCTCAGAGCTGGAGCTGGCTCTCAGCTCCAGTGACAGCCATAGAAGGTAAATAAATACCAGAATTAAAAAAAAAAGGAGAGGTTGGGAGCTTCAGTCGCCCACCAGCCTGAAAACGGCCCTCAGCCCCTCACCCAGACTGACCAGGCACCCCAGTGGAGACCCCCACCCTGAAGGGGCTGCGACCAGATGCAAACAGCCATCAGCCCCTCATCCAGGCTGGCCAGGCACCCAAGCGGGACCCCCACCCTGATCCGGGACACACTTCAGGGCAAACCAGCCAGCCCCCACCCATGCACCAGGCCTCTATCCTATATAGTAAAAGGTTAGTACGCAAACTGACCCTAACAGCAGAAAGACTGGGAATGACTGGTCACTATGGCACACACTGACCACCAGGGGGCAGATGCTCAATGCAGGAGCTGCCCTCTGGTGGTCAGTGTGCTCCCACAGGGGGAGCTCTGCTCAGCCACAAGCCCGGCTGATGGCTGCCAGTACAGCGGTGGTGGTGGGAGCCTCTCCTGCCTCCTCAGCAGCACTAAGGATGTCCGACTGCAGTTTAGGCCTGCTCCCCGCTGGCAAGTGGACATCCCCCGAGGGCTGCTGGGCTGCCAGAGGGATGTCTGATTGCCAGCTTAGGCCCAATCCCCCGGGGAGCAGGCCTAAGCCAGCAAGTGGTCATCCCCCGAGGGGTCCCAGACTGTGAGAGGGCACAGGCCAGGCTGAGGGACCCCTATGCCGAGTGCACAAATTTTTGTGCACCAGGCCTCTAGTTTTAATTTAAATAGGTAGAGTATTCAAAAAATTTTAAGATGTTATTTTGAAACATTCTTCACTTTTGACGATATTCATAGGTGGGTACTAAACAAGGATAGCTCTTAATTTATGTTTTAGTAAGCACTTACATTAAAAATTTTATTTAAGCCGAAACCGGTTTGGCTCAGTGGATGGAGCATCGGCCTGCGGACTGAAAGGTCCCAGGTTCGATTCCAATCAAGGGCATGTACCTTGGCTGTGGGCACATCCCCAGTGGGAGATGTGCAGGAGGCGGCTGATCGATGTTTCTCTCTCATCGATGTTTCTAACTCTCTATCTTTCTCCCTTCCTCTCTGTGAAAAATCAATAAAATATATTTTAAAAAAATTTATTTAAAAATTAAACTGGTGGAATTTTTTAAAAGAGGCACACTAATACATTTTACATTACTAAGGACAAGATCAAGAGTTAGGATTATCAAGTGTAAATCAGCAATTTTAATATCAGTATATTTTCCCAATAATTAAAATAAATTTGTAAAATGTACTATTAAAGTAACCCAATTTTTATCAGATGATTACAATCATTGATCGGCTGCCTCTTGCACGCCCCCCACCCGGGAGGCACGTGCCCCTGATCAGAATCGAACTCGCATCCTTCAGTCTGCAGACCAACGCTCTATCCATGGAGCCAAGTTGGCTAGGGCCAGGGTGGTGCTATCAAAACATATCCTAATGATACCATGTCGTCCCGGCGACTCTGTTCAATACCAAGATGTGCGTTGATGCTAGCATATCGGGCAGTGCCAGTGAGATCTGTATCTTCTCTGTGTGGTATGTGTCGCCTTGTCCTGTTGTCTCTGTGCTTTTTGGCCAAACCAAAATCAATAAGGAAGCAACTTATTACAGTGACGCCCAATGCCCAAGAAGTTGTCTGGTTTCATGCCTCTGTGTATAAAATTCTTCGTATGCACATATTCCATTCTACTGACCATCTGGTCAGCGGACATAGGAGTTTTCATTGTGAACCTCCTTGCGCAGAAATTGGAGAGGTCTTCCAGGCCGGGTCCCAGGAGACCCAGGACTAGCACATGGCGGTCTTTTTCCTGCCCACCTGTGGGGGATGCCCACCCCGCCCGAAGAATCTTAGGGAGTTTGCTCTCCTACAGCAACTGCGGGGGCCTGGCCTTCTGAGCCTCCAGCGTCACTGCCACCTCCGGCCATGGGTGATGCTGATCGCCAGTAAATGTCCCCGGAGGAGCCCGACGCGATCTTCCGCACCAGTTTGTATTTCCCTCCGACAAGGAACGCGGCCTTGGAGCCGCTGCTGCTCGCCATCGTGGGAGACGGAGGGGGAGGCTGGGGCCCAGCCCGGACACCTCGGGGAGGAGGACGCGGGCCCCTGGGCTGGTCCCGGGAGCAGGGCGGCTTCTGGCCTCACGGGGCCCCGAATCCGCCCAAGGGGACCCCATCACCGCCGTTGTGTCAGGTGCCTTTGTGCTCAGCTGCAGTTTAGGGGCGTTCTCGGGGCTCCCAGGCTGGGCCGCTTGTGTCCGGCGGCCGCCACCGCCTCGCTTTGGGGCCACGTCGCGGGCTGGAAACGGGGCGCGGTGAGTTAGGGCGGGGATACCGCTGCCACCGCCGCCGCAGGCTCCAGCCAACGCAAAATCGGCCACCCTTACTTTTAAATCTTAATGACTGAAGAAAATAGCATCATGCCACAGTTTGTACCCAAAACAACTGATTTCCCAAGGCAGGGAAGCTGATGATGCTCTATCCCACCAAATCAAGATTGGATACTGGGCACCTTAACGTCAATAAAATACCAGTTATATCACAAGACTGCGTGTCACTGCTAGAGGGCGAGACCATCGGCTTCTACGCTTATAGTAGGTCCTTCTATAGGCCTGTGCAGTGATTCAGTCAAGTCACTTTGCCGGCCATCTCCCCAGGCTTCTGATAAAAATCAAGTTTCACCAACATAACAGAAGCATTCATCTATTAGGGCTGTGTGATTTGGTATAGTCTGCTCTTAGTAGGAAGATAATAAATTATTGGTTAGCATCGTGGGTTGTTCTTGGTTTTTGTTTTTGTTTTGTTTTTATCCTCTACCGAGGATACGTTTTTATTGATTTTAGGGAAGAGAGAGAAAAACATTAATCAGTTGCCTCCCATACATGCCCCAACCGCAAGATCAAACCCACAACCTGGGTATGTACCATAACCAGGAATTGAACTGGCAACCTTATGGTGTAAGGGAAGACTCTCCAACCACCTGAGCCACACTGGCCAGGGCTGATCAGCATTGGTTTTTAAATTGCAAGGAAAGGCGCCAAAAATGAAGGACAACATGGATTTCTTTTTTTAGCTTAGAAATATCTGCCCAAAGCCACCTTTTCCATAAATATGGACAGCGCTGGCCAGGTGTAGAAGAGAAACAGACCGGTGGCTGGAATGGATTCATTGAGAATAGTTTGTGGTACAATACTATGGATCTGGGGGGACTGAGAGTAACCCACTGGTAGCTTCGGTCCTATTCAGTAGATAAGTAAGTTTTAATTTTTGAAATTTTACCCAGGCAACACTGCAATGGGAGTAAAATGAGGGAGAATCTGGCCTCTTTGGGAAAAAGGAAGAAATTTACAAACACCCGTTATTTCTCTAGAGCTAGTTTACCTTGCCACTCCACAATTCACCTACCACCCTTTCATAAAGGGCCTAAAGGCTAATAATACCAGCCTGACTCCATCATGTAAATGCCAGCAATAATAGGAAATGCTTTTCTGGGTCAAGCGACTCAAATGGCTGTTTTGAATGATATGACTAATGCAAACATTTCTCTATTGATTTTATTATTTTTAAAAATATGTATTCTGTACAAATTTGTATTGCTTTTAGCTTGAATTTCTGTATTATTTTAAAACTTTTAGTAAGCATGATTTTTTAAAAATTCAGATACAATTACACTACATTCACTTTAAAAGAAGTCAAATTAAAAACACAATTTCTAATGAACAAAATAAACTGACAGACAAAATAGATCAAGAGACATATAAGCATGGAACAGACTCATAAACCTCAAAGGGAAGGCACGGGAGGGTGAGAAGATATCAACCAAAGAACTTGTATGCATATATGCATAACCCATGGATACAGAAAATAGGGTGGTGAAGGGCTGGCCGGGGGGGAGGGGGGGGGCAGGTGCCGGCTAGAAGAGGTCAATGGGGGAAACAGGGGAACATATGTAATACTTTCAACAATAAAAAAAAAATTTTTAATGCAATTTTCTAGTTCTCCTAGTCATTGTACAGACCTGAAATTGCTAGGTGCTTCCTCTTTGTAAAGGATATGCCATAAAATTAAGATTTTCAAGGTTATTGTGGTATAAGGGGTTTGAATAAATCCATTTGTGAATATATGCCCACAGAAGAGCAAATTAGGGGCCACAAACCAAGGCTGCCCACCTCAAGCTGCCCTCAGAAGGCCAATTATTCAACCAAAGTAATAGAAGAGAAAACACAAAACAAAGGTTGTGATTCCTGCTAATGCAATAAATGGCACCCTGGGATGAAAAATACAAACAGCTGTTTTCAGTCTATGGAAATAAAAAGGCATTTTTTAGGCATAAATGCCACATAATGGATGAGTTAATAAGAATCCTGAGTCTGAAAAGGTCTGAAGAGGGCAGACCTAATCATGTCTAAGCTTATGAGTCTGATTAATATTCCTAGGCAATAATATCACAACAGATTGAATTCTTATTATAGCACATCACATTGCTTCAGTGAAATAACGGAATTACAAAATCATTGGCTAGAGAGAAATTTCAAAGAAGCAGTATTTTCTTAGTCATCCTGGAAGCCTTCTCTGAAAGTGTTTGTGTATTCCAGTTTTGTTTATTCGCATAGAAAAATAATTCTTATGGGGAAAAATGTTAAGTAACATATTCATAGGTACCATGTGGCCAAAAATGTATGTGTGTGTTATTTATATTTTAAAATTTTTAAGTTGGTTATATTGGCACATTTTAGAAAGAAAACCAGAAAATGTTTTTCTAATGATCATAACATGACAAATATTGTAGTTCTGAGAGTAAGACAACCTGAATTCTAATTCTGCCACTGCCACTAACTTACCAAGTGACTCAGATGATTAATAATTGTTTTATCAATTGGTCCAATTGGACCTGCGGGGGAAGGGGGGCCATAGTGGAGAGAGGTCCAATCTTTCCAGATCTCAGTTTCATTGTTCTTAAAACAGCCTCTGAGAAAAACTCCTCATCTGACACTCAGCAAGCTTTCTTAGTGCTTCAACCATGTTTTTTTTTTACTCTATAAGACTGACATGATGACACTTTAATTTATATACACTGCATTATTTCTTTCAACTAATTTATTATTTTTTTATTGTTGACTCTATTACAGATGTCCCCCAGTAGCCCTGTTGTCTCTCTCCACTATGGCACCTTGTATTTAGTATTTAAGTACGTTCATGACTCTCCTGCCTTAAATAAAGGAGAAAACCCCTTTTGATTTCACATCTCCTTCAAGTCACCACACCTTCTCTTCACACACACAAAAGATCATCTTCTATTCACTTTTTTATGCAAAGCAGCCAGGTTCCTCCACCATTTCTATTCCCATGGTCACCACTTCTAATCTAATGCCACTTCTTGGTCCTTCGGTTGCCTGATTTCTCAGCTCCATTTGGAATGGTTTAACGACTCTGTCCTTCTTGTTACATACTCTTTCCTTGGCTTTCATGATATCGTGAACATCTGGTTTTCTTCCTACCTCTCTGGCCAGGCCTTTTCAGTCTCCTTTGCAGGTTTCACTTCCTTAAATGTTGTTGTTGATCCTTGAAGTGCTATCCTAGGCCATTCACCCCTTTCTCTTAACACTCTCTCCTTGGGAAATTTCATACCATATAGATAGCACCAATAATCAACTGTATTAGAGCCACTATTAATTATTTCAGTACTTTTATATACACTAGAAAAAGATAATGCTTCCTTGCTTACATCTACCAAATAGCTATTAAAATAAATGCACAAATTTACATCTATTATATTAGTGGTGTCACTTTAAGTGTGACACTTTTGTGACATGCACAACTTATACAAATGCATGAATGTGATTTCAAAATGTATAACTCTAACTTCAGATGTGGCAATAGCCAAAACTTGGTTAATTAATTTGTCCAAGGTAATGGAGTTTATAAGTGGTGGAATTAGTATTTGAACTCAGGCAAGCTGCATACAGAGCCCAGATATCTAACCATTTTACAATACTGTTTACTGATGAATTCCTGTTTGACATCTCTATGGTACCTCAGACTCAACATGTACAAAACTGACCTTGTCATTTTTTACCCAAAGCTGTTTCTTTCCCTGAATTCTCTAGGCATTAGTCTTGCTTTCTTCTTTTTCATCTTCGATTATCAGTATGTCCTATATACCAGTAATCTCTATTGTCATCCCCTAGTCTAGCTTTCTACTGATACTCATTAATCAGAAGACTAGAAAGGTAGTTTTGCACTAGAATGTAAGCCCCATGACCTATAGAATTTGTCTTTTTCACTGCTATATTTTCTATGCTAAGAAGAGTTTTGGGCACACAGGAAATAATAAATATTTGTGGAATAACTGGATTCAGATCTGAGCTTGCCTTTTATTTTTTTTTAAAAAAAATATGTCTTTTAGTTCACCCCTCAAAGTCCCAGCCAGATGTCAGCCCTGTGGTATGTCAGCACGCTGTGCTAGCACTGATCACAACCAGTCAGAATCCACCACTAGAGGCTTGGGCCCTGTCATGATGACATTTTAATTTATATACACTGCATTATTTCTTTCAACTAATTTATTATTTTTTTTATTGTTGACTCTATTACAGATGTCCCCCAGTACCCCTGTTGTCTCTCTCCACTATGGTCCCACTCCCCCTGCAGGCCTTCACCACTCTGTTGTCTGTGTCCATTGGTCATGAATATATGCACATATAATTTTTGGTTTATCTTTTCCCATCCTCCTCCCACTCCTCCCCTCTGAGATCTGTGAGTCTGTTCCATTTATCCATGCCTCTAGACCTATTTTGTTCATCACTTTATTTTGTTCTTTAGATTCCACAGATAAATGAGATCATGTGATAGCTGTCTTTCTCTGACTGGCTTATTGTGCTTAGGATAATACTTTCCAGGTCTATCCATACCATTGCAAAGGATAAGAGTGCCTTCTTTTTTACAGACACGTAGTTTTCCATTATGTATATAACCAGAGGCCCGGTGCATGAAATTCATGCACTGAGGGGGTATCCCTCAGCCCAGCCTGTACCCTCTCCAATCTGGGACCCCTCGGGGGATAGCCAACTGCTGGCAGTTGGCCATCCCTCTCACAATCCGGGACTGCTGGCTCCCAACCACTCTCCTGCCTGCCTGCTTGATTGCCCCTAACCGCTTCTGCCTGCCAGCCTGATCACCCACTAACCATTCCCCTGCCAGCTGATTGGTGCCTAACTGCTCCCCTGCCAGCCTGATTGCCCCCAACTGCCCTCCCCTGCTGGCCTGGTCACCCCTAACTGCCCACCCGTGCTGGCCTGATTGCCCACAACTGCCCTCCCCTGCCAGCCATCTTGTGGTGACTATCTTGTGATGACATGGGCATAGCCATCTTGTAACCACATGGGGGTGGCCATCTTGTGACCACATGGGGTGACCATCTGTGTGAGGGTGTGATGGTCAATTTGCATATTACCTCTTTGTTATATAGGATGGGCACTGACGGGCACTTGGGCTGTTTTCGGGTCTTGGTTTTTGTAAATAACGCTGTTATGAACATTGGGGTGCATGTATTCTTTCTGATAGTTATTTCAGGTTTCTTAGGACATATAACCAGAAGTGGGATCCATTTTCAATTTTTTGAGGTAACTTCATACTGTTTTCCATAGTGGCTCCCAGTGGAGTGGTTCAGTCAAGTCACTTTGCTGGCCAACTCCCCAGGCTTCTGATAATCAAGTTTCACCAACAGGTAAACTTGCTTTCTTGCATCCTCTCTCTAAATATTCTATAGATTGCACTATCCTATCTAATAAAAGAGAAACATGGTAATTAGCCGTACCTCTGCTACCCTTCCCATTGGCTAATCAGGGTGATATGCAAATTAACTGCCAGCCAAGATGGTGGCTGGCAGCCAGGCAGCTTGAAGCAAACATGAGGCTTGCTTGCTTCAGTGATGGAGGACTTCAACTTTCCCTGCCTGCCACTGCCAGCCTCTGAGCTTGCGGTTTGAAACATTGTTACAAATATAGAAGCTAAACAAAACCCCAGAAACCTGTTTTCAGCCAGCCGGAATCTCAGAGCTGGAGTTGAAACAGTGTTTTGATTATAGAACCCAAACAAACCAGATACCTGCTTTCAGCAGTTGAGGCCTAAGAGCTGGAGCCAGAGGTAAAGCTGGCCCAGAATAAAAAAAAAAAGAAAAACAGGAGCGGTTGGGAGATTCAGTCACCCGCAAGCCTGAAAACAGCCCTCAGCCCCTCACCCAGACTGGCCAGGCACCCAAGCGGGACCCCCACCCTGATCCAGGACACCCTTCAGGGCAAACCAGCCGGCCCCCACCCGTGCACCAGGCCTCTATCCTATATAGTAAAAGGGTAATATGCCTCCCAGCACCGGGATCAGCATGACAGGGGGCAGCGCCCAAACCCCCTGATCACCCTGCAGCTCTGTGTGTGACAGGGGGCAGGGCCACAACTTCCCTATCCGCCCTGCTCTGTTCGTGACAAGGGAAGACACCCCAACCCCCTGATCAGCCCTGCTCTGTACCTGATAGGGGGGAGCTCCCCAATCCCCTGACCGCCCTGCAGCTCTGTGTATGACAGGGTGCAGCGCCCCAAACCCCTGATCAGCCCTGCTCTGTGTGTGACAGAGTGCGGTGCCCCAACCCCCCCCCCCACAGGCCCTGCTCTATGTGTGATGGGGTAGAGCCATAACCTCCCCATCGGCCCTGCCCTGAGTGTGACAATGACGGCGCCCCAACCCCCTGATCGGCCCTGCTCTGTGGGTGATAGAGGGCGACGCACCAACCGCCCCCCTCGGGCCCTGCTCTGTGTGTGACGGGGTAGAGCCATAACCTCCCCATCTGCCCTGCCCTGAGTGTGACAGGGTACAGCTCCCCAACCCCCTGATGGGCCCTGCTCTGTGCATGACAGGGGGTGGCACCGCAACCTCCCCATCGACCCTGCCTTGAGTGTGACAGGGGGCGGTGCCCCAACCCCCCAATTGGCCCTACCCTGAGCGTGACTGAGGGTGGCATCGCAACCTCCCGATCCACCCTGCTCTGTGCATGACAGGGGGCAGAGCCCCAACTCCCCAATCGGCCCTGCTCTGAGCCCGACCAGGGGCTGTACCTAGGGATTGGGCCTGCCCTCTGCCACCCGGGAGCAGGCCTAAGCCAGCAGGTCGTTATCTCCTGAGGGGTCCCAGACTGTGAGAGGGCACAGGCCGGGCTGAGGGAACCCCCCTACCCCCCGAGAGCACAAATTTTTGTGCACTGGGCCTCTAGTTATTCTTATAATTTGAAGATGAGAAAATTGAGGCTCTGAGAAGAAAATAATTTATAAGTGATGGATATGTCTGACTGCCTCCTAAGTTCTTACTCTCCATGTTCTCCTGCCTTGCATCATAATGGACATTGTATAATATATTGGTGCTTACTCTCTGCAAGATTAACTGCATCGATTCTCTCATTTAGGCTTCCTTACACCTCTAAGAGATAGAAACAGACTTAGAAAGAAAAGGTATTTGCTTAATATAAACCAGGAAATAAATTTATGTTGGATTTTAAATCTAGGTCTGCCAAGATGCTTATCGTCTGCATTGTTATCCCTGATAAAAAAATTAATCTTTACCAAGAGAGGTGTACTAGGTTAGAGCCACACAATTAACAAAGGTGAATGTCTCAGTACTGAGCTAGACGAAAAGGGATTGAATCCTTCCTGTAGCCAGCCCTGTCCACGATTGATGCTCATAGGGGCCAGTCAGACGGGGATGAGTGGTGCCCGGGTTGAGGTGAAAGGCCTGTGAACAGTAGGAAAGGGAAGTGCCAGGCAATCTGCACAGAGCCTGCCCAGAGGGCCACATGGTTCTAGATTTGAGAATTGGGCAGGCTAGGTATTAAGCCAAGAATGAGTGGCTATGGATAGAAATAATAAAGGGGAAAGAAAGGATATGGAGAAAGCTGTATAAAATTATCTTAACCACCAATGTTTGGTTAGCAAAAGCTCTGGTTATAAATCAAGACACATTTCCACATTTATACATGTTCATTTTTCTGTGCATCTTATATCCTATAACTTGATCTTTCTTCAATGTTGTCACTAGACAGAACTTTTACTGCATTAATTATTTAATATAGGGCATTTTTAAGGTGTGAGGACAGTCATATACTATATGGCCCAGATGAAGAAGCTGGGGAAAATGACCATTTTTAGCTCCAGAAAAATATCCACAATATGAAATAGTCTAGAAGAGATCAGCAATGTGGTGACTGTGACAGGTTTTTTCTCTCAGCTTGCCTCTAATTGTTTTCTGCAATGGTTATAGAGCATTTGGATTATGTTAAAATAATAATTGCTGCTCATTAGGAGATCTAAGTTAGGCTGTAAGTATTTTTTTCTTTCTAATAGTTAATTGCCAATGAAGAATGTCTATATGGAAATTCATGGGGAGAATCTGTCAAATAAGGAAGCAGTGTCTTGATGTGAAAGTTCCAACCAGCGGCTAATTCTTTTGTTTCACAAGTTCCTACTAAGCGGGGTGGGGTGGGGGGGTGTCAAAGGTGATGTTTTTATTCTTCTCCCTGCTAAGAATTCATCAATAGTGTGATGGCAGTAGTGATAGATCCAAAGGCAGGAATCCAGAGTTGGGTTGTGAGTGTACCACTAATTAGCCATGTAATTGAGTGGATCTCCTGCTTTCTCTAGGCCTCTTTTGTTTCATCAGAACAAATATGGTTTTGAGATAGAGGATTGCTAAGATCTCTTTCAGTTCAGAGATACAGTAATGCTAAACTAATTGATTCTAAGAGCTCTAATACATTAAGTATTTGAGTATTAAAATCTTAATGTTACAATCTTAGTTATGGTAGTAATTCATATCATGCAAATTCTCAACTGATGACCAACCATTCAACCTTTCCCTTTATCCCTAGTCCTTAGCTGTTTCAAAACAAGAAATAATGCTACAATGGAAATGCAAGCTTAATGCACTTCAGTACCATGAAGGTAGTCCTATCGCCCCTGCTTTTCTATTCTGTTCATTAAAATAAAAAAATAAAATCTTCCATCTTCATCTGGCACCATTCAAAGGTTGCTCACCTGGCATCATTCATGGGTAATAAATTCACTGACTCTTGTGTGAAACAAATTCTATACTTTCTGTTCATAGGCTCAACATAAGTGGAATCAGCAGATTTTTCTATAACTAGTTAGCAACATTTAATTCCAATAAGCAAGCCACAAATTTCTTATAAGTAAATTTGCCCCATGTTCTCCAAAACAGGTTATAGGAAGAACTATTTAAATTGGAGAAAATAAAACAAATCTTAATAATGCTTACAGTTTATTTTAAAAGACTAAAAATTTAAAATCTAATGTCATATCAAATGACTCTCTTAGAAAACAAATAAGTCTTCAAAAACAAAACTAGAAATTATTATTCAATTGAATACACATAACTATACATTATAAACTGCCAAATCCATTAGATAATGGACAACTAAGCTTTTTTTTTTTTTTAAGTGACTATGGCTATATACACAATCTCAGGAGCCTTCATAATTTTTTAAAAAATATGTTTTTATTTATTTCAGAGAGAGAGAGAGAAACATCAATGATGAGAGAGAATCACTGATTGGCTGCCTCCTGCACACCCCACACTGGTGATCGAGCCTGCAACCCGGGCATGTGCTCTGACCGGGAATGGAACCATGACCTCCTGGTTCATAAGTCAATGTTGAACCACTGAGCCATGCTGACCTGGCAGGAGCCTTCATAATTAAAGAGGCAATAAAGCAATAGGAAAATGTTGCATATTCATTTCAATAAAAATAGTATCATGAGTATGTATATTGAGTTTAATGAACTGGTAAAATGTTTCTATAACTATTATCACATGAAAATTAAAATTTCTGTTCATTTAAAAAACATTACTAATGATTTCTTTGGACTCTTTTCTATAATATTTTTCTGAAAAGTAAAAGTGAAAAAAAATCACTAAATCTTATGATACTTTTGTGTAAAATTCTGTAGTGCCCCCTTTGTAAGCTGAAGTTGAAATGTCCTTTACAAACCTTATTTGTATCAAATGAAAAGGAAAATATTTTCTTGAAAAATTTATGATATCAATCACCTGAAAAAAACAGATTAGGATACTTAAGAAGATTTTTCCCCTTTGTAATACTTTAAGCAATAAAAAAAAAAATGCAAAAAAAAAAGAAGATTTTTCTCAAGAGTCTTAAGTAGCTCTTCTCCTTTCCCAAGGAGCTACGTCCATCATGATGACATATTCTCAGCAGAAACAGCATTTGGTGGGAGAGAAGGTCTGTTATCCTTTGCTCAGAGATCTTCACGGCAAACATTGTTACTGTGCTTGGTGCTAAAGACAGTTTTTCCTCAGCAGTAATAATCTGGGGACCCTAGACAAAAAAGGACAGTGGAGTGTGGGCAAGTTATATAAGCATTGCATGGAAGAGACAGCATTCAGTCTCCCCTCCCCCCCACCCCCCCCAATTGCAATAGTTCATGAAACTCAGGAGCTCATCTCCACCTTCCCAGGGAAAGTACTTCGCAAAAGTTGGAGTTGGAGGGCAAAGTGCTGGAAGAGACACGGTTTAAACTTGATTCCTAGCTATGAGTTGTTAGCATTATAAAAGGAGAACTTAGGGCTAATGAGACCTGTAGTGTTAAAATGAAAATTATCAGAGGTGCCCCTAAATAGAAACAGAATAATACCCACTATTTATTAAATACTATGTGCCAGGCACTATGCTGTGTGTTTTATGTCCTAGTCATTTAAAACTCCAAACAACTCTGCAAAGTAAATGCTTGTTCAAAGTCCCTGGGGATAAATGGTAGAAATGGAATTCAAATTTAGGCTTATCTAATTCAAAAGGACATGCTTTATTCACCAATAACAAAATGTCTTGTCAAAACAACAATGTATGGCTCAAAACTATACAAAACAAAATGCGTTATAATCCAAACAAACTCATTTGTAGATCTTCTAGTCCCATTTTTCAACTAAATTAAGCACCCAGGATAAGACAGAAGTTATAAACAGAAGGATTAGAAGACAGGAGGGGAGCTAAGATGAAATAGGGGCAATTCCTAGGCATATCTCATAAAAATATATGTCTAATTAATTAACTAAAGCACAAAACAGAATGTTTGGTATAAGTCTCTTTTTGCATTCCTGAATGACAGCACTTTATGCATTGTTGCGTTTCTGAGTTCACAGAACAGAGAAGTACAGAATTTATCTCCCTGGTTTTGTATTTGCAATTCTTAGAATTATGTTTGTGTATTTTGTTGCATACAGGATAAAGGCAAAGATTGCCTATACTAGAAATCCACTGGGAAACCATAAATAATCAGGGTAAATCTAAAAAATTTGTCATAGACATACACACTAAAACAGCACTTTGGACAGCTTTGCACATTTTTACTCACATATATATACACAGAGAGAAAAGATCTGTTTATTAATTTATCCTCACAATTTCTCTCTAAATTAGGAAATACCTTACAGGAAAAAAGAAACCCACAAAAAACTAAACCACACTGGTTCTTAAAATATTGAGCTATGTAGACGTTTGTTGTTGTTGGTTTGGGTTTCATTTGGTATGGGTTTTTTAAAATGATGTATTAAATAACTTTATTGAGGTATAATAAAAGTACAGCAAACAGCACATATTTAAAGTGTACAATTTTTATCACTTTTGACCTATGTACATCACATTGCTTGTGCTTCAGTTTAAACTTAGTTCCTTTGAGTCTAATCTTGGCAAAGATGAAATGCCGTTGGCCATCAGGATCAGTACCTTGGCCATCTAATCACCCTCCTCCTCCACTCCATACACCTAATACCCTTACTTGGCTCTACTTGGCTAACTGTTACTACAAAGTTTCCATATCACATTTCATCAACCAGGCTAACCACTCTTTTCAATTCACTTTAAAATTCTTATTAGCAGAGATTAAAAATCATGGCCGAGTAACTCGCTCCCAGGACTACCTGGAATTACAACTAAAATACAAAAACACTATCCTGAATAATCAACTGAAGACCAGCTGAAGAGATCCCTGATAACCAAGGATGGAAAATAGAGACCACATAGAGACTGATAGGAAGGGCAGAGGTGGGAAAGGGCTGGCTGGGCTCCTACAAACAGCAACTGAGGTTCCAGAGAGATATCTCAGCAGCAGGGTGTTGCCACTGAGAATGCTGAGGTCTAAACACCAAGCTGGACCCCCCCATCAGGGAGCACCACAACTGAGAAAGGTGCCTATATAACATCTGTCTGTGAAAAGGGTTGCTATCTGATAGGGAGAGACAGCTGGAAATGCAGGTACCCTCTTAAAAGGCCAAATCACAAAATTTCATGTCCAGTCACTCACCTTGGGCTCTAGCAGAGGGAGGGCAGAGTGGACTAGAGCTGTGTGAGCGGAAGCCAGGGTTGGGATCTCTGGGGTTAGAGTGTAGAAGGCAGACACCCCAGTTTCCTGTGCTGTCATTTCATCACTCTACAGAGAACATCATTCTCAGGCAGACATTTGCTATCCAGGGAAGACAGTTGTCCCCCGCCATTAGAAGACCTTTTACCCCACCCTGTGGAGTTTCTGAGGACCATTAAGAGACTGAGAATAACAATTAGCCTCCAGGAAAAAGCAATTGCCCCACTCTGTTGCAAAACCTTTTGCCCAACCTTGGGCAATTGCCTGAGGCTAATAAAGATTGAATACAATCAGTCTTCAGACAGAGGTGGGACTCTGGAGGCTTTGAGTCTTTGCCTGATCTAATTATTCAAATCAGTGTTTGACACTTTCCTGCACTAGAGATTGGGAGGCTTAGCAAAACTACTTAACTCATAGTCACAGACTGAAATAGGCAGCCATAATGCGGAGACAAAAAACAAACCCCAAACAAAAGAACAAGAGAATTCTCCAGAAAAAAGAGCTAAATGAAATGTAGATAAGAAATTTTCAGACAGAGTTCAGAAAAATGATGGCAAAGATGCTCAACAGCATGAGAAAAGATATAATAACTATGAAGAATGACACGACACTAATAAAGAATACAGTGGAAGGAATACACAGAAGATTTGGGGAAGCTGAGGATCAGATCAGTGAATTAGAAGACAGGGTAGAAAAAAATCACACAATCAGAGAACTAAAAATAAAAAAATAAAACAATTAAAAAATAGGACAGCTTAAGGGAGCTGTGGGACAACATGAAACATAACAATATTCGCATCATAATTGTGCCAGGAGAAGAAAGTAAGCAAGGGTAAAGAATGTGTTTGAAGAAATAATGGCAGATAAATTCCCTAACCTGGTTAAAGAATGAGTCACACAAGTCCAGGAGACACAGAGAGTCCCAAGTAAGAAGAAACCAAAAGCAACAGGCCTATGCCCAGACACATCATAATTAAAATGCCAAAAATTAAAGACAAAGAGATAATCAATTTTTTACCTACAAAGCAAGTGAATACAGAGGATCAATAGCCTGGCATAAGAGTGAGATGTCCAGGATGTGGGAATCATAAAAGGAAGGAACAGATACAGTAGGCATGAAGGAGAAAAAAAATAGTTGTAGACAAATGAAGAAAGAATCAGAGACAAGATATTAGCGATAGGACATTATTTCATAATGATAGATTTCAAAATATGTTTATCCCAATAATTACAATAAAAAAGCCAGTTTTTATTTAAAGTAAAAAAAAAAAGCAGAAGAAATACTTTAAAAGATGGGAAGGTTTTTGCAATGCATGATGAAAGAGACTAACAGAGTATGAGGAGGGGAAGTAGTGGGGTAGAGCAGGTGTTGGAAGAGCTGAAGTGGAATAAGTGTATATTCCATAAGAGGAAGAGGAAGAAGGAGGCACTGAGCATCACAGAGAGGAGGGAAGCTGGACGATCTGAGAAGGGAGCTGCAGAGTAGGTAATATTTCATTAGAGGCTTGGAGACTAGACTAGTCCTGGTAGAACAATTAAGATTTAGGTGTATTAGTTTGCTAGGGCTGCTGTAGCACAGTATCACAAATGAGGTGGCTAAAAACAGAAATGTATTGTCTCGGGTCCTGGAAGTCTAGTTCCTTCTGGATGCTGTGAGAGAAGATCTGTTCCATGCCTCCCGCCTAGCTTCTGATGGCTTGTTGACAGTCTTAGGTGGCCCTTGACCTTGGGAACATCACCCTGATCGTTTCCCTCATCCTCACATCCTCACATGGCATACTCAGTGTGTGTGTGTGTGTGTGTGTGTGTGTGTGTGTGTCCCAATATCCCCATTTTATAAGGACATCAGTTATTGGATTAGGAGTCTAACTTACTCTAGCATGACCTCATCTTAACTCATTATATCTACAGTGACTCTGTTTCCAAATACGGTCACATAGTGAAGTACTAAAGGGTTAGGACTTCAACATACAAATTTTGAGGGAATAAAAATTAACTCACAACAGTGACTTTAGCAAAATGTTGATGGAGATGGTTGCCAGAGGGAAGAGAGAACTTGGCTGGAGATCCTGGCTAGGGAACCTGGCTATGATGATCAACTGAACGCTACCTCCGTGTCATTCCTTCTTCGCCGACTCCGTTCACCTTTGGGAACCCCTGGACCTGCTGGGGCTGGACCCCAACAGGCAGCCTTTCTTAAATGAGAGCAGCAGCTGTGTGAGCGGCCCGCTTCCCCGTCGGAGGAGGAGCAACCACGCGAGCAGTCCGACCTGTCCAAGGAGCACTAGCTGCACGAGCAGTCATCCTACGTTTGAGGAGCGGCAGCCCTGCGCAGCCTGCCCCCATCCGAGGAGCAACAGCTGCGCACACCCTGCACTAGTCCGAGGAGCAGCAGCTGCACAAGCATCTTGCCCTCGTCCAAGCAGCAGCAGCCGCACAAGCAGCCTGCCGAATCCGAGAAGCAGCAGTTTTGCAAGCGGCCCACCCCCATTCGAGGAGAAGCAGCCACACCAGCAGACCACCCATGTCCGAGGAGTGGCAGCCCTGCGCAGCACGCACCGGTCCGAGGAGCAGAGCCACAACAGCCTTCACCTGTCCGACGAGCAGCAGCTAGGTGAGTGGCACGTCCCTGTCTGAGGAGGAGCAGCCACACGTGCAGCTCACTCCCATCCAAAGAGCAGCAGCCTCGCAAGCAGCCCACCCCCGTCCGAGGAGCAACAGACTTGCAATCAACCTGTCCGAGTCCTAGGAGCAGTAGCCCCACAAGCAGCCCACCACATCAGAGGAACAACAGCAGCGTGCAGCCAGCTCCCATTCAAGGATCAGCAGCCACATGAGCAGTCTGCCCCAGTTCAAGGAGTAGCAGCTGCATGTGTAGCCCGCCCCCATCCAAGAAACAGCAGCTTCGTGATCAGCACATCCTCTGTCTGAGGAACAGCAGCTGTGTGTGAAGCCTCCCCCCACCAGCCAGAAGAACCACCACACTGTGAACAGCACCCACCAGAGGAGCTGCTGCCAACTGAGGAGCAGCTGCTACCACAACCGCCCGAGGAGCAATCACAGTCCAAGAAGCCACTGCCACCCAAGGAGCAGCGCCTGAATGACTCAACATCTAGATATGTTGGTGAGATCAAACATGAGTAGACAAAGAAACCCCCAAAGGAAATAAAAGGAGGACTTGCCAGAAAGGCAGCTAAATGAAACAGAAGCATTCAGCATGACAGAAAAAGAATTCAGATTAAGGGTCCTAGAGTGCATAAACTGGATGGAAGAAAAAGTCAACAACTTATGCAAGAAGCAAGAGGAAACAGATGAAAAAAATCAACAAATTATGTAAGAACCAAGAAGAAATGAAGAGTGATATAGCTGCAATAAAAAACACCATTGAAAGTTTCAACAGTAGACTAGGAGAAGCGGAGGACCGAATTAGCAAATTAGAAGACAGGGAAGCAAAAAACACCCAAACTGAACTGCAATTGGAGAAAAAAATTAAAAGACAGGAGGAGAGCCTAAGGGAGCTATGGGACAACATGAAATGAAACAACATATGAATAACAGGGGTGCCGGAACAACAGAAAGAGGAACAAGGGTTAGAAAACCTATTTGAAGAAATAATATCAGAAAACTTCCCTGAGATGGGGAAGAAAAAAGTCACACAAGCACAGAGTCCCAAACAAGGTGAACCTGAAAAGACCCACAGCAAGACACATCATAATTACCATGGCAAATGTTCAGGACAAAGAGAGAATCTTACAGGCTGCAAGAGAGAGACAGAAAGTTACATACAAGGGATCTCCCAATAGATTATCAAATGATTTCTCAACAGAACATCAGGCCAGAAAAGAATGGATGTAAATTTACAAAGTGATGCAAAGCAAAGGAATGAATCCAAGAATACTCTATCCAGCAAGGCTATCATTCAAAATTGAAGGGGAAATAAGAAGCTTCACAGACAAAAAAAGACTAAGGGAGTTTATCACCACCAAACCAGCAATGCAAGAAATGCTAAAGGGACTGGTGTAAAAAGAAGAAATAAAAAGCTCATAAAGAAAACAGCCACAAAAAATAGAAATGGCTACAAACAAGTACCTTTCAATAATAACTTTAAACGTAAATGGACTAAATGCTCCAATCAAAAGATAAAAGGGATAAAAAAAACCATGACCCATATATTTGCTGTCTATAAGAGACCCACCTCAGAAGAAGGGACTCACACTGACTGAAAGTGAAGGGATGGAAAAATATCTTTCAGGCAAATCAAAATGAAAAAAAAGCACCCCTGTTATTTGTATGTTGTTTCGTTTCATGTTGTCCCATAGCTCCCTTAGGCTCTCCTCCTGCCTTTTAATTTTTTTCTCCAATTTCAGTTCAGTTTGGGTGTTTTTTGCTTCCCTGTCTTCTAATTTGCTAATTCGGTCCTCTGCCTCTCTTAGTCTTTCAATGGTGTTTTTTATTGCAGCTATATCACTCTTCATTTCTTCTTGGTTCTTACATAATTTGTTGATTTTTTCATCTGTTTCCTCTTGCTTCTTGCATAAGTTGTTGACTTTTTCCTCCATCCAGTTTATGCACTCTAGGACCCTTAATCTGAATTCTTTTTCTGTCATGCTGAATGCTTCTGTTTCATTTTTTTCATTTTGGGGTAGCAATACTTATATCGGACAAAATAAACCTCAAAGTGAAGGCCATAACAAGAGATAAGGAAGGCCACTTCATAATACTAAAGGGATTAATACAACAAGAGGATATAACCATGATAAACATATATGCACCCAATGCAGGAACACCCAAATACATAAAAAAAAAAACCTCCTGGAAGATATCAAGGGAGAGATCAACAACAATACAATCGTAGTAGGGGACTTTAATACACCACTGACATCACTGGATAAATCCTCTAGACAAAAAATCAGCAGAGAAACAGCAATCCTAAATGACTCACTAGATCAGATGGACTTAATGGACATCTTTAGAACATTTCACCCCAAAACCACGGAGTATACGTTCTTTTCAAGTGCTCATGGGACATTTTCAAAAATAGACCACATATTGGGTAACAAAGTCTCTCCAAATTCAAGAAGAGTGAAATCATACCAAGCATCTTCTCAGACAGACCACAATGGCATAATATTAGAAATAAACTACAATAAAAACAACCCAAAATACTCAAACACTTGGAAGCTGAATAGCATGTTATTAAATATTGATTGGGTTACCAATGAGATCAAAGAAGAAATTAAAAACATCCTGGAGCCAAAACCGGTTTGGCTCGGTGGATAGAGCGTCGGCCTGCGGACTGAAGGGTCCCAGGTTCGATTCCGGTCAAGGGCATGTACCTCGGTTGCGGGCACATCCCCGGTGGGGGATGTGCAGGAGGCAGCTGATCAATGTTTCTAACTCTCTATCTCTCTCCCTTCCTCTCTGTAAAAAATCAATAAAATATATTTAAAAACAAACAAACAAACAAACAAAAACATCCTGGAAACTAATGACAATGAAAACACAACAATCCAAAACCTATGGGACACAATGAAAGCAGTCCTGAGAGGGAAGTTTATAGTTCTACAGGCCTACCTCAAAAAACAAGAAAAAATGGTAGTAAATCATCTAACTCTACATCTCAAAGAACTAGAAAGAGAGCAACAAGAAAAGCCCAGAGTGAGCAGAAGGAAGGAGATAATAAAGACTGGAGCAGAAATAAATGACATAGAGACCAAAAAAAAAATACATAAAATCAATGAAACCAATAGCTGGTTCTTTGAAAGGATCAACAAGATTGACAAACCTCTAGCCAGGCTCACCAAGAAGCAAAGAGAGAGGACCCAAATAAACAAAATCAGAAACGGTAGAGGTGAAATAACAACAGACCACACAGAAATACAAATGATTGTTAAAAAATACTATGGACAACTCTACTCCAACAAACTAGACAACCTGGAGGAAATGGACATATTCCTAGAAAAATACAACATTCCAAATCTCAATCAGGAAGAATCTAAAAATCTCAACAGGCCAATAACTATGGAAGAAATTGAAGCAGTCATCAAAAAGCTTCCAGCAAACAAAAGCCCAGGACCAGACGGCTTCACAGGGGAGTTTTACCAAACATTCAAGGAAGAACTAAAACCTATCCTCCTCAGACTACTACAAAAAATCCAAGAGGAAGGAACACTTCCAAGCTCATTCTATGAAGCCAGCATCACCCTAATACCAAAACCAGGTAAAGACAACGCAATGAAAGAGAATTACAGGCCAATATCCCTCATGAACATAGATGCCAAAATCCTCAACAAAATCTTAGCAAATCGGATCCAGCAGTACATCAGAAAGATCATACACCATGACCAAGTAGGATTTATCCCAGGGATGCAAGGATGGTACAATATCCACAAATCAATAAACGTGGTACATCACATAAACAAATTGAAAGAAAAAAACCACATAGTCATATCAATTGGTGCAGAAAAAGCATTTGACAAAATTCAACACCCATTTTTGATAAAAACTCTCAGCAAGGTGGGAGTAGAAGGATCATACCTCAACATAATAAAAGCCATATATGACAAACCCACAGCCAACATCATACTCAATGGACAAAAACTAACACCGTTTCCCCTAAGAACAGGAAGAAGACAGGGATGCCCACTCTCACCACTCCTGTTCAACATAGTACTGGAAGTATTAGCCATTGCAATTAGACAAGAAGAAGAAATAAAAGGCATCCAAATTGGAAAAGAGGAAGTAAAACTGTCCTTATTTGCAGATGACATGATATTATACATAAAAAACCCTAAAAACTCCATCAAAAAACTATTAGACTTAATAAATGAATTTGGCAATGTAGCAGGATACAAAGTTAATGCCAAGAAATCTATGGCATTTCTATACACCAATAGTGAACTTACAGAAAGAAAGACTAAAAAAACAATCCCATTTACCATCGCACCAAAAAAATTAAGATCCCTAGGAATAAACTTAAATAAAGAGGCAAAAGACCTTAACTAAAGAGGTAAAAAAAGAGGTAGAAAACTACAGGACGTTGAAAAAAGAGATAGAGGAAGACATAAACGGATGGAAGAACATACCATGTTCTTGGATTGGTAGAATTAACATCATCAAAATGTCCATACTACCCAAAGCAATCTATAAATTCAACGCACTTCCCATTAAAATACCAACGACATATTTCACAGACCTAAAACGAACTCTCCAAAAATTCATCTGGAATAAAAAATGACCCCGAATAGCTGCAGCAATCCTGAGAAAGAACAAAGTAGGTGGGATCTCAATATCAGATATCAAGCTGTATTACAAAGTCACTGTTCTCAAAACTGCCTGGTACTGGCACAAGAACAGGCATATAGATCAATGGAATAGAATAGAAAGCCCAGAAATCGGCCCGAACCAATATTCTCAATTAATATTTGACAAAGGAGGCAAGAGCATACAATGGAGTCAAGATAGTCTCTTCAGTAAATGGTCTTGGGAAAATTGGACAGATAGATGCAAAAAAGTGAAACTAGACAACCAACTTACACCATACACAAAAATAAACTCAACATGGATAAAGCATTTAAATGTACGATGGGAAACCATAAAAATACTAGAAGAATCCAAAGGCAACAAAATCTCAGACATATGCTGAAGCAATTTCTTCATCGATACAGATCCTAGGGCATTGGAAACTAAAGAGAAAATAAACAAATGGGACTACATCAAAATAAAAAGCTTCTGCACAGCAAAAGAAACAATCAACAAAACAACAAGAAAGCCCACTACATGGGAGAACATATTTTCCAATGTTATCACTGATAAGGGTTTAATCTTCAACATTTATAGGGAACTTATACAACTTAACAAAAGGAAGATAAACAATCCAATCAAAAAATGGGCAAAGGACCTAAATAGACACTTTTCAAAAGAGGACATTCAGAAAGCCAAGAGACATATGAAAACATGCTCAAAGTCACTAGTCATCTGAGAGATGCAAATCAAAACAACAATGAGGTACCATCTCATACCTGTCAGAATGGCTATCATCAACAAATCAACAAACGACAAGTGCTGGAGAGGATGTGGAGCAAAAGGAACACTCGTGCACTGCTGGTGGGAATGCAGACTGGTGCAGCCACTGTGGAAGACAGTATGGAGTTTCCTCAAAAAAATAAAAATGGAACTCCCATTTGACCCTGTGATCCCACTTCTAGGAATATATCCCAAGAAACCAGAAACACCAATCAGAAAGGATATATGCACCGCTATGTTCATAGCAGCACAATTCACCATAGCGAAGATCTGGAAACAGCCTAATTGCCCATCAGCAGATGAATGGATTAGAAAACTGTGGTACATCTACACGATGGAATACTATGCTGCTGTAAAAAAGAAGGAATTCTTACCATTTGCAATAGCATGGATGGAACTGGAGAGCATTATGCTAAGTGAAATAAGCCAGTCAATGAAGGAAAAATACCACATGATATCACTCATTTATGGATAATAAAGACCATTATAAACTTATGAACAAAATTAGATACAGAGGCAGAGCAGCCTCGAACAGACTGTCAAACTACAGCGGGAAGGCCAGGGAGGGTTGGGGGGCAGGAGGGGAGGGTAAGAGATTAACTGAAGGACTTGTATGCATGCATATAAGCATAACCAATGGACATAAGACACTGGGGGGTAGGGGAGGCCAGGGGATTGTCAAGGGTGGGGAAAAAGGAGACATATGTAATACTCTTTGTAATACTTTAAGCAATAAAACAAAACAAAAAAATGTTGATGGAATTAGAGCTATGAGATCCAGTTTACCCAGGGGCTAAGTTTGGTCTTGATGTATCCTGACAGTTCACAGCAGTGGGGAGAAAGCAAGTAAAAACAAGCTTCTGCATGTTTGTTCTCATGCTGACAAAGCCTTTGATAATTGACTGCGGTATTTGCTTTTTGCCTAGATGCTTAGGCATTCATATATTCATAAGCATAGCCTGTGTGTATATAAATATCTGCTGAAATGACTGTATACAAGTTATTCAAGTGCAAAGTTTAAAAGTGGGGATAATGTAAAAGATGGCAAATGTGTAATATGATAATCCACAAGACAAGCATTACCAGTCTATCCTGATTTCCCAATGTGTTCTCGCTGAAAGGCTGAAAGAGAAGTTCAGGCTCAGGGCACAGGACAATCAATATAAGGTTGAGGAACCATGATTAAAACATGTCAAGATCTAAAAGTTATTAAAGACAAATGATCCTTCATTGAAGATGTTTCCCTGAAATAGAATAAATTACAGTCCTGGGAGACGAGAAATCAGTTCTATAAAGTTCTTAGCTTACTAATTTTTTCAAGAAAACCTGACAACATTCAAAATGCCAAAATTTTTAGCCTTCCAGAAACATACTCACCTTTTATGCCTTTGGTTTTAAAGGAAACCCTCAAAGTGTATCTACTAATTTAATAAGAAAATTTGCTCTTTACTGTTCTAAAAATATAAAGAGGGTAAATTTTCAAAATGTATATAGCCGAAACCGGTTTGGCTCAGTGGATAGAGCGTCGGCTTGCGGACTGGGGGGTCCCGGGTTCGATTCCGGTCAAGGGCATGTACCTGGGTTGCGGGCACATCCCCGGTAGGAGATGTGCAGGAGGCGGCTGATCGGTGTTTCTCTCTCATCGATGTTTCTAACTCTCTATCTCTCTCCCTTCCTCTCTGTAAAAAATCAATAAAATATATTTTTAAAAAAATGTATATAAAATGTCATGACCTTTACAACAGTTGTTGTTGCAAGTATACATGAAGGATGACACGAAAATTTTTACTTTGATTTCTATGTTAATTTAAAAAATAATTCCCTTTTTAAAATCTATGTGATAATTCAAAAGGTGCCCATTGTATTTATAATTTATCACTTAGAAAAAGAGATTAAGTCACATCAAAATGAGCCTCAAATACTCTATCTCTCAATTTTGACCTAGTTAACAACTATTCACTTTATGTCTGAGGTAATTTCCCACTTCCACTCTTGCCCCCAATTTAAGTAAGTTTCCTTGAACTTTTTCTAAAAAAATGCTACAGATCCAACCTGCATCTGTATTTATGAAAATTGTGTAATTTCTGCTTCTCCACACTAGATTCTAAACTTCATCAGGGCAGGGATGATATCTTTCTTTCTCACCCTTGTATCCCCAGTCCAAATAGGTATTCCTCATATATTTTTTGAAAAAGTGAAGAAAGACTTTAAGGGGAAAGAACTAAATAGTAACTGATATTTACCATAAGTTGCTTAACTAGTTCTGATACCAGAGGGAGGATAATAGTGTACCTATGTTATAATATTCTGTACATATCTACTTTTTCCTATATCTCCCATCATTTTCAGGCCTACAGTTTCCCCAAGGAATGCAAGTGTTCATGCTAGAGATACAAAAAAAAAAAAAACCAAAACCATTTGGCACTGTCACCACTCCCTAACTTGCAACCAAAGATTCTACTCAAGCATCCAATTAAACTTTCCACACAATCCCAAAATGTCACCCCCCCCCCATTAGAGAAACAAAAAGAGAGAGTAAATTCCTTTTTCCAGGTCTTAGTACCTAACTGTTTCAATACAGATAGACTCCCACTAACTCTAGAAAGAACACAGAGACAATGTTCACCAACATCTAAAATAATGGAAAACAAGTTCTTGTTCTACTGCTTAGGAATATAAACTGGAAGAGTGATCTGTTAACAGATTTATGTAATTCATGTCTGGATATGTTTTTGACTAATGAAATGCCTTTTTCTGTAAAGCTTCCTACCCTTTCTCAACAAATAATTCTATTAAAAAGGAGTTGAATTAAATAGTAATAGGAACCTAATTTCCAATTTTGAATTATGTCCAGAAACTACTTTACCTATAAATGGCTAATATTATTTAGAATCCTTATGCACCACTTAGGCACATTTTGTCTAAAAAGCTGAGATGATTCTTTCTCCAAACCCATGAGATTAGATCCTATTAAAAGTAATCCACATTAGCATAATTAGAATATAATCTTATTTGGCCTATACACTGTTTGTTTGTTTATAACAACTTAGCTGTGTGTTTCTTTATTTTTTTTAATTTGTTTATTGATTAAGGTATTACATATGTGTCCTCATCCCCCCATTAGTATTTCTTTATTTCTGAAAAAAAGAGGGGGAAAAAACAACAGCAGAAAGATAAAAGGGCTAATCTAGAAAATATTGTATCTATCAGTCTCTCTGCCTTTACATTGAGCATCCAAAAGTGTGGCTTTTATTGCAGCTCATCTATGCACAGTAAATTAACAATAAAAGAGAAGATAGACATTATTTAATAAAGCAATTTAGCTACTGAAATTCTATCCTGTGAAGAGAGTCACATTTTGTCTTTTACCTAAATAATGATGCTCAGTCTTCTTACACCTTGAAACACTTCAGCTGGGGAGGAGAGGTGGAGAAAATGAGTCCACTTTGACGTCAGGTTTTGTGTCACTTGTAAGAGTCTGAGAGCTGTCAACAATCTTTCAAATGTCTCATGGTTACTCAGTGAAATATATGATTCTGGCCCACTCTAACAAAATATTAACTCTGCAGTCAGTTCAATATTGGTACTCCTTCCCCAAATAAAAATTCCCAATGTAATAATTCTTCAAACTGAAGTAAAAATATTTCAGATATGCTTGCTTAATGCTTTTCCTTCTGTAAATACGAGCAGAATAATCATGGCTTTATTTCTATGTCTATTATACCAGCTTTCTGACTACATTATCACTTGCTAAGAATACATACCTAAAATACTACAGCAAAATCTCCACAAAAGATATTGTAGTTACCGGGGGGGGGGGAGGAGTAGAGAGGAGCATGAGAAGAAAAGTTGATCAATTAATTTCATATAAACTGAAATATTTTTATTCACATCATAAATAGAAGTGTAGTGCTGGTAAAGACACAAGATGAGATTATCAGCTCTGAACTCAAATTTCTTCTCTTCCCACAAACCCACCCTCCAGACTCTGAAAATTGACCTCCACCACATGCATCTTTGTTTTCTCTACTTTTTTTATCAAAAGGAAGAAACCTTCTCCTACAAAAACCTGGCCTTCCCTTGTGCTCTCATTGATGCCACAGCCTGGTTCCTGTTCTAAGAATTAGTTTCTTTTCCTCCCCTCCGTCCCCTGCTTTTGACCTACAATACTCATGCCCTCACTTCTTCTGGTTTATCATATACTAGAGGCCCGGTGCACAAAAATTTGTGCACTCGGGGTTGGGAGAGGAGGTCCCTCAGCCTGGCCTGTGCCCTCTCACAGTCTGGGACCCATCAGGAGATAAGGACCTGCTGGTTTAGGCCTGCTCCCGGGTGGCAGAGGGCAGGCCTAATCCTAGGTGTAACCCCTGGTCGGGCTCAGAGCAGGGCCCATTGGGGAGTTGGGGCCCCGCCTCCTGTCATGCACAGAGCAGGGCGGATTGGGAGGTTGCCATGCCACCCTCAGTCATGCTCAGGGTAGGGCCGATTGGGGGGTTGGGGCACCACCCCCTGTCACACTCAAGGCAGGGTCCATAGGGAGGTCGCAGCGCCACTCCTGTCATGCACAGAGCAGGGCCGATCAGAGGGTTGGGGCTCCGCACTCTGTCACACTGATCCCGGTGCTGGGAAGCCTCGCTGCTCCGCTGATCCCAGGGCCAGGACGCCTCTCGGATCCCCTGATCTCTCGGCTCCCCTGATCCCTGGCCCGGAGGCCTCTCAGCTCTGCTGATCACCGGGCCAGGAGGCCTCTGGACTCCGCTGATCACCGGGGCCGGGAGGCCTCTCGGCTCCGCTGATCACCAGGGCGGGAGGCCTCTCGGCTCCGCTGATCACGGGGCCTCCGACTCCGCTGATCACCGGGCCGGGAGGCCTCTCGGCTCCGCTGATCACCGGGGCCGGGGGGCCTCTCGGCTCCGCTGATCACCGGGGCCGGGGGGCCTCTCGGCTCCGCTGATCACCGGGGCCGGGGGGCCTCTGGGCTCCGCTGATCACCGGGGCGGGGGGCCTCTCGGCTCCGCTGATCACCGGGGCCGGGGGGCCTCTCGGCTCCGCTGATCACCGGGGCCGGGGGGCCTCTCGGCTCCGCTGATCACCGGGGCCGGGGGGCCTCTGGGCTCCGCTGATCACCGGGGTCGGGGGGCCTCTCGGCTCCGCTGATCACCGGGGCCGGGGGGCCTCTCGGCTCCGCCATCTTGGCTGACAGTTAATTTGCATATCTTGCTGATTAGCCAATGAAAAAGGTATCGGTTGTATGCCAATTACCATTTTTCTCTTTTATTAGTATAGGATGAGTTCTCGCCTTCAAGCTTCTAGGAAGAGTTGTCTGTATTCTGACTTCACTTTCTTATCTACCTTTTCTCCAATTCACTAAAATCTGTCTTCTATCTTCAGCATACCACTGAAACTGCTCTTGTAAAAGATCGAATTACCAAGTCCAATCTGTTATTTTAAACCCTTGTGTCCTCTGTTCTCTCTGTAATATTTAACACCGATAGCTACACACTTCCTAATACTTCCTCCAACTTGTTTGCATGGCTCTCACCTCTGATTCTTTGGCCTGGCTCAGCATTCAGTGGCTTAGGATGGCTTCTCTTCTTCCATCTGCCCTGCATACAGTAGTGTCACCGAGGTTCAGTACCAGGCACTATTTTCTCCTACACATTCCTGGTAGGTCTCATTTTACACATGATGACAAGCAGCTAGAGACTTATGAATCCCAAATCTCAATCCAAACCTATCTCAAGAGAACTGGTTACCTGTCCACTGAGGCTAACTGAAGATATAATCAACTTTGCATTTTTAACTCCCTAAGGTACAGGATTTAAAATATATGCATATAATTCAAGTCATCAAATTTATAATGCTAAAGTATATATCACTATAACTGGAATAAATACTTCACCTACCCTGAAGAAGAGATTATTTTTTACTCCACCTAACATCATCAATTACTTTAACTTAAGGGAAACAGAAAATAAGAAATGTTTGGTGATGTGAGATAATACATAAAATTTAATAATTCAAGATAATTTTCTTCCAAATGCATTAAGTAGGAACACTCATTTGCATATTTTTCCAATTGCCATTTTCATCTTTCTTAAATTAGCCTTCATAATAAAACAGTATGTCTTTAATGTGTGTTAGTATAAATGCTTGCATTAATTAAAATGTCGTCAAAAGATCAGATTCTCTCTTGTGGATAATAGGGCTTCAGATGACTTCATTATCTAAAAATAACCAAACACAGTAGAGCTTGCTGCAACAAAAATTGATATGCAATATTCCACAAATATATTGTGCAGGAGTCTAAGATGTTGGTTATGCATTCTTGGCATAAATGAAGGCTGAGTGAATAATTTCTAGGCAGCATTATTTAGGTCAAACAGAAAATGTTACCAGCAGGAAGATGCTGGAAGCATTCAAGTTTTTTTAAAATGCAGATTTTTGTCCTGGCTGATTTCACTCAGAGGTTAGTGTCAGCCCACAGACTGAGGAATTATGGGTTTGATTGCTGGCCAAGGGCACATACCTCAATTGTGGGTTCAATCCCCACCTTGTTTGGAACGTATGCGGGAGGCAACCAATATTTGTGAGATCATCGATGTTTCTCTCTCTCTTTCTCTCCCCCCTTCTCCCTCCCTTCCACTCTGCCTGAAAAATCAATGGAAAAAATATCCTTGGGTGAGGATTTTTTTTAAATGCAGCTTTTGAATGTGGGCATTATTCTCAGTGAATCAATTCAAACATGCTTGCTTTGATTATATAATTATTATGATTTTTCTGCTAAAACTTCATTATATTATTCACAGATCTTGATGGCTCTTCCTTCAAAATATAGACAGAGTACAGTTACTCCTCACCCCTTCCTCCACTACAACCTTAGAACAAGCCAAATAATCGCTCTCTGATCTAAATTATTGCAATAGTTTACTAAATGATTTCCCTATTGACACCCTTACCACCCCTATAGGATATTCTTCACACAGCAGCTAGAGTATCTTTGGAAAACATAAATAGTAACATGTCACTTGTCTCCTCAAAACGCTTATCCTATCTAATAAAAGAGAAAAATGGTAATTGGCGTACGACGATACCCTTTTCATTGGCTAATCAGGGCTATATGCAAATTAACTGCCAACTATGATTGGCAGTTAACTGCCAACTATGATTGGCAGTTAACTGCCAACTAAGATGGCGGTTAATTTGCATATGTAGGCACAATGCAGGGAGGCGAAAGGGAAAGCAGGAAGAAGCCCCCTGCCACTGACAGTGATCGGAAACCCAGCGGGGAGCCCAGGGCCGCCTTTGCCCTGCCCCCCAGCCATGATCGGAGAATCAGGTGCCTTTGCCGCCCTGGCCAGTGATAGCAGGAAGTAGGGGTGGAGCCAGCGATGGGAGCTGGGCACGGTCGAAGCTGGCAGTCCCAGGAGCTAGGGGTCCCTTGCCTGGGCCTAAAGCGGAGCCCACGATCGCGGGGCCGCTGCAGCTGCGGGTCCCCGCTGCCTGGGCCGGACACCTAGGCCAGAGGCGTTAGGCCTGGGCAGGGCGGAGCCTGCAACCGCGGGGAGCTGGGGGTCCCCTGCCCAGGCTTGACACCTCTGCCGGAGGCCTCAGGCCTGGTCAAGGGGCCGATCCGGTGATTGGTGATTGGAGGGTGATGAGGGTCAACTCCTCTGGCCGAGGCATCAGGCCTGGGTGGGGGGCTGAGCCGGGGATTGGGGGGATATGATGGTCCCCTTGCCCAGGCCTGAAGCCTGGGTCAGAGGCGTCAGGCTTGGGCGGGGGGTGGAGCAAGCGATCAAAGGGAGATGGGGGTCCCCTGCCCAGGCATGATTCCTGGGCCAGAGGCCTCAGGCCTGGGCGGGGGCCAGAGCCAGTGATCAGGGTGAGATGGGGGTCCCCTGTCCAAGCCTGACACCTCTGGCGGAGGCATCAGGCCTGGGCAAGGGGCCGATCCTGCGATTGGAGGGTTATGGGGGTCAACGCCTGAGGGCTCCCAGTATGTGAGAGGGGGCAGGCTGGGCTGAGGGACACTCCCCCCCACACACACCCAGTGCACGAATTTCGTGCACCGGGCCCCTAGTCAACACTAATAAAAGAGAAAAATGGTAATTGGCGTATGAGCTACCCTTTTCATTGGCTAATCAGGGCTATATGCAAATTAACTGCCAACTAAGATTGGCAGTTAACTGCCAACAAGATGGCAGTTAATTTGCATATGTAGGCACAATGCAGGGAGGCGAAAGGGAAAGCAGGAAGAAGCCCCCTGCCACTGACAGTGATTGGAAACCCAGGGGGGAGCTAAGAGCTGGGGGGCAGGGCAAAGGCGGCCCAGGGGCCGCCTTTGCCCTGCCCCGCAGCCATGATCGGAGAATCAGGTGCCTTTGCCGCCCTGGCCAGTGATAGCAGGAAGTAGGGGTGGAGCCAGCGATGGGAGCTGGGCACGGTCGAAGCTGGCAGTCCCAGGAGCTAGGGGCCCCTTGCCTGGGCCTAAAGCGAAGCCCACGTTCGCGGGGCCGCTGTAGCTGCAGGTCCCCGCTGCCCGGCCGGACGCCTAGGCCAGAGGCGTTAGGCTGGGCAGGGGAGGAGCCTGCAACCATGGGGAGCTGGGGGTCCCCTGCCCAGGCTTGACACCTCTGCCGGAGGCATCAGGCCTGGTCAAGGGGCCGATCCGGTGATTGGTGATTGGAGGGTGATGAGGGTCAACTCCTCTGGCCGAGGCATCAGGCCTGGGTGGGGGGTGGAGCCGGGGATTGGGGGGATATGATGGTCCCCTTGCCCAGGCCTGAAGCCTGGGTCAGAGGCGTCAGGCTTGGGCGGGAGGTGGAGCAAGCAATCAGGGGGAGATGGGGGTCCCCTGTCCAAGCCTAACACCTCTGGTGGAGGCGTCAGTCCTGGGCAAGGGGCTGATCAGACGATCGGAGGGTGATGGGGGTCTACGCCTCTGGCCGAGGCATCAGGCCTGGGCAAGGGGCAGAGCCAGCAATCGGAGGGGTCTCGGGGTCCCCTGCCCAGGCCTGACGCCTGGGCCAAAGGCATCAGGCCTGGGCTGGGGGCAGAACCAGTGATGGAGGGAAATGAGGGTCCCCTGCTCAGGCCTGATGCCTCTGTCAGAGGCGTCAGGCCTGGGCAAGGGGCCGATCCTGCGATTGGAGGGTGATGGGGGTCAACGCCTGAGGGCTCCCAGTATGTGAGAGGGGGCAGGCTGGGCTGAGGGACACTCCCCCCCCCCCCCGACACCCAGTGCACGAATTTCGTGCACCGGGCCTCTAGTCTATATATATAAAAGCCTAAGCGACTGTTACGACCAAACAACCAGTCAACCAGTCACTATGATGTGCACTGACCTCCAGGGGGCAGACGCTCAATGTAGGAGCTGCCCCCTGGTGGTCAGTGTGCTCGCAGAGCCAACCTCCTGTGGCCCTCTCCCCTGCTGACCAACTTCCTACGGTCCCTCCTCCCTGCCAGCCAGCCACTCCCCCGCCCGATAGACCCCGATGGGGGGGACAATCAGCCAACTTCCCAGGGTCCCTCCTCCCGGCCAGCCGGCCCCCCTATAGGCCTTGATCACTGGCCAGGCCGAGGGACCCCACCTGTGCACGAATTCGTGCACTAGGCCTCTAGTTTAAAATAGAATCCAATGCCCTTACAACAGCATACAAGGCTCTACACATCTATGTTCCTCCTTGCCCCCAATCCATGTCACCTCCAGAGTTTTATATCTTACCACTCTCTCCCTAGATCCCTTTGCTCCAGCCTCATTCATTTCTCTCCTGTTCCTGTGACACACCAAGGATATGCTCTCCTAAGAACCATGGTTTTGACTAAAATGCTCTTTCTCAGACATAGCTAAATCTTCTCTATATTTCCTTCATCTTTCTGCAAACCCATGTTCAAATCCCAGCAGCACCCACCACCAGTTGTGTGATTCTGCCAGGTTGCTATCCTTTTTTCTATCCCAACCTCTTTTTCTGTAGAAATGAAAATACTACCACATACTCTAGCCTTTGCTCTTGAAGTTCTCTTTGCCCAATAACCACTGTGCCCAGATTTCTACTTAGGCCTACTTCATTTCCTTCAGTTCTCTGCTTATATTGTTTCCTTATCAGAAACCTTCTTTGATCATCCCACGTAAACTAGCACTTACAGCATCCCTTCTGCTCTCCATTTCTCTTTGCCCTGGTTTACTTTTCTTTAGAACACTTTTTACCACCTGCCATATTACATATTTACTCCTTTGTTTATGGTCCATCTTGCTCACTGGAACAAAAACTTCCCTTTTGATAAAGACTTATTTATTTTGTTCATTGCTATACACCAACATCTAGAATTGTACCTGACAAATACTAGAGCTTAACAAATCTATATTGGTTGAATAAATTAAAGAATGAATGAACATTCATTTCACTTAAGGTGAATTCATCCTGAAAAATTAATCAGAGATTATTACAGAAATGCTACAGAGTATGCAGCTGTAAAAAAAATAAGGATCTCTTACCCTTTGCAACAGCTTGGATGGACCTGGAGATTATTATGCTAAGTGAAATAAGCCTGTCAGAGAAAGCCAAATATTACATGATCTCACTTATATGTGGAATCTAAAAAACAAAATAGGTCCAGAGTCATGGGTGCATGGAACAGACTGACATATCTCAGGGGGAATAGGGTATGAGATGGAGGGAAGAGTTTAACCACAGAACTTATATGGATTTATGCATAGCCTATGGACACAAGCAGCAGTGCATTGAAGTCTGGCAAAGGGATGAAAATGGGGGAGCATCTGTAATATTATCAACAATAAAATTGTTTAAAAGTTTAAAAAAGACTCTAAGGGCATTTTAAGTAACTCTAATCTGTGATTTTAGATGGAAGACTTAGTCTAACTTGTTGGTTTTGAAAATAAAAACCTAAAGCCACAAGAGAAAACCAGAAAATTTAATGATTCATCATTACAGGCATCCTAATTCAGTTCATGTAAATATTGGGTGCAGTGGCGCAGCAACCTCAGCTTTTGATGGCAGGGGTTTCCTAAATCATAAATGATAATGAATATCATTTATATTCATTAGCCTCATCCCCACTTTGCAACATTATCTGTTAAAAAAATCATTAAAGCATCTTCTTTCCAAGTTCCTAAATGGTCATATAATCTCAAAATTATAGATTAAAAAATCAATAAATCATTACTTTTAGACAAAAGCTATGCTTGTGAGAGGAAAAAAAACAAATTTCCCTGCCATTTGACAAAAAGTGCATATTTTTAATCCTGGTTCTCTAACACATATGCTTATAATTATTAAATTCAATTACTTTAATCTATGACTATTTGCTGTTACAAAAGGTTGCATTTTTCTATGCTCATTTATTTCATTTATATTTTTTAATTTACCCATAAGAAAATAACTATTACAATAAAACACAGAAAGTACATGCTCTAATTTGCATCCATTGCTGGACTTAGTTTAAAGAGACTATATAATAGACCTCAATCAGTGGTTCTCAAACTTTAAGCGTGCACCAGAAATACCTACAGGGCTAGTCAAAACACACATTGCTGTGCCCCCATCTCTATCTAGATTTTCTGAATCAATAGATCTGAACTGAGAAGAATTTGTATTTTGAACAAAGTCCAAGGCAATTATCTAGAGACCACATTTTGAGAACTAGTGATGTACATAAGAGCATTAAACATCACTTCAGGACTTATCTTTCTAAGGTTTATTGTCATTGGATCTTAACTTTAATAGGCAGTTTAGTGCTGTGTATATTATAGTTTTCAGGAAATGCTGTTGAATCATCAATTCTGAAATTAGATGGAAAATAAATTGGGTTACAAATCTATCAGTTATTAAGTAATACATCTTTCCCTCTGGTTTGTCAACTGAGAAAATATTGGCCTAGGATTCAGCGATCATAGCACATGAAATGGTCTTTAGATGATGGACCTTTCTATCCAATAGCTTTTGTTCAGTGCACTTTTGTATATTGACAGTAACAAGCAGTCATCCTGGTACAGGCAATCAAATGGTAAAATGAAATGTACTTATTAAAACATCAATGAAATTGTGGATTCTAGAAAAATTTTACAAACAGCATTTTGAGTGATTTGGGAAACAGAGTTCATGACTTGATTTTTTAGTTTCAGTATAACATTAGGCTTGTGTTGCTAAAATCTGGAATGTCTATTACTTTGTTTTGACATTTATCTTTCACCCTGCATGATTATTTTAAGCAAGATGTTTCTCCTGTTTTCAACCCTATGGTGAGATATTTAAGTCCTTTCCCATAATTATAGTAGTTCTACCAAATTCTGAAAAATGGTTGAAATGTCATTGAAACTGGATGAAAATACTTGATTTTTTTTTCTTTTTCTTTATCAATATGTGGTGCTATTCATATGGCTCCCTCTGGTGACAAATGTGGAATGGAATGTTTATCTTTTTCAAAAAATACATATATAATATATAAGTATACATTTCTCTTCATGTAAAGTCAATGATTCTTTCTCTCCTGTCTGAAGTTTTCTTCTCCATCTTAGTTAATATTATCCATAATCTGATGTGACCATTGGAAGCTGTCAAAAATGATGAGATAATCAATATGGAGATAGATTGAATCTCTTTGTCAAAAATTAACCTGGGAAATTATGTCTCATAGTTTATGCACCCTTTTAACATTCAAACAAGAATATAAAAATACTAAAATAATTAATTTTTTAATGAATCCCAAAATTCAACAAATTTCCTAAAAGAGTCCATTCATAGTCATATATAAACTTAGTCTAAGAAAAACTAAGTATCAACATCTAAAAAATACCCTCAGAGCTCCATACAAATATGATATAGTCCTGTGGTCGGCAAACTGCGGCTCGCGAGCCACATAAGGCTCTTTGGCCCCTTGAGTGTGGCTCTTCCTAAGCCTTAGGAGTACCCTAATTAAGTTAATAACAATGTACCTACCTATATAGTTTAAGTTTTAAAAATTTGGCTCTCAAAAGAAATTTCAATCGTTGTACAGTTGATATTTGGCTCTGTTGACTAATGAGTTTGCCAACCACTGAATAGTCATTCAGAGATTAATTTGGATACTACCTCTATCACCAGATAGTTGGATGGATAGTTAACCTCAACTAGGTTGCCTAATCTCTGTGAGTCACTGTTTTCACATTCATAACATGGAATAATGTTTACTTTATGAAACTGTTTTAAGGGTTAAACAAGACAATGTATTTAAAGACTTAACAACTGAGGTAGAATGATGTGGCACAGATCACTAAAATGAAGAACAGCACTCACGTTGAAACTTCCCAAGTGATAGTCATGCAAAAGCATGTGGAATCTTAAGTGTGGAATCTTAATATTCTAAAATACCACATCTAATTGCAATGGTGAAATAGAAGAGGACTTCCCCTTCCATTCAAATTTACCCATATTTCAATTGATCAAGTCAGTACACCAAAGCTTACTGCTGAGTAAAGACATTATGTGGAGCCCTAACGATTTTGGCTCAATGGATAGAGCGTCGGCCTGAGGACTCAAGGGTCCCAGGTTCAATTCCAGTCAAGGGCATGTACCTTGGTTGTAGGCACATACCCAGTAGGGAGTGTGCAGGAGGCAGCTGATCGATGTTTCTAACTCTCTATCCCTCTTCCTTCCTCTCTGTAAGAAATCAATATTTTTTTTAAAAAAGATATTATGTGGTTATATGGGGAAATAAATCTTTCTTTTTCCAAGAAAAATATTTAATAACAGTAAATGTATTAATATAAAAGAAGAAGGGTTGTAAAGGTATTTTAATATCTTCTGATAAAAAGCATCTTGCATTTGTTTAACAAAATAACTGGGCTATAGAACATAAAAAAAGTAATTATGACTTAAATGATGCCTGTGTGCACATCTATTTTAACAGTTTTGATTGGTCAGTTAAAATAAGTTATTTGGCAGCTCTGCCTATAAGATATGTGGGTAACTTCATCTCTGTACATTTTTATCTCCTCACCTATAAAAACAGGATTTTAAAAGTTCTATACTGATCCTGAATAACCAAGTAAAGACGAGTTAGAGAGAAGCCTTATAACCAAGGATTAAAAGAGGAGGTCACATCAAGAATGGTAGGAGAGGGGGGTAACGTGTTACATACGTGACACATATGTAAAAACTTAACAATAAAAAATTTTTTAAAAAAAGAATGGTAGGAGATGCAGAGGTGTAGGAGGACTGGCTGGGTACTCATGGGCAGCAGCTGAAGTTCTGGAGAGATATATCAACTATACCTCTAAGGAGTGTGGGGTATAAAGCCAGGCTCCCCAGCCCAGAGCACCAGAATTGGGAAAGACACCCACATAACATTGGACTCTTAAAAGCAGGAGGGTTTCTGCCACCAGGGAGAGACAGCTAAAAACACAAGAACCCTAATAAAGGGCCAATGTACAAAAATTTGTTCCCAGGCACTCACTGTGGGCTCCAGCGGAGGATGGGCAGAACGGACTAGAGCTTCATGAGGAGAGTCTGGGGTTGGTGGCTCTTGGGGGAGAAAGCTAAGAGGTCAGCTACCAGGATCCCTGTGCTGAGTCTTTCCTCTATACTGCAGAAGCCATCTTCTCAGGCATAGCATAACCCTCCATGAAATATCAGCCTGGGGGGAAGCCATAGTAGATCTACCTAATACATAGAAACAAACAGGCAGCCAAAATATGGAGACAAAGAAACAGGTTCCAAATAAAAGAACAAGATAATTCTCCAGAAGAAGAGCTATATGAAACAGAGGTAAGCAATTTATCAGATATAGAGTTCAAAGTAATGATTATAAAGATGCTCAACAGAATGAAAAAGGACATAGAAACTATAAAAAAGAACCAATCAGAAATGAAGAATGCCATATCTGAAATATAGAATACATTGGAAGGAATAAACAATAGGCTTGATGAAGCAGAGGTTTGAATCAACAATTTGGAAAGCAAGGAAGGAAAAAAAACCCCATCAAAGCAGCAAAAAGACTTTAAAAATGAAGATACTTTAAGGCAGCGGTTGCCAACCAGTGGTCTGCGGACCACTGGTGGTCCATGAGGTCCAAAAGGTTGGCGACCACTGGTTTAAGGAAACCTTTGGAGCAGTAGTTGCCAACTGGTGGTCTGCGGACCACTGGTGGTCTGTGAGGTCCAAAAGGTTGGTGATCACTGGTTTAAGGGACTTTTGGGACAACATAAAGGGTAACAAAATTCACATCATAGGGGTACCAGAAGAGGAAAACAGAGAGCAAGGGATTAAGAACATATTTAAAGAAAATATGACTGAAAACTTCCCTAACCTGGTGAAGAAAAATAATATACAAGTCCAGCAGGTGCAGAGAGTCGCAGACAGGAAGAACTCAAAGAGACAGATCATAATTAAAATGGCAAAAGTTAAAACAGAGAGAGAATCTTAAAAGCTACAAGAGAAAGGCAGTCAGTTACCTACACGGTAACTCCCATAAAACTGTCAGCTGATTTCTCAACAGAAACATTTCAGACCAGAAGGGACTGGAGTGATATAGTCAAAGTGATGAAAAACAAGGTTATACAACCAAGGCTATTTTACCCAGCAAGGCTATCATTTAAACTTGAAGGAGAAATAAAGAGCTTCCCAGACAAGAAAAAACTAATGGAGTTTGTTACCACCAAACCAGTACTATGAAAAATGTTCAAAGGCTTGCTCTAAGAAGTAGAAAAAGAAGGAGGAGAAGGAGGAGGAAGAGGAGGAGAAGAAAACCAGAGGGACATTGTTAAAAAAAAATTGTATCTATCAATAATCATTTTAATGTAAATGGTTTAAATGTTCCAATCAAAGGACATAAGGTAGCTATATGGATTTAAAATAAAAAGACCCATGTATATGCTGTCTTTAAGAGACCCACCTCAGAATGAAAGTTACACACAGACTAAACGTAAAGGGATTGAAAAAGACATTTCATGCAAGTAGGAAGGGAGAAAAACCTGGGGTAGCAATACTTATATCTGACAAAAGACTTTAAAACCATGGCTATAGTAAGAGACAAAGAAAGACGCTACATAATTACAAAGAGATCAAATGAACAAGAGTATATAACCCTGTATACATTTATGATTTATGATAGGGGCACCTAAATATGTAAAGAAAATCTTTTTGTAATTTACATATATATTTATATATTATAAGTAATATATATATACATATATATGTATATATATGTATATATGTATATATATGTGTATATATGTATATATATGTATATATATACATGTATATATATTGATTTGAGAGCAGAAGGGAGAGGGAGAAAGAAATAGAAACATCAATGATGAGGGAGAATCATGAGATCAGCTGCCTCCTGCACACCCCTTACTAGGGATTGAGCCTGCAACCTGGGCATGTGCCCTGACAAGGAATAAAACTGTGACTTCTTGGTTCATAGGTCGACATTCAACCACTAAACCAAACTGGCCGGGCTCTAAAGCAAATAGTGATGGATGTAAAGGGAGTGATTGAGAGTAATACAGTTATAGTAAGGGATTTTAATATCCTGCTGACATCAATGGATAAATCTTCAAGATAGATAATCAACAAGGAAATGGCAGCTTTAATGACACACTAGATCAGATGGATTTAATTTATATCTGCAGAGCATTTTAACACAAAGCAGCAGAATATACATGCTTTCAAATATACATGGAACATTTTCTAGGATAGACTACATGTTAGAACACAAAACAAGGCTAAATAAATTTAAGAAGATTGAAATCATATCAAGCATCTACTCTAACCACAATGCTATGAAACTTGAAATCAATAGTAAGACGAAAACTGAAAAACATCTGTCAGAATGACTATCATCAATAAATCAACAAACAATAAATGTTGGGGAAGATGTAGAGAAAAGGGAACCTTTTTGCACTGTTGGTGGGAATGCAGACCGGGGCAGTCACTATGGAAAGCAGTATGGAGTAACCTCAAGAAATAAAAAATGGAACTGCCTTATTACCCAGAAATTCCATTTCTGGGAATTTATCCAAAGAAGCCCAAAACACTCATTCAAAAGTATATAAGCACCCTTATGTCCATTGCAGCATTATTTATTGCCAGGAGCCAGTCCACCCTTGCTGTTTCAAGGGACCTGGCATATATGGCATACTGTTCTTAATATGTTTGCTCACCTTCTTGGCACTATGTGTTTTAACCAAGGTCGCCTCTCTGAGAAAGGTTGAATCCCCAGGTAGGGATTTTCCCCTGAAGTTAGGGAGGGAATAAAACCCCTTATCTAAGTGCCAGGTGGGTAATTAATCACTTTAACTATGAACAATCATGCTTAAGCTACATAATCTTTACTCCCTGGAATGGAGATAAGAAACGCACTAACCTTTGGAATAGAGATTGATAGGATTGGAATCAACTGGTATAAATACAGATGTAACAAGACAACAGGACACAGAACCTAGAGACAGAACCTAGCGAGAGAACATGGCAAAAGATCCTGGACAGAAACTGGCCACAGAACCTAGAGACAGAACCTAGCGAGAGAACCTAGCTGAAGAGCCTAGAGACAGAACCTGGCTACAGAACCTGGATAGAACATGGCAAGAGAACCTGACTAGAACCTGGTGACTGAACCTGGCTGGAGAACCTGGCTGGAGAACCTAGCGAGGGAACATGGCTACAGAACCTTGCTGGAGAACCTGGAGAACCTGGCTGGAGAACCTAGCAAGAGAACATGGACACAGAACCTGGATGGAAATCCTAACCAGAACTTTGCTGGAGATCCTAACCAGAACCTGGCTAGAGATCCTGGCTAGGTTGCTGATCAACTGAACACTGCCTCTGTGTCGTTCCTTCTTCGCTGACTCCGTCCACACCTTTGGGGACCCCTGGACCTGCTGGGGTTGGACCCCAGCAATTTATAATAGCCAAGATTTGGAAGCAGCTCAAGTGTCCATCCGTAGATGAGTGATAAAACAGCTATGGTACATTTACACAATGAAATACTCCCTGGCTGTAAAAAGGAAGAAAATTGTACCCTTTGCAGTAGCATATATGGACCTGGAGAACATTTTGCTTAGTGAAATAAGTCAGTCAGAGAAAGACAAATACCATATGATTTCACTCATATGTGGAACTTAATGAACAAACAACTGTCAAGCAAAATAGAGCCAGACTCATAGATAGAGAGCAGGCAGACAGCTCTGTTATCAGTGAGGGAGGGGAATGTTGGGGTAGTTGGAGGGACTGAGCAAAAAACAACAGAGAAAGAACTCATGGACATGGATAACAGTGTGGGAATGGGTGGAGTTGGAAGAGGGTATGTGAGGATAAATGGTGATGGAAAAATAAAAGTACTGCCAAAAAATAATAATAATAAAATAAGTTATTTATCCACATTTTTTATCATTTTAAGGTTGTGTTATTAATTTTAGCTAATTATACATACAGGGTAGGACAAAAGTAGGTTTATAGCTGTGAGCATGCAAAAACAGATTTGTTTTTAAATCATTATTTATTAATTACTAGAGGCCCAGTGCACAAAAATTTGTGCATGGGGCGGGGTCCCTCAGCCCTGTCTGTGCCCTCTCTCAGTCTGGGACCCCTCAGGGGATGACCACCTGCTGGCTTAGGCCTGCTCCCCGGGGGATTGGGCCTAAGCTGGCAATTGGACATCCCTCTGGAAGCCCGGCAGCCCTCAGGGGATGTCCACTTGCCAGCGGGGAGCAGACCTAAGCTGCAGTCGGACATCCTTAGCACTGCTGAGGAGGCAGGAGAGGCTCCCACCACCACTGATGTACTGGCAGCCATCAGCCTGGCTTGTGGCTGAGCAGAGCTCCCCCATGTGGGGGTGCACTGACCACCAGAGGGCAGCTCCTGCATTGAGCGTCTGCCCCCTGGTGGTCAGTGTGTCATAGTGACCAGTCATTCCCAGTCTTTCTGCTGTTAGGGTCAGTTTGCATATTACCGTTTTACTATATAGGATAGAGGCCTGGTGGGGGCTGGCTGGTTTGCCCTGAAGTGTGTTCCAAATCAGGGTGGGGGTCCTGCTGGGGTGCCTGGCCAGCCTGGGTGAGGGGCTGATGGCTGTTTGTAGCTGGTCACACCACCTTCAGGGTGGGGTCCCCATTGGGGTGCCTGGCCAGTCTGGGTGAGGGGCTAAGGGCCGTTTTCAGGTTGGCCTGAGACTGAAGCTCCCAGCCTCTCCTTTTCTTTCTTTTTTTTTTTATTCTGGAATTTATTTACCTTCTATAATTGAAACTTTGTTGCCATCACTGGAGCTGAGAGCCGGCTCCTGCTCGCTCCAGCTCCGTGGCCACAGCCGGCTGAAAGCAGGTATCTGGGGTTTGTTTAGCTTCTATAATTGAAACTTTGTTGCTTTCAGAGCTCAAAGCTGGGCCGCGGCAGTCAGGGAACCTTGGCTTCCTCCATCACTGGAGCAAGCAAGCCTCCTGCTCGCTTCAGCTGAGTGGCTGCCGGCCGCCATCTTGGTTGGGTTAATTTGTATATCGTGCTGATTAGCCAATGAGAGGTGTGGCAAAGGTATGGTTAATTACCATGTTTGTCTATTATTAGATAGGATTGTTTTATGTGCCATATGAACAATTGTAAACCCTCGTTTGCCCCACCCTATATACATAGCTACAGGTGTGTATGTTTAAAGATTTTGTTGCTGAGGTTAATGGTTGCAAATCTCATTTATAAAGTTCGACATTTTGCATTATTGATTAAACTTCCTTCCTGGAAGAAGTGATGTTAATATAGATTGGTCAAGAACAAGAGCACCAACCACAGTGGGCCATTGTGCAAGGGGCATGGTCCATTTTTCATCTGGGATTCCATTTCTTGAGAATCCCATTTTGTCTATTTGGGTGTCTGCCAATGCTGCTAAAGTAAGAGTAACTAAGTTTGTCCTCAGGCCCCCATTACTTTCTTGAGCTGTTGTTTTTGCTTCTTCCCCTAGCAATGGCTCTTTGTTGTTGTTGTTGTTGCTCAATTAGAGACATAGCATCCAAGATTTCAGTATAAATTTAGAAGGAATAAAACTTACTTGGCCTACTTTGCCTCCAGCCCAATTCAAGCCAAATGTCAGCCAGTAATAAGAGGGTCCTTTGCCTGACCTAGTCTCTGTGCAGATATTCCCCTTGGAAAGCTTGTGAAAGGGATTAAAGGCGTTCCTGTGTTTCTGTACAGTATACAGATTATTGGGAAGAAGGAGAAAAGAATAGGCAGAAATAGACGTCTATGCTTTTGAAACCAATATATGCAAATTAGTTAATATTATCAAATAACTTCACAGTAATAAAATCAGTTTCCCAGAGTTAATAATTTCTGAATCTCTCAAAAATTGTAGGTAGCCAGTCCACTGGCAAAACATATGAGAAGAAATTATTAATAGTAACTTACATCTTTTATATATATTCAATTATATATTCAATGGCAGGATCATTTCTGATTCCTCCTCTTTACTGTACCATACATTTATTCACCAAGTCATTTTGTCTTATCTGTCTTCAAAAGATCTCTCAAGCCTGGCTGGCATGCCTCAGTGATTGAGCGTCAACTTTTGAACCAGGAGGTCATGGTTTAATTCCCGGTCAGGGCACATGCCTGGATTGTGACTTGATCCCCAGAATGGGGGGTGCAGGAGGCTGACAATCAGTGATTCTCCCTCATCTTTGATGTTTCTATCTCTCTCTCCCTTTCCCTTCCTCTCTGAAATAAATAAGTATTTTTTAAAAAAATCTCTCAATGTATTATCTATAGAAATTATCATCAGCAACTGCTCCCTCTTCTGCACTCTATCTCACACAGAATCCTTTCACTTATGCCATTTTACAATTTTCCACACAAATCTACTCTCACTGTCCTCTTGCGCACATCAAAGCCCCAACAGGAAACAGATGGTAATAATTTGGGGAGAGTTTAAATGTGAGAATACAGTCGTGTGCCACTTAGCCACAGGGAGATGGTCTGAGAAATATGTCACTAGGTGATTTTATTGTTGTGTGAACATCATAGAGTGTACTTAAACAAGCCTAGATGATATAACCTACCAAACACCTAAGCTCTATGGTATACCACCATCGCATATGCAGTATTGACCAAAATGTTGTTTTGTGGTGCATAACTGTATTTACAAAGGTATGAGCAGGGCTGAAGTCAATCATAGAGTGCCCTGGGAGCCACCACAACTAAGCCAAAAGGGGCAAAAGTAAGCGAGTGATTACGAGACCCAGAGAAGAGAACCAGACCGTATAGGACTGCCAGACAAGCCGTAGCCTCTGCCAGAGGGAGGCAGTCAAACTGCAGTGGTCAAAGTGGACAGCATCGGGGGTGTTGCAGGGAATCAGTATCTCAACCTCACACTTCTCCTTCCCTCAGTTCCCCTACAGCTATCTCCCACTGGCCATATTAATGGAAGCTGGAGGGCAACGTTGATACAGTCTACATAGGGCATCAACCTAAGGACCAGTGTAACGGTGAGAAATGTAAAGAGGCGATCTGGAGATGCAACAAAAGAATTCAAATTTATCCTTTGGTATCATAATTTAACTACAAGGATCATCAGCTCCTTCCTGGATTATTGCAATATCCTCCTAACTGGTCCTTGCCTCTATTCTTGCCTCCTTCCAGACTATTCTCCACACTAGACAGGATGATTTTATTAAAAGTGCCAATATGATCATGTCACTTTCCTACCTAAAGCCATTCAATAACTCCCCATTGCTCTTGGGACAAATTTTGAACTAAAAGACAAATGTTAAGAAACATGTGTTTTACAAGGCCTTTAATAATCTAGCCCTTGAAGATATTTCTAGTCTTATTATTTACTGTTTCCTTTGTCACACTCTACACAAATTGAAGGTAATACAGGTCTAATATGACATGTTCAACTTCTGATCCATCTGCATGGTGATCCTTTTGTCTAAGTGCCTTTTGCCACTCTCTGCTGATTTAGTTCTTTAGTACTAACTTCCGAATGCCCCCTCCCATAGGAAGTTTTGTGTCTTCCTGCAACCCAGGTATAGCACTAATAATATTTGATGAGGGAGCCAAGAATACCTAAGGGGGAAGGATAGATTCTTTAACAGAAAGTATTGGGAAAACTGGAGAAACACATGCAGAAGGATGAAATTGGACCCCTATCTCACACCACTCTCAAAAATTAACTCAAAATGGATCAAATATTCAAACCCAAGACTTAATACTATAAAACTCCTAGACGAAAACATAGGAAAGAAACTCATCAATATCATGATTGCCAAAGGTTTTTTTTTTAACATAGTGCCAAAAGCACAAACAACAAAAGCAAAAATCAACAAATGGAACTACAGCAAACTTAAAAGCTTCTGCATGGTGAAAGATATAATCAAAAAAATGAAATGAAAGCCTACAGAATGGGAGAATTTATTATGTTATTTTAATCGCCTCTTTACTTCAATATTTCCCCCTAGAGAATATAGCCTACTTGAGTTCAAAGGAGTATATTATCCATCATTATCACCCCAGCCTCAACCCGGGCCTGACAGCATGTGGAACCTAGGAAATTTTTACTGAATAAATAAATAAACTAAAAGAAAAATGTCCAATCCCTTCATCATGACTTCCAGACTCTCCATGACCTACCGGACATTATCTAATCACCTTCACCTCATATTACCCTATTCTCACCCTGTTCCTTCTTCATCATGAACTCATCTGTCTAATCATTTTTCCTCCCTAGGAAGGAAGTTAAAGGTCCCTTTCCTTCTTTACCCCCTTTCCTAAAAATGGGTTAGTATGTAGGCATTGCATTCCATCGCAATTAGACTATAGTATAAGAGGGTAGAAAAGGGACTGAAAGATTACACAAATGTAAAGATAGTCCTTTGGGGATTTTTTTTTTCCTTCAAACACACTGAAAACATAAGGCAGGCCCCTAACCTGCCTCTGTGTTTCCATGCAAGTAGGAAGATAGGCCTGGAAGTCCTATTTTCCCCCAACCACACCTGGGCATTATGACAAATTCTTGGTCTCCTTACACTCTTGTGTTTCATCCTGTTGCATAGGCTCACAACCACTTTGGAGTGGCAGGTAATCTTGAGTCCAGCTTCCTAGGGTCTAGCTCACTGGATATTGAGGTTTAATGTGAAAGCCTCCATTTTTAATCAAAGGTTACCTTATCTTGCTTCCTATGTGTGAATTGCTCTCCTGGGGCTCTCAAGGGTAAGAAATTTCAAGATTCAGATATTTTTCTATACTAAAAAAAAAAATAAGATGTTTTTAGTTTTCTAAGTTGTTGCTGTTTAAGTTTTCTTTAATTTTAAATTATTTTTAAAATACCATATGCAGAGGAGCATTTGAGATCTTGCTTCCTGGCAATTGTCAGTTTAGTCTCAAATAAACTCATAAAAATACCATACCCATATAGTAAAATACACAAAACTCTAAAGTGAGTCAAGTAAATGTCCCTCTTTCCCATGTTCTATCTCCTGTGAATTAGAAGAAGTGTCTGTTAATTATATTTTACTGTTATAATAATATCACCCCTGAGTCTCAGAACTGGACTGCCATTACAGGGTATTCTGGAAGCAGACAGCATGTGGGCAGACAAGCAGGTAGCCTAAGACAGGTAATCAAAGGTAGCAAATGTCTACCTTTGATTTGGGAAATAGTTTCATCCCCGGATATGGGGTATGAGGCTGACAGAGCACAGTAATAAACAGGATAGGAGAGATTGGTTGGTTCTACAGCAACAATAGATCCAGAATAGTAAGTGTAGGAGTCCAAAACTAGACCAACTATAGAAATGGACTAAACCTGAATCTTACTTCAACCAGCCAACTACTCATTAAATTCCCATAGGTCAGAAATATGATTCTTTCCAGACCATAAGTGGGTGCTAAGATATGTTTCAGAGGCTGGAAAATCATGTAGAAGAAAGACAGGCAGAGAACATTATGATAATATTCATTTTTGCACTGACATATGGTTTCTATAGAATTTCGTTTTTTCATGTGTTTGTCTTATCTATCAATTATACTATGAACACCTTGAAGTTATGTACCAGGGTTTTCCCTATATTTGTACTCAATAATAAATTATAAATTTACCTAATTTCTGTGTACCAACCATGCTATTAAGCTATGTGCAATTTTACATATCAAAAAGTTTACCTTTTCAATAGAAGTTTACCTTCTGAAGTGGAATACTTCCCCCCAAACTTAAAAGTGCTTCTGAAAATTAAACAAAATTATTTTTCTTGTATACGCACACTCTGCCTAAAAGCAATCAGATTACTTTGTTTTTATTCAAGCACTGGAATAAAACTGAACCCCTAATTTTTACTTTGGATCAAAATGCCAAAGTGTAAGTAAGTGAGTGTTTAGAGTTTTAAAAAAATAAATTCTTGGAGGTCCAGTATGATTAATATCTGATTGTTCACAAAATTAGGCATCCTTTTCTGGGGTTGTTATGTGATTGGATATATGAGAACAGTCTGATATCATATCAACATCAATGGAACCAATTAGACCCCACACAAGAAAACCTTCCATGAAGCCTGAAATACTTGCCAGGTGTACTGCCTCCTTCAGAGGAACATGAGTCTTACTATGTAATTATTAGGAGTTATACTCAATGATACAGTCATGGTACTATAACCCATTATTTCTCTGACCTCATCTATTACTCTTCTCTCTGGCCCATTACACTCCAGCCTCAAACAGGCCAGACATGCCTTAAGAAAGCTTTTAAGGCCTTAATATATCTAAGGCCTTCAGATGGCCGCATGGCTAATTCCTTCCAGCTCACTTCCTTCATGCCACCTTCATGGAACCACCTTCCCTGACCATATAGAGCAGCGGTTCTCAACCTGTGGGTCGTGACCCCTTTGGCGGTTGAACGACCCTTTCACAGGGGTCGCCTAAGACCATCCTGCATATCAGATATTTACATTATGATTCATAACAGTAGCAACATTACAGTTATGAAGTAGCAACGAAAATAATTTTATGGTTGGGTCACAACATGAGGAACTGTATTTAAAGGGCCAGAAGGTTGAGAACCACTGATATAGAGCAATTTATTCTTTTGTGGCACTAACTCCAAAAGTGAATAATATTATTTACTTTTTATAATGATCATTATTTACTTTTTTTGTCTTAACTGAAAGTTCTGTGAAGCCAGGGACTTTTTGTTCCCCACTGTCTATTTAACAAATAACAATTCAGTACCAACTATGTGCCAAGCACCATTTTAAGGGACACAATTGTGTAAAAAGTTTACATTATACAAAATAAGCCAGCCAGAGAAAGATAAGCACCACATGATCTCACTCATACGTGGAATCTAATGAACAAAATAAATTTATGAACAAAAATAGGTCCAGAGACATAGAAGCATGAACAGACTGTCAAACCTCAGAGGGAAGGCAGGGGAGGATGGGTAAGAGGGAAGAGATCAACCAATGACCTTGTATGCATATATGCATAACCTATGGTCACAGACAATAGGATGGTGAAGGCCTGGGGTGGGGGACAGGCTAGAGAGATCAATGGGGGGGAGTGGACATATGTAATACTTTCAACAATAAAGATATTTTTAAAAACAATATTGCATTGTGATTTAAATTTGTTTAAAAAAGAGTTTACATTATAAAGGAGTGTATGGGAGACAGACAGTAAAAAAGTAAAATAACATGTTACATGATATTTCAGATGATAGCCAACACTTTGAAGAAAATTCAACAGGGAAATATGATAAAGACTGACTAAAAGTTGACAGGTGGAGTTAAACTGGCTGGTCAGGAAAGGCCTCTCCAAGAAAGTAACACTGAGTTGAGGTGGGAATTATATGATAGAGGCAGCCATGTGAGGGCCTGGTGGCTGAGCACTACAGGAAGAGGAAGCACAATGTACAAAAGACCTACAGAGGTAAATTTTTGACACAAAGGGACATAAGAAAGTCCATTGTGTCTATGGGTTTGTGAATAACAGGGTAAGATTAAATGGGACTGGCTGACAGGGTCAGATCATCAGGCATTGTGGATGATGCTACAACCTTTTGTGTGAAAAATAGATGAGAGGAGAGCAAGAGTAGAACCAGCAGGGAGGTTTGTCCTGATAGGTATGAAATAACAGTGATTTAGATCAGGGTACGTGTAGTTTGGATAGAAAGAAGTGGAAGGAATGGAGATATATGATATGCCCAGATTTCAAGATCCCCAAGGAAACCACACCAGGGAACTAGCCAGTCCGATGCAAAAGCAGAGGGTCCTTTATTGAGCTAGCTAACTCGACCCTGCCTTCTGGCCGACACAGCGACCGGAAGCAGAGTGCCACCCGTGAGAAAATCAGGGCTTTAATAGGGGGTGGAGTGAGGGGAGGGGAGCTGACTGTGGGCTCTGCCGATTGGCCAGGCACAAGTCAGGTCTTGTTACACAGGATGTAGTCATCTCTATGGCGCGCATGTCCCTTGACTGTCATTGGTTAGTTTAAAGAAATCCTGGCTTCCGGGAAGAAGGTACTTTCCTGAGCACATGGCGGCTGCCCCAACATGGAGGATCCGGGGTAAGATGGAGGACATAGCCCTCGCCCTTTCATTCCCCCCTTGTCTTGGAACTTCTGGCTCAATCATGAGACGGACTGCATTTTTATTTCACCGTTGCTAGAGGCCCGTAGTGGGCACACAGAACTATCAACTGAACTATTCCTATACACTTAACAAATGGTCCAGTGGAAGGGAAAGAAACCATTTTAGCTTTAACAACTTCTATTGAAATAGGATTTTTCTTCTTAAAATTCCTCCATGACTATCAAAAAAAAAACAAAAAACAAATCAAGATTAATTTATCTACTGTCCTGATGTTTGCATAAACACAACAAGAATGGTAACTGACTACCTTTGCTGGAATTTCATGGTTGAATCTAAATGTGCCCCATAGGGCCAGGTAGCCAAGCCATCCAGCTGCCATCAGGCCTGCCTGTGGTATCTGCTGAGTTAGGTGAATCCTTCACCTGTAGCAACTACACCTGAGCCCACGCTCCAGGCTTTAAGGCCCATCTCAGTAGCCCTACTACTCGTTGCGGCCCAGAGTGTGTGGGGGTTGTGCAGGGATACAGAGGCATCTTTACTGCTCCCCTTCTACTCCTACCAACCGCCAGTGATGGTAGGGCATGGACCTGACGCTTTAGCGCCAGCCATCTTCAGGGCTCCCAAGCAAGACACTTTTACTGGCTTCAAGTCTTTAGAGCTCAGACAGGGCTCTTTAAAACATGATACTCCAATCAAAGTTTTCCGTTAACAAAACCATTATTAGGAACCAGTCTTACTGGATCTATGCAAAGAAAATGCATTGCCATGATTTACTTAGCATTGCCAGATTTCGGAGGAATTACATAAGGAGAAAACCATATTGATCTACTCTAAGATTTTCTGACTTTCCTTGCTAATTCCTTTTCCTGGATTTAAAACAAAACAGTAACTATTGGCATTAAACTTTCTTTCTATGCATAATCATGCTTTAGATCTTTTATTCTAAACAGGCCTTTCCCAGCTTTACTACCCCTGACATGGGCATGATGACTCAGGCCTGCAAGCAGTACATAGGCTGCCAACTGTCAACTGTCTTTCAACAGAGACCAAAACCTGATGAGCACCCTTTCCTGCCCAGTTGGGCACCTGCCCTCTTGGCAGCTAGATACCCTTTACTTTTGGGGGTCACCCCACACAGTTCCCTTCCAGGACAGCCAACACACACTCAAACCTGCAAGAGAATTAAAGGTCAATGTAACATATTAATACAATGAAACATAATATTGGCATCATGGCCGCTTCAGGCAGCCAAATCTTCTACTAAACATGTGATCCTATAAATGGTCCTTGTCTCTTTGGAGCCATGTCCATGAAGATGCAGGCATTATCTAAGTGTATTACACAGTATTGTGGGGGCTCCTGGTGACAGGAGCGATCACAAGTCATGTTACTGGCATCAGGCAGGTTGAGCACGCTGTAGCTTGAGCTTGAGCGGGTTGCGTTGATCTCGATCGATCGATGCTCCATTTGGTGATGAAGTCTTTCAGGGTTGTGGATGGATCCGCTGACCAGACGTCAGTGTGATGGACCCAGGTTGCGACGTCATCTACCTTGAGAGCGGTGGGGGTCGTCAGCACCACAGTGTAGGAACCCTTCCAACGTGGCTCTAGGGTCTCCCAGCAGTGCCTTCTGACGTAGACCCAATCTCCTGGTCTGTGCTGATGAGGAGTTGGGGTTGGGTTGGTCTCGTAGATGGCGCGGAGGCGCGGCCAAATGTCCTCGTGTGCCCTCTGGAGCCCTCTCAAGGAAAGAGATTGTTAAAGAAAATCCACCCAGTCCCCGCCAGTCTCCGAGTCAGATTCCTCCTCTCTTGGAGAACTTCAAAGTCCTGATGGCTTCTAGGTAACCCTGTTTATCAGTTACAGCGCTCTGCTTTCTTGTCTTTCTACCAGTTCCCTCTGTGGCAGAGCAGCAACCAGGCCTCTTTCAAGGGAGTGCGCTAGAAGGGGGTATCAGCCCCTCCTTTGCTAGCAGCAACAGGTACCAAACCCTTTCAGTACATTTGACCAGCTTCATTCCTGCCCACCGTTACAGATTCTAAGGCCCATTCTCTTCCTTTAACCAGCAAGCCACATGACATTGGCCTGTATTATTTAATTCAGCACAGGCAGGAGGAAGGGCCCATGGAATCTCTGCCCTGAGGAACTGTGAGCCCCACCCTTAAATGTCCCAATCAGACTAGAAAAGCCACAAATACCTTTTAAATCTACCCCAGAATTCTAAAATCCCAACCTAGCACAGAATATATTTCCATATTTACATGAACAAATAATTATATCCAAGTAGATATACAAACATTAAATAAAAATTTATACTTACACCTTTTACTTTTACAGTCTTGGGATCTTGAGCAGGTAACAGGAACACCGCCCAAGTCCCCTGATGGGGGCCTGACAGGAACAGATGTGGGGGCCTCCCTTTCCCACGTCCCAGGACGGGATTCTTGACCTATGTCCCATCCAGATAGAAGCGGTACTCATATTGAACAAGGAAATCAAGACTAAATAGACATGATAACTAGATACATTCCCCATTAAGAACTTTGAGGTGCATGCCACATTTATATCATAAAATACCAACAAATCAGTTTCAGTTGTGTCGAGATACAGAACAAGTCCCTGAACAGAGGCAGTAGAAAACTGCCTAGGAATGCTTCTTTTCTACCTTTTTAAAAGATAGGCCAGATTCGAACCCTTAGCCAGTCCGAGTTTTGACTTCCCTCCGGAAGTTCCAGAGACGGTGAATACCATCTAGAAGCCATTCCTCCAGATACAGGACAAGTCCCTTAGAGATCCTTGATAATCTACATCAGTAATTCATTCATACAATCCCCTAAAAGTTAAAGAGGAAGGAAAGAACCATTCAATGTCCTTCAAGAGGGTTTCGGTGAAACAACAAAATTGACAGATTAAACACATTGGACCCTCAGACGTTTCAGGGGTACCAAGGAAGGAGAAGTTAGGCCACGTCCAGCCCTTCTCACAATCCACCATTAGTGACCAGTCCCAGCTCACTGGTCTATTATTTATTTAACATTTCTTTTTTTCTCCTATCATACCAAGGCCATTCTTTCCAGGTAGCTAGAACTCTTAGCCTTAATTTTTAGGTGATTAGCAATATATTCAAAAATTTTACAGCATGCAATTTAAACCACAGCTTTGGGTAAACATATTATCTAGAATCCTTGGGTAACATAGGTTATACTTAGGCATGCCCTGGGTCTCCAGAACACTGAACTGGAGCCCTCTAAGATCAGTATGAAACCAGTTTCTACATGAAATTATTGTACTTTACTGTGGAAATTGGATTACTGCTATCCTGGCATAGCTGCTAAATTTCAAAATGGTCACAATTTTCCTTCTGGGGAAGTCATAGCTATTCACATGTAAACTTGATTATCAACTTCCTGGTGGTACTTGCCTCAGGTCGGGAAATTTCAAAAGAGCTACTTTAAATCGCCTTGGGAAACCTGTCTGCATTTCTTTGTTAGGTTCATCTTTGCCATTTCTAAGGCCTAAACAGTCTCGGGTTTTTATTCTGTACACAGCAAAAGGTCAAGTTCAGCTCAAAACTATGCGCACTTGTTTTTAAACTGGCCTTTTCCCTTTACATGTGCACAGAAATCCCGGATGCATTTATGAATTTGTAAAAGCTTTTCAATTCTCTATCTACAAGCCTTTTAAGAAATACGAGCTCTATTGTCAGCCCTTATAAAGTCAACTGCTTAAAACATTGGTCTATCATACCACTTAAGTTATATTAAGACCATGATTGCTAATTTATTAAGCATTAAAAAAATATCTTCTTAAAAATAGTATTAAATAAATCCGAGAGGCAAGAACACTTTCTGCCCCATCTGCATTTCTGCAGTAAAATTGCCGTAAAACTCCACCCCTGAAATCCCATCCTGCCTCGGTGAGCAGACATTCCTTTTGTGATTGACTAAGTCAGAGGGAGGGGCCTGCTGTTCCAAGATGGCGGCCCCCAGGGGCACGGCATGCCATGTGGCCAACATGGTGGCTGCCAAGTCAGGCAGCTCAATATTGTGGCTGTCTAAACTGTTCTCTGACAGAAAAGATGATTTCCTCATTCTCACAATAAACAAGGGAAGAGCAAACCAAAACCCCTAAAAGATAGATGGCCAACATTATATTGCAGAACTTTAAACCATGTTTTTTCTGCCTAGGGACTACTGGTGGAAAGCTGATTTCAAAGGAGCCACCCTTTTGGCCGCTTGACCTTTTCTGGGAAGGTCGGCTACAAAAGGTGTAGCCATTTAAATGCAAACTAAGATTCCAAAAGATGACTGCTGGGGGGAATTGGATTACCTGAATACTAGGGGAAGGGCGTGTCTACCCCGCCCTCCACTAAAGAAAGTGTAGCTTTAAACTTTTAAACGGCAAGAAAAAAGACCTTAAACTTTCAGAGCTTTAAATCTTAGTTAGCAAATTAAATACTTAGCATTTTTCAAATTAATAGTTTTACATTTAAAGATACATTTCAAATAAAACATAAGGCATTTTCAATTAATAGATTAACTTCTATTATCTAGACTTCATACTAGGCATACTCAGATAGCCACACAAAGGAGGGGAGAAGGCAGGCCCCCTCCCTCCATATTTATACACTTTCACCAGACATTCATTCAGAGTTTAAACAATCCATTCAATTTCTAACAACTTCCCCATTCCTGAGGGAGCTCTAAAGCCTCCCCCAATCTCCTTGAAATGATTAATCACAATACCCAAAGGAGCAGTCTGAGTCCACCATAACATCCATCCAGCAAGTCCACAAAATAAAACGGAAACACAAACAACTAAAGGGCCCAAAACAGTACAGCCTTCCACTTCCATGGAAGCAAAAATAAACGACAGCTAGATGATGGCTGCATGCCAACCAGCGGGAGCGACCCACCTTTTCTCAGATTGAGGGGTTCCTACAGACCTTCCGACTCCGTGGAAGCAAAATTGGACCCCTTCAGATGGAGGATTGAGGCGTCCCCCAACTCCTCCCGCCTGTCTCAGATTGAGGGGGTTTCTACAGACCTTCCGACTCCGCGGAAGCAAAGCTATACCCCTTCAGATGGAGGATCGAGGCATCCCCCGACTCCTCCACCCGTTGATCCTGTGCATCCACTTAGATCATTATTACGGGCATCTACAGATTTCAGAAGTGAGCTCACACAGAACAGATACAAAACATACAACGACACACAAACACCTACCGCTGTCGGTCAGGCCCTCCGGACTGGGGGTCCCTCGATGGTGTTGGGGATCTCGGACGAGCCCCCAAAATGTTATGCCCAGATTTCAAGATCCCCAAGGAAACCACACCAGGGAACTAGCCAGTCCGATGCAAAAGCAGAGGGTCCTTTATTGAGCTAGCTAACTCGACCCTGCCTTCTGGCCGACACAGCGACCGGAAGCAGAGTGCCACCCGTGAGAAAATCAGGGCTTTAATAGGGGGTGGAGTGAGGGGAGGGGAGCTGACTGTGGGCCCTGCTGATTGGCCAGGTGCAAGTCGGGTCTTATTACACAGGATGTGGTCATCTCTATGGTGTGCATGTCCCTTGATTGTCATTGGTTAGTTTAAAGAAATCCCGGCTTCTGGGAAGAAGGTACTTTCCTGAGCACATGGCAGCTGCCCCAACATGGAGGATCCGGGGTAAGATGGAGGGCATAGCCCTCGCCCTTTCAATATACAGTAGAGGTGGACTTAAGCCTGGCTGATGGACTGGATGTGTGCTGTGAGGGAAAGAGAGGACTCCAGCATGACTCCCAGACTTTGGGCTGAACCTATTTAGTGGATGGATGGCATTTCCATTTCCTGAGGCAAATATTCAGAGTTTGGCACATGATATATGCCCAATAGTTATTGAATATGTCAACCCATACTGAGATTTTGGTGAAGTTTTGTTTGAATAAGACACTTCTGATTAAAACAGAGGTTGGAAACTACTGCAATTAGAGTGATCAGAATTGTACATGTAAATATCAATCCAATTTTGGTGAGTTGGAGGCAATGTTTCTAGTATTAATTTCCCTTGGCAGTGTCTCACAGATGGAGTAACAGTGGGTGCATGTGTACAAAGAGCTGACTTCTGGTATGACTAGAGTAATGGTGGGTTTGAAATGGATAGTCTTGAGAGATTTGAAGATTACTCCTATGAAGCTGGGGCAATTTGGTTGTAAATGAGGTCTCAGTTATGGCTTGGTCAAACATAGTGAAAGGAGTTTTTAGGGGTAAAAAAAAAAAAGGCAGGTTTAGGGAGACTTAGTGTTGTATTGTACCCTGCCAATCACACAAGGACGCCTCAAGAAATCGAATTAAGGAGCCACATTTATTTCAAAGCTGGGACTACGAGGGGGCAAATGCTCTCCAAATCTTGTAGTGCCTGAGTGAGAGTAGTAGCCATCTTATAAAGGCAAAAACCACATCCTGCCAGACATTGGAACGTGGAATTATCTTGCGAAAGCAGTTTTACAGAAGCAGAATTGAGCAAAGTTAATAATCTTCAAAGATTATCTATAGTTTCAGTTCCTGGAGCCACTGAGTCACCAGAAAGTATTCCCAGAGCCACTGAGTTAAGGAAAGCAATTTTGTGGCTCTGGTCCTCAGACACAGGAGAATAGCCGTTGTGATGTGGGCTGGCAACATAATGGGGTGATTTATGTGAGTTTCCAGGTCTCAATCTGGAAACCGAGGTAACTTCCCTATTGTTTAAGCAAGCAGGTGTACAGAAGCCAGAACAGCAGGGTTAAAATTCAAACAGCAGTTTTTACCCCAGGTGAATGTTACTGTGCTTCCTCAGGAGCTAGGAGGTCCATGGGGGAGAGCCACAGGGCTGCACAGCTGGGAGCTGCCAGAGACATACATTCACAGAACAAGGGGGCTGGGAGCGGCCAAAGGATCTACATTTACAGAATAAAGGAGAGGAAGCCTCCCATTCACAGAGTAAAGAGGAAGGCCACAGGGAATAGAAAAACAAAAGGGAGAAGAAGAGGGGGACCCCATGTGGGGTTTGAGCTCAGAAGCTGCTATAGTGACCAATCAGAGGGGATATCAGGACACAAAGAACTGCAGCTTTTATAAACCTGAGAAAGAGGGACTTAGTGGGTCTCCCCCTCCCCACGTGGGAGTCTGTGTTTGTTTCCCAATAAATTTCCTCCTTTTGTCCGTGGCTTCATTCTTCGAATCCACCTGATCAAGAACCCAGGAAATCACTTTTGCATCCTGCCCAGAGGGAAAAAAGAGTTTCAATAATAATTGAATTAGAATTTGGACAGGGTCACAGGATGGGATCCTGGTCAGGTGGATTCGCATGAAAACTGAGACTTCAGAGCTCAGAGCCTTTATAGAGGGCTCATTTGGCCACAGCAGGAGCACAGGCTAGAATAGAGTCATGGGTCTCCTAAAACACCAAGCCTAAGTAGCAGAGATCAGAAGAGACAAGAGAGGTTGATGTTGATTAACAAGGAATTGTAAAAACTAAGGGGGTGAGGGACTGAGTAAGCAAAAGTTTGAATTTCATCCAGGAAAGATGTGTGTGCCTCCCCAAAACCATTTACATCTTTTTATTAGGTAATTTGGGGTTTTTCTAGGCATGCCACATTTATAAAAGGTTAATCACTAGAAACTGGTGGAGAATGCGAGAGTGGGACAAGGTATTGCAAGGTCCTCTGCTGAGGGTTTTGTAAACCTCAGGACAGAAGCAATTATCTTCTTTAACTACATACAAGGCTACCCTTAGGTCTGATTGGGTGAACAAAGAAATCATTGTTTAAAGAGATTATATACTTTGCGGAACTGTTGGGGAGAAAGAGTAGAGCAAAACCAAGGGCAAATGTTTAATCTCCTGACCAATAATGGAACTGTAGGTTCCTCAAACCTGAGTAACCTGGAAATCTGCTGCCACTTGCACTGCCCAGGAAGCTAACAGGATCCAGCAAGAGTCACACAGCTGTCTGGAATAAAGACCTATTGGGGTATCTGCCCTTGAAGGCTATACATGTCTGCTAATGTGGCCTCTCCGAAAAGCTAGAGCTCAATTCAGCAGGATTATGAGGCTTAATTGATTAGTGCTGTTAGAGTGTGTACCATCTAGTCGTAGAGTTTGTAGTCTTAACTTCATTAAATTAAGTAAATTTCCTCCCCAGGGAAGCATTGGCAATTTTCTTAAGTGATAGCTTTAACCTAAGACACTCAGTGGTTAAAATTTTGATAGTTAAATGTTAATGGGTTTCTAACAGCTATTTCTGACATATGCATAATTTGTGTGTTTTTTAATTTTTAACTTTTATCAGTGTCAACATAAGTGGCTAGTTATTAATATGAGGAAGATAGCTAGTTATTAATATAAGGAAGAAAGCAAAGGGAACTAAATAATCTTAATAAACTGCGAAGCAGAAGCAGGTAACAAAGCAGAATTCCATCTAGTTTACTGGCAAATGGACTCATTCACACACTCCAGGACACTGCCCCAGGAGACTTAAGCCTTGGAACAGGGATAAAAAATCTCCCCAGAGGTGCTAGAGGCCCAGTACAGAGCGGAAGGAGGAGATTCCTCTGCCGGGCACATGTGCTATCCTATACAATAAAGAGGTAAAATGCAAATTGACCATCACTCCAACACACTAGATGGCCACCCCCATGTGGTCAAAGATGGCCGCCCCCATGTGGCCACAAGATGGCCTGAAGGGGAGGGCCATGTATGTGTGGGGGGGGGTGGGGGGGGCGGGTGGACCAGGCCTGCAGGGGAAGGCAGTTAGGGGTGACCAGGCCTGCGGGGGACAGCAGTTGGGGGTGACCAGGCTGGCAGGGAAGGGCAGTTGGGGGAACCAGGCCTACAGGGGAGGGAAGTTGGGGGAGGACCAGGCCTGCAGGGGAGGGCAGTTAGGAGTGACTGGGCCAGCAGGGGAGGGCAGTTGGGGGAGACCAGGCCTGCAGGGGACAGCAGTTGGGGGTGATTGGGCCATTAAGGGAGCAGTTAGGCGTCAATCAGGCTGGCAATCAGGCTGGCAGGGGAGTGGTTAAGGGTGATCAGGCTGGCAGGCAGGCGAGCAGTTGGGTGCCAGCAGTCCTGGATTGTTAGAGGGATGTCCAACTGCCCATTTAGGCCCATCCTATAGGGATCGGGCCTAAATGGGCAGTTGGACATCCCTTGAGGGGTCCCAGATTAAAGAGGGTGCAGGCTGGGCTGAGGAACACGTCCCCCCCCCCCCCCACCCACCCTCCCGTGCACGAATTTTGTACACTGGGCCTCTAGTAGGAACTAGATGATGTAAAAAACTTTTTAACACATGCAATGAGAGTCAGGGTGAGGGAACAGAGGGACAGGGCCTAGCCTGGGAACAATTGCATTGTCTCGAGGGCATGAAACCCCAATAGAATTTACTGGGAGGAGGGCCGAATCCAGGCCCAGGAAAAGTTAGGAATTTGGGTTGGATAGTTGGGATGGTACTTTGTTCTTTGCCTGAAACAAGATATATGGAGGATTAACAGGAACCTCGGGGCAGTGCTTTAGAGCCTGCCTACCCTCTACAGCCACGAGGGTGTATTAATTCCCCTACTTCACAATAAAATCTCGCCCTCACATTTAAACTTCTCCACAGGTGTGCCTTTGAAATTCTTTTCTCACGGCACCAAAAAAGAATTCATTGCTTCGACTGGCAACATTAGCATTTATTTCCTGCTGAATTTATTCCTGGGCCATAAGTTTTTGTTTCTTGTTTCTTCTGAGATATCTATTTATTCTGTACAACCACCTCTCTGGCTTAGGAACACTCTTCTCTTTTTCAGTAAGGGTCATTTCAATGTGTCAGTGATACCCCAAATGTCAAGCTGGATTCTGGGTTCTTGTCCTACAAAGTTTGAAGAATGAAAATCTGCAAACAAAGATTTTAAGCAAAAGCATGGAAGTTTATTGCAAACGTATACAAACTCCTCCCTGGGGAGGGGTCCCCAAAATGGGAAAAGTCCAGTGAGTCCCTTTGTCTAAGGCAGTAGTTCCCAACATGGGGCACATGCCCCACAGGGGGGCAATTTGATTTTTATGGGGGGACAATTCAAGAATAAGTTATTAACAGTGAATATTTTGCGTTTCTTATTTCTAGGGGTCTCATATACAGTATATATTGTGACATATTTATGCATTTCAGTTTTCTATTATATGTTTTGAAACTTTATTTGCTATTTTTTCATATCACTTCATATTATTATTATTATTTTAACAATTCCTTAGTGATTTCTTCCTCAGTACTTCAACTGTCCTTTCATTCTTTTACTAGAGGACTGGTAGACAAATTCATGCACCAGTGGGGTCCCTTGGCCTGGCCTGCGGGATCGGGTCAAAACAGGCTCTCCGACATCCCCTGAGGGTGTCCCGGATTGCAAGAGGGCACAGGCTAGGCCAAGGGACCCCACCGGTGCACAATCGGGGCTGGGGAGGGATGCTAAAGGTTGGCCAACTGGGCAGGGACCGTGGGAGGGCTCCAGGGCATGTCCGGCCCATTTCACTCAGTCCCAATCAGCCAGATCCCAGTAGCAAGCTAACCTACCGGTCAGAGCATCTGCCCCCTGGTAGTCAGTGCACATCATAGCAACCGGTCTACCAGTCAACTGGCTGCCCCCTGGTGGTTAGTGCATATCATAACGAGCAGTTGAGCAGCCTTAGCATATCATTTGCATATTACGCTTTGATTGGTTGAACGGAAAACTGGACTACCAGACACTTAGCATATTAGGGTTTTATTATATAGGAATTTTCTCTTTCATGGATGCCATGTTCTTTGGAGGTTTGTTTAGACCAGTGGTTCTCAACCTTCTTAATGCCGTGACCCTTTAATACAGTTCATGTTGTGGTGACCCCCAACCATAAAATCATTTTCTTTGCTACTTCATAACTGTAATGTTGCTACTGTTATGAATCGTAATGTAAATATCTGATATGCAGGATGTATTTTCATTGTTACAAATTGAGCATAATTAAAGCATCGTGATTAATCACAAAAACAATATGTAATTATATATGTGTTTTCCGATGGTCTTAGGCGACCCCTGTGAAAGGGTGGTTCGAACCCCAAAGGGGTCGCGACCCACAGATTGAGAACTGCTGGTTTAGACCAAGTTAATGGCCTTTTATGCTTTCTCCATGTGAATGGGAGTTCACTTTTTGAATAATAAGAATTACATGTCTCAGGGGGGCACCATGATTTTAGAGATGCTGAGATGGGGCATGGCCAAAAAAAAGTTGGGAACCACTGATCTAAGGGTTTCTTGGTCTGTACATGCTACTTTTTAATTGGACCCTTCCTTATTTTATGTCCCTCATGTTCTTTTCCTAATTGGCCAATTTCCCCTTCTCTGGCCGGTATCAGTTTCAAAGTTTCAAAGCTCACCCAGTGTGTCCTCACCGTCAAACTCCCATTCCCCGACTCCACCACCATCCCCCATCCTCTTGTAACATTCTACTGCTTTTTGTCCTTGTGAGATAAACAGTTTGGCGGTTTGGAGCTGTCTCTGCCCATCACTTATGCGTTCTTTTCCCATGGACCCTACCCTAACTGCCTCTCTTTGTCTCTAGATCCTTTCATCTGGAGGAGCTCATGGGCTAATCTGCTGCTGCATCTTGGAAGTGTTGTTCACCCAGATGTGCTCAATGACCCGAGAATCTGTATCAGAACCCTTAAGCTCAGCATTACTCGCTGCACTTTTAAGCATGTGCAGCAAAAATTCAGCACTCTTTTGGGGGCCACTGACCCTGTGTCCAGACCACAATTTGGCCTGGGCACCCCATTTTAACAACAGAATGGCACACATTGCTTCTATAAAGTGACACCCTTCAGAGACTTGGTGGCTTTTATTGATATGCATACCTTTGATGGCCTAAGCAGTTTCATACGTGTTCTTAAAGTGAACACAAATGTTTGAACCTTTTGATTTGTATGATTTTGTGGAGTTTTCTGGGACAAGTGAACAGTGAACCATTTCACCTCAGGCTGCTTATGGGATGAGGAAGCTCTTTTCCATAAATAGTCTCAGGTTGAGAGTTGAATTGAATGCAACAGGAGAAAAAGAAATCTCTTCTTCAGATTTGGTTTCTTAAATAATATCAAGTGCCAGACAGTATGTTTTAAAACAATGGAATTTTTGTTTTCATTGAAAAATGCTATCATTATATGACTTTAAGAGATAACAGTGCTGAATAAAAATTCTATCACTTACCAGCTATGTAAACTTGGGCAAATTATTTAATTTTCCTAAGTCTAAGTTTCTTAACCCATAAAATAAGAACAATTACAGTTGTGACTATCAAATAAGATAATGCAGAAATAAGACAACACTTCTTTGGCAGATAAATATTTTCTACCAATTTTTTTTATTATTATTAGATGTTTTACGAATTGGTTTAATCCTCTAAGTAAATAATTATGTACATGGGTATTTAATTTGCAGGACTGAATTTGAGCAACAAAAACAAAAGTTTAAATGGTTTTTCAACTTATTTTCTATAATCATAGAAAATGACCCTCTAAAATAAAAGGATAATTGTCTTGACAGTTCCACTTATCTAATCTTTTATATGCATGTATTTTTCAATGTAATATTTTTATTTTTCAAGGTTGTTAATTAATTAAAGAATGACTTATTTGATAAATAATTCTTTGTCTACAATATTTACAGAAGGAAGGGGCACATGCTATTCTCTTGTTTTATTGATTAAAATAATTGGGGTAAAATCTTAATCTTACTTCAAGGATAGTCTTAAAGAACAAAGATAAACTTACATCCAACTCCAGCTTCTAACTAGTATCCATTGCTCTTATGTGCAAAGACCTAAAAATACAATAATTAAGTCACTAAGAAGCAGGAGAAGCGGCTGCGTTTTCTGTACATCTTGTTTATACAGCTCCTGAAGGTAATAGGTATTGAGAGAAAGCTGGTATACACAGAGAGCTTTTTAAATCTCCACATAAACTACAAACCAAGGAGAATGAGTCCATGAATATATATTGAGAATATACCACCAAAAAAATCTAAATCTAATTTTAAAGCTAATAGTGAAATATTTTAAAGGCATAAAATGGGGGTCTTATTTTTGTCTTTAACCCTTCAAGTAGTGTTAGGCTCTGCCTTCAACCACACCTAACTAGGACTGGGCCATCCTCTGCCACAAACATTAGGAAACACAACCAGGCTACCCAGCAACAGGGTAAATTCAAAAGTGTTAGTGGTGGAAAAGGACACTTCATTTGTATTTGTCCTTTGGGCCATTGAACAAATTTAATTTTTTTTTTTTTTTTTTTTTTTTTTTTTTGCTACAAACGCTTAGATGAGAAAAGGAAAGGAATGAATGGCACTTAAAACTGTAGAATTGTACATATAAAACTTTGAGTATTATAATGAAAATAACATTTTAGATAGAAAAAAGTTAACATTCACAATTAATCCCTAAAACTTTTTTGTGCCAATCAATTATGTTTTCTTTTACACAAAACATCTTGTTCCTTACACCAAACTTTTTAGTATATAAATAATAGAGTTTTATCTGAAGAAAATAGGTGATATAATTGATAATTCCTTAGATTTTGACATATACATTTATCAGAATCAGAATCAAAATGTGCTGCTTCTATCAGTAAACTAAGCTAGCTGCCACAGACTAGCACATTAACTACTTGCAAGTTAACAAATTAGCCTGGCACAGTTTCATGGGTCCTGGTAGAAGACAAGCCTCCTGGATCAGAGACAAAGGCAGTTTATTGCTCAGAACAATAACAATTCTCAGAGTATTAGCATTTGCACTTATACCCAGAGTTCCAATTCCCATAAAGTTACATGATAAGAAAGGAACCCTGAGCTTATAAAACCCAATTAGAATGCCTGCCCACTGCTCCAGATTGAGATACTATCTCTTTGTTCCAAGAATGAAAGCAACAGCTACCCTTTTCTCTGGAGGGAGATAATATCTCTATCTTCCTAACATCCTTGAAAAGATAGTTGAGAACAAAGGGCCTTGCTTTGCAAGACATGCAGAAGTGTAAGGGAGGACTGGCTCTCAACAATTCTTTTTTATTTATTTTTTAAATTAAGTTTATTGGGGCGACATTGGTTAATAAGATGACATAGGTTTTAAGTACACATTTTTAATATGTTTTTATTGATTTGAGAGAGAGAGGGAGGGCGAGGGAAAGAGAGAAAGAAACATCAATGAGAGAGAAACGTCTATTGGCTATCTCTTGCATGCCCCCCTACTGGGGATCAAGCTGGAAACCCAGGCATGTGCTCACACCAGGAATTGAAATGGTGACCATTTGGTTCATGGGTCAATGCTCAACCACTGAGCTACACTGGCCAGGAACTAGTATACATTTTTATGACACATGATCTGTATATTGCATTATGTGCCCATCACCCAACAATCCTAAGCAGTGATTTCTGGGGAAAGAGTTTGAAGGGAGAGAGAGAATCCCCTTATGGGGAACTTTTCTGGTTCTGAGGGTGATGAGGCCTCTTTATAGTAGGTAGTTTGGTGAGAGTTTAGTGTGGGGTGAGCTTCCACTGCCACTTATGGCCTCACAAGGAGAAAAATTCCACCTCCTTTTGTTCCTTTTTCCCCACATTCCATTCTCTCAGTTTCCTAGGACGTATTATAGTTGCCATCTTGGCATCTTGAGCAGTGAATTGGAAATCAATTAACTTTGAAATAATTTATAACAGCAGTCAGAATCGTGACTCTTCCTCTCACTGCCACCAATCTTGGTATCCCCAAAGATCCTATTAACCATAATATATCTGATTTATAGAACATTCCATTGCAACTGAATTGTGAATGAAATAAACTTGGAGAGCTAACTAGAGACCATAATCACAACTTATGGAATCTCTAATGTATTTTATTAATGAATTTCTTTAACAAATGACTTATGGGCCATGCTTCTTATTAGATTGTTTCTTTAACAATCAAGTTTTTAATATTACTAGAGGAAGTTTACCTTTGCAACAATCTATGAGAGATGACACTATTTTCTGTGGCAGCAAGTTATTCCAAACCAAAAGCCTAGAGAAAAAGCTACACTTGGTCTCCAACAGGAGATTAAAATTAAGAGTGTTTAAACCAATATGCTGTCAGATTATTGCATTCCCTCCCCAAAAAGGAATGGCCAAGAAACAGACAATAAAAAAAAAGATGATATTTCACAGATTCCTTGAAAAATGAGAAGTTTGTAATATCAGAAAGAATAAATAACAGGAAATTATCTCCCTCTCACTGGAAAAGAATCGTACCTTTCAGAACCTCTCTGAGTAGTCCCAGTTTCCATTCAAATTCTCTTGTGTTATAGGGCTCTTGCTATTCCATAGAACATTACCAATTGTCATCGAAATGTTCTCTGTGACATTTCACTCCCAAGTTTGCTTTTCCTGAACTTCACAGCAATATTTTTTCTGATATATTTCCTCAGGCAAGGGAAACAAAAGAAAAAACAAACAAATGGGTCTACATCAAACTAAAGAGTTGTTGTACAGCCAAGAAAACCATCAACAAAATGAAAAGACAACCCACTGAATGGGAGAACATATTCGCCAATGATACATCTGAAAAGGGGTTAATATCCAAAATATATAAAGAATTTATAAAACTCAAGATCAAAAAAAAAGCAAGCAATACAATTTAAAAATGGGCGAAAGACCTGAATAGACACTTCTCCAAAGAGGACATACAGATAGCCAACAGATATATGAAAAGATGCACAATATCATTAATCATCAGAGAAATGCAAATTAAAACCACAATGAGATATCACCTCACACCTGTCAGAAAGTCTATGATCAATAAATCTATAAACAACAAGTGCTAGCGAGGATGTGGAGAAAAGAAACCCCTACCGCACTGTTGGTGGAATTCAGATTGGTGCAGCCACTGTGGAAAGCAGTATAGATTTACCTCAAAAAATTAAAAATGGAATTGCCTTATGATCCAGCATTTCTACCAGGTACATCTGGGGATTTATCTGAAGGAACCTGACAAACTAATTCAAAAGACTATCTGTACCCTTATGTTCATTGTAGCTTTATTTACAATAGCCAAGATTTGGAAGCAGCCCAAGTGTCAATCAGTATATGAGGAGATAAACAAAAAGCTGTGGAATATTTACACAATGGAATATTACTCTGCCATAAAAAGGGAGAAAATTTTACCCTTGCAATAGCATTGATGGACCTGGAGAACATTATGTTAAGTGAAAGAAGTGAGTTAGAGAAAGACAAGTACCAAATGATTTCACTCATATATGGAATTTAATGAATAAACTGAACTGACAAGCAAAACAGAGACAGACTCATAGATAGAGAACAGGCAGACAGCTCTGGTGGGTAAGGGGAAGGTGAAAGATTTGAGCAAAAAAGAAAAAAAAGAAAGGAAACTCATGGACATGGAGTACAGTGTGGTGACTATGGGGTTGCAGAGGTGGGTGGAGGTGGAAAAGGGTGTAAATGGTGATAGGGAAAATATAATTAACCAAGAAAAGGAAAAGAAAATGGAAGTGATGAGAAGTGATTGGAATCTGAACATATTTTAAAAATACAACCAAAATGATTTCCCAATATTTGTCTAGCGTGGGTCTCAGCCAGGGGCCATTTTCCCTCCAAGAGGCATTCAACAATATCTGGAAATTTTTTATTGTCATGACTAAAGGTCTGTTATAGGTATTTAGTAAACAGAGGCCATGGTTGTTGCTAAAACATCCTACATTGAACAGGACAGTTTCCCACAATGAAGAATTATCAAGTCCACAATGTCAGTTATGCTGAAGTTGAGAAACCCTGCTCTGGGTGCAATTTGAGCATTACCTTGCCATTTTCTCTACTCTGTGCTTTAGGAGAGCACACTTTAAAAATGTTGACACCAAGTTAACATTATGCCCACAAACAAATACAGACTCTAGCAATATCCACTCTGGATTTTAAATCCAGAAAAACCCAGTGGTCTCAAAGCCAAAGTTAAAAAGAAGCCTCTCCTGTGGACCTGTTCTAGGAAGAGTGAGTAAGTCTGCTTCCAGGGAGCTCTATCCAGAGGGAGGGCAGCTACTGTCAGAACTTCTGCTTAGACACCAGCATCTACCCTCTACAGGAGCCGCTGCGGCGGTTCTCAACCTGTGGGTCGCGACCCCTTTGGCGGTTGAACGACCCTTTCACAGGGGTTGCCTACGACCATCCTGCATATCAGATATTTACATGACGATTCATAACAGTAGCAACATTACAGTTATGAAGTAGCAACGAAAATAATTTTATGGTTGGGTCACAACATGAGGAACTGTATTTAAAGGGCCAGAAGGTTGAGAACACTGCTCTTCTGACTCTCCTGGCAGAGCGGGAGCAACAAATAGGAAAAACAATCTATACGTCATGATCCCAAGTAGAACCTGCTCTCAAGAACCAAGATGGCGGCATAGGTTAACGCCGGAGTTTGCTGCTTTGAACAACTACTTCAAAAGTAAAACTAAAAGATGGAAGGGACATCACCCAGAACCACAGGAACGCTGGCTGAGTGGAAGTCCTACAACTAGGAGGAAAGAGAAACGCATACGGACACTCAGAGGAGGCGCAGTGCTGAAGTCAAATTCTGAGGTGCGGAGTGCGCGCGGAGCGGGCTGGCAGCGGAGGGCGCGGTTGTTGTTTTCAATCGGGAGGGAGTCGCAGACTCTGAGCTCCAGATACAGGCGAGTCTTTAGGGACCCAGACTCAAACGGGAGAAGCGGGACTGTCTGGCTTCGGTCAGAGAGAGTGCAGCTTTCTCTCCGAGCTTTGCAGCGGGTGCTGGGACTCAGAGAGGCAGAGCCCCTGGGGACAGGACTGAGAGCCGCCATAACTGCTCTCTCTGGCCCACCCTGTTGATCCTGTGCGACCCGCCCTACCCAAGCCCTGCACAGAGGCATTTACTGGATAGCTTCAGGCAAAGGCTAAATTAGCACCTCCCTAGAGGACAGAAGTTCTCTCACTGCTGACACAGCTGATTCTCATAGCCACTTGGCCTGGAGGTCAAACCCTCCCTGGGATTAGCTACAACAATCAAGGTTTAACTATAAGACTGCGAACAAAGACCACTAGGGGGTGCACCAAGGAAGCATAACAAAATGCGGAGACAAAGAAACAGGACAAAATTGTCAAAGGAAGATATAGAGTTCAGAACCACACTTTTAAGGTCTCTCAAGAACTGTTTAGAAGCCGCTGATAAACTTAATGAGATCTACAAGAAAACTAATGAGACCCTCGATGCTATATTGGGGAACCAACTAGAAATTAAGCATACATGGACTGAAATAACGAATATTATACAGACTCCCGACCGCAGACCAGAGGAGCGCAAGAATCAAGTCAATGATTTGAAATGCGAGGAAGCAAAAAACACCCAACGGGAAAAGCAAAATGAAAAAAGAATCCAAAAATGCGAGGATAGTGTAAGGAGCCTCTGGGACAGCTTCAAGCGTAACAACATCAGAATTATAGGGGTGCCAGAAGATGAGAGAGAGCAAGATATTGAAAACCTATTTGAAGAAATAATGACAGAAAACTTCCCCCACCTGGTGAAAGAAATGGACTTACAGGTCCAAGAAGCGCGGAGAACCCCAAACAAAAGGAATCCAAAGAGGACCACACCAAGACACATCATAATTAAAATGCCAAGAGCAAAAGACAAAGAGAGAATCTTAAAAGCAGCAAGAGAAAGAAACCGAGTTACCTACAAGGGAATACCCATACGACTGTCAGCTGATTTCTCAACAGAAACTTTGCAGGCCAGAAGGGAATGGCAAGAAATATTCAAAGTGATGAATACCAAGAACCTACAACCAAGATTACTTTATCCAGCAAAGCTATCATTCAGAATTGAAGGTCAGATAAAGAGCTTCACAGATAAGGAAAAGCTAAAGGAGTTCATCACCACCAAACCAGGATTATATGAAATGCTGAAAGGTATCCTTTAAGAAGAGGAAGAGGAAGAAAAAGGTAAAGATACAAATTATGAACAACAAATATGCATCTATCAACAAGTGAATCTAAGAATCAAGTGAATAAATAATCTGATGAACAGAATGAACTGGTGATTGTAATAGAATCAGGGACATAGAAAGGGAATGGACTGACTATTCTTGTGGGGGAAAGCGGTGTGGGAGATGCGGGAAGAGACTGGACAAAAATCGTGCACCTATGGATGAGGACAGTGGGTGGGGAGTGAGGGCGGAGGGTGGGGTGGGAACTGGGAGGAGGGGAGTTATGGGGGGGAAAAAAGAGGAACAAATGTAATAATCTGAACAATAAAGATTTAATAAAAAAAAAAAAAAAAAAAAGAACCTGCTCTCCTAAGTGGCCCCAGACCAATATGCCAGAGGAGGAAATCTGCTGTCCACCATAGCAGGGCCACCATTGAACAGATTTACCATTTGAGGAATTCATCCAGTTGGGTGTCCTCACTCTCTGAAGGCATATCGACTCTATAATGTATGGCAAATAACTATACTATGAACACTACTCTATGGCTGTAGATATTCTTTCTCTTTTGGAAATATTTGGTTTGAAAAATTAATCACATTAGGAAGGACAAAACTCCTGCCTGAATGGACAACAAAATTACACAGGCCATCCTTGTTAACCATATATTTATTATTCAAGTTCTCAACTTTACATGGTTTGATAGGCAAGCAAAGTATTATGACACAAAAATAAGGAACTGACCACACATAAAATGAATTCATACTCAAAAACTAATTTTACACTAGCTTTTATCCTATGCATCATTTTCATTTCTTTTCCATTTTCATATAAAAATTATAACATGATAATTATCAGTGAAACTGAAATTTTTTTAAAAATACAAGTTTCATGAAATCCATAAAAGTGAAATTAAAAAACAGCTAAGCTATTAAGAAATAAATATTTAATCAAGTAAATCCCTCAAAAGAGGTTTTGAAGAAGGCCTTGACTGTTTTGCAAAGATAACTTCTCTTAATGAGCATCCTACAAGAGTCAATCAAGTGAGAAGTGAAGTGCACATTTATGCTATTTCATAACTTATTAGAAAAATTAACCCCTCAAGAAACCTTTATTTTTTGTGCACCTAAGAATTAACACAACCATATGCAAACTTTAACCTACATGTTGTTAATTAAGAAATAAAATAAGTTTACTTTTATAATTGACACATTAACATCTTAGCTTTCTTTCAGTATAAAAATACACAGAAATCCCCCCCCCCCAAATTCCCATATTCCTTATCATTTCCATCACTCATATTACAAACTCAGCTAATTGAGACTGCAGTTGGCTTCTGTCTGCTTATTACAGTTGAACATGTATCCTTTACCACAAGGCTAGTACATCTTTCTTTTCTGCTCTGCGGTTGAACTGGCTGGATTTGTAACTTCTCCTAGTTGGACACCTAACTACAAAGAGCTATAGGGATACTTGGCCCAAACTTCAAATACCTCAACAAAATCCAGAACCCGCTGCAATATCCTACTAGATTAGATTAGGACTGATCCCATATTTAAGAAACTTGCATGCCCTAACCGGTTTGGCTCAGTGGATGGAGCGTCGGCCTGAGGACTGAAGGGTTCCAGGTTCGATTCCAGTGAAGGGCATGTGCCTTGGTTGCGGGCACATTCCCAGTGGGGGGTGTGCAGGAGGCAGCTGGTCGATGTTTCTCTCTCATCGATGTTTCTGGCTCTCTATCCCTCTCCCTTCCTCCCTGTAATCAATAAAATATATTTTAAAAAAAGAAAGAAAGAAACTTGCAACCTAAACAAATGGATGGTCCTCTCAGAAGGCCATCCATGTTAAAGCTTTAGATGATTCTCACTTGGTCACTTTTCGGAGCCAACAAAATTCCTGCTGTGCTTCAGAAAAGATTCTTCATCCTTTTTAACGTAACAGATTGCCCTGGTTCCAGAATAGCTTTATTGCAATTCCCTGACCTGCTCATCAGTTTGGGACCAGCTCCTACAAACCTCCATTTTACAGATGGGTAAACTCAGGCTCAGAAAAATTAAATACTCTTTTCAAGGTCACTAACCTAGTAAGTGCCAGAGCTGAGATTTGCACCATGGAAGCTTGATTCCAGAGCCTGCCCATGTCCCCATTCAGTGATATTTACTCTATTAGCATGAAAGTAGCAGGCAAAATAGGAAAGGAGGCTAGTACTCTCACATGCCTCTAAGTGGGAGATTTAATAATGATGAAAGTCATGTGGTGGGTGAAACTGACAGAGTAGGCAGGTGTACAGACATGAGCAGAGCAGGAATGATAGGCCGGATACTGAATATCACTGGGCTGAAAATCTCAGGTGCCAGGCCACAGGTAAAACTGAGAAAACAAGTCCTGTGGGCTAGAACGTTGCTCTCTGGGTGACCTTTTCCTTCCCTAGCATATCATTAGCTTTGAGGTTTTGACACCCCACCCCCTTGAGAAGGATCAAGGGGAATTTGGGGTAACATGTAGGATGGCAAACCCCAAAATAGCCTTATAGGGGAAGCTATTCCCCAACAAGGACAGAAGGTAATGGGACCCCAAATGGGGCAGCCTAAGAAGGAAGCAGTCTCTCCAGGCTAAGAGGAGCCTTGCCAACCACTCCAGGACAGCTCTCTTAACAGCCTGCTCGAATCTTCAAGTGTACTTTCACTTTGCCTGCTAATTAAACTTCCTCTTGTGCTAGAGTTCTTGGTTCTGAATTGTGTGTGTGTGTGTGTGTGTGTGTGTGTGTGTGTGTGTGTGTAACTCAAGAACTGAGAGTCAACATCATTCCTAACAAAACTTGAATCTCACAAAGAACTGCCTGCAGGACCTACACATGGAGATTAACTCAGTTATATAGAAATTTAAAAATTTAAATCCCTGGAAATTCCCTCCCAAATAAAGGCTGCTAAAAATCTTACATAAGGAAAATAATGTGATTTGGTGTTTAAAGCTAGACTTAAACAAATAAAAATAAACAGCACAAAGTAAACAAATTAAAACAAATTTTGTTAACAAAATCTGAGTACTGCTTGTTGTTGTTGTTGTTAATCCTAATGATTAGTGACATTGAGAATTTTTTTCCATATGTCTATTGGCCATCTCTATGCGCTCTTTAGAGAAGTGTCTATTGAGGAATTTTGCCCATTTCTTAATTGGATTATTTGTCTTCTGGTGTTGAGTTGTATAATTTTTTTATGTAATTTGGAAATTAACCCCTTATCAGATATATCATTGGAAAATATGTTCTCCCTTACAGTGGGTTCTCTTTTCATTTTCTTGGTTGTTTATTTTGCTGGGCAGAAGTTTTATAATTTCATGTAATCCCATTTGTTTATTTTTTTCTTTGTTTCCCTTGCCCTAGGAGAAATATTGGCAAAAATATTGCTACAAGAGACGTCCGAGATTGTACTACCAATGCTTTTTTCTAGAATTTTTATGGTTTCGTGACTTACATCTCAGTCTTTTATGCATTTTCAGTTTATTCTTATGTATGGTGTATGTTGGTTGTCTAGTTCCTGTTTTTTGGGTTTTTTTGCATGTACCTGTCTGATTTTCCCAACACCATTTATTAAAGAGACTGTCTTTACTCCAGTGTATGCTCTTCCTCCTTCATCAAATATTAATTGACCATAAAGGCATGGGTATGTTTCTGGGCTCTCTGTTCTGTTCCATTGTTCTATGTGCCTATTCTATGCCAGTATCAGGTTATTTGATTAAAATTGCCTTGTAGTATAGGTTGATAGCAGGTATTGTGATAGCTCCAACTTTGTTCTTCTTTCTCAAAATTCATGAGGATATTTAAGGTCTTTTGTATTTCCATATAAAGCTTTGGAATATTTTTTCTAGATCTGAAGTATGCCATTGGTATTTTAATAGGAATTGTGTTGAATCTATAGGTTGCATTGTGTAGTATTATATACATTTTAATTATGTTAATTCTCCCAATCTATGGACACAGTATATGCTTCCACTTATTTGTACCTTCCTCAATTTCTTTCTTCAATGTCCTGTAGTTTTCTGAGTGCATGTCTTTTACCTCTTTGGTTAAATTTGTTCCTAGGTGTGGCAAGATAGAAGCTAGGAAAATTCCTAGGCAAGTGGGATGGGGAGGCTGAGACAAGAAAATTCAACAAGGCCAAACAGTTGGGCAACTTACAGCCAGCTTGTGAATTGCAAGACCTTATCTTCCCTAACCAAGGACATTTGAGAACAAGTTTTATACCTTCTCTCTAACCAGAAAATGCATAGCTTGAATCATCCTGGCCTGGGAAAAATAGAGAACAAAGACTCAATTCATGCCATTTGTGCCAGCTAAACCCAAGGACAGATGAAGTTGGGGAACAAATAACAAAAACCCATGAAAGCCAGACAGACCTAAGATAACAGCAAAACAATCCAAAGAATAACCCAAAACTCGCCTATACACTCATTTCAATGCATCAGCATATTAAAAATGCACCTAATGAATATTCTACCAAAACCTTCCCTAGGATTCTTGCCTGCAGAGGAAAAAAAAATGATAAAAAGTCCTCAGAGCAAAGACTCAATGAGGGCTCGCTTTGGAGTACGCCCAGCCCCCTTCCCAGGCATGAGCTTTGTATTTCTAAGGGTCCCCATGGGACTTGCAACCAGGGGTAGCAGTGGGCAGCAGCAGCTGGACCCCGGCTCACCCTCTGATCCTGTCTCCAAGGCCCCCTTTTCCCCTGACTTCCCAGTGAGCTAACAACAGCCCCGCCCAGGCTCACTTCTTTCCAATAACATTTCTAGAGGCCAAAGCACAGCACTGCCTGTGCTCACCCCTGTTTCTTCTACCCTAATTTGCTCCTTTGTTTCACTGTCCCAGCTTAAATAAACAGGCTCTCAAACCCATCCACACTCGTGTTGTGAAATCTTTCCTGCGCAAAGTCAAGGTCCCACACACTACAGGCTGGCCTGAGGCAGATTTGCTCCAGGCTGGCCCGTCCAAAAACACTAGGTACCTTATTTTTTTTGGTTGTTGCAATAGTAAATGGATCATTTTCTTAGTTTCTCTTTTTGATGGTTTATTATTGGTGTATAAGAATGCCACCAAATTCTGAGTATTAATTTTATATCCTACTGTATTTTCAAATTCATTTATTAGATCTAGTAGCTTTTTGGTTGAGTCTCTGGGGTTTTCTATGCACAATACCATGTCATCTGCGAAAATGACAGTTTTACTCCCTCCTTTCCAATTTGGATGCCTTTTATTTCTTCCTCTTGTCTGATCGCTGTGTCCAGGACTTCCAGTATTATGTTGAATAAGGATAATGAAAGCAGACATCCCTGTCTTGCTACTGATCTTAAAGGAAACATTTCTAATTTTTACCCAATGAGTGTGATGTTGGCTGTGGGTTTGTCATGCATGGCCATCATTACATGGAGGCATGTTCCCTCTATCCCCACATTGCTGAGAGTTTTTATCATACATGTGTGCTGGTTTGTATCACATATTTGCTGCATCTATTGATATGATCATGTGGTTTTCATCCTTCATTTCGTTTATGTGGTGTATCACGTTTATTGATTGGCAGCTATTGTGCCAACCTTGCATCCCTGGAATAAATCCAACTTGATCATGGTGTGTTCTATTATTTTTAGTGTAACAGAATAATCATTACATTTTTTATTTTATCATTTCTCTAATATTTATGTGGCTTCAATACCATTGTAATTAATCCAGTTATTGATTAATTAACAAGATAGGAGCAAAGTGAAGGCCGATAATTAGGCATCCCATTTGTACAGCTTTGCCAGAAAGCTGCAGTTAACACTCTCCAGGTCTGTTCCCTGCAGATCCCCGGGAGAGGGATTGGATGAAGAAAGAATAGATGCATGCCCAGTGAGGTCTCAATGACATAGGAACGTAATTATCTGTCAGTCACAAATGGGAGCAGGTCATTGGCCAGAATAGGTGTGGGCACTGCAAGGGCACAAAACCTGAGATACATTAGCTCCTGAACAAAGGGGGTTCTTTCTCTTGACTCTCTTGCTCTCTTGGGACTGTTGTTGCAGGGGGTGTGCTCTCACACTCAACACACCCACATGGCCCACTGCCACGTGGACCCCACACACAATGGACTGAGGGATCGAGATTAGCCTGATGCTGTGCCGGACTCAACTCTACCATGAAATAGAAACTCTGGACACTGGCTTTGCTTCTAGCTCCGCTGGATCCCAGCTGCACATTTTCCAGGACTGGTTTGAGGGAAGTGGGACTTTGCAAACCGAGGTATAGAATTCTATGCAAATAAAAATCAACCTTTCTCCTGTGTGAGTCTTACAAAATTCTTTTTCTTAAGATATTGTAACAACCCCCCTTCCACTAGCAAAGGAGAAATTCCACCTGTGCAATTCTCTGATAACTGTTTCATCTGTACATGAGCCTTTGGGTTTTATTTTTTACATATATTTTAATCTGAAATGTTTCTTTTTTCACTGAAAGTTTTACTTGTGTCTCACTTTCCTTACCAGGTGTTGCTTTTTGTGGACAGTATACTAAATATTCATAATCTCCAAAATGGTTTCATAAAGTCCCATTTCTTTATTTTTACCTTTTAATTTATATATATCAGCCTAATTATTACATTCCTTTTAGGGCTTTTGTTAATTGTACAGCCTCAGCTGACTGTCTAAAACTTCAATATTTTTTTCACATATAAGGGAACAAGGCTGTTACAAGTTAAGATCTCTAAGCTTTAGGTTCTTTTGCTGCCAGGAAAGTTCCCTTATAATTGTAGTTCTCAAAATTTGGTCCAATAGCATCAACATCCTCTGGGAATGTTTTAGAAATGCAAATGTTTGCTCCTCCCACCTACACCCATCCTACTGAATCAGAAACTGCTGGGGTGGGTTCCAGCAATTTGTTTTTTTAATAAGCCCTCTATGTTGGATCCAATACATGCTAAAATTTGAGAGTTATTGCATCATAGAGGTTATTTTTAATGTCTTTTAAAACATGAAAGGTGTCTTTTCATCTTTATATTACTTCTATGAGTGTACTAGAAGGTCTTATACTAATCTTGGCACATAATGGGCACTTCATAAATATTACTTATATGAATGAATTCATTGATTAATGGTATCTCGGATTTGTTTGGCATTGTCTTCTGACTTCTTTCTTCACATTTGTCATTCACAAAATTGAGGTAATATTGTGAAGAGGCATTAAGTATGAATTGAACATGACTCTCATTGATCTGTGGCTGTTTACTCAGCACAATATCCTCACAGTGTTATTTTTATATTTTCCATGATCAGTGATTTTTCAGGATGCTTAAAATTAACTTGCATACCAAGCAAGAGAAGCACAAAGAAATTCTAGGATGTTGAAGTACTGAGGCCTGCATTACACTTATATCATCTTATTTACCTCTGTAATTAAAAAGAGAAAGCCTAGCCCTAACCGGTTTGGCTCAGTGGATAGCGCGTCGGCCTGCGGACTCAAGGGTCCCAGGTTCGATTCCGGTCAAGGGCATGTACCAAGGTTGCGGGCACATCCCCAGTGGGGAGTGTGCAGGAGGCAGCTGATCGATGTTTCTCTCTCATCGATGTTTCTAACTCTCTATCCCTTTCCCTTCCACTCTATAAAAAAATCAATAAAAGATATTAAAAAGATAAAAATAAAAAGAGAAAGCCTATCATCAGGTAAACATTTATCAGTTTCTCTCACATTGTACTCAAAATATAAAGCCAGGAAGATTAACCATTATGTGCCAGGACTAGTCTAGGACACTCATGCAAATGATATAAACAAAGTGATATGTGAAACTATAGATATAATTCTATGCTGCAGAAGTATCCCTGAGAATTACATAAGGAATGTAGTTGTATGTTTTTTCTCACACACACCAAAAATGTATCTTCAAGAAGCTATAAAAAATTACTTTATTTCTGTATTTCATGAAATAATTATGTGTAATGACAAGGTTGCTGAAATTCTGTATTCATCCACCCTAAATTTGGTGCTGTTATATTTATAAATGTTTATTTGTAAATCCTCAGAGAGGAACAGAAGATGTCTCCAGTTTCATAATGGTCTCAGATTATTCTCCTGGCTATTCAAGCACCTTACCTAACACCTATGTAAATCAGATAATGCTAATGTATGCATATTAATAAAGGTCAAACTTTATTGTTTTAAAGAAAAAAAACCTGATTTCTACCCGGCCAGCATGGCTCAGTGGTTGAGCATTGACCTATGAACCAGGAGGTCATGGCTCCATTTCCAGTTGGGGCACATGCCCAGGTTGTGGGCTCAATCCCCAGTGTGGAGCCTGCAAGGGGTTGCTGATTAGTGATTCTCTTTCATCATTCATGTTTCTGTCTCTCTCCCCCTCTCCCTTCTCTGAAATCAATAAAAATATATTAAAAACAAAACAAAATTGATTTCCTCCGTTGGACAATATTAACAACAGCTTCTTGTCTTCGCAGATCCAAACAAAACACTCAGAATAGAAACCTCCCCTATCAAGCTTCCAGGGCTTCAGCTTGTTGCCGGTGAAAATGGGTTTTTGCAGCGTTGCAAGAAAGGAATTTCAAAGGGCACATGCGTGGGAGAAGTTTGAGCAGAGTGACAAGATTTATTGGGGTGAAGGGAAATACACCCTCTGGGATACTGCTGCGGGGAAGCAGGCTCTAGTAGCAACTGCTCCAAGATCCTTAATAATCCTTCATATATTTCCTTGGTTTTAGGGAATGAGCAGCCTTTCTTTCAAACTACCCAACATGATTCCTGGGTTTTCCTGGGCTTGTCCTGGACCCTCCCCCTAATCAATCCTTTCCCTGGACCTTTTAGGGTTTCATGCTATTATCCAATCTCATTCTTTCCCAAAATGTTTCCAAGCTAGACTCTGCCCCTTTATGTCACCATTTTGGCTTCAAGTCTGCAAGACCCCAAGTTTTGCTGCATCATCTGGTTTCTACTGCGCATGCACTTACCTCCACTGTCTTGGCTTCTACTGTACATGTGCCTGGCAAAGGAATTTCCCCGTGTTTTATCCCTCCCTCGGTAATCTCAGCTAACAGCAGGTAGCTGATTCTGCCTGCCCCCTTTGGGGATTAAGTACCCTTAGCGGAGGATGTGTCTGTCCCTGGGGAGCCTGTGAACACTGTGGCTTCCTAGTGAATCGGCTTAATGTCTGCTTCCATTTTCTCTCTTCCTTAACTAGCTACCTACACTAATGAGCTCTCTTATTTTAAGATAATTTTGATTGCTGTTTCTAATAGTTTTGTCTGATAGGTTGTGAAGAGCCTGTTGTAGTACAAAGAGCTTTGTACTTGGATTCTGAAAACCTGGGTTTCAATCTTTTAGTTGCTATTAAAGCAATCACTTCTCCTTTGAACTGCAATTTGCACTCTTTAAAGGAAAGATGATAGATTAATATAAGTGATTTTTTAAAAAGTAAGTTGCGATGGCTGCTATTTAAAAAATGACAAGTGTTGGCAAGGTTGTGGAAAATAGAAACCCTTGTACACTGTTGATGAGAATGTCAAATGGTGCAGACACTATGGAAAACAATATGGCAGTTCCTCAAAAAAATTTAAATAGAATTACCATCCGATCCAGCAATACTACTTCTAGATGTATACCCAGAAGAATCAAAAGCAGTATTTCAAAGTTCTATTTGTACACTCATATACATAAAAACATCATTTATAAAAGACAAAAGATGGGAACAACCCAAGGTCCATGGATGAATAAACAAACTGTGGTACTTATGATGGAATATTATTCAGCCTTTAAAAGGAAGAAAATTTTAATAAATGATGCACATTAACTAACCTTGAGGACATTATCCTAAGTGCAATAAGCCAGTCACAAAAATACAAACATTGTATACTTTCATTTATATGAAGTATCAAGAGCAATCAAACTCATTACAACAGAAAGTAGAATAATTATTGCCAGATGCTAAGGGGAGGAGGTGGAGAGTTGTTGTTCAATGGGGAAAGGGTTTCAGTTTTGCAAGATGAAGAAGTTCTGGAGATGGTTGCACAACAATGTGAATATACTTAACACTACTGAACTGTACACTGAAAAATGGTTAAGAAATTAAAACAATGAGACAGCACTACACACTTATTAGAATGGCCCATCTCCAGAACACTGACAGCACCAGATGCTGCCGAGGATGTAGAACAACAGGAACTCTCATTCACTGCTGATGGGAATAAAAGTGGTACAGCTGGAGGTTTCTTACAAAACTAACATTCTCTTACCTTATAGACCCAGCAGTTACAGTCCTTACTCAAAGGAACAGAAAAACTTATATCCACACCAAAATCTGAACACAGATGTTTAAACCAGCTTTATTTATAATTTCTAAAACCTGAAAGCAAACAAGATGTTCTTCAATAGTGGATGGGCAAACGATGGTACTCCCAGATCATGGAATTTTTTTTTTAGTGCTGAAAGAATAAACAAGTCATCTTTTCCGTCAAAGGACAGTTTAGACAGCCGCCATCTTGGCTCACGTGACTTGGCAGCCACCATGTTGGCCGCATGGCTTGCAGCTCCCTTGGGGGCCGCCATCTTGAAAAGGCAAAGGCCAACCCCTTCCTTTGAATTAGCCAATCGCTATAGATTGTGCGCCTGAGCTCCAATCAAGAGTGAGGGACAGGTCACATGCATCAGGGATTGTAAACCCCAGCAGACCACCTGCTCAGTCTGCGTCTGCTCCCAGACCATGTGCTGTGCACCCTTCTACATAGAAGTAAAGATCTTTGCCTGCTGCCTGGCTCCTGAGTATGTTTGTGTTCTATCAGGACCCCTGAATTTGGGGGCTCGCCTTATTTCTTACAGTGCAAAAGAAATGAGCTATCAAACCATGAAATGCATATTATTATGTGAAAGAAGCGAGTCTGAAAAGGCTACACACTGTATGATTTCAACTATCTGACATTCTGGAAAAGGCAAAAACTATAGAGACAATAAAAAGATCAGTGGTTTCCAGAAACTAGGGGGAGGGAGAGAGGAGTAGGTGAAACACAAAGGATTTTTTATGGCAATGGAACTATTCTGTGTGATACTATGAAGGTGATAAATGTCATTATAAATGATATTATAAGTTAGAATGTACAACATCAAGAGAAAATCCTAATGTAATTCATGAACTTTGAATGATAATAATGTATCTGTGTAGATTCATCAATTACAACAAATGTACTACAATGGGGTAGGAGGGGGAATGTTGATATTATTGGAGGAGGCTAGGCATGTGTAGGGGGAGGGGTATGGGGATATTTCTGTACCCTCATCTCAATGTTGCTGTGAATCTAAAATTTCTCTAAAAAATATATATTGAAATTGATAAATTTAAATAAGATACATTTTATATTATATGTATTTTACCATAATTTAAAATAAAATCATTTGCTTTATAAAATTTAACTTCTTAAAATAAAGAATTCTGTACCAGTTTGCTAATTATTATTCTTTGGTTTATTATCCCCCAAAATGTATAATAAAAATATAATAAAAGTATAGAGCTATAGATGTATTTATATCATTTACATGGAAAATTCAGTGTAGCCTTAAAACGTTACAACTCTGTTTCTACTAAATTTATTCCCAGACTCTGCACTGGAGACATGAGCAAGCGGAGTATTTCTATGAAGAGAGAACATTTTACCAATGGAAGAGGAGGGCTCGGTTTCTGTTTACCAACCGAGTAATTTTGTCTGCCAGTCTGAGGGAGCACACAGAACATAGGACTCAGCATTGAAAACCACTGAGAACACAGGGTGGAGGACATTGTAAGAAGCAGGCCCCGTGATTATAGATGAGTGGCTATTTGCCCCAGCACTCTTCTTCACTCTCCCCGCTCAACCTCTCCCCCTCCCCCCGCTTTTTACAAATTCCCTTCCTTTTCTCCAGAATCTAGAGGGAAAAGTTTCATGAATACAAAAACCAAGATTGAGGGAATGATTTTTACTCAAGGCCCCAGTGGCAACCACTGACAGTTCAGCCCTTCTCTAGAGAATTCAATAAGACAGTTGGAAGTAATGTTTATGTTGGTTTGTTTTCCTTTTTTGCCCTCCTGGCCATAAAGAGAAAACCAAGGTAGTAAGTAAGGCTGTTTCCCTTTAATCAAAGATGGGCTAAACGGTAAAGGAGGTCAAATTTCTCTTCAGACGACTCATACACCACTCACACCTTCTTTGTGTGGGCCCACTTTCGGAAGGACCCCCTCACTACTCCGTATGCTCCGAATACAAACACGCCAGGTTCTTAGCCTTTGCTGCCTCCCTTTCTCATCCCTCTGAATCTAAAGCTTTCTCTGCACTCTCAGACTGATGACAAGCTAGCTGAACTGCCATACTGGTTTACACTAGGTTTTGATTGTTGGTTATGATTTATCTCCAGAGTAATTTCTCTTTGAGAATAGCATTCAATGCTCAAACATAAAGTATTCTTAAATCTAAGGTGAACATCCCAGGCACTGTATTATATTTGCCAAATTAAAAGAACAGACAGTCCTGAGGAAGTGAGTTCTCACTGAGAAGCTGGGACCTTGACCTTGAACTTCCCAGTCTCCAGAACCATGAGAGATTAATTTCAGTTGTTTAAGCCAACCAGTTTGCGTTTTTATAGCATCCTGAGCTAAGACAATAAGCTCTCAGAATTTTATTCTTTTTTAAATTAAATAAATAATAATTTATGAACAGGATACTTAACTGCAAAAAAAAAAAAAAGAAGAACAGACAGTCTTTTTAGTGCCTTTAAGTCGTGTTAAGTGGTTAGCTGCCTGCTCTGCTAGCAAAGAGCTGTCTTTGTTCTTTAAACTTTGCTAATGCAGTTTTTCATACAATAGCTATTTACTAAGCCCATGCTACGTATAGGGCACTGACATGGTCCTCCAAGCATTTCTTTGGCAGCCCTACATGAAGCCTTTCACTGAAATGCCTATACAGGCACAGAGAGAAGAAAGAAACGTGCCACCACACTGATAATTACGATGGAAGCCAGCCTAACTCTAGCGTTTGGCAAAACATAATATTGAATTAGCATTATGCAGAGAGAGCTGGATAGAGACATCTCAATGATAAGCACATAGCATTTCCCTGCTTCAGCCTTTGAAACAGATATCTGGAATAAAAGGGAGTGGGGGTTAATAAATAGTACATTGCTCTTAAACCACAGATGCTAACATAGAGTTTAGAGTTCAGTAAAGATTTTACACAATTATGGTTTCTGATAAAAAATGTTTTCCCACTCAATGTTGCCTTGTCTCCACATGGGTCTGGTCCTTCAGGCTTCTACAGAGTTCATATGTCTCTGGGTTTAAAATATAATTGAACAGGTTTTGATTTCCTAGTTTAATACTATATTGCTTATTTAATCCTTTAAAATAAAATAATAAATTCAACGTATATTTGTCAAATTTGCATAGATAATTGTCTCACTTATGCCTTCTCTTTTTCAGTAACAGTGTTTCATGGCTGACTCACATCGAGTTTAATGTATGCTAACACTCCCAGAGCCTACACATTTCTTTTCCAGCATTACCATTAAATATTCTACACCTATAACTGATTTTCATTGGTATCTGCCAGTCCTAGATTTTTGAAATAGTATCTGAAGCCTAGAGCAGTTGCACAATCAATACAATTCAAGTAAATTTGTTTTTTAAAGGAGAACACCTCAAAAGTGTGATGTAAGTAAAAAAAAACAAAAGCAAAATTCCACATATAAAAAAATAGTCTTTACCTGAACACACTTGAAACTAACAATTACCAAAGGTGACAGAAAACTGTCATAGAAATTACTTGAACTATTCCATTTGGAGAAAAGAAAACAGAAGGCAGACAATTACAGATTTAAAATAGAAGGGCTTATTCTACAATGTATACCAAACAGCAAATTTGTCCAAAAATTTATTTTTAATTATAGATTTTTTAAAAAACTGAAATGTTATTTAATCACTGATCAATATGGGGAGAAGAATAGAAAACTTCCTGAATTTGAGGATCTTTTTGGTTGTTTTGGGTCTTGTGCTTTAACCAGTATTCTACTTCTCCAATTCAAATATATCCACAAATAAACAGAATGCAACGAAAAGGGACATGAAGGGAGGCCTAAAGTTAAAATGACATAATAATAAAATAGGAACATATAACTGAGTAACTTAGGCATAGCCATGCTTAAAAGCAACAATTTTGTGAAAGATGATAAACCCTTATATGGGTAAAAAGAACTAAATGTTCAATAGCTAACTTTTAAAAAAATAATATGGAAAACCTTCAGTTTTACAGCACTAGGCCCTTTATTAAATATTATGTGCCATATCCCAGATATAAACTTGACCTACCTTTTTGCACAAGACAGCCTATGAAAATGCTAGAAAAGCTACATGTCAGGATTATGCAGAGCCCAAATTAGCTGAGCATGGTAAAGTATGAAAATATATACCCCAAACTGATATCTTCTAACAGTGGGGAAAGAGAAGAGTTATGTTTTATATCATGTATTTCCTTTTTAAATTTCTTTGTTTAAATTGGTTACAATGGTCATATGTTATATTTATAATTTTAAAAACTAACTATTGAAACTCTGACCAGATGTCAAACAATGCTGCTTTTCAGTTCAAGCAATTTCTGACTTAGAAAAACATTTACTCATGATTCACAAATTCCTTCCCTGACTCCTATCTCTGCCCCTTCTCCCATCATTTGGACCCCCCCCACACACACACACACACACACACAAAAGTTCTAGAACTGTTGCCAGGTGGGCTATTGTGGTGTGCAGAAAAGGAGGAGTACAGGTAGGTGGATATCTTTAGAAAATCTGGATGTTCAGAAAAGTGAATAGGGAAAAGTTGTGAACAGACCCTGAATCCAGATTCATAAACAGAGCTTCTTGCTTAAATATTGTCCTGCAAGCCCCAAAGATTTCCTGTTTTGTTTAGGGTTTTTGCACTTCAGTTATTATACAATAAAATTTTACCAAAAAGATTATCCTTTGGTTTCTTTAAAATACAAAATATCTCTTGAGAGAGTAAAGTACCATCCACTATTCAGACAATAGTAAATTTTAGTTTAATTTTATGTCCTCATAACAGCCAGCCAGAGTTAGGCTTGCTGAAAAGCGGTAGAAACATATCATTTTATAAGTACAAGGTGACAAACAGTTGAACTGTGGAGGAATTGGTACAGTAGAAAACATGTAAGTCTGGGAACTACAAAAGGATTCCAGAAGTACCAATGGGTCATAAAGGAAGGTGGAAGACACCACAAATTCTGTGGGTTACCAAAAAAAAGCACCCAGTGAGAAAATATAATCTCCTTTTGTTTGCTTCACATTCTTCTCTTCTTTCCTCTCCTGCCTTCTCTTTACTTCAAATACTAGAGCAAGTATTAGCACGGCAATGGAGTTATATGCAATGGCCTAAATTGACTTTGGTTGAAGGCTCCCTCCTTCATCTCCCCACCTGCAACGACGACACCCACCCCCACCACACCCACCTCCCTCCATAGCCTAACACACAACCATTTGTCTACTGCCCAGGATAAGGCTTGAGAAACAGTTTATTGAAGTCTAGTGGATGGAAATACATTTTGTTAATGCTATTTTTATAGACTGAATGCTTGTGTTCCCACAGATTCATATGTTGTAACCTTATCTCCAATGTGATAATATTTGTAGATGGGGCTTTGGAGAGGTGATTAGGTCACGAATAGAATTATAAAAGGGACCCCATATTACTTCGCACATGTCCCCTCCCCCCTTGTCAGTTACCCAAAGGAAGGCTATCTATGAACCAGGAAGCAGGCCATCGCCAGACACCAGATCTGCCAGCCCCTTGATCTTGGACCTCCCAGCCTCCAGAACTGTGAGGAATAAATTTATGTTGTTTTAAGTCGCACAGTTCATGGTATATTTTTCTAGTGTTAAAACGTATTCTTTTCTTATTGCACAGTTTTTATTTTATTGTATTCATTGATTGTAGAGGGGTGGGGGGAGAGAAACATTGATGTGTTGTTCCACTTGTTTATGCATTCATTGGTTGATACTTGGATTTGCCCTCATCAGATATTGAACCTGCAACCTTAGCATATCAGGACAATGATCTAACCAACTGAACTACCCGACCAGGGCCACTTATTGTACAGTTTTTAATCATTTAACTACTTTTGTTCCCATTTGTTTCCTTTAACTGTGGTTGAACCTAAAGTTATATGCAACAAGTGGAAAGTCATTTTCAGCACTAAAATTCACTTGGTTAAAATTCTCTTCTGTCCCTGGTTCCCTCATGTTCACACTGATAGTTTAATCTTGCTGATTCATAAGTAAGGTATAATTTTTATTCATTTTACTATTATGGGACCATCATGATTAATAATAACAGTTTATGCTCCTTTATTTACAAGCTGAAATGTCCTCGAAAGTGAAAACTACCCTTTTCTGCAGCCTCATTTCTTACCTCCCAGTGACAACCCCAAGCAAACCACACTATAAGAGCTCCTGAAATGCCACAAAAGTTCATTTGATCCTTTAAATATTAATGGTCAAGTTTATTGAGCACTTACTATATGTTAGACAATGTCTTAAGCATTTTATTTCCATTTACTCAATTTTTTTATCCTAACTTTATAAATGGGGAAATGAAGGCACCAGGCCTCTAGTCTTATATAAAAGTGATGTAGAACCTAATGGCTGTAGGTAACACAGGGTGAATTGAGAGAAGCTGATATTGGACAATTACGTGAAATGACACTTGACAAATAGAAAACCAGAGAAGTACTGCAAATAGTTCATTGCTAGTAATTTGATATTGCAATAGGAGGTAAATAAAATTGGAAGAAAAAAATTGGGAGAAATGTAAGAAATTGCTGAAATAGAACTATGAATTAGAAATATGAAGTTGCTTTCTAAAAAGCTTCAGAAAGGCCCAGCTGGTGTGGCTTAGTGGTTAACTGTCAATCTTTGAACCAGGAGGTGAGTTTGAAACAGCCCCGGTGAGGTTGAGATGGCCCCTGTGAGACTAAGACGGTCCCTGGGAAGCTGAGAAAAATACCACATGAACTCACTCATTTATGGATAATAAGGACCATTATAGACTGATGAACAAAAATGGATACAGAGGCAGAGCAGCATTGAGCAGACTGTCAAACTACTGTGGGAAGTCTGGGGAGGGTTGGGGGCAGGGTAGAAGATCAACTGAAGGACTTGTATGCATGCATATGAGAATAACCAATGGACATAAGACACTGGGGGTTGGGGGAGGCCGGGGGAATGTCAAGGTGGAAAAAAAAAGGAGACATGTGTAATACTCTTTGTAATACTTTAAGAAATAAAAATAAATAAATAAATAAATTGCAGTTGTGAGTACATGAAACAGTTTATTCTGGTATTATTATTTATTAATTGTAGTGTCATTTTCCATACAACTATAAACCCACTTTTCCCCCACCCTGTATATAAATGTATCATATCAATATCTTGTACACCTTAAAATTACACAATGTTATATTTTGATTTATCATAATTTAAAACAAGAAATAGAGCACAATAAGTAAGAAATTTTCTTTATGTTAAATGTATTTCAAATCAGTGTGGAAAACTTATAGAGAAAAATGAAATTATAACTATAAACAAAGCCAAAGAATACATAAGAAAAATATCCATAACTTGTAAAAAAGGATTAATTTTCTTAACTTATAAAGAACTCATGTAAATCAATAAGAAAAAGATGATCATTATGTGAGAGAAGAAAAAACAATAAATCTGACCTGTTTTTTTTCTGGAAGTAAGCAAAACAGTGGTGCCTACCTTTAAATATATGACAAAAGGAATGGGGTTGTGAGTGAAGATGTTTAGAGGGAGATGTTTAGAGTTCACCTTTCAGTTTCATCTTTCTCTACAGCATGGACTTTTATAATCATATTCAAGTATTTGTTTAACATGTCAACATATTGCCTAGGTGATGAAATTTTAAGCCAATATTTGTTTTTATGATTTTATTTATCTACTAGTGGCCTGGTGCACGAAATTCATGCAAGGGGAAGGGGGTGTTCCTAAGCCTGGCCTGCACCCTCTCCAATCTGGGACCCCTGGAAAAATGTCCTACTGCCAGTTTACAGGGTTTGGGCCTAAACCTGCAGTCAGACATCCCTCTTGCAATCCCGGACTGCTGGCTCCTAACCACTCACCTGCCTGCCTGCCTGCCTGCCTGATTGCCCATAAACACTCTGCCTGCTGGCCTGCTTGCCCCCAAACCCCCCCCCCCCCCCGCCAGCCTGACCACCCCCAACTGCCCCCCTGCTGGCCTGCTCACTCCAAACTGCCCCCCCTCGCTGTCCTGATCACCTCCAGCTGACCCCCACTGATGGCCTGCTTGCCCCCAACTGGCTCCCCTGCTGGTCTGCTTACCCTCAACGGCCCCACCCCCCACCAGCCTGATCACCCACAACTGCCCTCCCCTCTTGGCCTCTAACTGCCTCTACCTCAGCCCCACCACCATGGCTTTGTCCAGAAGAACATCTGGAAGGTCTCCTGGAAGGTCTCCCAGTCTAATTAGCATATTACCCTTTTATTAGTATAGATATTAAAAGTAAAAGCCAAATTATTGTTATTTTTAACATTTTGAAGAAATTGCTCTATATTGTCTGTAATTTACTCTAAAATACTCCAGTGTAGATAGTGAGAAATATGAGTTTCCATTTAATTTTATTCTAGGAGCAGATAATTATCATCTGAAGTTTCCCTATCAAAAATACTTATTTCCGGGGTAGGCAGTTAGCTCTTAATAGCTCTAGCCAAAGCCTGCAACCCAGAGGCAGTTCCACCAGCTTTCAAGTGTCTTTACCTCCTATCAACAACAGAGGCTTTAGTTGATTTTAGAAGTGATTTTTTTTCAGCTAATATTTTGTTGAGGATGTTAATATCTATGTTCATCAGGGATATTGGCCTGTAATTCTCCTTCCATGTGTTGTCTTTATCTGTTTTTGGAAATAGGATAATGCTGGCCTCATAAAAAGAGCTTGAAAGTGTTTCTTTCTCTTGAATTTTTTGGAATAGTCTGAAGAGGATAGGTGTCAGTTCTTCTTTGAATGTTTGGTAAAACTCTCCTCTGAAGTCACCCGCGCCAGGGCTTTTGTTTGCTGGCAGGGGTTTTTTTTTATTACTGCTTCAATTTCATCAATCATTATTGGCCCATTCAGGTTTTCTGATTCTTCCTCATTCATTTTGGTAAGTTTACAACTTTCTAGGTTTTGTCCACATTGTCCAGCTTGTTGGCATAGTTTTTCATAGTACTTTCTTACAATATTTGTATATTTATGGTGTCTGTTGTTACTTCACTGCTTTCGTTTCTGATTTTATTTATCTGAGTCCTCTCTCTTTATTTCTTGATGAGTCTGGCTAAAGGTTCATCAATCTTGTTTATCTTTACAAAGAACTAGCTCTTCGTTTCATTGATCTTTTGTATTTATTTTTTGTTTAGTTTTCACTGTGTCATTTATTTCTGCTCTGATTCTAATAATTTCCTCCCTTCTACTCACTCTGGGTTTTTCCTTCTAATTCTTTAAGCTGTAGGGTTATATAGTTTATTAAAAATTGTCTTGTATTTTGAGATAGGCCTGTAGTGCTATGAACTTCTCTCTCAGGACTGTTTTCACTGTGTCCCATAAATTTTGTGGTGTTGTGTGTTCATTTCCATATGTTTCCAGGCAGTTTTTGCTTTATTCCTTGATCTCATTGGTAACCCATTCATTGTTTAACATGCTATTTAGCCTCTATGTGTTTGAATGTTTTTGAGTGTTTTTACTGTAGTTGATTTCTAATTTCATGCCATTGTAATCCGAGAAGATGCTTAATATGATTTCAATCTTCAACTTGTAGAGACTTGTTTCATATCCTAAGATGTGGTCTATCTTTGAGAATGACCCATATGCACTTGAGAAGAATGTATATTCTGCAACTTTGGAGTGAAATGTTCTGTAAATGTCAATTAAACCCATCTATCTAGTGTGTCATCTAGAGTTACTGTTTCTTTGTTGGATTTTTTTGTCTGGAAGATCTATCTAGTGAAGTCAGTGGGGTTTTCAAGTTCCCTACTATGACTGTATTGTTATCAAACTCTCCCTTAAAGTCCTCCAGAATTTTTAAATATATTTAGGTGCTCCTGTATTGGGTATATATATGTTTACCAGGTTATAGCCTCTTGTTGGAACAATTCCTCTAGTATTATGTAGTGACCTTTATTGTCTCTTGTGATGGCCTTCATTTTGAAGTCTATTTTGTAATATTAGAGTATTGTTAGCCAAGCTTTTTTTGTTTGTTTGTTCCATAGCATGGAAAATTTTTTACCATCCCTTCAATCTCATCCTATGTGAGTCTTTTGTTCTGAGGTGGATCTCTTGTAGACAGCATATATGTGGGCCATGATTTTTATTCATTCATCTTCCCTATGTCTTTTGATTGGAGCATTTAATCCATTTACATTTGAGGTTAGTATTAATCAGTTCTTACGTATTGCCATTTTAATTCTTCATGCCTATGTTTCTCTCTTGCGCTATTTCTTCTCATTACAGCAGTCTCTTTAGCATTTTTTTGCAGTGCTGGTTTGGTGGTGATAAACTTCTTTAGCTTTTTTAGGGGTCTGGGAAGCTCTTTATTTCACTGTCTAATTTTGAATGATAGCTTTGCTGTATATAGTAGTCTTGGTTTCAAAACCTAGCTTTTCATTACCTTGAATACTTCATGCCATTCCCTTCTGGCCTGTAGAGTTTCCACTGAAAAATCAGCTGATAGCCCTATGGGAGATCCTTTGTAGGTAACAAATTGATTTTATCTTGCTGCCTTTAAGATTCTCTCTTTGTCTTTCATTTCTGGCATTTTAATTATGATGTGTTTGGTCATGGGGTCTGTTTTGGTTCTTCTTGCTTGGGACTCTCTGTGCCTCCTGAACTTGTGACATTTTTTCTTCTCCCAGTTAGGGAAGTTTTCTGCTATTATTTCTTCAAACAGGTTATCTATCCCTTTCTTACTTTCTTCCCTTCTGGCATTCCTATGATGCAACTATTGTTATGTTTCATATTGTCCCACAACTCCCTTAAGCTGTCCTCCTGTTTTTTAATTGTTATTTTCTTTTTGGCTCTCTGTTTGAGTGATTTTTCCTATCCTGTCTTCTACTCCACTGATATAATTCTTGGCTTCCCTTAATCTGCTATTTATTTCTTCCAATGATTTCTTTATTACAGCTATGTCATTCTTCATTTCCACCTGGTCATTTTTCATAGTTTCTATATCTTTTCTCATGCTGTTGAGCAACCATGTAATTATTTTTCTAAACTCTATATCTGAAAAATTTCTTATCTCTATTTCATTTAGCCTTTTTTCTCTTGTTCTTTCATTTAGGTCTTATTTTTTATCTCCCTATTTTGTCTGCCTCTTTGGGTTTGTTTCTATGTATTAGGCAGATCTGCTCCAACTCCCAGTCTTTTTTGTAGGGTCTCTAGTACAGGACAATGTCAGACACTGTTTCTGACTGTCCCTGAGTACCATTTGTTTGGAGCTATTAGCATCCACAGCAGTGTCTGGGTACCTTTGGAAAGGACCAAGATGTTTACCAAGATCTTTTTTTCCTATCTCAGGTCCAGAAACAGATCAAGCAAGGACTCAAAGCATAGAAAGAACCATCCTGGCCTGCAGTTTGATTGTTATTCTCAGTCTCTTAATGATCCTCAGGCTATATACTACAGCAAGGAGTAGATTCCACAGGGCGGGGCAAGCTGTTTTCCCACAGAGTGGGGCAATTACTTCCTCGCTAGGCAAAAGCTGCCTGGATGCTAAAGGTCTACCTGAGAAAGACCCTCTGCAGAATGGGGGAATGGCAGCACAGGAAACTGGGGTGGCTGCCTTCCAAACTCTAACCCAAGAACCCTCAACCCTAGATTCTCCTCACACAGCTCTAGTCACTCTGCCAGATCCCAAGGTGAGTGGCTACACACAGAATTTTGTGCATTGGCCTTTGTAGAGGGTGCCTGCATTTTCAGCTATCTCTCCCTGGCAGGCAGCAACTCAACTGTAATGTGGGCACCCTTCTGAGTTCTGGTGCTCTGAGATGGGGAGCCCAGCTCGCGATTTAGAGTTCTCAGTGAGAACTCCCCATGTCTGAGATATCCCTCTGGGACTTCAGCTGCTGTCTGTGGGAGCCCAGCCAGCCTTCTATGCCTCTGTACTTCCTCCAAGTCTCTATGTGGTCTCCACTTTATGTCCTTGGTCATAAGGGTTCTCACCAGCTAGTCTTTAGTTGATTATTTAGGATGGTTTTTCTAAATTTTAGTTGTAATTCCAGTTTGGCCCTGGGGGAGTATCAGTGTAGCTTCCACTTAATCTGCCACTATTTTAGAACCTATGATTTTATTCTTTACCCTCAGGAAAAACAATACAAACTCATTAAAGCCTGTGCTCATTTTCTCATTTCCTATCAATTGGGGTAATTGCTTCCTACACAAAAGCCAGTCTCCTCTTAACTGGCTCATTACCTTGAGATAAAGGTTTTGAAACTTCTTCAAACTGTAATCACTGAAGTGGCCTAAAAAGAAATTACTTTTGAAGATGCTGACACATCTGTAAGCCAAGATATTTTTTTTAATTCAATTCATTGTTTTACAGATCCAATTTATTCCTTGTCAAGTTATTATTTGCACCATTTTTCCTGTATCACTGTCATGGTACATTTATTACTCTCTGAGTCATAATAGTGGCAAACATACAGAGCAGTAAAAGACAAAATGGGTTAATGTGTTCATCACAGGTCTCTGTATTGATAGAGCTAAAGTGAATCAGAAAAGGAATACTATTAAAGGTCCTCTGGTTTCCTCTGTAGTTGAAGACAATTTGGTTAATAAACATTTCCACTCATTATTTTCATGCTAACTAGTTTTATCTTTGCATTTTCTAGGTTTATATCACTGCTGCTGAACATCCTAAAAAGAACCTTTGCTTCTTTGAATCACTGAGAAAGGCCAAAAGATATGAAGTAGGAAAAAAAAATTTAAGTAATAAATGAACTCATAACACATAATAAATATTTTTAATTTTTTTTATTGATTTGAGAGAGAGAGACTGGTTTCTTGTTCCACTTATTTACGCATTCATTGGTTGATTTTTATATGTGCCCTAACTAGGGATTGAACCTGCAAGCTTGGCTTATCAGGATGATGCTCTAACTAACTGAGGTACCTGACCAGGACCAGCTAATGAGTAATTTAAATTCTTCTTTGGTGGTATAGGTAAAGACCTCAAATAGATTTTTTAAATCATCTACATAAATTCAAGACATACATCACTACAAGTGGAATAATATCTCCTAAAAAGAATTAAAAAGCCCCAGTGTACAACCACTGTATCTATCAAACATTTATTTAACACATATTACATAGGGGACACTGACATAGACATGTGGGCCTTGGTTTGTGTTCTCAGTGAGCATACTTTGGGTTGAGGAGAATTTTTTGCTTGTTCCTGTCCAATTTCCCCAACACTATTTATTGAAGAGACTTCCTTTGCTCCATTGTATGCTCTTGCCTCCTATGTAAAAGATTAATTGACCATAAAGGCATGGATTTTGGGGCTCTCTGTTCTCTTCCACTGATCTGCATGCCTGTTCTCGTGCCCATATCAGTCTGTTTTTTTTGTATGTGTGTTTTGTTTTCGATTTTTTTGTTGTTAATCCTCACCCGAGGATATTTTTCCATTGATTTTTAGAGAGAGTGGAAGGGAGGGGTAGAGAGAGAGAGAAACATCAATGTGAGAGAGACACATCGATTGGTTGCCTCCCACACGAGCCCAGACCAGGGCCAGGGATGGAGCCTACAACCAAGGTACATGAGTACATGCCCTTGACTGGAATCAAACCCTTGACCCTCAGTCTGTGGGTCAATGCTCTAGCCACTGAGCCAAACTGGCTAGGGCAGTACCACTCTGTTTTGATTATAATATCCTTGTAGTAAAGTTTGATATCTAATATTGTGATACCTCCAACTTTGTCCTTCATTCTCAAGATTGCTGTGGCTATTCAGGATCTTTTTGTTTTCATATAAATTTTTGGAATATTGTTCCTGGATATGCAAAATATGCCATTGGTATTTTAATAGGAATTGTGTAGAGTCCATAGATTGCTTTGGGTAGTACTTTTAACTATGTTAATTCTTCTAATTCACGAACATGGTATATATGCTTTCACTTATTGGTAGTTTCCTTAATTTCTTTCGTCAATACCACATAGTTTTCCAAGTGCAGGTCTTTTACTTCCTTGGTTAAATTTAGTCCTAGGTGCTTTGCTTTTTGTTGTTGCAATAGTAAATGGGGTTGTTGTCTTAGTTTCTGTTCCTGACAGTTTATTATTGGTGTATAAAACTGCCATCGATTTCTGGATATTGATTGTGTATCCTGCAACTTTTCTGAATTCACTTATTAACTCTAGTAGTTTTTTGGTAGAGTCTTTAGGGTTTCCTATATACAATATCATGCTACCTGCAAATAATGACAGTTTTACTTCCTCCTTTCTAATTTTGATACATTTTATCTACTTCTTGTCTGATTGCTATGGCTTGAACTTCCAGTACTATGTTGACCAACAGTAGTGAAAGCAGACATCCCTGTTTTGGTCCTGATCTTAAGAAAAACACTTTTAGTTTTTGCCCATTGAGTATGATGATGGCTATATGTTTTTCATATGTGGCCTTTATTATGTTGAGGTATGATCCCTCTACTTCCATTTTGCTGAGAGTTTTTGTCAAAAAAGGGTACTGAATTTTGTCTAATGTTTTTTCTGCATCTATTGATATGATCATGTGATTTTTTAATCTTTAATTTTCTTTATGTGATATATCACGTTTATTGATTTGCAAATATTGCACCAACCTTCCATAACTGGGATAAATCCCACTTGATAATGTTGTATGATTTTTTTTTTTTTACTGCATTGCTGTATCCGATTTGCTAATATTTTGTTGAGGAATTTAGCATCTATATTTGCTGGAGGGATATTTGCCTACAATTTTCTTTCTTTGTTGTGTCTTTTTTTCAGTTTTTACTTTTTAACTAAATTTATTGGGATGACACTGGTAAACATGAACATATAGGTTTCAGGTGTGAGTTTCTATGTTACAAGATCTGTATATTGCACCATGTGTCCACCAGCCAAAGTCAAATCTTCTCCTGTCTCCATATATTAGTACCCCCTTCTCCCCCACCCCATTCCCCTCTGGAAATCACCACACTGCTGTTTGTGTTCACGAGTTTCAGGTTTATAGCCTACATATGAGTGAAATCATATAGTTCTTAGGTTTTTCTGACTGATTTATTTCATTTGGTATAATGTCCTCAAGGTCCACCCATGTTGTTGCAAATGGCACTATTTCATCTTTTCTTATGGCGGAGTAGTATTCCATTGTGTATATGTACCACATCTTCTGTATCCAGTCCCCTATCACTCTTTGTTGTGTCTTTACCTGATTTTGGTATTAGGATAATGTTGGTCTCATAAAAAGAGCTGGGAAATATTCCCTCCCCTTGAATTTTTTGGAATAGTTTGAGGAAGATAGGTGTTCTTTGAATGTTTGGTAAAATTCACCTGTGAAACCATCTGGTTCAGGAATTTTGTTTGCCAAACATGGTTTTTTAAAAATTATTATTTCTTCCATTTTATTAGTTGTTGGTCTATACATGAGCTCTGCTTCTTCCAGATTCAGTTTGGAAGATTGTATGTTTATAGGAATTTGTCCATTTCACCCAGGTTGCTTATTTTATTGGCATGTACTTGTTCATAATATTTTCGTAAAATCATTTGTATTTCTGTGATGTCAGTTGTTATCTCTCCTCTTTAGTTTCTGATTTTATTTATTTGGATCCTCTCTCTTTGTTTCTTGATGAGTCTAGCTAAAGGCTCATCAATCTTGTTTATCCTTTGAAAGAACCATCTTTTGGTTTCATTTTGTATTTTCTTATGCCTTTTATTTCTGCTCTGATCTTTATCATTTTCTTCCTTCTACTTACTCTAAGATTTTTTTTGTATTTTTTATAGTTATTTTAGTTGTAGGGTAGATTGTTTGAGATTTTTCTTGTTTTTTTGAGGGAGGCCTGTGAACTTCCCTCTCAGGACTGCTTTCACTGTATCCATGGACTTTGCATTGTTGTGTGTTCATTTTCATTTGTTTCCAGGTAATTTTTGATTTCTTCCTTGATCCCCTTGGGAACCCATTCATTGTTTAATAACATGCTAATTAGTCTTCATGTATTTGAATATATCTGAGCTTTTTAATCAAGGTTGATTTCTGGTTTATGTCATTGTGATATGAGAAGATGCTTGATATTATTTCAAACTTCTTGAATTTGTTAAGACTTATTTTGTGTCCTAACAAGTGGTCTATCTTTGAGAATGTTCCATGTGCACTTGAGAAGAATGTATATTCTGTTGCTTTGTGATGAAATGTTCTGTAAATATCAATTAAATCCCTCTGATCTAGTATATCATTTAAAGGCACTGTTTCCTTGGTGATTTTTTTTTTTTGTCCTGGAAGGTAATTTTTTTTTTTTTTGGTCCAACTGATAACTGTGGGTGTTAAAGTTCCCTACTATCTGTCAGCTACTCCACCTCTCCACCTCTTCCCTCAGGTTGCCTCCTCTTCCTTCAGAGCCTTCCAAAGAGTGGTGGATGGACCCAGACTAGTGTTGGGTTATTGCACTCCCTGATTGGAGATTACGCAGTCAGGCACTTAATAAGGGGAAATTAGTCTCTGCTTCAAAGCTAAACTCCTCAGTCTCCATCAGAGACTCTTACTCCAGTTCCCCTGAAGGGGGCTTGCTGCAGGATCAGGTAGGGTACAGCCTAAATCTTTTCTGCAGGAGTTTCCACCACCCTGGGCTCAAGGGGATTGATCAAAAGAGTCTCCAGTTGAGGATGTGGCTGGCCCAATCCAAAGGAGGGGCTAAGCATTTCCTCCCATTTCTAGACAATAACCCCTGAGGGTCTCACACTTGGACTGTCCTGCTCTGAGCTACTCTCCCATCACCACAGAATTGTGCCACTGTGGGTATCCAGGACTTCACAGGGCTGAACCAAGCATTCTCCTGTGGTGGTTTTCACAGCCAGCAGGAGGCAGGGAAGGCCTCTACCTGCACTTCCCGTGACTGCCTGGCAGATCTCACAGGGGAGCCCAGATCAGCCTCCCAGAATGCAATCAAAAGCCCAGCACTGCCTTCTCTCTCAACTGAAGCCGCCCCTTTGGATATAGTCCCAAATTCCAAGCTCTGTGCAGCACTGGAATCCTTGCGCCACTAGACAAGCAGGAGGAGGTAGAAAAATCAGCCCCATGTAGGGCTACATTCTTTCTGTGAGGGTCGTCTCAGTAAAGCAGAGGCCAAAATTCCCACTCTGCTTGGGCTCCCAACTCTGCAATGCAAGCCCCAAATCCCCAACCTGCCCTGCTCACCGTGCAACCAACCCAGCATAATATGGCAATCTGGGAGAAGGGGTTTTGACCACTCACTGGGGGTGGGAGAGACTGTTCCCCTTTCCCCAAGCCAAATAGTTCAGTCGCGGATGGGGGATCTACATAATGCCTTTTACTAGTAAGAAAGCAGAGGGTCCATCAAAGTCACTGCTAGGTGCAGCTGCAGATCCCTCCAAACACAGGAGCACAGACTCTTCAGCAGTCAGAGCGGAGCAAGCTTCTCGGGCTGGGGCTGCTAACAATAGGAGCACTCCTTCACTGGGAAGGTGCAGTCCAAGTGTCCCCCTCCTTACCTCTGCCTCATGCTATGCCGGCTCTGATTTCCTCCTCTGCTACTCTGTTATTAGGATCCCTGCATGGTATTGAGATTCCACACTCCCAGGGGTAGGGTGCTTTTCAGCTGATATCCCTCAGGCCTCTCAGACGCTGTACATGCTTGAGAGTGGCTTCCCCTTACCAGTCTCTACATGGCTTCTTCAGTGCTCCTTAGATATAATTTTTCCAATCAGCTACACTTCACTTGCTTTTTCAAGTTAACCTCGTAGAATTTTAGCTTTAAATCCGGTCCCTGGTTAGAAAGAGAAAAATAAATAGGACTACATCAAACTAAGAGGCTTCTGCACAGCAAAAGAAACCATCAACAAAGTGAAAAGGGAACCCACTGTACAGGAAAACATATTTGCCAATGATACATCTGATAAGGAGCTAATTTCCAAAATATATAAAGAACTTATGCAACTCAACACCAGGAAGACAAACAATGACCATTTAATTCTTCCTTTTCTAGTTGGATGCCTTTTATTTCTTTGTCTTGTCTAATTGCTGTGGCTAGGACTTCCAGTACTATGTTGAATAGAATTGTTGAAAGTGGACATTCTTTTTTTGTCCCGGTCTTATCGAAAATGCTTTTAGCATTTTGCCATCTGGTTTTGAAGTCAGGGTAATGCTGGCCTCTTAAAATGAACCTAGTAGCCTTCCATCTTCTTTAAATGTTTTTGGGATAGCTTAAGAAGTGTAAGTGTTAATTCTTCAAATGTTTGGTAAAAATAACCTGTGAATTCATCCAGTTCAGGACTTTTGTTTGTTGGGAATATTTTTGTTTGTTTTTTTACTGATTCAATTTTGTTACTAGTTATTGGTCTGTTTGGATTTTCTGTTTCTTCTTGATTCCATCTTGGAAAATTGTATATTTCTAGAAATTTATTCATTTCTTCCAAGTTATACAGTTTGTTGGCTTGTAATTGCTTATTAAAAAATTTTTAGAATCAGTTATCATTCTCTTCTTTTATTTCTGGGATATCAGTTGTCATTCTCTTCTTTCATTTCTGCTTTCATATATTTGATTCTCTTTTTTTTCTTGATGAGTCTAGTTAAGTGTTTATCAATTTTGTTTATCTTTTTAAAGAACCAATTCTTGGTTTCATTGATTTTTTTTTTTTTTTTTACTCTATGTCATCTATTTCCACTGTGATCTTTGTTATTTTCTTTCTTCTACTCACTCTTGGCTTTGTTTGTTCTCCTGTTTCTAGCTCCTTTATGTTTATAGTTAGGTTGTTTATTTGAGATTTTTTTCTCTCTTTTTTTTTTTTTTTTGAGATGGTCGTATCGCTATAAATTTCTCTCTGAGAACTGCCTTGGTAAATCTGCCACAGCTCCCAGTTTGGCAGGATAGACTTATGTAGTATTTGTCCTGTGGGCCCTAGTGGTACAGTCTCCTTAGTCACCTAAGATGGCTGCTTCAGGGGCTTCACTTGTGTGAGTTTTATGTGCCCTCCTATTGTAGTTGAGCCTTGGTTGCCAAAGGGTCAGATTTACCTTTAGGCTGACTGGCTCTGGGGATTGGTTGTGACTATAGTGGATGAACTGTTTTGTAGGGGCTGATCCCACCAAGTGGGATTCACCATAGTAAGTCTCCCTTTTGGGTGTGTCATCTGTGAAGCTAATTGGATGGTGCTCTTGCATGGTCTGAAGCCAGTCACTGGCTATGTTGGTCCTGGGGTTTCTTGGGAGGCGCTATGGTGCAGACCCAGGTAAGACACTGCCTGTGCCATTCTGGGGCCACCTATTAGGAACTATGAAGTGATCTGCAGTTGGTAGCTGCCTGTGCTGAACTGAAGGCACCTCAGAGAGCCTCTGCTGTGAACTGAGGCTGGCTTCCACTCGTGCTGAGCGGGATACTGCTCCGCATAAAATACAGAGCATAGTGAGGTCAGCTGCTGCTTATTTGAAGTTTGTGGACCTCTCAGAGATTTTCAGAAATTTTGTAGCTTGTGCCAACACTGGCTGCTTATGAGTTATTGTTACTATTTTAAATTACTAATTTTGGGGTGAATAACTGCCTTTTTAAATATGGGTTAAAATTGTGACATAAGCAAAATTTATCTGTTAGGACCTTTGCGTCCGTCCCTTTTATCCACCTTTCTAACTTTGCCTTCTCTTTCACTTACCATGTGTTTTCTTTAAAATCCATATCATATGATGACTGGTTAATTTATTTTTTCAAAGTGCAAACAGGTTTTTTTTTAAATGTTATTTGTCTTTTAACAAAGGAAAATGTGTATCTGTAAGATGAAAATGCTGAAAAGGATGTGGGAAATGGTATGTAATAAAAAGAATAAAATAATTATGTAAAGTTACCATATCAGAGCCCAAATTATATGATTTAAGCTATATAGCTTCAAGTTACTTAACTCACAAGCCAAACAATGTTTCTCTTTCATCATTGATGTTTCTATCTCTCTTCTATCACATTTGTTTTAAATCTTCTGGTTTCTTTTGTATTTCCATATGAACATTAGAATCAGCTTGTCAATTTCCACAAAAACTTTTGCTGACATTTTATTTGGATTGCCTTGAATCTTTAGGCTAATATGGAAAGAATTGACATCTTAACAATATTGAGTCTACTGACACATGACTAAATAAATATTTATTGAAAAATAAAGATTGTTGAAAGTTTGGTTTTGGAAGGAAGAATGTTCAGAAGCTGTAGGTAAATTAGGAATATCATGTTTTTAATATGTTATGGCAAGAAATTTTTATTTGGATTTTCAAGAAACACATTTCTTTATCTTATAAGAAATTATCTTACAAGAAAAATTTGAAAGAGGTACAGTAAACTTTAGGAAATGTATGGTGATTGTTTTATGCTTTGATATATAAAACCCTGTCATTGTGGACCTAATAAGAAATCTCTGGAGCATGTTCTACCTTTAAAAAAGAAAAAATGGTAAGATAGTGACAAACTATTAAAATCTAAAGAGAGACTGCTTACATTCATTCAATGAGAGAAATTTAGCACTATCAATATTTGAATCCAGGAGAATTTCACTTCTACTTACTCTCAGCTTTTCTTGCTCTCTTTCTAGTTCTTTTAGTTGTAGGGTTAGATCATTTATTTCAGATTGTTCTTGTTTCTTGAGGTAGGCCTATAACACTATGAACTTCCCTCGCAGGACTGCTTTCATTGTGTCCCATAGATTTTGGGTTGTTTGATGGAAAATCAGGGGCATCTGTAATACTATCAATGAAAGAAAGAAAGAAGAGAGAGAGAGAGAGAGAGAGAGAGAGAGAGAGAGAGAGAGAGAGAGAGAGAGAGAGAGAGAGAGAAAGGGGCAGGGAGGGAGGGAGAAACATATATGTGCAGGGGAAGCATATTAGATAGCCCGCAATGTCTGAAGGACCAGAAAAACAGACTACCAGCCTAGATCAACACCTATTCAGACCCAGCGACTACTTTGCTGGGCCAGGCCCCACTGCCTCTATTTCTTAGCTTACAGGGCAAATGTTGGACATTGAAAGATAGAACCTCAGTCAGTGTGATCCTAAAAGACCAGCATCGGCACAGTCTCCCTCAACGGAACAAAAGATTGCGTGCTTGCTTGTTATTTCTGTTTTGTTTTTTCCCCTTTACTGAATAGATAGTTCACTCCAGAGGACAAGAGTAGCAGAGTATAGGTAACTTACTTGAGCACACATTCATAATGGAGGACATCCTCCAAATATAAAAATGTTCAAAAGGCTGAGCAACCTCAAAATGGGAAGTACAGTTCACAAAACATTTAAAACCAAGGTGAGTCACATTATTACAGGGATTATTATTATGGCTAAAAGGGATTTTTAAAATTGCCAGAGTGTTCCAAAGTGTAGGCCATGACTCATTAGAGGCCATAAAAATCAATGTAGCATGTTCCATAGTTTTAAAAACTAAAATAGAATTGAAAATACCCCTATGTATTGAATTTATTGAAGGCAAGTATTGTCTGGTAAAACATTTGCCCTAATTATAGATATGTGACTATATTTATATTTGTATATGTATAGTATGGGTATATTAGTGCCCTAAGCCCCAATGTAAAATGTACTTCTTTCCTTCCTTCCTTCCTTCCTTCCTTCCTTCCTTCCTTCCTTCCTTCCTTCCTTCCTTCCTTTCCTCTCATTAATTTTTTAGAAAGAGAGGAAGGGAGGAAGGGGGAGAGAGACAGACAGACAGCCATCAATACAAGAGAGAACCATTGATTGGTTGCCTCCCATATGCCTCCCCACCCCGAGTCAGGAATCAAAGCCACAACCCTTTGATGCATGGGAGGACACTCCAACCAACTGAGCCACTCAGCCAGGGCCTAAAATGTATTTTTTAATGTGAGCCATGGTGAAAGGAAAAAAATTTAAAAATAGTAGTCAAATCCAACTTCTCCATTTTACAGTTAAAGGAGAAAATACATGGCTCAGAGAAATCAAATACTTTGCTCTGGTGGTTAAACCAAAGCTAGAATTAGGATGCAGAAAATCTCTCAGTCCTACTCTCCATTATAAGGAGATCATCTATCACCTGAAGAATACTTCCCATTTTCTTTGTAAGTCTCTTCCTGCATTAGCCCTGTTGTGATAATTAAATGTATGTATTAATTATTAGATCACAAAATATTGTAAATATTATAGTTGCATTTGTAATTAGGCCATAATTAATAGTTGTTCCTTGCAGTAGTTAATACTAGTATTAAAACTAGTATTGCATATTAACTCTAGAAAGACAATCAGTGTTATTTTAAAGATTTTTCAGTCAGCAGCTATGTTAAGGATTGCAGAGAAGACATTGGTTTAGTAGCAATAAGTGTATTTTTAAAGAAAATAATTCTATTTTCAGTAAATAAGAGATTTTAAAGGTGTAATCTGCTATGCTAAATGAAAATATTTTTCTTGCTAGTTTTCTACTGTTTGTTTCTATCAACACATTAAATACATTTTTCAGACAGTTTTTATGATTTGAAAGAAAATATGAAAACAAAAGCTTTTCAACAGTTTATTTTTTATTTTTTTAAATATATTTTATTGATTTTTTTACAGAGAGGAAGGGAGAGGGATAGAGTTAGAAACATCGATGAGAGAGAAACATCGATCAGCTGCCTCCTGCACATCTCCTACTGGGGATGTGCCGGCAACCCAGATACATGCCCTTGACCGGAATCGAACCTGGGACCTTTCAGTCCGCAGGCCGACGCTCTATCCACTGAGCCAAACCGGTTTAACAGTTTCTTTATAATGTACCTTATTAACAATGCAGCTACATTAAAAAATTTGAATTACTAGAAAAAAGTACTTAAACCTCATGGATATTTTTATATTCATGGGTAAGAATTGTTCAAGTCATAATAAATATTTTTAAAATTACAGTTTACTTTTCCAGTCCTCATTTTAACTGAACTTTTTAAAATTCTATTTCTAAACTCAAAGATTTGGTCAGCTTGGAAAATAGTTCTATCTGCAATAATAAGGAGGTTTATCAAATCTTTTTGAATGGTTGGTGTACACCATTGTATGTCTTATAAACGTAAATTTAATATTAATGCTTCTATTACACAACATTAAAACCTAATTGTTTTCAAGATTTTAATGATTAAGAGGGTCAAAGAGGAGTAAATAATACCAAAATTCAGTGAACAATAAAAATAAATGATTAACACTTTAGATAATTCAGAGAACCCCCATAACTACTGTGTACTCTTCTCCTTCCTACAGAACACTCAATTAAAGGTAGTAATGAAAAGTACACTTTTGCAAAGTGAACCCAGAATCTTTCTATTTGCTAATTCAGTGCCATAACCCAGATTTTGATATGGACTTTAAAAGTTTACTTTATCACAAATTAATATTTTTTGAACTCTCACTAAGAATGAAATGCACATTTTTTTACATGTTGACTCATCATTTTTTATGGAAATTAATTTTCTTAATAAAAAATATACTAGTAAAGGACAAGGCATTTTTTCTTTTTTGGAACATTTTTCCTATACTGAGTGGTTCTTTGACATAGGAAGCTTATTATGATACACAAAATGCGCATAGGAAGGCTGCAAATCTAATCCGATAAGACAAAGAATGAGGTTAAAAAATGTAGTTATCAGATAGGTGTTTAGTGTAGTCATTAAAAAAGTCTCTTCCTGCCAGACTACTTTGTCCTGCTCATTGACTACTGTTTTATTCCAACATCCTTAACAGCCATTTAAAATAAAATTAAAAAAATAAAAAGATATTTACATTAAATGAATCCTGTTACCACACTGAGGTGGGTGGGGAAGGTGCTGGTATTTTTTCTTGGGAACATGATATACTCACTAAATATGGCACCAAATCTACTTCCTGCAGTGAGTCCCTCTTACCATCAATTAAGACAATTATTTTACTTAAATAGATAATCCCTTTACAATTTTTCTACTGCCTTGACAGAAGTCTTTTGCCAATATTACTAATTACACTGGAGGAAGGTTATAAATATAAACTCCCTTTTATACTGTAGTCTATGGCCAGTTGCCATAGTTTTCCTAAGAAAAAAAAGTTTTGGTGTTTCTCAGGACATGTTAGCTCTTGCCCTATTTGAATTAATGCAAATTTAGAATAAAAACCAGCTATGTAATTTCTATTTCTCAAGTTACTTCTCAAGAAGCTGTGAAATTAAAAAAAAAAAAACACAAATGTAAAATATGGAGCTCTTTAATTTGCTTTAAAAATGACTAGTCTTAAATAAGTTTTTTTCACTTGCACTTATAGTATTAATATTTAATACTGAGTATTATGCCAACTAGAACATCCAGTTAAGAAACAGCAGGAAATTCCCGCATTTCTTAAAAATAGAGACCTTTATAAAATCTCATTAATGATTTTATAAATTGTAATACTCGTATTTGGTACAGGTGCAATGAAATAGACATTCACATGCACTGCTGGAGGTGACATAAACTGCTATCATCTTCCAGAAAAGGTGAGTTGACAGTATACATAAAAAACCTTAACATGTTTCACACTGATTCAAAACTTTGTCTTTTAGGAATTTCGTTTACTAAAATGTATGAGAAATGGATATTTTGCATTAGGGTGTTCATCCCAGCATTATTTGGAATATAGAAAAACTGGAAACAATATAAATATACAATAGCTAAGAATTGGTTATTGAAATGATAGGCTACTTATGTAATAGATTACCACACAGCCATGAAGAAAAATCCATCTGAAATATTGTACTTACAAGCAAAGAAAAAAATGCTAACAGTTGCTATATCTCAGTGGTGAATTTCCAGGTGAGTTTCACTTTTTTTTTTCTGTCTTTATTGTGATATAATTGACACTTAACATTGTGTAAGTTTAAGGTGTGCATGTGTTGTTTGGAAACTTTATAAACTGCAAAGGGAATACCATCATAGTATCAGCTACAGTCACACAGTTACCCTTTCTCTTTTGTCGTGAGATTTAGAATCTACTGTCTGAGCACTTTTACTCTCTTTATGCCTTTCTGTATTTTCCAATTTTCCTTCAGTGTACCCCTTTACTTTTTAAAAAGCATTTAAAAAGTCATTTGTTGGTAATAGCATGGAGGAAAGTATTCTTTAAAATTACAGTTCAGTACAAATGAAATTTAATGTTTTCTTTATTATAATTGTAACATTTAAATATTTGCATCTCTTTATGCCTCCCTTATCTACCAAAATATGAAAAGAGCCAAAAGTTCCCTTTTTTCCCCAAATGAAATCTCAAATAAGACCACCATGTCATCAATTTAGTAGGTCCATTTGAGTAATTTCTCTTCATAATTATAATTAATTCTTTTGAAGTTTATCTGTGTTTGATCTGCCTCTTCACTGTGCCTGTAGGAAAATGTCTTCCATCTTTTAAATTCCATCAATCTCCCTTCACCTCCTCTCCTGTTCATCCATGTTCTGGAGTCTGTATGTAATGCTTTTTTTCTTCAAGGTCTTCATTATTCAGAAGGTTCCATATAAAACAGTTATGTAATGCAAACTCTATTCATATTTATAAAGTTATTGATTAGGAAGCTATTGCAACAATTTCCAAACAATGTCATGTGTCAACCAATGGTCACTGGCACCAATTCAACACCAACCGGAATCCCCAATTTGGGGTGCAGTAAAGAAAGAAACTTTATGCAATGCAAACAGCTCAGTTATGATATAGCACGGCTGTGAGAACAGCCCAGCTGTAGAACAGCTCCATCGTGTTACAGCTCAGCCACGAAGCAGCATGGCTGTGGAACAGCACTGCTGTGAGGCAGCCCTGGGGCACAGTGGCTTTGGGGTGTAGCCTCTCCAGCTAGACAGCTCTGCTCTACTGTGGTCTGTTCCACCTGTTCTGGTCCACTCCACTCTGCACCAGTGTGCTCTGCCTTGATTCACTCCAGTGAGAAGTCTTCAGTGTTTCAGCTCTGGCTAGGGAAATGCAGTCTTCAGTCTCGTGATAACGGAAAGCACGCTTCCTGCGCCAGAGGGAAGCTGATTTCTACAAAGAGATGTCCACACCCTTGGTCCCTGATTAGTCCATCCTTATGCAAATGAGGCCTCCAAATACTCCCGGTTTGGTAAAAAAGGCACTGTCTTAATTGGTCAGAATGGAACTGCTCTGATTGGTCAGCGATGATGCTGTTGGGATACAATGTATTTTTTTTCCGTGTATAAGACGCTATTTTTTTCTAAAATGGCATCTTATACACGGAGGTCAGCCAAGAAGGGAGCCGTGCGGATGTGTAGCTACCCACACCTTGTCAAACAGACTTCCTCCAATCATGAGCCTTATTATTACTGACATCAGCTGATGCCATAATTGGAGGTGGAGGTGGAGAGTGCCCAGATGCAACACGGACTAGAGAGTTCTGAGCCCATAAAGACATGAAAAAATAAAAAAGATATATACCGGTAAGCGATTGTCTTACTCTGCAAAATTCAAGCTAAATGTAATCAGCTATGCAAAAGAGCAGGGGTCCTCAAACTTTTAAAACGGGGCCAGTTCACTGTCCCTCAGACTGTTGGAGGGCCGGACTATAGTTTTAAAAAAAACTATGAACAAATTCCTATGCACACTGCACATATCTTATTTTGAAGTAAAAAAACAAAACGGGAACAAATAGAATATTTGTATTTGCATGTGGCCCGCGGGCCGTAGTTTGAGGACCCCTGCAAAAGAGCATGGAAATAGAGCTGCAGAGAGACAATTTGGACCTCCTCCCATGAGTGTATGATCAGACAGTGGAGAAAACAGGAAGAACAACTCCTTAAGATGCCAAAAAAGAATAAGGCCTTAAGAGGAAAACCAGCAAAATGTTTAAAATATTGATTTCTTAATTTTGGGTTGGAAAAGCGGGGGGCGTCTTATACATGGGGGTGTCTTATACATGGAAAAATATGGTAGTTGCGGAGCGCCAATTAGACTGGGAATGTCTCAGTTCTATTTGTTGAAATAGGATTCCAGGAACTCCTCTGTAAGGGCTGGCTCAGATGGCAGAAACACAGTGTAGGCTTCTCCCAAAGGTGCCGTATGCATGAGAGGACCCTGTATAGAAATGGTTGCTAAACTCTGTTTTTGTTTGTTTGCTTTGTTTTGTTTTAAGTGGAGCCCAGGTAGCCACCAGGAGGCCTTCTGAGTAGGTACCCTCTTTTTCAGGCTTCACACATGTAACCAACAACTGCAGTGGAGAAATATGTTGCAACCTAACACAATTCATTAAGAGCTCTCAGCCATTGACTCTCTGCAGCAGCCTCAGTACCACTTCAAGAACTAATTGCAGAGTCTACTTCTTTGCAGAGCAGTGTTCCACCTTTCTGGTACAGAAGTCAGCAACCACATTCCCCATGAACTCCCTAGGGGAGAAAGAGGAGTGGGGGAGGAACAAGTTGCCAAACCTACTTAGGCACACTGCACATAGATCAGGGGTCCTCAAGCTACAGCCCGCGGGCCACATCCCCTGGGGACCCCTTCCTCTAAAAATAAAAATTAAAAAAAATCTAAAAAAATAAAAAAATACATAAAGCGTCAGAGTTCTGATGCACATTAACGCAGGACAGGATGCCTGTGATACCAGAGACACCATAGAAGTTCTTGCGGGCAGCTGTCGTTGCTTCTCCATCTTTCTTTCCCTCGCTCCCCTCATCTTCCATCGCTTTCCTTGGTCCTCTCCTTTCCCCATTTCCGGCCTTTCACCCGCACTGACCCTGGAGGCATTAGCAATGGCCGGCCCACTTACTAAATCCGCATTGGAAGCCAGGGCGCAGCGCGGGCTCGGGTAGACCCCCAGCCTCCTCACACCCGAATATGCGGGCAGGAGGTGGACGTCAGAGTGACGTCAGAACTAAGCAAACCCCGACGCGCAAGCGCGTGGCCCACAGTTCCCCTCCGCGGTCTCCTCACAGCGCGTGCCCACAAAACCCGGGGGGCGGGGAGAGCAGAGAAGGCGGGGCTCGCTGCTCCTACCGCTCAGCGGCTCTCAGCTTGCCCGCCCCGCCTCCTTCAGCTGCTCCCCGCCCAGACGCCCCCCGCCCCCGCGCCCTGGAGCCTCCGCATTGGTTCGTGGCCCTGTCCGTCTTCCCCAGCCCTCGCAGCCCACCAATCAGCTCTGCGCGTCTGGGTGAGCCTTGCCCTTGGGCCGCACTCGCGCCGCGGCTCGAGCCGTGCGGCCTCCTTCCGCGGCCACCCCCGCTGCAGCCTCCTTCCCCACCTCCTGCGGCGGGAGCACGTCGACGCGGGCCGAGGGGCGGCGGCGGCGGCGAGATGGAGCTCGGAGCCGGCGGCCACGACGCCGTTCGCAAACACGGGGCAGGGCCCGCGAGCCCTCCGCCGCTCGGGGAGCAGGAGCGGAAGCGGGAGCAGGAGAAGCTGTCCGGGGTGGTGAAGAGCGTCCACCGGCGGCTCCGCAAGAAGTACCGGGAAGGTAAACAGCCGAGGGGGGGACCGCGGGGGAAGAAGGGGCTCCTCGCCCCAGCCCTTTACCACCTCTGCCCTCCCCCCTGGGGACCCCGTTCCTACCCGAAGGAACTGAACCTCAGTCCCTGGCAGCGCCGCTCGCCCAGGCCCGGACCCCCTTCTCCGCGGGCCCCTTGGGGAGCTCCAGGCCTGAGGAGCACTCAGCCCCGCCCCCACCGGCCCAGCCCCAGCCCCTTGTGAGGCCTCGCACGCACACCCTCCCGGGGGCGTGGAGGTCTCCTCGGAGAGACGGGAAGGGAACCACGACCGCAGGCAAGTGCCTCTAGGGAGGCGGACGGAGGAAGCCGAGAGCCGCGCTGGACCAGCCTGTGGGGTTTGCTGCCGGGAGCCGCCTTCCTAGGGCTTCGCTCCTGCGGGTCGGCCCGGACCCAGCTTCCCGGGTTGCAGGGCTTCGGAGTCAGCAGCCGCTTAGCTGCCTGGACTTCGCGTCGCCCCACTTCCTGGACTTCGGATGTCTGATCTTCGTGTTTATTTAGGCGGAGGACGAAGAGATCTGGGGCAGGTTCTCAAAACGGCTTTGCTTTTGACTCAGCATCCCGAGGACCCGGCCCTGGAGAAGCCGCAGGCTGGGACCCTCCTGTGGGACATGATAAGCAAAGTTGTTTTCGTGGCTCTGCTTGTGCCTGAGGAGTGTTTCCAGTGGGGCCCGCAGTTGGCGTTTTTACGGAGCTATCCTCCTATGTAATGAGAGCTTAATATGCTAAGTGTCCGGTCAGCGTGCAACCAATCAAAGCATGATATGCTAATGATATGCTAAGGCTGCTCAGTGGCTCCCTATGACCTGCGCGACCACCAGGGGGCAGATGCTCTGACCAGTAGGTTAGCTCCCTGCTGGGGTCTGGCGGATGGATGGGGACTGAGCAAGATGGGCCAGACATGCCCTGTAGCCCTCCCGCAGCCCCTCCCTGGCTGGCCAACCTCTCGTGACCCTCCCCAGTCCTGATCATGCTCCCATGGGGTCCCTTGACCTGACTTGCACCCTCTTGCAATCTGGGACCCCTTGGGGGATGTTGGAGAGCTGCTTTCGGCGGAAGGTTGGATCGACCAGTCTGGCAAAACGACCAGTAGCTGTGACGCGTACTGAATACCAGGGGGCAGACGCTCAATGCAGGAGCTGCCCCCTGGTGGTCAGTGTGCTCCCATAGGGGGAGCGCTGCTCAGCGCCCACCTCCAGGGCAGTTGGACATCCCCTGAGGCCTCTGGGACATGAGGGCACAGGCCAGGCTGAGGGACACCCCCCCACCCCAGTGCATGAATTTTGTAACCCAGGTCTCGAGTTTTATAATAATACACTGAAAAGTCACAGTTTTCCCCTAAGCTCAGGAGAAATTTTAAAGATCAAAATGAGGGATAACTAACTCTACTTGCTATCGATTTAGCTTAATTGCAAACTGAAAAGTTGGCAGTCTTATGGTGTTGATCTTATACTTAATTTAGCATTAGGAGCAAAATTATGAGTTGATGAAACAGTCGTGTAAGATCATGTTGATCTAGATTAAAGATTAATACTAAGTGTCTTTTTTCCTTTGAATATAGTTGAGATATGTTTTATTTTTCAAACTCTTTAAAGTCAAAGTTTTATTTCTTGGCAACTCAAGTCTAGTTTTTTTATATAGCTACTTAAATAATAGTCTCAAAGATGGCCTACAGTTATTGTTTAGTAGATAGCAATAGAGACATCAGGTATAGTTATGTTGAAATTTGTTTTTTAAATAATGTTTTAAACTACAACCCACAATTTATTCAATAAAATGAGTATTTACCATAGCAACCATTCTTGATATTCAGAGAATGAACTTATATAATGGCATTCAGGCCCGGCCAGCATGGCTCAGTGGTTGAGCATCAACCTATGAACCAGGAGGTCAGGGTTTGATTCTGGGTCAGAGCACATGCCTGGGTTGTGGGCTCCATTCCCATTGTGGGGCCTGCAGGAAGCAGCCGATCGATGATTCTCTCACATCATGGACGTTTCTGTCTCTCCCTTCCTCTCTGAAAGCAATAAAAACAAAAATATATATATATATTTTTCAGTACAGATGTTTATGTTTGGAGAAATAAGGAAATGAATAGACACTTTCATTTATAATGCTATTTTGTACAAAATTAAGGAAGTACATCTTTTAAAGAAAAAAATGACTAGCTTATAATTCAGTTTCCATGTTTACCTTTTAATAATTTTATTATTCATAAATGCATAGTTTCACTTAACACACTGCTAATGTTTAATGTTTTCAAGTGTTGTTTATGTTTGCTTAGTTTCCACATGTTGAAACATGTCTATAAGCTTGAATATTAACCAAGGAAACACTGGTTATAATGAGAATTGGTAATTGGAAATTACTAGAATTAAAATAGGTACATCTATCTATAATAATAAAAGCATAATATGCTAATTAGACTGGACGTCCTTCTGGACGACCTTCCGGATGAAGCCAGGGCTGCAAGGATTGCCTGGGTCCTGGGTGCCTGCTGGCGGCTGGAGGGAAGCCCGGGTGCAGGAGGGAAGCCGGTGCCGGCATCTGGGGGAAGGAAGGCCTATTCTTGCACGAATTTCGTGCATTGGGCCTCTGATGTAGTTCATAAGTGAATGATCTGGTGTGCTTCTGAGCAGGTAAAGTCCTGGCAATCTGTAAACCTTTGAATGAGACTGTTCTTTAGGTATCTTATGCCCTGAATTTCACTAATGATCTAGACTTCTCTAGGCTTTATTCCAGTGATATACAAAGCCCCATCAATGAACTAGCAAAATTAAAGATCCCAATGAGCATGCCTTCCTATCGTTATTTCTGATAGTTAGGTCAAATCTTAGTTGTGATTTGAAAAAAATCTGAAAAAGTCTGATGACAATTTTCATTGTTTTTCTTTGAGGTCTTACTATTGTTATAATACTGATGGTCCCCAGTCTGTGTACATACATTGTACATGTTCATTTGCAAGTCAGCTATGGTCATAAAGTAATATAAATGGGCTTAGGTGCTTTCCACAGGCCTACTTAATCAGTAATCTACATGAACCTCTAATAATAATGGGAAACTACACTCCTTTTATAACAATACTAGAGGTCCAGTGCATGGATTCGTGCACTGGTGGGGTTCCCTCGGCCTGGCCTGTGGGTCTGAAACCGGCTCTCCGACATCCCCTGAGGGGTCCCGGGATGCAAGAGGGCAGTTCGCGGGTGATGTGATGCACCCCGGAATCGGGCTCCCTCCTCTCTGGTTCCGGGTGCGTCACCTGAGAACCGCAGCTGCCAAGTCACTGCAGCTTGACAGCTCCTGCATTGAGCATCTGTTCCCTGGTAGTCATTGCACGTCATAGCTACCGGTCAGACGGTCGCTTAGGCTTTTATATATGTGGAGATAGATAGATAGATAGATAGATAGATAGATAGATAGATAGATTGATTCCTATCAGAAAATGCAGTGAAAATTCCAGCTTGGAATCTTGGAATGTTAGACTAGAAAGAGCCTTAGCATTTATCATTGATTCCCAGGCATGGCTCATCAGTAGCCTCATCTGAGTGCCTTTTAGAAAACTGCGTTCCATTTCAGATGTACATTTTCAGAATCCTTATTTTGGGGCCTGGAAATTTGTCAGCCAGATTTTGGAGTGGTGACCTAAACTAATTCCTTCTTCTGTGTGAGTGAACGGAATCCCCCAAATATTAAAATAACTTGCTTGAAGTCTGGATAGCACATAATTAGCACTGTACATATTTTATGGGAATAATAGTCTTTTCTTCTCAATTCCAAGCCTAATTGTGACTCCAAATGTTGGTGGAATGGGAGGGAAAATGGGAAACAGGAAAGTGGCCCTAGAATTTGTGTTAGGTAAAAAGATATAAATTGATGGGAATGGGGCAATCATTGGATAGGTATGATTAGCTGTGCGAGAGGTTGCAATCTCTTTTGGAAGAGATTGCAGGGAAGGAAATAAATTGTGATAGAATGAAGAAGGCAGCAAAACACTTACTGGATAGTAAGTACAGGAATGAGAACTGAATAATGAGTGTAGGCTTGGATATACAATTTTTCCTTCTCTTATTTCTGGTTGTGGAATTGCAAATGAAGCAGGAATAAGAATGAAAATAAGATTTTCCTGCTGTGGTAGAAAAAGATTTCCCTCCACCCTTCCCAATCCATTTGTGCAAATGACGCTTGTTGATGTAATGAGCAGTGTTGGGGTACTGGATAGTGGCTAGACTAGTGGTAAAGACTAGCAAGTAGGTTTAATGCACTCTCTTCTTTGACCTCTTTTTCCCTCTCTACTCCATATTACTGCCTGTCTTGTGTCGCTACTTAAAGGTCCTTTGTCGGTTTGTATCAGAGTAAAGTGAGAATTGGAGGTAAAGTTAGTGTTTCAGGCAGTGCTGTTATCTGAAGTAGTTGCCAAGAGGAAATGGTAAGGAAATGTCTAGCAGTAGTGATGAGGAGTGTTTCTGGTGTCAGCCATTTGTAGATAAGGGACAGTCTTTCAGATTGAGTGTATGCAGATATGTGATTTCTATTTTTGCTACACAGATTTTAAAAATATGACCTCCATGTAAATAAAAAATATTTTAAATATAAGAGTTGTAGACAGCTTTTTAATAAGGAACAGCTAGTTATGCTTTTCATAACTAATTGAGAACTGTGGTGGGGCCATGTATATTTTCAGTTGTTTTTGTATGATTTTTTTCCCCATAATCCTAGTTACAGGCACCTCTCACAGACACCAGAGAAGTGGAGTGGTATTATGGGACAGCCCCCAGAGTTGGAGGGAGAGGGTTGTCCCCAACTTCAATTCTTGTCCTCTTGTACAAACGAATTTAAACGACAAAACTCCAGTTGATTGCATTGTGATAAACCAGTTTATTAAAGCAATTTAAGCAAGCAAAATTATTAAAGAGGCAAGGCAAGCAAATCTGTTTCATTTCATCCAGCTCGAAGCACAGATGGACTGTTCTGGCTAATCTGAAAAACAGATGTCTGATGCAGGTTCAAGGGTTATATACCCTCCTGTGTATAGGTTTCAAAGATTCTTTTGCTGAATATCTTGGTATAGATTAAGTCTCAAGATACCTTTTTTTTTCTCTCTCTCAATGTCTCCCCATTCACAGTACAAACCAGGCAGTGATCCTGAGCTGAGGTGTATATGGGGCAAGTTTACTCTGCCTCCTATTTCAAGATAGCTGTTTATTCCCAGAATTTGTAAGAAGCAACTGGCAATATTATCTTGCCACGCCCTGAGACTGCTGGCTTCTCTGTTAGGGATTAAAAAAATCAAACTGCCCCTTTTCCCTTCGCCCTCCTTTCCTTCATTCTTACGGAGGCTTTTTTAACCCTTTGCTCTCATGTATACTTGGCTGAGGAAGATAATAGCTTGTTATCTGTAGGCCAGCTGCAAATTGCCCACACTGTTTGGCCTTGTTTTAACTTTCCTGTCTCAGTTTCCCCATTCCTCCTGCCCTGGAATTTTCATAGCTTCTTATCCTGAAACACTAGTCACATAATTCTGTTACTCTAATGAATGTTATTATGCTTGGCATCTTCTCTTTTTCCAAAATTAAAGTATCCATGTAAAAATTCCAAGAAAATGTAAAGGCTGTGGTTGTTAGGAATGAAAGTATGATCTCGATTCCATTTAGTTTTAATTTTTTTAACCTGTCTTGTGAATATATTTACTTTAGCAAATTTCATCAATTTATTTAGTCTCTGAATTTACTTATTTTATATGCCAAACTGATCAAAGCAATTAATCACATAAACCCATGCAGTTTATTAATTAATCAGAGAGAAATAAAAGTACATTAACCTGGTAACAGTGGTAAGTATTCTTGAGGTCATGAGATTATGGCTGATCTTTATTCTACTTTTCTGCATTAAAAAAACCATGTTTTTTAGAGCACTGACAATACAAAAGTAGTTAAAACAAACAAGATTGATACTGAAGCAGAAAAGGAAAACACAGGATAGGTTGGTTCTGAAGACTAAATTCAGAAAAAATTGTGTTACAAAGATTAGCCGTTACGAGCAGTATTTTAAGACTCAACAACTAAGCCAAGTTTAGATGTTTAATTCTTGTTGATTATTGAAATTGTTTTTCATAGTTTGGGACAAAGGGTGAGTTAGATTAGTGGTTCAGGATCAGCTGAAAAATATATTTGTAATTGATTTTTCTTTAGCAGACACCTAAAACAAGAGAATTGGAGAAAGGGAAAATCTTTTGAATTAGAGATACTTTTCAACTAAACCCAAAAGGTCTAAAAATGAAGGAATGAGGAGCTCCAGTTGCGCAATTGGTTAGCGCGCGGTACTTATAAAAATGAAGGAATGAATGTAATGTTAGTGAACTGTCATTCTAGCAGATGAAAAAAATGAAAAGAGTTTAATAATCAGTAACAAAAGATAAAGGGAAATGTGACTGATAAACAGTCACTTCATTTAGGGGCACACAGTATTATAGTTATTTGATTTTGTTATTTTTAGTTTTCTTTGTATTAAGGCATCTTTTTAGGGAATGTTTTACATTTCAAAAGATACAGTAAAAAAAAAGTATTGGTGTAGATCCTTTGTTTTGAGGGAAAAAAATGTAACAACACATATAGTGGATCTCAGTCTTAATTCCACATTAGTATCAACTATAGAACTTTGTGTGACAGGTATCTCTATTATTTTAAAAGTTTTGTGGATTATACAGTGGACAGAGGTGTTGAAGAACATTGAACTAATAAAGTACTGTATATTGGAGAAGGAATCTAGAAGAAAGGAGATCAGGTAAGAGACAGGAATATGATTTAGAGTTAATAGCATAAATAACAGTAGTGATCATGAAAATAGACAAAAAGACTTTCCGAAGTTCAGAATGAGGTGTTTCAGTTAAAGTAAAGAGGAAGAGTCAAAGATGATGCCAAGATTTCTTGCCTGGGAAGATAAGTAGCCATCACCATCCAGTTTGAAAATGTGTGTTGGGATGGGGGCAAGGAGAACAGAGTAGAAAGCAGGTTGGCCTGTCCTAAGGAAAGTGGTAATGCTTTAGTATGGAATGTGTCCCTTGGAAATGTATTGGAAGCCCTTTCTTTGGAAGTTGAAGCATTGATGAAGACAGATGAACTGACCAATGGAGTAATGATAACGTATAGCTAAGGATAGATCCTTGGAAGACACCAGTGTGCAATTTTTACATAAATAAGTGCTCTCTTTCTATCTTGTGCTCTCATAAGCACAGTTGCTCTTAATTGTCTTTATCACTTACCAGTTCATTCGTCTGTCTTTCCCACTAAACTTAGTTCCTTGAGTAGGATGCTGCCTTTTATCTTTGTACTAGAGGCCCAGTGCACGAATTCATGCACCAGTGGGGTCCCTCAGCCTGGCTTGTGGGGTCAGGCTGAAACTGGCTCTCCAACATCTCCTGAGGGATTCCGGATTGCGAGAGGGTGTAGGCCAGGCCGAGGGACTCCACCAACGCACAATCGGAGTCGGGGAGGGACTGCGGGAAGGCTTCAGGGCGTGTCCAGCTCAGTCCTGATCAGCCAGACTCCAGCAGCAATCTAACCTACCTGGTGGTCAGTGCATGTCATAGCAACTGGTTGGTGGGTTGACTGCCCCTGTGGTCAGTGCATGTCATAGCGAGCAGTTGAGCAGCCTTAGTATATCATTAGCATATTACGCTTTGATTGGTTCAACGGCCGACTGGACACTTAGCATATTAGGCTTTTATTATATAGGATAGGGTTCCTAGTACCTAGAACCATGCCTCATAGATTTAAGGCATACATACACAAAACAAAGAGGTTAATATAGATATTTCCTATAGTTTAATCTTTTTATATTCATAACTTTCAAGTTTTAACTTTTGGATATCATTTTTTATAATGAATTTATATCTTCTTAAATTCAGTATATTAGATTAATGTTACCCTTTTTGAAATGGCCCAAATTATCATTACGAATAATATTCAGTTTTCTGTATATAACACTAAAATTTTGAAACTATAGATATAATAAAGTACTTTGTTCTTAATAAATATTGGATAAATGTTTGTTGCCTTATTTTACTGTATGCTGTGAATTTTATTTCTTCTTTTATCTGCTATTCCCCCTTTCCTACCCATTGGTTTCTACATACCAGTGTCAGCCAAAGATTTAAAAAAAAATAAAGTTTTGCCAAGTTAATCTCTCTGTACTTCAATTTCCTTATCTGTAAAGTAAAATATCTGCCTTAAAAATGATATAAAAACTGATAGGGGTGTTGCAGTGGTGCAATGTGTGTCTCTATGTATGTTAGTGTTAGAAGATGGTAATAGTTTTTTGTATGTATGTAAATTTACTTATATTCTAACTTAGCAAAAAAAAAATTTGAGACGCCAATATTAATCTCCTCAATCTTGTAGATGAAATTTATATTGATTGCAAAATTCAAACACCGGAGAACAGTTGATTTAAACTGTACTAATTTATTGTGCTTTACGTGCAGATATACTGAAGCCCATTGTGAGGGTTATTTTATTTTATTTTTTTAAAATATATTTTATTGATTTTTTGCAGAGAGAAAGGGAGAGGGATAGAGAGTTAGAAATATCAATGAGAGAGAAACATTGATCAGCTGTCTCCTGCACAACCCCTACTGGAGATGTGCCCACAACCAAGGTACATGCCTTTGACCGGAATCAAACCTGGGACCTTTCAGTCCGCAGGCCGACTCTCTGTCCACTGAGCCAAACCGGTTAGAGCTGTAAGGGTTATTTTAGAATAGATGGCTAATCCCCGGGCCTTTAGAGGAAGGTGTGTCTGAGTATCCCTTATTCCCATTTATACAAATATTCCTCTACTTTATAGAAATTCCTGTTCCTATCTATACAGAAATTAAGTCCCAGAGGTTGTTCATAAATCCTTTGTTTACATTAAATAAGTGATTTGTGTGGTAGTATACATATTGGTAAAGTTTCACGAGGGTATAATAGATGTTGATGCCATTGATTTCTTGCTTTTCTTGATTCTTTTTCTCGTACAGAATGTATTCAAAGGGTTTTACATTTTGAATTAATAATTTTTATCATAAATATGTATGTGAGTGCTCCAAATATGGAAGATACACCATGAGCCAAATTGTGTTTGTAGATACTAAGTTTTATCTATGCAGTGTTTTGTTTTTTTAAAAAAATTAATTTTTTTTTTATGTTTTAAAAGTGATTTGTATTTAAGAATCCAATTACTGGGCATTTTTGGACACGTGCTCACTTCACAAGTTTTCCCAAGAGGAGAAATGGAGTAGATGAACCACCCACCAAGCTGGGTGCTGCCTGCTGCAGGCCAGTCAGCCGGCAGCCTTGCATTGACTCTTCAGGTTGCCCCTCGCCTCATTGCTCTGTATATTATTTCACCAGGTATTTGAGTTTACAGCCTTGCTATAGACCTGTGATTGTGAACCATGGCTACAAAGTGGATTCATCTGGGGAGTATTAAAATAAATGACCCGTTCCCATTTCAATTAAATGAAACTTCTGGGTGATTCCACTGTGCAGCCAGAATTGAAACTATTGATAGAAATCTAACAAATAATACTGTTGCAGGGATTAAATAACTGCATTTAACTGACAAAAGACCACTAAACAAGTGGCTAGTATAGAGTCAGTGTATTTTGCTCTAGTGCAAAGCTTTGTTCATATTCATGAAAGTTTATCAATTAAAAACTCATAAAGAGAGGCAAGGTGGTTTAGTGTTTAGAAGCATACACTTTGCAACTTGACTGCCAGGTTTGATGTGTATCCTTGAGAAGGTTACTTAATCTCCCTGTACTTCAGTTTCCATATCTGTAAGGTAAAATATGTGCCTTAATGGGTTGGTATTAACATTAAGTAAGTTAATATTTGTTAAGTACTTGTCAAACTTCCCCTTTGCAGTGCCACAAAGAAGGAAACTTTATTCGGTGCAAAACAGCTCAAATGTGATACAGCATGGCTGTGAGGTGGCCCTGGGACCAGGTCCCTTTTCAGTTATTTATCCTTGTTCTACTCTAGTCTGGTCTGGTCTATTCTGTTGTGCCCTACGTTGGTCTGCTGTTTTCTGCCCTGCCTCACTCTGCACTGCTCTCCACCTAGGGAATCTTCTGTCTCTGGTGGAAAGGGAGAGTGTGCTCTCTGAACCAGAGGGGAGCTGGTTTATATAGACAGAAGTCCCTGTCCCTGGTCCCTGATTGGTCCATCCTCATGCAAATAAGGACTTGAGATCTTCCCAGTTTGGTCCAAAAGGGTTGATGTCTTGATTGGTCTGAATGGAGCTGCTCCGATTTGTCAGTGAAGATGCTGATGGGGATATAGTTGCACAGCTTCAGTTAGACAAGCAATGTCTTAGTCCTGTTGGTTGAAATAGGATTCCATGAACTCAAGGGCAGGCTTAGATGGCAGAAACACAGTGTAGGAAGGCAGTTCAGTGCAGAAGGAAGGCAGTTTAGTGCAAGCTTCTCCCTGAAGTGTGGTTTGGGTGAGAGATCCTTTTTAGAGCTGCTAGCCTCTGGTTTGGTTTGGTTTTTAATTTAAGGTCAGTTAAGCCACCAGGAGCCCTTCTTAGTAGGCAACTTCTTTCTCAGGGTTCACAAACTTAAAGTAGCATCTGGCATATAGGAAGCCTTAAATTTGTTAAATATACAATATAAAAAACAACAGAGGTGCCCTCGCCGAATGGCTTAGCTGGTTGGAGCATCTTCCTGTATACCAAAAGGTTTCAGGTTTGATTCCCGATCAGGGCACATACCTAGTAGGTTGCAGGTTCGATCCCGTTTGGGGCACATATGGGAGGCAACCTATTTTTTTAAAAAAATATATTAATTTTTTACAGAGAGGAAGGGAGAGAGGTAGAGAGCTAGAAACATCGATGAGAGAGAAACATCGATCAGCTGCCTCCTGCACATCTCCTACTGGGGATGTGCCCACAATCAAGGTACATGCCCTTGACCAAAATCGAACCTGGGACCTTTCAGTCCGCAGGCCGATGCTCTATCCACTGAACCAAACTGGTTACGGTGGGAGGCAACCTATTGATGTTTCTCTCTCACATCAGTGTTTCTTTTTCTCTCTTTCAAATCAGTAAACATATATTCAGATGACGATTAAAAACCCACAGAAAATAGGTGTATTAGTAGCCTGGATGCATTTAAGGACTATAACATTGAAGACTGAGTGGTCCCTGGAATTTCTACCTAGACTGTTCTATAGTCTGTTCTCCAGTATTAGAATGACTGTAACATTTTTCTTTTGCTCCCTTTTGCTTCCTACATTTATAAGTTTTTATGTGAAAGGTCTGACCTTTTTAATACATTTGAATATTGGTTATCCCCACCCCCCATTCCCTACCGATCAGAGAAATGACTGGATATAAGAAGCAGGTAGATGTGCAGGTGGTTTCTTCATTTGATTCTCAGCTGCTTCAACACCACACACCTTGGATATTTTGTCCCACCTTGAGGTGTGTCACTGTATCAGGTGTTCAAGAATGCTGAGAAGGCTGGTCTGTGTGTGATTTAACTATGCTCTGAGACAATCTGGTCTTGAACACTTGTTAATGCTTTGGGATAGCTGCTGAATGTGTTTCTACTTGGGCATGAGCTTCTCTGTTTACCTCATGTTAAAGGAAATGACTTTAAAGGTTCTTTGAACTTGAACTTGGCAATCTCGTCATCTACAGATAATGTATCTTGCTTGCAGCCTGTATTTGGTAATGTGCCTAAATAAAAATCATATAAATTGTTAGTTATGAATTTATAAAAGTTCACTTGTTTCTGATACTCAAGTAAATCTTTTTTTATTTTTTTAAAGAGAATTTGATGACCCTCAAATTTAATGACATACAGTTTTTAGTTTGTAACTTTCATGATGCATCATTTTAAAAAATTTATTGAGGTACAATTTTATGTACAATAGGCTGCATCCATTTACAGTGTATAAATCAGTGGGTTTTGCCAGATGTATATTACCAAAATCAAGATACAGAACATTGCCCTAGCCGGTTTAGCTCAGTGGATAGAGCATCGGCCTGTGGACTGAAGGGTTCGAGGTTCGATTCAGAACAAGGGCACATACTTGGATTGCAGACTCAATCCCCCAGTGGGGGACATGCCAGAGGCAGCCAATCAATGATTCTCATCATTGATGTTTCTATCTCCTTCTCCCTTCCTCTCTGAAATCTATTAAAAATATATTTTTTTTAAAGGTGCAGAACATTTCCTCATGCACCAATGCAGTCAGTCTTTCTCTCTACTCCTGTTTTACCAATTTCTTGTTGTTATAAACTAGAGGCCCGGTGCACCAAATTTGTGCACAAGGGGGGGTGTGTCCCTCAGCCAAGCCTGCACCCTCTCCAATCTGGGACATCCCTCTCACAATCCAGGACTGCTGGCACCCAACGACTTGCCTGTCAGCCTGCCTGATTGCCCCTAACTGCTTCTGCCTGCCAGCCTGATCACCCCCTAACCACTCCCCTGTCAGCCTGATCGATGCCTAACTGCTCCCCTTCAGGCCTGGTCCTCCCCAACTGCCCTCCCCTATAGGCCTGGTCCCCCCCAACTGCCCTCCCCTGCTGGCCTGGTCGCCCCCAACTGCCCTCCCCTGCTGGCCTGTCGCCCCCAACTGCCTTCCCCTGCTGGCCTGATCACCCAAAACTGCCCTCCCCTGCAGGGCTAGTCCCCCGCAACTGCCCTTCCCTGCAGGCCTGATCATCCCCAACTGCCCTCCCCTGCAGGGCTGGTCTCCCCCAACTGCCCTCCTCTGCTGGCCTGATCGCCCACAACTGCCCTCCCCTGCCGGCCATCTTGTGTGTTGGAGTGATGGTCAATTTGCATATTGCCTCTTTATTAGATAGGATTATTAGATAGGATTTGCTTTGACAGTAAAAGAAAAAAAAATTCTAAATCATCTTAAAACAGTGAATAACGTCTCCAGAATATTGACTCTGAACCTATTACTTTTTTAAACCTTGTAACTCTTTTTTTGAGAACACTTATTTTGAAGTATTCAAATTTTACTGCATTTTCATCACTATTATCTGTTGACAGTTAACAACTGTAGTTTGAATTTAACTCAAGCAACTTACTGGATTTGTTTGTAATTTTGGTGTTTCCTATATTATTTGAGCATGGTGAAAATATAAATACTTTTTTCCCCATTAATGCGGCACCGTGATTAACTTCTATAGTTTATATAAGTTATAAACCAAAAGTAGTCTTTGCCTTTCTAATGGGAGAATCATGCTTGGTTTTAACAGACAGTATATATAAATGACAGAGTACTATAACTATGGCAGTTGCATATATGGGTGAATTGTAAGATGATCAAGGGGGAAGCAGATAAACTCTCTTGATTAATATGTGAGTTCAGTTTTGTTTTTGTTTTTCAATTGAATTATTGAGGTGACATTGGTTCACAAAATCATAACATGTTTCGAGTGTACGACTCAATAAAACAGTGGTTCTCAACCTTCCTAATGCCGCGACCCTTTAATAGAGTTCCTCATGTTGTGGTGACTCCCAACCATAAAATTATTTTTGTTGCTACTTCGTAACTGTAATTTTGCTACTGTTATGAATCGTAATGTAACTATCTGATATGCAGGATGTATTTAGTTCGACCTCCAAAGGGGTCGCGACCCACAGGTTGAGAACCGCTGCAATAAAACATCATCAATATACTGCCTCAGGTACCCATTGCCCAAAGCAAAGTCTCTTTCCATCCCCATGTATCTGCCCTTTGCTCTCCTCCACCTAATCCCATCCCCCTTTCCGTCTGGCTATGACCACATTGTTGTGAGTGTCTATGTGTTTTATATACCTATGTATATATTTTTTTCTTAATCCTTTCACCTTCTCTCATCCAGCCCCACAATAAGCCCCTACAGTCCTCTGACAGCTGTCAGTCTGTTCCCTGTCTATGCCTGTTTTTATTTTGTTTGTCAGTTAATTTTGTTCATTAGGTTCCACATATAAGTAAGATCATATGGTATTTGTCTTTCTCTGACTGGCTTATTTCACTTAGCATAATAATCTCCAGATTCATCCATGCTGTTGCAAAAGGTAAGGTTTCCTTCTTTTTTACAGCCCAGTAGTATTCCATTGTGTAAATATACAATAGCTTTTTTACCCACTCATCTATCAGTGGGCACTTGGGCTGTTTCCAGATCTTGGCTATCCTATACAGTAGCTCCTCAGGTTATGTCAGAGATTCATTTCTACGGTGCGATGTAATGCGATTTTCACCATAAGTTGGAACCCACCTACATAAGCACCTATGTCACTCACATGGAGCACATACACAGCAGTAATGAAGTGAAACAGTAAAAAAAATTTAAAAGAAAGATAATAATTCCTGACCTTTACTTGTGGTAAATAAATAATAAAAAACATAAAGCACATATGTACATACGTTGAAATGACGGAACTTTATTTTTTTTATAAATAGGAGATAGTGACATAATCAGGAAATGACGTACGTCAAGTCCTATGTAACTTGAGGACTGTCTGTATAATAAAAGCCTAGTATGCTAAGTGTCCAGTGACTGGTAGACTGTTCAACTGATCAAAGTGTAATATGCTAATGATATACTAAGGCCGCTCAACCGTTTGCTATGACATGCACTGACCAGTAGGGGACAGACGCTCCAACCAGTAGGTTAGCTTGCTGCTGGGGTCCGGCTGATCGGGACTGAGCGAGACCGGCCAGACATGCCCTGGAGCCTTCCTGCGATCCCTCCCCAACTGGCCAACCTTCTGAGTCTCTCCCCGACCCCGATCATGCATTGGTGGGGTCCCTTGGCCTGGCCTGCACCCTCTCGCAATCCAGGACCCCTTGGGGGATGTTGGAGAGCCGGTTTCGGCCGATCCCACAGGCATCTATAATAATAAAAGTGTAATATGCAAATCGACCAAACTGCTGAACAGCGGAACGACTGTCTAGATGACCTTCCAGATGAAGCTGGGGCTGCGAAGGCCTACTCTTCCACAAATCTTGCATCGGGCCTCTAGTCAACACTAATAATCAACACTAATAAAAGAGAAAAATGGTAATTGGCGTACAAGCTACCCTTTTCATTGGCTAATCAGGGCTATATGCAAATTAACTGCCAACTAAGATTGGCGGTTAACTGCCAACAAGATGGCGGTTAATTTGCATATGCAGGCACAATGCAGGGAGGCGAAAGGGAAAGCAGGAAGAAGCCCCCTGCCACTGACAGTGATTGGAAACCCAGGGGGGAGCTAAGAGCTGGGGGGCAGGGCCAAGGCGGCCCTGGGGCTGCCTTTGCCCTGCCCCCCAGCCATGATCGGAGAATCAGGTGCCTTTTCCGCCCTGGCCAGTGATAGCAGGAAGTAGGGGTGGAGCCAGCGATGGGAGCTGGGCACGGTCGAAGCTGGCAGTCCCGGGAGCTAGGGGTCCCTTGCCTGGGCCTAAAGCGGAGCCCACGATTGCGGGGCCGCTGCAGCTGCGGGTCCCCGCTGCCCGGGCCGGACGCCTAGGCCAGAGGCGTCAGGCCTGGGCAAGGGGCCGATCCTGCGATTGGAGGGTGATGGGGGTCAACGCCTGAGAGCTCCCAGTATGTGAGAGGGGGCAGGCTGGGCTGAGGGACACTCCTCCCCCCCCCCCCCCCCCAGTGCACGAATTTCGTGCACCGGGCCCCTAGTTATAAATAATGCTGTAATGAATATAGGGATGCATATATTTTTTCTAATTAATGTTTCAGTTTCTTCAGATATATTTTCAGAAGTGGGATTGCTGTATCAAAAGGCAGTTACATTTTTAATTTTTGGAGAAAATTGCTGTTTTCCACAGTGGCTGTACCAGTCTGAATTCCCACCAACAGTGCAATAGGGTTTCCTTTTCTCCATCCTCACCAGCACCTGTTTGTTGATTTAGTGATGATAGGCATTATGACAGATGAGAGGTGATACCTCATTGTGGTTTTAATTCACATCTTTGATGATTAGTGACATTGAGCATTTTTTTTCTTATGTCTAACTGTCCTCTGGAGACATGACTATTCAGGTCCTTTGCCTTTTTAAAATTTAGTTGTTTGTCTTGGTGTTGAGTTGTATAAGTTCTTTATTGGCAAATATGTTCTATTCAGTGGGTTCTTTTATCATTTTATTGATGGTTTCTTTTGCTGTGCAAAAGTTTTTTAGTTTGATGAAGTCCCATTTGTTTATTTTTTCCTTTGTTTTTCTTGCCTTCGGAGACATATGGGCAAAAAATATTGCTACAAGAAATGTCTGGCCCAGGTGGCGTGGCTCAATGGTTGAGTGTCGACCTATGAATCAGGAAGTCAGGGTTGAATTCCAGGTCAGGGGGGAACATGCTTGGGTTGCAGGCCTGATCCCCAGTGCAGGATGCAGCCATCAATGACTCCCTCTCATCATTGATATTTCTATCTCTCTCTCCCTCTCTATTCCTCTCTGAAATCAATAAAATATATATTTAAAAGAAAAATAGAAATGTCTGAAATTTAGTGCCGCCCTAAGGTATTTACGGTTTTGCAAATAACATTTAAGTTTAATCCATTTTGAATTTATTCTTGGGTATGGTGCAAGTTGTGGTCTAGTTTCATAACTTTGCTCTATCCTTCCAATTTTCCCAACATCATTTATCTCATTGTATATTCTTGCCTCCTTTGTCAAATAGTAATTGACAATAGAGGCATTGGTTTATTTCTGTGTTCTCTATTCTGATCCATTGATCAATATACCTGTTCTTGTGCTAATACCGGGCTGTTTTGATTATATGGCCTTGTAGTGTAGTTTAATATCAGGTAGTTTAAACCTCCAACTTTTTCTCAAGATTGCTAAGGCTCTTGTCTTTTGTGGTTGCATATAGAGTTTTGGCATGTTTGTTCTAGATCTGTGAAATATTTCATTGCTTTTTAATAGTAATCTATAGATTGCTTTCAGTAGTATAGACATTTTAATGATGTTAATTCTTCCAATACATGTACATGGTATATGCTTCCTCAGTTTCTTTTTTCCAGGCCCTATAATTTTCCAAGTAAAGGTCATTTACCTCCTTGGTTAAATTTATTCCTAGGAACCTTATTTTTTGTTGTTGCAATTTTTTTTTTTTTTGAGAAAAGCCAGTGTAAAGCACTTTTATTACAATAATAAAACTTGAAACTCATTCATATGTAGTGCAGGGGAGGTGGGTGGGGGATGGGCAGCAATAATTTCTCTCACCAAATCACTACAGAGGACAGCAAAGGAGTGAGAGGAGGGAAGAAAAAGCCAGGAAACTTTGAGCTTAGCAGGGGGAGGTGAGCATCAAAAAATGGGAGATGCTGAAGCTGTGATGACCAGCATCATTTTCTTAAGACAACACTCAAGGATTTGTCATGATGGCTGGGCTTTCATTGGGTTTTAAGTGTCTGCAAACAGCACCTTCAATTTAAACTTTCTATGAAAGTTCTTAAATTTAGGGAGTGGAGCCTGGGGAGCTATGACATTATAAAAGTCCTGAATATCTATTAGAAAAAAAAAAATGGGGCGGGGTATGGGGGGGGGGGAATTAGGCCCTGAAGAAGGCTTCAGAGGTCCCTGCTGGCCGGGGACGGATACCTGAAGTGTCCAACATCGCAGTGAGAACAGTTTGCTTTTAAAAGGCAGCGGGTTTAAGGGGGGAGTGGGATGGGGCAGTGGAGGCCAGTGCTCTCCCCTCCCCACTTCAGTTTTGGGTAGGGCTCTTAATTGAACCTAAAGACATCTCTCAACTTGGATAGTTGGGCCCTCAACAGCACCTTAAGCCTTAAGTCTGCTATGGCTTTGCAGCATAGCAGCAAGAATATTTAATATAGAATAAAAATTTCACCACCTCCCCCCCAAAAAATAAAAGATTCTTGCATCCCTCACAAACCAATTCCTAGTCTAAAGTTAACCCATTACTTGTGCTGTTAATAATACTTGACTAATATGTAATTGGAAACTAGATCCAAAAGACTGAAACTGAATCTCAACCCCAAAACAAAAACAAAATAGAAAGAGTAACTTGAAGCTAATGGCATGTAGTTCAGGTCAACACACATAGGAAGAGAAAGGGGAAGAGCAAAGTTGGGTAATAGAACACATTCAGTTGGGGCAGATGTTTATACAAAGTGTAGTAGAACATCAGGAAAAGCTACGCACGGATTCGCGTGTGCACCTCGGGGGCGCCAGATCCCTCCATGGCACATCCAAGCACAGGAAGCTCAGGGAGTGGGCCATTCTTGTCATTCTAGTTTTAGAAGTTCCACATCTAAGATGAGAGTGGCATTTGGTGGGATGATGCCTGGTGCACAGTGGCACCATAGGTATAGTTTGGGGAGATAGTCAGTTTGGCTCTCTGACCCACACTTATCTGGGAAACCTCTTCTTCCCAGCCTTGGATCACCTCCTGATTGCCTCGCATAAACTTAAAGGGCTTGTTTCTGTCCTGGGAGGAATCAAATTTCTTTCCATCTTCAAGCATCCCTGTGTAGTGCACCACACAGGTCTGGCCACACTTGGGGAAGGTGCGCCCATCTCTGTTTCCGGGGGGATGGTTTCCACCTGCACTCCCATGGTGGCAGCAGTGGGCAGGGGGTGGGGTGGGTGGGCAGTGCGCAATGGACTGCATGGACTGAGAGTGGACCTGGTCATTGCTTGGCTTTGCCTTGTCTCCTGTTGTTGCAATATTAAATGAGATTATTTTTTTAATTTCTTTTTCTCAGAGTTCATTATTGGTGTATAAAAATGCCACCAATTTCTGAATATTAATTTTGTATCATGGTATTTTTCCAAATTCACTTATTAGATCTGATAATTTGGGGGTCTTTTATGTTCAATATCATATTATCTGTAAAGAGAGACAGTTTTACTTCCTCCTTTCCAATTTTGACACCTTTAATTTCTTCTTGTCTGATTGCTGTAGCTAGGACTTCCAGTTGTATATTGAATGAGAGTGGTGAAAAGTGGACATCCCTGTCTTGTATCTGATTTTAAGTTTTTGCCCATTGAGTATGATGCTGTCTGTGGTTTGGCAAACATCACCTTTATTATGTTGAGGTATGGTCCCTCTATTCACACTTTGCGGTGAGTTTTTATCATAAACTAGGAGCCCAGTGCATGAAATCGCATGGCCTGCCCACCCACCTGCTGCCCTGCCTTGACACCCGGACCTCTCCACCCAGAGCTCCAGCGTGCCTGGCCCAGCCCCTTGACTCCTCTGGCCTTCTCTGGTTGCTTCAAGCCCCGCCCTTGGTCCCTCCAGTCACCTCAGGCTGGTTCCGCCTTCTCCGGGCGCCTCCCCGCTTTCGCCCTGTCTCCGGAGCAACACCCCACCGTGCATGGGTAGGCAGTCTCCTCCTTAGCGGTTGTTACTGTGACACTGTTAGGACCAATTAGCATTTACCTCTCTGTATATATAGATGAATGCTATATTTTATCAAATACTTTCTATGTATCTACTGATACAATCTTCTTATTTTTATCCTTCAATTTGTTTATGTGTTATATCATGTTTACTGATTTGTGAATATCATACCAACCTTGTATCCCCTGAATAAATCTCATTTGATCATAGTATGTGATCTTTTTATTTTTTTATTATTATATTTTTAATCTTTATTGTTGAGATTATTACAGGTGTCCCTTTTTTTTTACTCCCATAGCTCCCCTCTACCCGGTTCTCACCCCACCCCAGGCCCTCGCCACCCCACTGTCCCCATCCATAGATACTGCATACATGCATATAAGATCTTTGTCCAATCTCTTCCCACACCCCCAAACCCCTTCCCCCTGAGAATTGTCAGTCTGCTCCATTTCCATGCCACTGATTCTATTATATTCACCAGTTTATTCTGTTCATCACACTTTTTATTCATTTGATTTTTAGATTCACTTGTTGATAGATATGTATTTGTTGTCACTTTGTTGTTCATAATTTTTATCTTTACCTTTTTCTTCTTCTTCCTCTTAAAGAATACCCTTCCTCTTAAAGAATACGTTTCATATAATGCTGGTTTGGTGGTGATGAACTCCTTTAGCTTTTTCTTGTCTGTGAAGCTCTTTATCTGACCTTCAATTCTGAATGATAGCTTTGCTGGATAAAGTAATCTTGGTTGTAGGTTCTTGCTATTCATCACTTTGAATATTTCTTGCCACTCCCTTCTGGCCTGCATAGTTTCTGTTGAGAAATCAGCTGACAGTCGTATAGGTACTCCCTTGTAGGTAACTGACTGTTTTTCCTTACTGCTTTTAAGATTCTTTCTTTGTCTTTTGCCCTTGGCATTTTTTAAAAATATATTTTATTGATTTTTACAGAGAGGAAGGGAGAAGGATAGAGAGTTAGAAACATCGATGAGAGAAACATCAATCAGCTTCCTCTACCACAGCCCCTACTGTGGATGTGCCCGCAACCAAGGTACATGCCCTTGACTGGAATCGAACCTGGGACCCTTCAGTCTGCAGGCCGACGCTCTATCCACTGGGCCAAACTGGTCAGGGCTGCCCTTGGCATTTTAATTATGATGTGTCTTGGTGTGGTCCTCTTTGGATTCCTCTTGTTTGGGGTTCTCTGCGCTTCCTGGACTTGTAAGTCTATTTCTTTCACCAGGTAGAGGACGTTTTCTGTCATTATTTCTTCAAATAGGTTTTCAATATCTTGCTCTCTCTCTTCTTCTGGCACCTCCATAATTCGATGTTGATACACTTGAAGTTGTCCCAGAGGCTTCTTACACTATCTTCATATTTTTGGATTCTTTTTTCTTTTTGCTCTTCCGGTTGGGTGTTTTTTGCTTCCTCATATTTCAAATCTTTGACTTGATTCTTGGGATCCTCTAGTCTACTTTTGAACCTTGTATATTATTCTTTATTTAAGTCATTGTATGCTTAATTCTCACTGGTCCTTTTCCATTTTTTGGCATTCTCACTAAGATCCTTGAAGGTCTCACTAAGTTCCTCGGAGGTTTCTAGAAGATTCTTGAGTAACCTTATAACTGTGTTTTTGAACTCTATGTCCAGTAGTTTGCTTTCTTCCATTTCTTTCATTTGTGACATATTTCTTTGTCTCCACATTTTGGCTGTTTCCCTGTGTTTGTTTCTATGTATTGGGTAGCTGCTAAGTCTCTTTGTGTTGATAGAGTGGCCTTGTGCAGTAGGTGTCCTATAGGGCCTAGTGGCTCTGCCTCCCCAGTCACCTCAGGTGGACACTCTTGGTGCACCCCTTTATGGGCTGTGTGCACAGTTTTGTTGTAGTTGAGCCTTGATTGCTGTTGGTGTCACTGGGAGGAATTGACCTCCAGGTCAATTGGCTGTGGGGACCAGCTGTGACTACAGTGGGAGAGCTGGTGTGCAGGAGACACCTTTATGGAGCAGGACTTGAGTCAGTGGGGCTTTGGTGCTCACTGAGTCTGCCCTTTAAGTGTGTCATTTATGGATGTGAAGAGTTGTCATCTGGTATGGTCACAGACAGACCAGACAAGGCCTAGTTCTGAAGCAAGGCAGGCTGGTGCTGGTGCCGGGTCTTGGGCCTTTTATTGATAGGTTTGGGTTCCCTGATCCATCTGCAGCTTGATTGACAGATTTGTAAAACAAATTTTTCCTGAGAAAGGAAAGACTATTCATATGCAAAATCCGCTGTGCACAGCTTGAGTGGGGTTATAAATTGGGTGGGGCCAGGATCTCAGGGAATCACCAGGGTCGAGCAAACAGAAATGGCTGCCAGTCAGCTTTGCTCCGGGGAGGTCCCAGCACAGGAACAATGGCAGCTGCAAGCACCTTCGTCAGGAAGAAAGCTGCCCCAAGTTCCTGCCCCAGTGCCTGCCCCAGTGCCAGACAGTCCAGTTTCTCCCTGTATGTGTCTAGGTGGCCCAGCACTGGAGCTCAGAGGAAGTGGGAGCTTGTAAATTCAGTTCATGGTGCCGGCCTTTTAAGTGAAACAGTTGGGTCTCCAGCAGCCTGTGTGTCACTCAGCCCCAATCCACCCTTGTTTTTATAGTCCTCAGTTCTTGCTGCCCATAGGGACTTCTTTCCCCAGCTCTGGGAACCTGAGCTGGGGGTCTGGTGTGGGGCTGAGATCCCTTGCTCCTCCAGGCAGCCCCTGCAGAGGTGATCTCCTTCCGGATTAAAAAAGCTGCACACCCGGGTGCCGGACCAGCCCGTTCCACACTCCGCACCTCCTATCAGTGTCAGGCTGCTTTCTTCTCTAGTTGTAGTACTTCCATTCAGCCAGCTTTCCAGCGGTTCTGAATGATAGTTGTTCTGTATTTTAGTTGTACTTTTGATGTGGTTGTGGGAGGCAGCAAATACAGGCATTTACCTATGCTGCCATCTTGGTTCTCTTTTTTGTGGCTTTTAAAATTCAGCTTCCCAGGTAAAATGAGAGGTTGGAAGGTCACTGTGTGACAGGGCAGGTACTGAATCTTCCATTGCCCATCCTTAGAATGCTTGAACACAAGCTGAACTGCTCCTCGGCGGCATCTTTGCTGGAACTGCCCATGAAAATGGTCCTTGACATGCATTCAGTTGAGCAGCTTTCACTGCTTTTCTAGTTCCATCTGGCTGCTATGGGTCAAATGATATTCTTGCGGACTGGCTTGGACCCTCTGAAACTTTGCAGCACCAAAGTGGATGTGGAGATTCTGCAAAACACATCATGGGTCTTGAGATAAATTTCATTTGTAGGGGAAATCACATTTCTTTAGACACAAATGAAAGTGTTTTTGCACTGCTTGGGGACAGCTGCCTGAAGCCAAGGATGGTAGCAGCCTCTGCTATGATCTTGATTGTTTCCTTCCTTCTACTTCGGGCTTATTGTTCTTTTTCTAGTTCTTTTACATGTGGGGCTAGACTTTTTATTGGAGACTTTTCTTGCTTCTTGAGGTAGGCTTGTAATGCTATGAACTTCCTTCTCAGAACTGCTTTACTGTGTCTCATAGGCTTTGGGTTGTTGTGTTTTCATTTTTATTTGTCTCCAGGTAACTTTTTATTGCTTTCTTGATTTCATTGTTAATCCATTCATTGTTTAATATGTTATTTAGCCTTCATGTGTTTTTCAATTGTTTTCTCGCAGTTGATTTCTTGTTTTATACCATTGTGGTCGGAGAAGATGCTTGATCTGATTTTAATCTTCTTCGATATATTAAGACTGAATTTGTGTTTAACATGTGGTGTATCTTTGATAATGTTCAGTGTGCACTTCAAAGGATTGTATATTCTGCTTTGGGATGAAGTGTTCAGTAAACATCAGTTAAATCCATCTTGTCCAGTGTCTTGTTTAAGGTCACTGTTGCCTCGTTGGTTTTTTTGTCTGGAAGAGCTCTCCATTAATGTCAGTGGAGTGTTAAAGTCCACTACTAGATTGTATTGCCGTCAGTCTCTTCCTTAATGTCTACCATGGTTTTCTTTATATATTAGGTGGTACAATGTTGCATTGATGGATTGATCCCTTTAGAATTATGTAGTGATCTTTATCTCTTGCTATGGAATTTTTTTTTTTTAATATTAGAAGTTACATGCTCCAAGCCTGTAACTTCTTTTTTTTATTAATTAAATCTTTATTGTTCAGATTATTACATTTGTTCCTCTTTTTTCCCCCATAACTCCCCTCCACCCAGTTCCCACCCCACCCTCCTCCCTCACTCCCCACCACTTTCCTCATCCATAGGTGCACAATTTTTGTCCAGTCTTTTCCCACATCCCCTGCACCCCTTTCCCCCCCAAGAATAGTCAGTCCATTCCCTTTCTATGCCCATGATTCTATTATAATCACCAGTTAATTCTGTTCATCAGATTATTCACTTGATTTTCAGATTCACTTGTTCATAGATGTGTATTTGTTGTTCATAATTTGTATCTTTACCTTTTTCTCCTTTTTCCTCTTCTTAAAGGATACCTTTCAGCATTTCACATAATACTGGTTTGGTGGTGATGAACTCCTTTAGCTTTTCCTTATCTGTGAAGCTCTTTATCTGACCTTCGATTCTGAATGGTAGCTTTGCTGGATAAAGTAATCTTGGTTGTAGGTTCTTGGCATTCATCACTTTGAATATTTCTTGCCACTCCCTTAGAAGGCCTGCAAAGTTTATGTTGAGAAATCAGCTGACAGTTGTATGGGTACTCCCTTGTAGGTAACTGACTTTCTCTTGCTGCTTTTAGGATTCTCTCTTTGTTTTTTGCTCTTGGCATTTTAATTATGATGTGTCTTGGTGTGGTCCTCTTTGGATTCTGTTTGTTTGGGGTTCTCTGCGCTTCCTGGACCTGTAAGTCTATTTCTTTCACCAGGTGGGGGAAGTTTTCTGTCATTATTTCTTCAAATAGGTTTTCAATATCTTGGTCTCTCTCATCTTCTGGCACCCCTATAATTCGGATGTTGGTACACTTGAAGTTGTCCCAGAGGTTCCTTACACTATCTTCGTATTTTTGGATTTTTTTTTCATTTTGCTTTTCCGTTTGGGTGTTTTTTGCTTCTTCATATTTCAAATCGTTGACTTGATTCTTGCAATCCTCTAGTCTGCTGTTGGGAGTCTGTATAATATTCTTTATTTCAGTCAGTGTATGCTTAATTTCTAGTTGTTCCTTTATCACAACCTTGAGGGTCTCATTAGATTTCTTTAAGGTCTCATTAAGTTTATTGGCAGCTTCTAGAAAATTCTTGAAAAACTTTAAAAGTGTGGTTTTGAACTCTGTATCCAGTAGTTTGCTTTCCTCCATTTTTGTCATTTGTGTCCTTTTTCTTTGTCTCCGCATTTTTTATGCTTCCCTGTGTTGATAAAGTGGTTTTCTGTGCTAAGTGTCCTCTAGGGCCCAGTGGTTCAGCCTCTCCAATTATCTGAGGAGGACACTCTTGGTGCACCCCCTTGAGGTCTTTGTGCACAGTCTTGTTGTAGTTAAGCCTTGATTGTTGTAGGTATCACTGGGAGGATTTGACCTCCAGGCCAATTGGCTGTGAGAATCAGCTCTGTCTGCAGTGGGAGACCTTCTGTGCTGGAGACACCCCTCCGGGACAAGACTTGCTTCAATGGGGCTTTGGTGCTCACTGAGCCTGCCACCTGAGTGTGTCCTTTATGGTTCCATGGAGCTGCAAACTGGATGGTCCCTCTCTGACCTCTGGGTACACTGGCTCCTGGATCTATAGGGAGGTGCTAATCTAGCCTCTGCCTGAGGCTATCCAGCAAAAGCCTCCCTACAGGGCATGGGCAGGGCAGGTCCCATGGGATCAACAGGGCGGGGCTAGCAGTTATGGCTGCTCTCAGAGGCCCAGCTTCTCAGTGTCTCAGCAGTCGCTGCAAGCCCCTCGGAGAGAAAGCTGCCCTCGAGTTCCGACCACTGCCAGACAGTCCCGCTTCTCCCGTATGAGTCTGGGTCCCAGAGACTCGCCCGGAACTGGAACTCAGAGCCTGAGACTCCCGATTGAAAAAGACAACCACGCCCTCAGCCGCCAGCCCACTCCGCACGCACCTCCGCACCTTTGTATTTTACTTCCACACTGCGCCTCCTCTGAGTCTCGGTATGCTTTTCTCTTTCCTTCTAGTTGTAGAATTTCCACTCAGCCAGCCTTCCTGTGGTTCTGGGTGATGTCCTTTCCGTCTTTTAGTTGTATTTTTGAGGTGGATGTTCGAGGCAGCAAACTCCGGTGTTTACCTGTGCCGCCATCTTGGTTTTCCGCCTGTAACTTCTTTTCGGCATTTTTTTTTTTTAAATCTATTATGTCAGGGGCTGATCGTGGCGGGGATCGGGCTGGTTCACAGCCACAGTGCGCGTCGTAGCGACCTGTGGAGCTCCCGGTCAATTGAACTCCCACCTGAGGGGACAATTTGCATTAGCCTTTTATTACATAGGATGGGTCATGTATTGTTATCCATTCATCTACCCTGTGTCTTTCATTTGGAGCATTTAATCCATTTACCTTTAAGGTTATTATTGATAGATACTTATTTATTGCCATTTTATTCTTTATACCTATGTTTCTGTCACTATTTCTTTTCTTTCCTTTTTCTTCTTAAAGTAGGCCCTTTAACATTTCTTGATAGACTGGTTTGGTGGTAATTAACTTTCAATTTTATTAGTCATAGTTATGTACCTTTTTTCTCCTCATTTAAGAAGCTCCTTTAAAACTTCTTGTAATATTGGTTTGATGGTGATGAACTTTTTTAGCTTTTTCTTGTCTGGGGAACAGCCAGGTGCCCCAGAGCAAATATGCTGAGCTGCTGGCCATCATCAAAGAGCTGGGAAAGGAGATCCAATCCACGTATGCGGGCAGCAGGAGCACGATGGAGAGACTGAAACGAGGCATCATCCACAGGAGAGGGCTCGTTCGGGAGTGCTTGGCTGAGATGGAGCGGAACGCCAGGTCCTAGCCTCCGAGGCAGCTCGAAAGGCTTTCCATCTTCTTCCAAGAAGTGACAGCTCATTCACCCCCCCGCCCCCCCCCCCCACCACCACCTCCTTCAGATGAAACTTGGTTTCAAAATGGTAACAGCTTGGTTTCTCCTCCCCGTGCCCCTCCTGTGGTTCATCAGGCTCCGAACCTCCCGTCGCTGAGATGGAGAAGAGGTTTTTGCAGTTATTAGGTTTCCATGTTAGGGACTACCCAGGGCGTTTTGTGTTTTTTTTTTTTAAAGCATTGATTTACAGGATGCATGTCAGTTACCTATCACAGCAAACCGCATTTGGCCTCCCAGATACCGGTTTTTCTCTTCTGGATACATTTCTGTTACTCACATGGTTCTTTATGTTTCTCTTCTGAGCTGATCCAACTCTGAGGGTTTTGTTCCAGCAAGTCCCGAGGCAGCGCTTTAGTAGCCAGTTCTGTTTGCCACACAGTATAAATTCTGCTCAGTGTACCTTTTTTTTGCTTAAGCATTTGCATGACTATTAGTACTTAAAAGTCAATCTTTAAAATGCACAAGTTATAAATACAGAAGAAAGTGCAACTTATTGAGACCCCTGAAATTTCCCCTAAGGATGTATGTAGATTTCAGTTCCACCTTTCCCATCAGTGGATCCAAACATCTGGAAGAAAGTGACTAATAGTGTTTGCATCTTTGTAAGTATTTATTACTTAATGTAATAAAGCTTATTTTCATTAAGAAACAACAAAAAAAAGAAACTGAAAGATCATGCTGATGGTTAAGGGCACACAGTTCCCCATAGAATGGCTACATACTGTCCATTTCTATGAAGACATAGTTCTGATAACTAATATCTATCTATGCTACCAACAGATTATAATAAACTAGAGGCCTGGTGCACAAAAATTTGTGCACTTGGTGGGGGGGTCCCTCAGCCCAGCCTGTGCAGTCTGGGACCCCTCGGGGGATGTCCACCTGCTGGCTTAGGCCCACTCCCTGGGGGGATCAGGCCTAAGCTGGCAGTCAGATATCCCTCTGGCAGCTCGGGACCCCTCAGGGGATGTCAGCGGGGAGCAGGCCTAAGCTGCAGTCGGACATCCTTAGCGCTGCTGAGGAGGTGGAAGAGGCTCCCGCCACCTCCGCTGTGCTGGCAGCCATCAGCCTGGCTTGTGGCTGAGCAGAGCTCCCCCTGTGGGAGCGCACTGACCACCAGGGGGCAGCTCCTGCATTGAGCATCTGCCCCCTGGTGGTCAGTGTGTGTCATAGTGACCAGTCATTCCCAGTCATTCTGCTGTTAGGGTCAATTTGCATTTTACCCTTTTATTATATAGGATTGTGATCAGTGGGGAAAAAAACAATAAGGGGGGGGTGACATCGGAATTACCCAAACACACCCCCAACCCCTTTACCTGCCCAGACACCTAGGGTCCCTTTACAGCTGGACTGATCCCAGTGCTGCCCAGTGGCCTGGACACCAGGCCTGACCGCCTCTGTGGTTTGGCCCAAACATCTGAAGTTCGCATTAGTTGCCAACTTAAGAAATTGGAGCATTCAGGTAAAGTCAGGATTCCCCACTTCTCTTTCTAAGGTGGCCAATTGGGCTACCAACCAAGGGTGGTCAGAGTCACTTCAACCCTAAGAGGAACCCCCAGCTTGGGGTGTGGTGAGGAGGAAGCTATCCATGCAGACAGTTCAGTTGTGTCAACTCCCACTGATTGTGGCACAGCCCAACAGTGTGGCTGCTCAACTGGGAGGCAGCACAGCCATGAAACAGTGTGGCTGTTAAACAAGGCCCCTCTCCAGCTTTCAGGGGGCTCCACCTGCTCCAACCCAGTGCACCCCACTCTGCCCTTAGCTGCCCGGTGCACCCCACTCTGCCCCAGTGAGACAGCTTCAGTGTTTCAGCTCCAGCAGACAGAACACATCCCAGCAGAAAGGGAAAGTATAGCCCCGGCCAGTGTTGCTCAGTGGATAGAGCCTGAGGATTGAAGGGCCCGGAGTTCAATTCCTGGTCTGGGCACATGCCTGGGTTGTGGGCTTGACCCCCAGGGTGGGGCATGCAGTAGGTAGCCAATCAGTGTTTCTCTCTCATCATTGATGTTTCTATCTCCCTCCCTCTCTGAAATCAACCTATATTAATAAAAGGGTCGTATGCTAATTAGACCGAACAACTTCCTAACAACTTTCCAGACGTCCTTTCGGACAAAGCCATGGTGGCGGGGCCAAGGCAGAGGCAGTTAGGAGCGATCAGGCCAGCAGAGGAGAGCAGTTAGGGGGATCAGGCTGGCAGGGGAAAACAGGGAGATCAGGCTGGTAGGAAGGTGAGCGGTTAGGAGCCAGCGGTCCCAGATTGCAAGGGGGATGTCCTATTGGAGAGGGTGCAGGCTGTGCTGAGGGGAACCTTCCCCACCCCACTTCTGCACAAATTTCATTCACCGGGCCACTATTATTAAATAAGAGTGGTGAAACTGGATGTCACTGTCTTGTTCAGGTTCTTAGGGGAAATGGTTTTGGTTTTTGCCCATTGAGTATGATTTTCGCTGTTGGTTTGTCACTTATGGCCTTTATTATGTTGAGGTATGATCAATCTATTACAACTTTGCTGAGAGTTCTTGTTTTTTGCCAAAAATGGGTGTTGGATTTTGTCAAATGCTTTTTCTATATAATCATGTGCTTTTTGTCTTTGAATTTGTTTATGTGATGTATCACGTTTATTGATTTGCGAATATTGTACCAGCCTTGCATCCCTGGAATAAATCCCACTTGATCATGGTGTATAATCTTTTTAATATATTGCTGAATGCAATTTGCTAATATTTTGTTGAGGATTTTAGCATCTATGTTCATCAGGTATATTGGCCTGTAATTCTCTTTCTTTGTAATGTCTTAATTTTTGGAATTAGAATAACACTGGCCTCATAAAAAGAGCTTGGAAGTGTTCCTTCCTCTTGGATTTTTTGGAATAGTTTGAAGAAGATAGGTGTTAGTTCTTCTTTGAATGTTCAGTAAAACTTCCCTGTGAAGCCATCCGGATGAGGGCTTTTGTAGGCTGGGAGTTTTTTTGTTTTTGTTTTTGTTTTTTTTACTGCTTCAATTTCTTCAGTTGTTACTGGGCTATTCAGGTTTTCTGTTTCTTTCTGATTCAGTTTTGGAAGATTGTACATTTCTAGGAATTTGTCCATTTCATACACATTGTCTAGCTTGTTGGCATATACTTGTTCATATTAGTTTTTTTTATAATCCTTTGTATTTCTGTGGTGTCAGTGGTTACTTCACTACTTTGGTTTCTGATTTTATTTATTTGGTTCCTATCTCTGTTTCTTGATGAGTCTGGCTAAAGGTAGAGCTTTGAGCTGATCTTGAAACTATATATCGGACAAATGATTACCAATTTCTTCTCTAAATTTATTATTTTAGTTTGACCATAAAATGTTTATTACCATTAATTTCAAACTAGGCTGCAGGACACATATATCTTTAAATTTGCTTTCTAAAAATAATTTTGGAATTCCCTGTTTGGGCAAAGTAAAATGTAAGAATTCATTGGAAATTTCCCTCTTCTTCCCTCTCTTTCCTCTTTCTCTTTCTCACTGTCTTTGTTTAAGATACATTCATATTGCCCTAACCAATTTGGTTTAGTGGATAGAGCTATTCTGGTCCAGGGCACATGCCTGGGTTGCGGGCCCGGTCCTATGTGCAGGAGGCAGCCAGTCAATGATTCCCTCTCATCATTGATGTTTCTCTCTCTCTCTTCCTCTCTGAAATCAATAAAAAATGTATATATATTTAAAAAATACATTCACGCCCTGGCCGGCTTAGCTTAGTGGATAGAGTGTCAGCCTCCAGACTGAAGGGTCCCACGTTCAATTCCGGCCGAGGGCAACATGCCTGGGTTGTGGGCTCCATCCCCAGTAGGGGGTGTGCAGGAGGCAGCCAATCAATGATTCTCTCTCATCATTGATGTTTCTATCTCTCTTTCCTTCTCCCTTCCTCTCTGAAATCAATAAAGAAATATATTTAAAAAATACATTCATATTTTTATAGGCAGTCTATATAAGAAATGGGTAAGAATATAGATTATTAATCACAGTGAGTTAGTCATTACAAATGCAATATATTAAAATCATTGTAAGGCTAATTATTAATTATTGAGTGTTCTGATGGATTGAACTTGAATACATTTCTTATTCTTTTGACTACATGTTTTTTTGTAGATCTCTGTGCATGGGTGGCAGAGGATCAAACATTCCATGGGAGCGATACTCTGTGGTATTAAACAGAAAACAGCCGAGCTTTACTTTCCCTTTCTGCTGGGATGTGTTCTGTCTGCTGGAGCTGAAACACTGAAGCTGTCTCACTGGGGCAGAGTGGGGTGCACCGGGCAGCTAAGGGCAGAGTGGGGTGCACTGGGTTGGAGCAGGTGGAGCCCCCTGAAAGCTGGAGAGGGGCCTTGTTTAACAGCCACACTGTTTCATGGCTGTGCTGCCTCCCAGTTGAGCAGCCACACTGTTGGGCTGTGCCACAATCAGTGGGAGTTGACACAACTGAACTGTCTGCATGGATAGCTTTTTTGAAGTTCTTAGTTCTTTTTGATAATGAAAAACTATTACCCTTTAAAATAGGACAGTGTTTTAAATCCTGATTAACTTAATAACTAAATGATAATAAAATCCTTAGAATATAGTTTTAACATTTTTTTTGTGTGTATGCAGTTTGAATATGTATATTGTGTACAGGTTGACCTTAATATTTCTTGACTTTTTAGAGCTCAAATTATAAATTATTCCGAAAATACTTTGTTTAAAGGGTAAATACCATTTATTTTGAATACTGTAAAAACATAACAGGTTGTTATGAAAAATAAACTGGATTTTTCATTCTATTTTTGTTTAGTAACTTTATTTTAAAATACTTTAGTAAGCTTTTAAGGATATTCTGGAAAGTGAAATTTTCTCATAACCGAATGCTAAGTATGTTCAACTTTGAAACGACCATACATTTAACATAGTGTATACCTGGTAGTCTAGTTTGATACATTTTTGTTTAATAAATATATGATTTAAAAGTTCTGGTACCAGGGTAGTGCCTCGCCTGGAACATAGTGAACTTACCAGGTTCCTGTCACTACTATAGCATTTACCACATTTTATTATGTCTTCTCCCCTTCCTGTGATGTTGGTGCTTGCTCATTAGCTTTATTATTCTTCACCAGAGGCCCGATGCATGAAATTCGTACAAGGGGCTTGGCCCCCCGCCGCTGCCTCTGCCTCAGCCCCTGCCCGCAGCAGCTTCATCCGGAAGGTTGTCCAGAAGGACATCCAGTCTAATTAGCATATTACACTTTTATTATTAGAGATAGTGTTTGAAATAAAGTATTTTTTCAGCAAACTTGTTGAAAGAGTAAAAAGTATATACAGTTGCATTGTTTAGTCTCTATTATTTAAGTATAATGCACTTTACTAATCACATGTTAATTTCAGTATCAGTATACTTGGAGAGTCTGGAGACTCCTTAGTGAAACCATTAAGTTGAAGTTGTCTGCCACCAGTTGAATAGGCTTACAGACAAAATTTGAATCCTTCCTCAAAACTTCATAGGAGCAGATAGCAAGCCTTAAAACGCTATAAGAAATTGACAATATTTAAAGAGAATTTTGTTAAGTGTGAAAAACTAAAGATCTTCTAAACAGCTGAAGGTTGCTGTATATTTACAGTTGTCTTTGCATCTCATAGCTAGTAGAATAATTCTAAAGTAAATTGAGTTTCACATTATATAATTACATAGTAGTAGATGCCTTTGGTGCCTCACAGAATATACCCTTAGTCGTCAGTTGGGGTGGACAGACACTGTGAGCTCAGAGGCCCCAGCCCTGACAGAGTTTCACTTTAAATGTGTGTTGCTTTTTTTTCTACTTTCTGCAACACTGCTGGAGTCCACTGTGGATGTTCCCTTATTTAGGGCCTAAGTATAGACTAGAACAGCTGTTCTCAACCTGTGGGTCGCTACCCCTTTGGGGGTCGAACGACCCTTTCACAGGGGTCGCCTAAGTCCATCGGAAAACACATATATAATTACTGTTTTTGTGATTAATCACTATGCTTTAATTATGTTCAATTTGTAACAATGAAAATACATCCTGTATATCAGATATTTACATTTCAATTCATAACAGTAGCAAAATTACAGTTATGAAGTAGCAACGAAAATAATTTTATGGTTGGAGGTCACCACAACATGAGGAACTGTATTAAAGGGTTGCAGCATTAGGAAGGTTGAGAACCACTGGACTAGAAGTACCAGTTGTTAAGCAGTTGTTAACACTTAGTTAATGGAGGATGGTGACTGATAGATAAATGTTCCAGCCTCACATCCGGTAGGTGAACAATTCCAGAAGCCTTCTAGATGCTTCTCTGTTGCCTACAGCAGCAACCTCAGTAATACACTCTGGTATTAGCATTTTTTCTTTTCTTGTCTTGTTCTTCCACTCCCTCACTCCTGTTTCCATATAAACTACTTGTACTTAGGTCTTTCTCTTAAATTGTACTTTCTATAGAGTCTACACTTGATCTTAGCCAAAAGGCCGAGAAGCGATTCTATAGAGTCTAAATTATTAAAGCCAGAAATAGTGTTATAAACCATCATAGATAGGTTTATTAAAATATCATTAATCAAAATATTTGTTTCAAAAACTTAACTTCCTATAGTTTTGTACTGACACTGGTATATAACTACATCTGAAAGATGTTGCAAAACTGAGGAGGACTTTGAGTATTTAGAAAAATTTTGTTTGCCTACTTGTTTTTAGTGGGAAATTATTACCAATCTGCTACTTAACAAATTGAGAGCCCTGTCACTACACAAATATTAGATTAGTGATTAATGAAAATTTTGTTGTGTAAGAACAATACCCCCCAAAGGGAAAACTTTTGAGTTTAAAATCAGTGTTCAGGCCAAGACTGAGACTGATGCTTACCTGACTGTGTATGTGAGGGTATGTTTGTACGCTACTATTTTTCTTGATTTGTTCAAATTAGAAGGCTATTAGTTTGGTTTTCAACTCAGTACTTTTTGAACTCTACGCTTAAAATAACCAATCATTTTTCAAATTTTGAATAGATAAGTGTTGTTATAGTTGAACTATACAATTTAAGTTTATTCTGTCACTAAACAATTGCCTACATTTGAACGTGAGGCAAGAGAACTTAAATCTTTATGTCTAAGGACATTGAATGAAGCCACCTTGATAATTTTTGTTTACTCTTTTGCTTGAGGAAGAAAATGTATATTCTTAGAAAAGTCAGATTTAGAAAATTATGTTAAGGTCATTTATTTAGCCATAGTATTCTCATACCTCTCTTTATAAGAACTCACATTGATATTTCAGATTTCATATTAAGTGTGATGACTGATTTAATTTTTTTAAAAAGATAATTGCTGGAAATAATACAGTGCCCAGATAATGTACCCAGTTTATAATTTTTATTCAGAACATTTCATAAAGACTCCAAACTTGGGAGAGGCTTTCAAGGTAGTTTCTTTAGTAACATTTTTGCCCTAGGATTACAAAAGTACAGTATACCCAAAGCAAGTCCAAATGTATAAATAAAATTATTTAACTTGCTTGCTAACTTGTATGGCTCTCTCATCCATCACCCCCTTTTCAGTACAGGGAACTGATAAATATGTAGAGACCCAAAAGTATAGTTAACTTAATTTATTTATTTTTCCTTGTTTTTAGTGGGAGATTTTGATAAGATCTGGCGAGAACATTGCGAGGATGAGGAAACACTTTGTGAATATGCTGTTGCAATGAAAAATTTGGCAGATAATCATTGGGCGAAAAGTTGTGAAGGTGAAGGACGTATTGAATGGTGTTGTAGGTGAGTGTTTTTATGAACTAACATGTTTGGTTTCTAATGTTTATTGACATGCTCCAATTTAAATAATGCTCTGCATAATTTATTATACCAAAATAAAGTGTTTGAAAACAGTTGATGTCTTTTAAACAACTTCTTGCCCTTTGTTTCACTTCCTCTAGATTTATTTCATTCATCTTTTTAAATCAAAATATTTTTCTTTAACATAACTTTAAATTTTCTGCTTCAGCTTTTTAAAAGAATAGCTTTAAAAGTGCATTTAACATTAATATGATAAAATATGAAATTTAACATGATTCATCATTAATAAGTTATAGTATAGAAATTTCTTTAGATAAATATTCACAGTTGGATTCAAGTAAAAGTGAGTACTTTTCTATAATTTAAAATTTGAAGACATCTTAAAAGTTTTAAAATCCTGATTTGTGTGTGTGTGTGTGATTCAGGGTATTCCAACTTTTATATTGACTTTGGATAATGTTTATTTTCTCATAGTATAGATTCTAATGTTTAAAACATCAGAAAGTGCAATACTGATGATCGGCTCTCTCAAAAGTTGATAAAATTATAGGAATGAGTATGTATATTGACTGAATTTTAAAATGAATTCCTAGAAAACAAAACATTTTTCTACATGGACAATAAGTGTGATAACTTCAGGTTTGTATTTTATATGTAATTATTTTTTATTAAAAATTTCAATGTTAATCTCATTTAAAAATTGTGTAATAGTGTCTTTCATTCATTCAACAAATGATCTAGAGAAAAAGATGTATTTAAATTAGTTATTTTATTTATTCATTTAATAAGTAATGTATAGTGTTTGTTGTCTGCTGTCTATTAGTCATATCATAGACACTGGGAGTACAACAATCAACCAAACAGGCAAAATCCTTGCTCTCATGGAGTTTATATGCTAGTGGGGATTAGAGGCAAGAAATACTACATAAATTAAATATGTAATAGGTCAGAGATGGTAAGTGCAATGAGAAAAATAAAGTAAGGAAAAATAAAATAGTTTTAAGTAGGGTAGACAAAGAAGGCCTCACTGAAATAATGTGTGTAAAAGACCTGAAGGAAGTGGGAGAACAAGCTCTAATAATTCCAAAGGCCTTGAGGCAGGAGCATGCTGGCATGTTTCAGAAACAGCAAGGAGACCACCAGGGTGGCTAGAGCAGAATGAGAGGGGGAAAATGGTAGAAAATAAGATAATGAACAGCTAGTTTTTGTAGGGGCTTGTGGACTGTTGTGAAGATATTGGCTTTTATTCTGCATGAGATGAGAAGTCATTGGATGTTTTAAGAAGAGGAGTGATAGGATTTTTTTAGCCTTTTGAAATATCATTAATTCTTAATAATTAATTGCTCTGTTAAGGTAGACCTATAGGAAGGGCAGGGTGTAAGTAAGGAAACCAATTTGGAGGCTACTGTAATAATCAAGGCACAAAGTTATAGTGAAGCAGTTTTTCTTGGAGGGTGAGGAAGTGAATGGGTAGGACGGTGTAATTGAATTAATGCTCAAATGATTATAATGACTTAAGAGAGTGACAAGTGAGATGAAAGTGTATACATTGTGGTGGTATGACAATGTGTAAGAAGAAAGTTGAATGTGAGGTGGGTAAGGAGCAATGAATTTAATAGGTGGTACCCTTAATGAGTTCTGGAATCAAAGAACTATGGAGTTGGGAAACTATAGGAAGGAGTCAGAATAATAGGAAATAGGGTACTTGGAATTGAAATGGTTTTTTTGGGGGTGCTGTTTGGTTCTGAGAGAAAATGGTTATAAATCTGACTTTTCTAAGAATACACATTTTCTTCCTCAACCTAAGAAATACAAAATCAGGTGTATTGCTAAACTAAATATTTCCCTTCTTACACAGAAGAATAATGTGATCCAATCAGGAAATCAGCACCATCACTACTTGAGATCATTATTCTTGGCTTTTAGCAACACTGCTTTTATATTAGTACTGCAGCCCGGCAGGTGTGGCTCAGTGGTTGAGTGTCGACCTATGAACCAGGAGGTCACAGTTTGATTCTGTCAGGGCCCCTGTCTGGGTAGCGGGCATGCAGGAGGCAGCTGACTGACGATCGTCTCTTATCACTCATGTTTCTATTTCTTTCTCCCTCTCCCTTCCTCACTGAACTCAATAAAAATATATTAAAAAATAAATTAGTATTACAGTACATAAGGTAAGTTCTTAGACTTTATTTTTTAAATGGGCTTTGATATTCTTATAGGAGTACTTGTTTGTACCTTCTACTTGAATAATGAATCTGCCACCCACTTCACTCTTCTTTTTCCTTAGATATATGTTTTTATCAATAGTTATTGTATCTACCTATGTTCTGAAAGAGGTTATTTTAGGTCAAATTTCTAAAAAAGAACATTAATAAGAATTTAGTTTAAACTGTTGAAAAAGAACTGTAGGTGGCAAAATACGGTAGAAGATTTTACTATGGGAAGTTGTCCCAAGAGGAGTTTTATAACGTCTACTTTAAACTTAAAAGTAGGTTGGGAAAAGCCTTCAAAACAATATTGAAACTTGAATTCTCTGTAGCTAGTTATAACTTGCATTATTTATACTTCCTTTCTCTGTTGACAGTTCTCAGGCAGCAATGTCACTTTGAAAGCTAAAATGGGCTTTAAAAAAGGGTGTAACAAGTTTGTTTCCAGTTAGTTGTACTTAAAACTTTATTGGAATTTAGCATGCGAGTTAAGTCTTACTGACATTACCCTGCTAAGATTTTGTTGACCGGTTAGCTTGAAGAATTCTACATAAGATTTCTTTAAAAAAATAATAAAATTTTATTTGTAATATGAAGTATTAAATACTAGGCACTAAATACAATATAGGGGGTAGGGGAGGCTGGGGGAAGGTCAATTGGAAAAAAAAGGAAAAATAAACAAAATAAATACAATATAAAGTTATAGTTGTACCTTTAACTTTAAAAATTTGCCTTTTGTAACTCCTAACACAGAGCGAAACATACACTATTTCCTGGGCCATTTGAAAGTAAACAGCAGGTAACATTTCAGCCTAACACATTTCCTAAGAATAAGGACATTCTTCTACAAAACCATAATACTATAATCACATTAAGAACAACAGTAATTTCCTAAAATACCTATTTCATAAATTTAGATTTTTCTCATTGTCCCCAAAATGTACTTCATAATTTGTTTTTCTAAATCCAGTCAGGACTCCTGCATTGCATTTGATGATTACGTTTCTTCAGCTTTAATGTTTTTGTTTTCCATTAACATTAAGTTTTTAGAGAAATGTTAGTTGATTTGTAAAATAGCTTATAGTCTGTAGTTTATAATTGTTGGTTCAAGGTGGTAAATAGCATTGTTCAAATATTCTATATTTCCTCACTAATTTTTTTTTTTGGCTTTTCTTTCTTTTAATTACCAAGAGATGTTTTCAATATACTATTTTTCTCAATTTTTCTATGATAATTATTTGGCTCTTTAGAGATTTCATTTTTCTATTGAAGTTCTCCATGTTTTTCTATTTAGTTAATATTTTTCTCTATTAAAAAGTTAAAGCAGTTATTTTACAGTCTTTGTCTTCCTTTTCCAACATATAGTTTACCTGTGGGTCTGTTTCTTTTGGCTGTTTTTTCTATCATGTTTATCTGCTTAACTTATTACTGGTAATTAAAAAAAATACATATACTAGCATTGTATTTAGAAGAGACTGGTGTAAATATTATTTTTCCCAGAGAAGGCATGCTTTTTTCTGACAGGCAGCCAGGATGAGAAACAGAACAGTTTGATCCCATCAGATGTTAAGCTGGATTGAAGGTAGGTTACCTCTTTAGATAGTTTGTTCACCTCTGGCATCAAATGCTTTGAGGACAAGTCCTGTTCTATGTATATTAAAAGTGCCATCCTCTAGTACAGTGATGGCGAACCTTTTGAGCTCGGCGTGTCAGCATTTTGAAAAACCCTAACTTAACTCTGGTGCCGTGTCACATATAGAAATTTTTTGATATTTGCAACCATAGTAAAACAAAGATTTGTATTTTTGATATTTATTTTATACTAGAGGCTTGGTACACAAAAATTTGTGCACTCAAGGGGGTACCTCAGCCCGGCCTGTGCCCTCTCGCAGTCTGGGACCCCTTGGGGGATGACCACCTGCTGGCTTAGACCCGCTCCCCGAGGGATTGGGCCTAAGCTGGCAGTCAGACATCCCGCTGGCAGCCCGGGAGCCCTCAGGGGATGCCCACTTGCCAGCGGGGAGCAGGCCTAAGCTGCAGTTGGACATCCTTAGCACTGCTGAGGAGGCAGGAGAGGCTCCCACCACCACCGCTGTGCTGGCAGGCGTCAGCCTGGCTTGTGGCTGAGCAGAGCTCCCCCTGTGGAAGCGCACTGACCACCAGGGGACATCTCCTACATTGAGCGTCTGCCCCCTGGTGGTCAGTGTGTGTCATAGTTACCAGTTATTCCCAGTCATTCTGCTGTTAGGGTCAATTTTTATATTACCCTTTTATTATACAGGATATTTAAATGCCATTTAACAAAGAAAAATCAACCAAAAAAATGAGTTCACATGTCACCTCTGACACGCATGTCATAGGTTCGTCATCACTGCTCTAGTAGGACTCTGACCAAGGAAGAATGCAGACAATTTTCTCTACTTTTTAGTTCCACTCCAAGACTCCAGTGCTATTCTGCTGTCTTTATGTACTCAAAAAGCTATGGAGGTAAGCAGGAGAATGGCGAGAACTATCTCTGCATTTGGTCTTCTTTATTAAATATATTTTATTTTTTACAGAGAGGAAGGGAGAGAGATAGAGAGTTAGAAACATCAATACGAGAGAAACATTAATCAGCTGCCTCCTGCACATCCCCTACTGGGGAAGTGCCCGCAACCAAGGTATGTGCCCCCGACTGGAATCGAACCCGGGACCTTTGAGTCCACAGGCTGACGCTCTATCCACTGAGCCAAACCAGTTAGGGCTGCATTTGGTCTTCTTAAGGATTCTGTCACATCATTTTAAGCAGCCATTAAAAGCTCGGCTGTTTTCTGTTTAATACCACAGAGTATCGCTCCCATGGAATGCTTGATCCTCTGCCGCCCATGCACAAATGCCCAAGTGCCTGTGATCCCTTCCCATCTAGGAAAGGCTTGTGTCCCTGAATTTAGTTCCCTTAGGCCTCTTTGCATCCTCAGTTCTCTCAATTTCTTTTTAATGTATTGCTTTTTAGATCATATATATATATATTGATTTCAGAGAGGAAGGGAGAGGGAGAGAGAGAGAAACACCAATGATGAGAATCATTGATGGGCTACCTACTGCATGGCCCTACTGGGGATCAGGCCCACAAGCCCAGTATGTGCCCTGACTCAGAATTGAACAGTGACTGCCTGGTTCATGCATCAATACTCAATCATTGAGCCACAAGGACCAGGCTAGATTGTATAGTTTCTTTTTCTACTTACAGCACAACTAGGTGTTTTTTGTGATTATATCCTTATCCAAAACTAGCTTTATGTCCTATGTTTTGAATTTGTTTGTTTTCTCATGGTGCCATTTATTTTCATCTTTATTTCGTGAAAAAACTGAAAGTTGGGTCTAAACCAGGGGTGGGCAAACTTTTTGACTCGAGGGCCACAATGGATTCTTAAACTGGACCAGAGGGCCGGAACAAAAGCGTGGATGGAGTGTTTGTGTGAGCTAATATAAATTCAAAGTAAACATCATTACATAAAAGGGTACGGTCTTTTTTTTTTTTTTTTTTTTTTTTTAGTTTTATTCATTTCAAATGGGCCGGATCCGGCCCGCGGGCCGTAGTTTGCCCACGGCTGGTCTAAACGGTTGATTCAGGTCACATATTTTTGCCAAAAATACCTATTAGGTGAAACTGCATAATTCATATTGCATTACATTAGCAGGTTCTTATTGTCACACTAGAGGCCCAGTGCACGAATTTGTGCACCAGTGGGGTCCCTCTGCCTGGCCTGCGGGATTGGGCCGAAATCAGCTCTCCGACATCCCCCGAGGAGTCCTGGATTGCCACACGGCGCAGGCCAGGCCGAGGGACCCCTCTGGTGCAGGATCAGGGCCGGGGAGAGACGCGGGAGGTTCACCAGCTGGAGAGGGACTGTGGTAGGCTCCAGGGCATTTCTGGCCCATCTCGCTCAGTCCTGATTGGCTGGACCCCAGCAGCAAGCTAACCTACAGGTCAGAGCATCTGCCCCCTGGTGGTCAGTGCACGTCATAGTGACTGATTGACTAGTTGACTGTCTGTCCCCTGGTGGTCAGTGCACATAAAAGCAACTGGTTGACCAGTCAACTGTCCACTAGTGGTCAGTGCACATCATAGCGAGTGTTTGAGCGGCCTTAGCATATCATTAGCATATTACACTTTGATTGGTTGAACAGCTGACCACTTAGCATATTAGGCTCTTATTATATAGGATTATTTCACCACTAGAGATGCTAAATTTTGCCATTTGGTTAATATGGTATCTATTACTGGGTCCTTCCATTGTAAAATTATGTGGGATTTTTTTGCAATTAGCAAGTAAAATGTTGGCTTATGGACAGTCCTGTCTCCCAACAATCTTTCAATTAACAGGTATACTTCATTTATTAAGTCAATTATTTTATTTGGGACTGCAAAATGATTTTTAAAATTTGTTAAATTTTTAAATATTGTTCTTTGCATTTTAATGTATGAACAAAGAATAATAACATGTTCTCCAGAAAGGCTGGGTAAAAAATAAACATAATACATGTAAATCTTTCTGTTTAATTACCAATTTTCACAAGGAGTGATATAATAATTCCAATTATGACAAGTTTAGTGTTTTTTTAATTTTTGTAATATCACTGTATCCTCTTGGATTGTTATTTCAACTTTTTTCCGTCAGTCTTCGGTGTTTTTTTAGTTTTGTTTTTGTTTTTCCTGTTCAAATTATTCCATATTTAGTCAGTGGGTGCCCTTCAAAGCTGACTTCTATGTTCTGACATCACCTTTGAGCACTTCCTTATATTTAGTACAAGTTGAGCCTTTAGTTTTCCTGGGCAAGATCTAGTATTAAACTGTTTATTCAAGGAGCCCTAGTTTCTTTTAGTGAGAAATGGCATTTATAAATCAAGATCTAAGCACTAGATATCCTGCTGTGGTGTCTTTCCTTCTAGAATTTTTCAGTGAAAAGCATTAGAAAAAATATATAGTCAAACTCATAATTGATATTTTCTGTTCAAATGTAATATTACAGGATTTTTGCCTAACATCATATTCTTCTGTTACATTGAAGGACTTAATTCTGAATAACATTAACACATTTGCTTTGTCCTATGGTTCACATAAAATGGTTTCAAAATTACTGTACCAATTTTATTGTCTTTAGAACATATCCACTAAGGGTCATAATCTCTCTAAAAATTACAACAATTCTTTTGTGTGTGGTTATGTTACCAGTTGACTACAGAATTGGTTTCATTTTACTTTCAGTTTTATGGGTTTTCCCCCTAATTTTCTGTAAATTTGGGGGACTATAAAACATTTACATGGTTCAAAAGTCAAAAGTTTATTTAAAAAAAAGTATACTCAGAAAAGGCTTCCTTCTATTTTCCTTGTTTCTTGTTTGTCCTATCAGTGTTTCTTTTTGTAGAAATAAGCAAATTCACACACATATGCTTGTACATACACATACACATACACATACACACACACATACACATACACATACTCATCCTTTCTTATTTATACTGTTTTGTGTCCTTTTTTACTTAATAATACTAGAGGCCTGGTGCACGAAATTTGTGCCGGGGGTGGGGGTGGTGGAGTACCTCAGCCCGGCCGGTACCCTCTCCAATCCAGGACCCCTCGGGGGATGTCCGACTGCTAGTTTAGGCCCGATCCCTCTCGCAATTTGGGACCACTGGCTCCTAACTGCCTGCCTGATCGCCCCTAACTGCCTCTGTCTCAGCCCCCACCACTGTGGCTTTGTCTGGAAGGATGTCCGGAAGATGTCCAGTCTAATTAGCATCTTACCCTTTTATTAGCATAGATGTCATGGAGAGTACTCTACTTGGTATTGTATTAGTCAAGATTCTCCAGAAAATTGTCTCGCTTGTTTGTGGAGACGCGTAAGTCTCAAGTTCTGCAGGGTGAGCTGACATTCTGCAGACTCAGGAGAATCACTGGTGTAGTTCCAGTTCTAAGATTGGCAAGCTTGAAACCAGGAAGAGCCCATGTTTCAGTTTGAGTGCAAAGGCAGGGAAAAGTCAGTATGCTAGTTCAAAGGCAGTCAGGCAGGAGGACTCTCTCATATTCAGGGAGGGTCAGCTTTGTTGTTATATGTACATCTTGAACTGATTGCAGAGAACAATCTGTCTTAGTCATTCTACCAATTTAAATGTTACTCTCATCCAGAAACTTCCTCAGAGAAATATCCAGAATGTCTGACCAGATATTTAGGCACCTGGTGGTCCTATAATGTTGACATATAAATAAATAACCATCACAAGTGTATAGATTTCTTCTTCATTTTGATGTTATTACAAGCTTTTCCTCTTATATATAGTGCTATAATAAATAACTTTATGTGTAGTTTTTTTGTATTTTTGACATTTTATCTTTGGCAAATTTCTAGATGTGGAATTTTAGGATAAAAGAGTAAATACCTGTGTGATTTTGTTAGATATTGACAAATCACCCTCCATAGGGTGATTATATCATTTTTCAATTCCACTAGCAAAAAATGAGAGTACCTATTTCTCCACAACTTCACCAAAAGAGTATGTTGCCCACATGTTGAATTTTTGACAATCTGATAAATGGGAATTATTGTCTCTAGATTTAACTCATATTTCTCATATAAATGAGGTTGAGTATGTTTTCATATATTTAGGAATTACAGGCTTTTTTTCTGTGAATTGTCTGGTCATGTTTTTGATACTTCTACTTTTTTTTATTGTTTTTAGAGCTCTTTATATAATATTCAGATAAGTGCTTGTTTTCTTTGACTTTTTAAAATATCTTTTGCCATGCACATTTTTGGTTTGCCATGTATAAGGTTTTTATTTTTACATGATCAGATATGTCTATCTCTTTCATTGCTTCCAGGTTTTGATTGATTTAGAAAAACTTTCCTGATTCCCAGACTATAAGAATTCCTATTAGCATTTCACTCATTTTTTTCTGGTGCTTGCATGATATCATTTTTTTATATTTAGATCTCTCACCTATTTGGAATTCAGTCTGGTGTTGTCAAATATAAATCTAACTTTTCCACCCAAATACTTATTTATGAAAATGTCGTTTTTGAAAAAGCCCACATTTTTTACAGTGATTTGACATAACACTTATATGATACCAAAGGCGCGGTGTTCAAAATTTGTGCATGGGTGGGGTCCCTAGACCTGGCCAGCGATCAGGGCCAATCAGGTTCCCCGCCTCCTTCCCTCACCACCCACGTGTCTCCACCACACAATTCCAGTCTCCTCCCCTCCTCCTTCCCTTGTCGCCTAAATCTGCCACCACCCACCCCTGGTTCCCCGTCCCAGCCCGAGGCCCCCCCTGAGAAAGGGGCTGCATCTGATGCCACCCACCCCCCGGTGATCGGGGCCTGCCGGCCAGGGAGAGAGACCAAGAGGTTGGCCGTTAGGCCCCAATCAGGCGATCAGGGCCTGCGGGCTGGGGGCAGTTCCCTCATTGAGTTTGCCCCCTGGTGATCAGTGCATGTCATAGCAACCGGTCATTCTGTTGGAATGGTCGCTTAGGCTTTTATATATATAGATGCCAAGTTTTCCTATATAGTTGGTTCTGTTTTAGGCCCTTCTGTTACGTTTCATTGCCTATGTCATTTAATCACTGTTATTCTATAAACAGCTCTTCCCCACCCCCTCCACTGTTCTTCTGAGTTTTCCTGGTTATTCTTTTTATTTTTTAAATATATTTCTATTTATTTCAGAGAGGAAAGGAGAGGGAGAGAGAGACAGAAACATCAATGATGAGAGAGAATCATTGATCGGTTGCCTCCTGCACACCCCACACCTGGGATCAAACCCTCAAGCCAGGCATATGCCCTGACTGGGAATTGAACTCTGACCTCCTGGTTCATAGGTCAACGCTCAAACATTGAGCCATGGCAGCCAGACATTCCTGGTTATTCTTGCCTTTTGTTTTTTTCTATGTGTACTTTAAAATCAACTGGTCTAAATAAAGTTTTTAAGTTTCTTTTTCTTAAACTTATACTTCTGGTCCTGTTCATTCAACTTCTTTGTTTTTTTAAAAAATACATATTTTATTGATTTTTTTTTTACAGAGAGGAAGGGAGAGGGATAGAGAGTTAGAAACACCAATGAGAGAGAGAGACATCGATTAGCTGCCTCCTGCACACCCCCCATTGGGAATGTGCCTATAACCAAGGTACAGTCCCTTGACTGGAATTGAACCTGGGACCCTTCAGTCCACAGGCTGATGCTCTATCCACTAAGCCAAGCCAGTCAGGGCTACATTGAATTTTTTAATAACTGGAGAGAACTTATATCTTCATAATGCTGAATAATTGTATCAACAAAAAAGGTATATATTGCTTTATTTTTTCTAGTCTACTTTTGAGCAGTAGTGTTTTAAGGTTTTGCATATATTGGTTATGCATATTTCTGGTTATGTTTATCCCTAGGTATTTTATCTTATTGTTGCTATTATAAATGTGATCTTTCCTTCCATTATATGTTAAAATAGGCTATTGTATATTTGTGGAGACTTGACTTTTGTATGGTTTACACTCTGTTTTACTGAATTCTGTTACTGTTTGTGTTAGTTTATGATTGATTCTTTTGGCTTGTCTACATATGCTGTCATATCATCTGTGAATATACCGTTTTCTTTCTTCTTTTCAATTCATTTGACTAATTAGTTTTCTTTTGTCTATTACATAATTGTGTCTTATTTATTTAGCAATAATGTGTGTGGTGTGTCCTCATTAAATAAGTTACTGGCTTTTGGGCTGAGTGTTCACCAATTCCTATTTTATTGAGTGTTTTTATTAAGAGTAAGTGTTGAATTTTTGTTGAATGTCCTTTTCAGCATCCATGAATTTGAGTTTTCTTCCTAGATTTATGAATATAGTGAGAATATTCTTATATTGAATCACTAGAGTCCCGGTGCACAAAAATTTATGCACTCGGGGGTGGTCCCTCAGCCCGGCCTGTGCCCTCTCACAGTCTGGGACCCCTCGGGGGATGACCACCTGCTGGCTTAGGCCCGCTCCCCAGGGGATTGGGCCTAAGCTGGCAATCAGACATCCCTCTGGCAGCCCAGGAGCCCTCGGGGGATGTACACTTGCCAGCGGGGAATAGGCCTAACCTTCAGTCAGACATCCTTAGCGCTGCTGAGGAGGCGGGAGAGGCTCCCACTACCACTGTACTGGCAGCCATCAGCCTGGCTTGTGGCTGAGCAGAGCTTCCCCCTGTGGGAGCACACTGACCACCAGGGGGCAGCTCCTGCATTGAGTGTCTGCCCCCTGGTGGTCAGTGTGTGTCATAGTGACCAGTCATTCCCAGTCTTTCTGCTGTTAGGGCCAATTTGCATATTACCCTTTTATGATATAGGATAGAGGCCTGGTGCATCGGTGGGGGCTGGCTGGTTTGCCCTGAAGGGTGTCCTGGATCAAGGTGGGGGTCCCACTGGGGTGCCTGGCCAGCCTGGGTGAGGGGCTGATGGCTGTTTTTAGGCTGGCCACACCTCCTTTAGGGTGGGGGGTCCCCACTGGGTTACCTGGGCAGTCTGGGTGAGGGGCTGAGGGCCCTTTTCTGGCTGGCCAAGGCCCCTGGCTACAGAAGCTCAGAGCCTCTCCTTTTTTTCTTTTTCTTTTTTATTCTGAGATTTATTTACCTTCTATAATTGAAACTTTGTAGACTTGAGTGGAGCTCAGAGCCGGGCAGGGTGGGCGAGAAGCTTGGCTTCCTCCATTGCCAGGAGCAACCCAAGCCTCCTGTTCACTCCAGCTCTGTGGCCACAGCCGGCTGAAAGCAGGTATCTGGGGTATATTTATCTCCTATAATTGAAACTTTGTTGCCTTGAGTGGAGCTCAGAGCCGGCCATGGCAGGAGGGAAGCTTGGCTTCCTCCCTCACTGGAGCAACCAAGCCTCCTCCTCACTCCAGCTCTGTGGCTGCCAGCTGCCATCTTGGTTGGGTTAATTTGCATATAGTCACTCTGATTGGCTGGTGGGCGTGGCTTAAGGCATAGCAAAGTTATGGTCAATTTGCATGTTTGTCTTTTATTAGATTAGATTAGAGGCCCAGTGCACAAAAATTGGTGCACTCAGGGGGGAGGGGAGGGTCCCTCAGCCCGGCCTGTGCCCTCTCGCAGTCTGGGACCCCTCGGGAGATAACGACCTGCTGGCTTAGGCCTGCTCCCGGGTGGCAGAGGGCAGGCCCAATCCCTAGGTGCAGCCCCTGGTCGGGCTCAGAGCAGGGCCGATTGGGGAGTTGGGGCGCCGCCCCCTGTCATGCACAGAGCAGGGCGGATTGGGAGGTTGTGATGCCACCCTCAGTCACGCTCAGGGTAAGGCCGATGGGGGGTTGTGGCACCGCCCCCTGTCACACTCAAGGCAGGGTCGATGGGGAGGTTGCGGTGCCACCCCCTGTCACGCACAGAGCAGGGCCCATCAGGGGGTTGGGGCGCGCCCCCCTGTCACGCATAGAGCAGGGCCCATCAGGGGGTTGAGGAGCTCCCCCCTGTCACTCACAGAGTAGGGCCGATAGGGGAATTGGGGCACCGCCCCCTGTCACACACAGAGCAGGGCGGATCAGGGGGTTGGGGCGCCGCCCTCTATCACCCACAGAGCAGGGCCGATCAGGAAGTTGGGGCGCTGCCACTCTCACACTCAGGGCAGGGCCGATGGGGAGGTTATGGCTCTACCCCGTCACAAACAGAGCAGGGCACGTGGGATGAGGGGGTTGGGGTGCCGCACCCTGTCACACACAGAGCTGCAGGGTGATCAGGGGGTTGGGGAGCTCCCCCCTATCAGGCACAGAGCAGGGCCAATCAGGGGACTGGGGCGCCTTCACCTGTCACAAACAGAGCAGGGCAGATAGGGAGATTGTGGCCCCGCCCCCTGTCACACACAGAGCCGCAGGGCGATCAGGGGGTTTGGGCGCTGCCCCCTGTCACACTGATCCCGGTGCCGGGACGCCTCTCAGCTCCCCTGATCCCAGTGCTGGGAGGCATATTACCCTTTTACTATGTAGGATAGAGGCCTGGTGCACGTGTGGGGGCTGGCTGGTTTGTCCTGAAGGGTGTCCTGGATCAGGGTGGGGGTCCCCACTGGGGTGCCTGGCCAGCCTGGATGAGGGGATGATGGCTGTTTGCAGCTGGTCACACACCTTTCAGGGTGGGGGTCCCCACTGGGGTGCCTCGCCAGTCTGGGTGAGGGGCCGAGGGCTGTTTTTAGGCTGGGACTGAAGCTCCCAACCGTTCCTATTTTTCTTTTTCTTTTTTTATTTTGGGCCAGCTTTAGCTCTGAGGCTTGGCTCCAGCTCTGAGGCCTCAGCTGCTGAAAACAGGTATCTGGTTTGTTTCGGTACTATAATCGAAACTCTGTATCAACTCCAGCTCTGAGATCCCAGCTGGATGAAAGCTGGTTTCTGGGGTTTTGTTTAGCGTCTATATTTGTTACAATGTTTGAAACTGCAGGCGCAGAGGCCGGCAAGGCAGGCAGGGAACGTTGGAGTCCTCCGTCACTGAAGCAAGCATGCCTCATGTTCAGTTTAAGCTGCCTGGCTGCCGGCCGCACTCTTGGCTGGCAGTTAATTTGCATATCTCGCTGATTAGCCAATGGGAAGGGTAGCGGTCGTACGCCAATTACCATGTTTCTCTTTTATTAGATAGGATTCTTGTATTCCTGGAATGCATACTCTTTGGTCTGTTTGTTTCTATTTGCTAACATTTTATTTTACATTTTTACATTTATATTTATAAGTGATATTGGTCTGTATTTTTTGTAGAAATTAGATATAATTATCATTGTTATTTTGCTTCCTAAAAATGACCTTAGAAAATTTCTCTTTGTTGCTATGGTCTGGAACTATTTAAATTGTTTTGAGGTTATCTCATTTGTACTCGTGGGAGTTTACTTTATAGAGGTGATTGAGTAACAACACAGAGATGTCAGTGCCATTGAAAGTGCCATTTATTACTTAGATCCTGAGAGAAGGGGGCATGCCATTCCACACAAGTCCACAAGGGAAGCATCAGATTTGGTAAGAAGGCAGAAGCAGGAGTAAGGGGAAAGTACAGACCAGAGACGTTATGGGGTTTCTGTGAGAAAGGCAGAGCAGGGCAGCGTAAACAGTTTAGGATTGGCTAGTCTTAATAATTCTGGTGGGCTTTGGAGAATAAGAGCTTTTCCTTGGGTGGTACCTGTACCAGGATTGATTTAGGGCAGAGAAAGTAATAGGTTGATGTCTGAGAGTAACATAAAGGAAATGCTGTCTTGCATTTGAGAGGCATGTTCCCAAGTTAGCTGTTCATTATCTTTAGCTAGCCTTGTGAGAGGTAGTTTCTCCCTAGGTATATAAGGTCCTCCAAAATATCAAAACATCATAAGATAAAAAAATAAAAACATGATTAATACGGTATTATCTCGTTTAATAAAAGTTTGGTAGAATTCCTCATTGGATTACTGGTGCTTTTTTAAAGTCTGTATTTTACATGTCAATTTTGGTTTTGTTTAAACTTACCATTTCGACCAATAACCAAAAGTCAAATGTAATAAATTTTCCTATATTCCTATATTTAGTATATATTCTTTGAAAATTTTTTCTTCTGTTTTCAGCTTTATTTGCAAAAGGCTGTGTAAGTTAAAGTACCAGTTTGTATATTTATTTGTTGGTCTCATTTTGTTTCTAAATCATTAATACCTTGCTCTCTTTTGGTTTACATTTTTCCTCCTAATCCTTTGTGTTGAATATTTCATTTATTTTTATTCTTTCATTTGTATTGCTATAACATTAAAGGGCTTGAATTTTCCTCAGGTCCTTATTTCAGTTGGATTCCTTAGACTCTGACATGTGGTGGTTTCACGATTAGTTCTTTGTTTTTTTATAAATCCTGTGATTTTTTTTTTTATCAGTATTTCCCCTTTTACCCCAGAGTTATTTAATTTAAAATATTTGCAGGTAGCCCTAGCTGGTTTGGCTCAGTGGATAGAGCGTCGGCCAGGACATACAAGTGTCCTGGGTTCGATTCTGGTCAAGGGAACATGCCCAGGTTGCGGGCTCAACCCCCACTAGAGGGTGTACAGGAGGTAGCCTATCAATGATTCTCTCTCATCATTGATGTTTCTATCTCTTCCTTCCTTTCTGAAATCAATAAAAATATATTTCTAAAAAATTGCAGGTGAAATGGATTTTTTTGTTCTGTATTGTTGTTCTACTTTTATTGCATTGTGAACTGATGATTTTGTTTGTATTATTTTTCCTATGGCTCTTACTGTGGTTTTCTTCAAGACTTAATGCATGAAGTCAGTAAGTGAATATTTTGTCATTTTTGTGAATATTTTATGTGCACTTGATGATATGCTCTGTTTCATCAGAGTATATGTTAAGTATATAAGTATATATATAAGATGGTTAAATAGTGAAAAAATAAACATTATGCTCTATAGGGCTTTTGTAATTTTATTTTTCATTCACTTTATTGAAGTGGTATGTTAAAGTTCCCTGTTGTTAACTGTATCTCTTTCTCCATGCATCTCATGGAGTTTCTGCTTTGTGAGGATGGTTGCTATGATAAATGGCACATAACTATTTATAACTGTTTCATCTTCACTGAGAATTGAGGCCTTCAGCACTATAAAATACTTTTAAAAAATTCATTTAATCCTTTTTATCCACTACTATCCTTTTCACCAACATTTCCAAATCATCTCACAAATGAAGTTCATCTTCCAGTTAGATTCTTTGAAAACAGCTTGCTGAGTTCTTAGACAACAAAACCTGTTTTTCTAAGGTTTTGTTACAAGATGCACAGCTTGGTTAGATATGAAATCCTTGATTCACACTTTCCCTCAGTTTCTGGACAAAAACATCTTAACTTGGATTTATATGATTGTTTCTTTGTGATTAGATTCAAGTTAAGCATATTAGCAAGAATATTACATAGGTTTTAGCAGCGGTCGCCAACTGGACCACCAGTGGTCTGCGAGGTCTGAAAGGTTGGCGACTGCTGGTTTAAAAAAACCTTTGGAGAAGCAGTCGCCAGCTGGTGGTCCGTGGACCACTGGTGGTCGACGAGGTTCTAAAAGTTGGCGACTGCTGTTATAGTGTCCTTCCCAGTATACTACATTATGTGGGAATGCACATGGTATCTATACTGAGTTGACGAGATATTTTCCCCCTTTCAAGTAGACTTTATTTTATAGAGCAGTTTTGGGTCGCAGCAAAATTGAAATCTTTCTGTCTATATTCATGGCATAATTCTCCAATTATTTATCTTTATTATGTTATTTTAAAATTTTAAATGTGAAGTGTTCTTTCATATCTACAGTTGCTTAGTTAATATAATTAATGTTGAAGTGTTATGTTGCAGGTTTCTTCTCATGTCTATTTCTGTTTTCCATATTTTTGAGAATTTTTCTTGGGATAATATTAGTTAATAAAATTGTATAAGTTTAGTGGATTCCAAAATGGCGATGGAGTAAGTGGAAGCTACACTGACACTCTCCCAGGACAAAATTGGAAATACAACTAAAATACTGAAAAACCACACTGAAAAATCAACTGAACACTAGCTGGAGAGAACCCTGATAACCTAGGATGGAAAGTAGAGACTGCATAGAGACTGGTAGAAAGTGCCAAGGTATGAAAAGGCTGGCGGGGCTTCCAGAGACAGCAGCTGAAGATCCAGATAAATATCTTAGCTATCAGGGTGGGGGAAGTTCCCACTGAGAACTCAGGGGTCTACATACCAAGCTGGGCCCCCCAGCCCAGAGCACCAGAACTGAGAAAAGTGCCAACATAACATCTGGCTCTGCAAAGCAGCAGGGTTGCTATCTGCCAGCCAGAGATGGCTGGAAATGCAGGCAACCTCTTATAGGGCCAACACACAAAATTTTGTGTGCAACACTCATCTTGGGTTCTGGTAGAAGGTGGACAGAGTGGACTGGAGTGGTGTGAGAAGAAGCCAGAATTGGGGGCTCTGGGGCTGGAGCTTAGAGGGCAACCATTTCAGTCTCTTGTGTGGAGACATTCTCTCATGCTGCAGAGGAAATATTTCTCCAGCAAAACTTGATATCCACCAGGTTAGAAAGAAAGAAATTAAATCAGAGAACCAAAAAGGAAAAACAATTAAAAAACAGGACAGCTTAAGGGAGCTGTGGGCCAACATGAAAGGTAACAATATTCACGTAATAGGAGTGCCAGAAGGGAAGAAAGTGAGCAAGGGATAGAGAACATGTTTGAAGAAATATTTAATGGCAGAAAACTTCCCTCACCTGGTGAAGGAAAAAGTCACACAAGTCCAGAAGGCACAGAGAGTCCAAGCAAGAAGAACCTAAATAGGTGTATGCCCAGACTCATCATCATTAAAATGCCAAAAATGAAAGACAAAGAGGGAATCTTTTTAAAAATATATATTTTATTGATTTTTTTTTTTTTTTTTTTTAGAAAGAGGAAGGGAGAAGGATAGAGAACTAGAAACATTGATGAGAGAGAAACATCGATCAGCTGCCTCCTGCACACTTCCTACTGGGGATGTGCCCGCAACCAAGGTACATGTCCTTGACCAGAATCGAACTTGGGTCCTTTCAGTCCGCAGGCCGTTGCTCTATCCACTGAGACAAACCGGTTAGGGCCAAAGAGAGAATCTTAAAGGCAGCAAGAGAAAAGCAATGTGTTACCTATAAAGGAGCTCCCATAAGGCTGTCAACTGATTTCTCATTGGAAATTCTACAGGCCAGCATGAAGTATTCAAGGTAATGAAAAGCAAGGATCCAAAGGCAAGATTACTACATGTGTAAAAGTATAATTCAAAATAGATGGCAAAATAAAAAGCTTCCCAGACAAGAAAGGACTAAAGGAGTTTATCACCACCAAACCAACATTGCTAGAAATGCTAAAGGGAATACTCTAATGAGAAGAAGAAAAAGAGAATCATATGCATGACGAATTAAAATGGCAATACATCACTACCTACCAATAATAATATTACATGTAAATGGATTAAATGCTCCAATCAAAAGACATAGGGTAGCTGAATGGTTTCAAAACATGACCCTATTATATGCTCTCTATAAGAGACCCGCCTCAGAAGGAAAGACACACAGGATGAGAGTGAAGGAATGGAAAAAATTTTCCATGCAAATGGAAATATAAAAACACACAAAAAAAGCTGGGGTAGCAATTCTCATATCTGACAAAATAAACTTCAAAATAAAGGCTATCACATGAGCAATAAACATCACTACATAACGCCAAAGGGATCCATCCAACAAGAGGATATAACCCTGGTAAACATATATGTACCCAATATAGGAGCACCAAAATATATAAAAAGAACTCCTGTCTATATTCATGGAGAACTTTAAGAGAGATGAACAGCAATACAATTATAGTAGGGGACTTTAACACCCCGCTGACTTCACTGGATAGATCTTTAAGACAAAAAAAATAACAATGAAACAATGACTCTACGTGACACACTGGATCGGATGGATTTAATTGACATTCATATGACATTTCACCGCAAAGATACAGAATACATATTCTTCTTAACTGCACGAGTCATTCTCAAAGATAGACCACATGTTAGAACACAAAACAAGTCTCTACAAGTTCCATAAGATTGAAATCATATCAAGCATCTTTTCAAAACATAATGGAATGTATTAAAAATGAACTACAGTAAAAACACTCAACAACGTTGACACACATGGAGTCTAAATAGCATGTTATTTAACGATGAATGTGTTACCAATCAGATCAAGAAAGAAATAAAAAACTTTCTGGAAAGTAATGAAAACACAGTCAAAATCTCTACAGTGGTTCTCAACCTTCTGGCCCTTTAAATACAGTTCCTCATGTTGTGACCCAGCCATAAAATTATTTTCATTGCTACTTCATAACTGTAATGTTGCTACTGTTATGAATTGTAATGTAAATATCTGATAGCAGGATTGTCTTAGGCGACCCCTGTGAAAGGGTCATTCAACTGCCAAAGGGGTTGCGACCCACAGGTTGATAACCGCTGCTCTAAGACAATAGTGAAAGCAGTCTTGAGAGGGAAGTTTATAGTACTACAGGCCTACCTCAAAAAAACAAAAACAAGAAAAATCAATAATAAACTATTTAACCCTGAGAATTAGAGAACAACAGAGTTATTAAAAGGAAGGTAATAATAAAGATCAGAACAGAAATTAATGACATAGAGAAAACCAAAAAAAAAAAAATGCTATAAAAAAATCAATGAAACCAATAGCTAGTTCTTTGAACAAATAAACAAAATTCATCAATCGTTGGCCAGATTCATTAAGAAACAGAGAGGACCAAAATAAATAAAATAAAAAATGAAAGTGGTGAAGTAACAACTGACACCACAGAAATACAAATGATTGTATACCAACAACCTGAACAATGTGAATGAAATGGACAAATTCCTAGAAAAATACCATCTTTCAAAACTGAATCAGGAAGAATCAGAAAACCTGAGTATGCCCACAACAAATTATGAAATAGAAGCAATAATCAAAAACTCCTAGCAAACAAAAGCCCTGGTCTGGATGGCTTCAAAGAACAAATCTTCAAAGAATAATTGACACCTATCCTCCTCAAACTATTCCAAAAAAAATCCAAGAGGAAGGAACACTTCTAAGCTCTTTTTATTAGGCCAGCATTATCCTAATTCCAAAACCAGATGAAGACACTACAAGGAAAGAGAATTACAGGCCAATATGCCTGATGAATATAGATGCTAAAATCCTCAACAAAATATTAGCAAATCGCATCCAACAATATATCAAAAAGATAATACACCATGACCAGATGGAATTCATTCCTCTGATACAATGCTGGTACAATATTTGTAAATCAATAAATATGATACATCACATAAACAAATTGAAAGACAAAAAAAATCACACGATCATATCAATTCACGCAGAAAAAGCATTTGACAAAATCCAACACCTATTTTTGATAAAAACTCTTCAGTGAAGTGGGAATAGAGGCCACTCAAAATTAAGGCCATATATGACAAACCTACAGTGAACATCATATTCAATGGGAAAAAAACTAAAACCATTTCCCCTAAGAACAGGAACAAGACAGCGATGTCTACTTTCACTACTCTTATTCAACATAGTACTAGAAGTCCTAACCACAATGATCAGACAAGAAGAAATAAAAGCCATCAAAATTTGAAAGGAGGAAGTAAAACTCTCATTATTCGCAGATGACATGATACTCTACATAGAAAACCCTAAAGACTCCACCAAAAAAATTACTAAATTTAATAAATAAATGTACCAACATAGCAGGATACAAGATTAACACCCAGAAATCTGTGGCATTTATATATACCAATTCTCAGAAAGAGAAACTAAACAAAACAATCCCATTTACCATTGTAACAAAAAATTTAGATACTTGGGAAAAAAACTTAACCGAGGGGGTAAAAGACTTATACTTTGAAAACTATATGATGTTGAAACAAGAGATAGAGGAAGATATAAACAAGTGGAAAAGTATACCGTGTTCATGGAGTGGTAGAATTAACATCACTAAAATGTCTATACTACACAAAGCAATCTACAGATTCAATGCAAAATCCTTATTGAAATATCAATGGCATATTTCACAGATCTAGAACAAATACTCCAATATTTTATATGGAAAAAAAAAAAAGACCATGGACAGCTGAAGCAATCTTGAGAAAAAAGAACAAAGTTGGAGGGATCACAATACCAGATATCAAGTTATACTACAAAGCCACTATAATCAAAACGGCCTGGCACTGGCACAAGAACAGATATATAGATCAATGGAACGGAACAGAAACCCCAGAAATCGACCCAAGCCATTTTGCTCAATTAATCTTCAATAAAAGAAGCAAGAGCATACAATGGAGTTAAGACAGTCTCTTCAATAAATTGTGTTGGGAAAATTTGTAGAGATACATGCAACAAAATGAAACTAGACCACCAACGTAAACCATACACAAGAATAAACTCAAGAGGAGAACCAAGATGGCGGCATAGGTTAACGCCAGAGTTGGCTGCTTTGAACAACTACTTCAAAAGTGAAACTAAAAGACGGAAGGGACATCACCCAGAACCACAGGAACGCTGGCTGAGTGGAAGTCCTACAACTAGGAGGAAAGAGAAACGCATACTGACACTCAGAGGAGGCACAGTGCTGAAGTCAAATTCTGAGGTGCGGAGTGCGCGGAGCGGGCTGGCGGCGGAGGGCGCGGTTGTTGTTTTCAATCGGGAGGGAGTCGCAGACTCTGAGCTCCAGATACAGGCGAGTCTTTAGGGACCCAGACTCAAACGGGAGAAGCGGGACTGTCTGGCTTCGGTCAGAGCGAGTGCAGCTTTCTCTCCCAGCTTTGCAGCGGGTGCTGGGACTCAGAGAGGCAGAGCCCCTGGGGACAGGACTGAGAGCCGCCATAACTGCTCTCTCCGGCCCACCCTGTTGATCCTGTTCGACCCGCCCGGCCCAAGCCCTGCACAGAGGCATTTGCCGGATAGCCTCAGGCAAAGGCTAGATTAGCACCTCCCTAGAGGACAGAAGTTCTCTCACTGCTGACACAGCTGATTCTCATAGCCACTTGGCCTGGAGGTCAAACCCTCCCTGGGATTAGCTACAACAATCAAGGTTTAACTATAAGACTGCGAACAAAGACCACTAGGGGGTGCACCAAGGAAGCATAACAAAATGCGGAGACAAAGAAACAGGACAAAATTGTCAAAGGAAGATATAGAGTTCAGAACCACACTTTTAAGGTCTCTCAAGAACTGTTTAGAAGCCGCTGATAAACTTAATGAGATCTACAAGAAAACTAATGAGACCCTCGATGTTATGTTGGGGAACCAACTAGAAATTAAGCATACACGGACTGAAATAACGAATATTATACAGACTCCCGACAGCAGACCAGAGGAGCGCAAGAATCACGTCAATGATTTGAAATGCGAGGAAGCAAAAAACACCCAACGGGAAAAGCAAAATGAAAAAAGAATCCAAAAATGCGAGGATAGTGTAAGGAGCCTCTGGGACAGCTTCAAGCGTACCAACATCAGAATTATAGGGGTGCCAGAAGATGAGAGAGACCAAGATATTGAAAACCTATTTGAAGAAATAATGACAGAAAACTTCCCCCACCTGGTGAAAGAAATAGACTTACAGGTCCAAGAAGCGCGGAGAACCCCAAACAAAAGGAATCCAAAGAGGACCACACCAAGACACATCATAATTAAAATGCCAAGAGCAAAAGACAAAGAGAGAATCTTAAAAGCAGCAAGAGAAAGAAACCGAGTTACCTACAAGGGAATACCCATACGACTGTCAGCTGATTTCTCAACAGAAACTTTGCAGGCCAGAAGGGAATGGCAAGAAATATTCAAAGTGATGAATACCAAGAACCTACAACCGAGATTACTTTATCCAGCAAAGCTATCATTCAGAATTGAAGGTCAGATAAAGAGCTTCACAGATAAGGAAAAGCTAAAGGAGTTCATCACCACCAAACCAGGATTATATGAAATGCTGAAAGGTATCCTTTAAGAAGAGGAAGAGGAAGAAAAAGGTAAAGATACAAATTATGAACAACAAATATGCATCTATCAACAAGTGAATCTAAGAATCAAGTGAATAAATAATCTGATGAAAAGAATGAACTGGTGATTATAATAGAATCAGGGACATAGAAAGGGAATGGACTATTCTTGGGGGGGAAAGGGGTGTGGGAGATTCGGGAAGAGACTGGACAAAAATCGTGCACCTATGGATGAGGACAGTGGGTGGGGAGTGAGGGCGGAGGGTGGGGCGGGAACTGGGAGGAGGGGAGTTATGGGGGGAAAAAAAAGAGGAACAAATGTAATAATCTGAACAATAAAGATTTAATTTAAAAAAAATAAATCTCAGATTAGCAAAAAAGAATAAACTCAAAATGGATAAAAGACTTAAATGTAAGTTATGACACCCTAAAAATCCTAGAAGAATTCACAGTCAGTAAAATCTCAGACATCTCTTGTATCAATATGTTTATGGATACATCTAGGAAAAGGAAACTAAGGAGAAAATAAACAAATGGAACTACATTAAAATAAAAAAAACTTCTGCACAGCAAAAGAAGTCATCAACAAAATCAAAAGAGAGCCCTGTGTATGTATGAATGAATGTATTTGCCAATGATACATCTGATAAAGGGCTAATTCTCAAAATATATAAGGAATGCATACAACTTAACAAAAGGAAGACAAACAATCCAATTAAAAAAAATGGGCAAAGGACCTAAATAGATCCTTCTCCAAAGCAGACTTACAGATGGTCAAGAGACATGAAAAAATGCTCAATGTTGCTGAACAGAAGCATGCAAATTAAAACAACAATGAGGTATCACCCCACACCAATCAGAATGGCTACCATCAACAAATCAACAAATGACAAATGCTGGTGAGGATGTGGGGAAAAGGGAACCCTAGAACACTGCTGGTGGGAATGCAGACGGGTGGGGAGGGGAGCACATCTATAATACTCTCAATAAAGGTTAAAAAATAACCCTCAAAAAAATTAAGTATAGAACTGCCATTTGGCCCAGTTTTCCCACTTACAGGGATATATACTAAGAAACCTGAAACACCAATCAGAAAGAATATATGCACCCCTATGTTCATAGCAGCACAATTTACAATAGCTAAGATCTAGAAATAGCCCAAGTGCCCATCAGTAGACACGCTGGATAAAAAAGCTGTGGTACAAGTACACAAGTACACCAAGCATGTCAAACTCGCGGCCCACAGGCTTCATGCAGACCACAATGAATATTTTTGCAACTCACCCAATATAATTGTATGTAAGAAACATTTTAATAAAAATTTCATAACTTAGTTTTTACAATATCCTGTAATACATAATTACTAATAACGAACTACAACATTTGCTAATGACTGATTACTATAAACGTCTTGCATTCATTTCCCTTATGCACCTTACATGCAGGTGCTCCGTTTCTCTCTACTAATACTAGTAGCAAACATTTTAGCCACATCATTAGTCTTGTACTGACTTGTTTGATGTGCACAACAGGAAATACTTTGCTTTCAGAGAACAAGAAAAATAGGTTTATTTGTGTTACGCTTATTTGTGCAGTTATTCAGTGACTGGTAAGTTAATGTTCAAGAAAAAAATATTAATTTTTATTAAAATGTTCTATTTTATGTTAATGATTACTCATTTATTTCAGTCCTTTGTATTCAGCATGTCTCTATAGAAATAAACCTACGTTTCTATGAAAATTGAAGCTTTTGTTTTTTTGCAGCCCACATAAACTTAAACCTTGTTCATTTGGCCCATGTTATCCTTTGAGTTTGACATGCTTGTGCTAGAGGCATTATTTTTAGTATTAATTCCAAGATGATAATGGCTACACTTTTTTTTTATCAACTTTACTGAAGTTTAATTTATATTCTAGTGTACATTTAGTTGGTATTGACAGTTGTTTATATTTATGTAAGCATTAACACTATCTAGATATAGAACATTTCCATAACTCTAATAAGCTCCATTGTATACCTTTGTAGTCAGAGCCTTCCTCAACTACAGGAAACCACTAAACCACTTTCTGTAGTGAGATTAGATTTCTAAAGGCTACATTTCTAAATTGGCCTGTGGATCTTGCATGATCTGAAGCTTTCTTATCATTCTTCTCTGTACACTAGGTATACCAGTTAATGCAGATTTTTTCAATAGATGGAGTTACACATATGTTGATATATGTGATTTGATATGTATGCTATTTTGTTGTATTGACAGCAAGCTTCAAAACTTCATATGTCAAATTTGCTGAAGGTGTTAACTTCATAAATATTTTTACACTTAAACATGTCAAATTTTGTGCCAAAAAAAAGAGCATTTGCGGGAAGTTTTAATTCATTACTTTATTTTGAAGAAAAATGCTGCTGAATACTTCAGGAAGCATATGGTGAATATGGTCCCTCTTAAGATACTTGTGAACACTGGTTTAGACACGTTGAAAGTGATGATTTTGATGTGAAAAACAACATCAAGGTCAACTAAAAAAGTTTGAAGACCAACAATTACAAGCATTATTGGATGAAGATGCATGTCAAACTCAAAAACAACTTGCAGAAAGATTAAACGTTGCTCAGCAAATAATTTTCGATCATTTACAAGCAATGGGAAAGATAAAGGAAGGAAAATGGGTGCGACATCAACTGAACAAAAGACAAATGGAAAACCGAAAAGTCATCAGTAAAATGTTGCTTCAATGGCATGAAAGAAAGTCTTTTTTGCATCGAATTGTGACTGGCAATGAAAAGTGGATTTATTTTGAGAATCCCAAAATCATGGGTTGATTCAAGTCAACCATCAACATCGACTGCAAGGCCAAACCACTTTGGAAAGAAATCAATGCTCTGCATTTGGTGGGATCAAGAAGGTGTGGTGTGTTATGAGCATCTAAAACCAGGTGAAACCATTAATACTGATCACTACTGACAACAAATAATCAATTTGAACCACGCTTTGATGGTGAAATGACCAGAATGTGACAGAACACACAGCAAAGTAATTTTGCTTCATGATGACACACCATAACACACTTTAAAACCAGTTAAGGACATGTTAAAAGATCTTGCCTGGGAAGTATTAACCCAACCGCTGTATTCACCAGACCTTGCTCCTTCAGATTACCACTTGTTCCGATCGATGGCACATGCACTTTCTGTGCAGCACTTCAAAATGTACGACGAAGTGGAAAATTGGGTCTCTGAGTGGTTTGTCTCAAAACAAGAAAAGTTCTGTTGGGATGGTATCCACAAATTACCAAAAGATCGGGGAAATGTGTAGCTAGCGATGGACATTACTTTGAATAAAGCATTTTTGATGTTTCTCTTGAAATTATGTTTTCTTTTATTACAAAATCTGCATTAACTGGTACACCTAGTATGTGTATTGGCCTCATGGCCTTTTCACCTGTGAGTTCATCCATCCGTCCGTCCATCCATCCTTCCACCCATTTTCTGCCTGTCATTTTAAATTTCACACACTTGGAACTGATGTCCATCTCTTCAGGATCCAGGCTGCTTTTTCTTTCATGACTTTGTTCATGCTAGTCTCTTTGCCAGGAAAGCACTTCTCTCCTTAACTAATGTTCTTCCTTGCTTGATTTATTCCTACTCAGTTTTCAAAAATTATATTAATGATTTTAGAGTGGGTTTGGTATTTATCAATTATATTTTATCTATTACTTGTATTTTCCTTATCTATAATAATTAAAGCATAATATGCTAATTAGACCAGACAGCTGAACGACCTTCCGGACAACCTTCTGGATGAAGCTGGGGCTGCAAGGGCCAACCCCCTTGCATGAATTTCGTGCATTGGGCCTCTAGTCGTTATATAAATTGTTTGTCTCCTTCACTAGTGTGAGCTTCTTGAAGGCAGTTATGCCTTCTTCAATTTGTTGTCCTGTCACCTATGTGCCTGGCACATGATAGGTACTTAATATATGTTTAATTAATGATGAATGTATTTCAATTCCTGTATGTAATTAGGGTTAAAACTAAATCTCAGTAGGATGGGTTAAAGACATCTTAAATAATAGATACCTATAAAAATTGTGTTTGAATTAATAGCATACTGTTAATATGAGGAGAACTGGGCATTGTTCCATGCTTAGACCATAGTTCTACTTGCAGAAATCAGTTTTGCAGAAATCAGTTTTAAATTAATTCCTCAATTCTTACTTTTCGTACCATGTGTTTTTGGAATTTCACCAGGGAGTGTCTATAGAACAAAAAAGTCTAGCTTTGTTCAAAGTATGAGCTATATGTAACTATAATGTGATTTATTCTAAGAAGTTAAAAAGAAAGACTATTTTAGGTTCCATTCTCCTTCACTTTAAGTAGCTTTGGTAAGTATATCTGGTAATTGCTTTTAAGTGTGTATTTCCTGTCAAATAGGTCTTACTGGTCTTTTTTTTTTTTTTCTCTGTTAGATTTCTTGGCTTTAATAGCTAATAATTGTTGGAGTTGATTCTTTGGTTCATGTTTGTTATTCTATTATATACCCAGGCATGGTGTCCTACTGTATTCACCCTACAATTATATTAGGTACAAAAAAGTTGTTTAAGGTTTTGCCAGTCACCAGTTTCTGATTCTGGATAGCAACCTGATATGGCTATACTATATGAGTTTAAAATGATACATCTTGAAAAGTCTGCATTTTAATAGTATAGGAATTGGGACTAGCAGGAATAGTCTCTTGATACACAGAAATAATTTTCAAGTGTTATAAAAACCACTACTGTGTTTAAGCCTTTGTTCTGTCTGAATGTATACCTTTATGAAATGATACTATTCTTCCTAAACTAGATTTTTATACCCTTCTTTCAGAGCAAATAAGAAGTGATTCTGAATGTGTTAACAACCTGACTGTCATAAACCAGAAGGGACCTGAAAAATAACTGCTGGGATATTTGTCTAATACCAGCATAACTGGCTCATAATTAACTGTGACTACTATTCTTTTTTGTAAGCTGTAGCTGAATAGCAGAATTAAGCTTTTCTGGAAGAACTTATGTTTCAGTTAAGAATAAAGTTCAGCAATATATATGAACACATCTGTGTTCCTGAAAAGCATATTTTATATAAATATACATACCCTCCTATATAATAAAAGGCTAATATGCAAAACGACCTAATGGCAGAATGACCAGTTGCTATGACACACACTGACCACCAAGGGGCAGATGCTCAATGCAGGAGCTGCCCCCTGGTGGTCAGTGCGCTCCCACAGGGATAGCGCCACTCAGCCAGAAACCGGGCTCACAGCTGGCGATCCTCTCCCACCTCCATGGCAGCACTAAGGATATCTGACTGCTGGCTTAGGCCTGCTCCCCGTCAGTCGGACATCCCCTGAGGGCTCCCAGACTGCGAAGAAGGGCACAGGCTGGGCTAAAGGGACCCCCCCACACACATACACGGTCCAGGTGCATGAATTTTGTGCATGAGGCCTCTAGAGTGTGTGTGTGTGTGTGTGTGTGTATTTTTTATTTTTTTACTTCAGAGAGGAAGGGAAAGATAGAAACATCAATGATGGGAGAGAATCATCGATGGGCTGCCTCCCTCACACTCCCCACTGAGGATTGAGCCCACAACCGGGGCATGTGCCCCTGACCGGAATCGAACCTGGGACCCTTCAGTCTGTAGGCCGATGCTCTATCCACTGAACCAAACCAGCCAGGGCAAGCATAATTTTTATGTATTCAACATAATCTATGATTGTGCTTTGTATATGATAATTTAAAAAATGTGAAATTGCTACAAGATTCTCAAACTTAACCTCTCTGTGACATTTTAAAAATAGGAATCTGTAATTTTAATGTGTCCCATTTTGAGTAATAAAGCCTGATATTTCTTCATTTTATTTTATATTCATACTTAGTGTTTTTAAATGTAACTTTATTTTCCTTGTAGTATATGCAGAGAATATTTTCAAAATGGTGGAAAGAGAAAAGCACTTGAAAAAGATAAAAAAAGAGCTGTACTTGCCACCAAGACCACTCCAGCCTTAAATACACATGAACAGTCTAAACTTGAAGGTCATGTAACCAACCTCAACTTTACAAATTCTGAAATTATAACTGAGTAAGTATACTTTTTTTACTTCAATTGCTAACATTATCCTGGGTAGCTGTGTTAATAATGTAAAGTAGGGTGATGATTTACACGAAATAGTGGGCAGTATGCTTACTTCACTACTAGTATATTAAGCTGAGAAGTACAGATTTGTAATATTACTAGGTAGAAAACTGGCATAAAATTGTAAGGGATATTTGAAAAACTAATGACTCTATAACATAGATTGTCCTCACCAAAAATGAGAAAGACTAGTTTATTAAATATTATAATAATTATGCTTATATACAGAAAACAGGAAAATCCTGTTAAGTTATGTTTAAATTTGCTGTCTACTAAAAAATCACAGGGAATAATGAAAGATTACTAATAGAACCAGTTGTCATTATTTTACAGTTCATAGGAAAATCTGGTAGTAATCAATGTATGCATAGAGGTACAAATTTGATTTAATAAGTACATGAGTGGTTTTCTAGTTTTATTGTGATATAATTGACATATAAGTACTGGAGGCTGGTGCATGAGGCCGGCCCTCGCTGATCAGGGTGGGGGTAGCTAATCAAGGGTGGGGCCAGCTGGGGGGAGGGGCCAAGGGTGGTTGGCCAACTGGCCCTATCCCCAATCACGGTTGTGAGGGGTAATTGGGAGTTGGGCCGACCAGGGGGAGGGGCTGTGGGCAATTGGTCAGCTGGCCCCGCCCCCTAGTCTATCTCCCGGTCAAGGGGACAATTTGCATGTTAGCCGTTTATTATATAGGACTAGAGGCCCGGTGCACAAAAATTTGTGCTTTCGAGGGGGAGAGGGGGTCCCTCAGCCCGGCCTGTGCCCTCTCGCAGTCTGGGACCCCTTGGGAGATAACGACCTGCTGGCTTAGGCCTGCTCCCGGGTGGCAGAGGGCAGGCCCAATCCCTAGGTACAGCCCCTGGTCGGGCTCAGAGCAGGGCCGATTTGGGAGTTGGGGCGCCGGCCCCTGTCATGCACAGAGCAGGGCAGATTGGGAGGTTGCAATGCCACCCTCAGTCACGCTCAGGGTAGGGCCGATTGGGGGGTTGGGGCACCGCCCCGTCACACTCAAGGCAGGGTCAATGGGGAGGTTGCGGCGCCACCCCCTGTCACGCACAGAGCAGGGCCAATCAGGGGGTTGGGGCGCTGCCCCCTTTCACGCACAGAGCAGGGCCCATCAGGGGGGTTGGGGCTCCGTACCCTATCATGCACAGAGCAGGGCCCATCAGGGGATTGGGGAGCTCCCCCCTGTCACGCACAGAGCAGGGCCGATCAGAGGGTTGAGGAGCTCCCCCCTGTCACTCACAGAGTAGGGCTGATAGGGGAGTTGGGGCACTGTCCCCTGTCACACACAGAGCAGGGCGGATCAGGGGGTTGTGGCACCGCCCTCTATCACCCACAGAGCAGGGCCGATCAGGGGGTTGGGGAGCCGCCACTGTCACACTAAGGGCAGGGCCGATGGGGAGGTTATGGCTCTACCCCATCACACACAGAGCAGGGCCCGTGGGGTGGGGGTTGGGGTGCTGCCCTCTATCACCCACAGAGCAGGGCCAATCAGGGGGTTGGGGCGCCACCACTGTCACACTCAGGGCAGGGCCAATGGGGAGGTTATGGCTCTACCCCGTCACACACAGGGCCGATCAGGGGGTTGGGGTGCCACACCCTGTCCCACACAGAGCCGCAGGGCGATCAGGGGGTTGGGGAGCTCCTCCTATCAGGCATAGAGCAGGGCTGATCAGGGGGTTGGAGCACCTTCCCCTGTCACGAACAGAGCAGGGCGGATAGAGAGGTTGTGGCCCCGACCCCTGTCACACACAGAGCCGCAGGGCGATCAGGGGGTTTGGGCGCTGCCCCCAGTCACACTGATCCTGGTGCCGGGACGCCTCTCGGCTCCGCTGATCCCAGTGCTGGAAGGCATATTACCCTTTTACTATATAGGATAGAGGCCTGGTGCATGGGTCGGGGCCGGCTGGTTTGCCCTGAAGGGTGTCGTGGATCAGGGTCGGGGTCCCCACTGGGGTGCCTGGCCAGCCTTGGTGAGGGGCTGAGGGCTGTTTTCAGGCTGGCGGGTGACTGAAGCTCCCAACCACTCCTTTTTATCTTTTTTTTTTAATTCTGGGCCAGCTTTAGCTTTGAGGCTTGGCTCCAGCTCTTAGGCCTCTGCTGCTGAAAGCAGTTTTCTGGCCTTTGTTTACCTTCTGTATTTGAAACAATGTTGTGATCCTGCTGGCTGAAGCCCGATGGACTAAAGCAGGTTTCTGGGGTTTTGTTTAGCTTCTATATTTGTAACATAGTTGCTTAGAGTTGCAGCTCAGAGGCCTACAGCGGCAGGCGGGGAACGTTGGAGTCCTCCGTCACTGAAGCAAGCAAGCCTCATGTTCGCTTCAAGCTGCCTGGCTGCCGGCCGCCATCTTGGCTGGCAGTTAATTTGCATATTGCCCTGATTAGCCAATGGGAAGGGTAGCGGTCGTACGCTAATTACCATGTTTCTTTTTAATTAGATAGGATAAGGTGTATGACATAATGGTTATCTATAATAATAAAAGCATAATATGCAAATTAACCAATCAGTCATCCAGACGTCCTTCAGGATGACCTTCCACATGAAGCCAGGGCTACAGCCACAGGATCAAGGCAGCTGCCCTGGCTGCGAGGGCAGGATCAAGGCAGCCACCAAGGCTGTGAAGGCCTACTCTTGCACTAATTTTGTGCATCGGGCCTCTAGTGTGTGTATGTGTGTACAAAAAGATTGCCACAATAAGTTTAATTAACACCAATCACTTGAAATAGTTAACATTCCTCAACTCACATAATTTTAAATGTGTTTCATATGATGAGAACTTTTAAGGACTACTGTCTTAAGCAGCTTTCAAATATGTAATACTTGTTAACTATAGTCATGTTGTACATTACATCCCCAGAACTTACTTACCTTTATAACTGAAAGTTTCTACCTTTCACCACCTGTCCCTATATCCCCCACCCCCTTCCCCATGCATCCACAAATCTGATCTCTGTTTCTTTGAGTTTAATATTTTAGATTCCCACATAGAAGTAAGATCATACAGTATTTGTCTTTCTCTGTCTGACTTACTTCACTTATCATAATGCCTTCAAGGTTCATCCATGTGGTCGCAAATGTAGGATATTTATTTTTTCAATGGCTAAATAGTACTCTATTGTGTGTGTGTGTATATATATATATATGTAAGTACATGAGTATTCTGATCCAGTTAATTATTAATAGTGTAATAATTATCTAAACACTCTAGTACGGGAATACATTTGTGGTTTCAAGTTATATTTTATTAATCTCTTGAAGATGCAAAACTTTTTTTTTAATTTTTTTTCTTAATTAAATCTTTATTGTTCAGATTATTACATTTGTTCCTCTTTCCCCCCCCCCCATAACCCCCCTCCTCCCAGTTCCCGCCCCACCCCCCGCCCTCACTCCCCGCCCACTGTCCTCATCCATAGGTGCATGATTTTTGTCCAGTCTCTTCCCGCATCTTCCACACCCCTTTCCCCCCCAAGAATAGTCAGTCCATTCCCTTTCTATGTCCCTGATTCTATTATAATCACCAGTTCATTCTTTTCATCAGATTATTTATTCACTTGATTCTTAGATTTACTTGTTGATAGATGCATATTTGTTGTTCATAATTTGTATCTTTACCTTTTTCTTCCTCTTTCTCTTCTTAAAGGATACCTTTCAGCATTTCATATAATCCTGGTTTGGTGGTGATGAACTCCTTTAGCTTTTCCTTATCTGTGAAGCTCTTTATCTGACCTTCAATTCTGAATGATAGCTTTGCTGGATAAAGTAATCTTGGTTGTAGGTTCTTGGTATTCATCACTTTGAATATTTCTTGCCACTCCCTTCTGGCCTGCAAAGTTTCTGTTGAGAAATCAGCTGACAGTCGTATGGGTACTCCCTTGTAGGTAACTGAGTTTCTTTCTCTTGCTGCTTTTAAGATTCTCTTTTTGTCTTTTGCTCTTGGCATTTTAATTATGATGTGTCTTGGTGTGGTCCTCTTTGGATTCCTTTTGTTTGGGGTTCTCCGCGCTTCTTGGACCTGAGTCCATTTCTTTCACCAGGTGGGGGAAGTTTTCTGTCATTATTTCTTCAAATAGGTTTTCAATATCTTGGTCTCTCTCATCTTCTGGCACCCCTATAATTCTGATGTTGGTACGCTTGAAGCTGTCCCAGAGGCTCCTTACACTATCCTCACATTTTTGGATTCTTTTTTCATTTTGCTTTTCCCGTTGGGTGTTTTTTGCTTCCTCGCATTTCAAATCATTGACGTGATTCTTGCGCTCCTCTGGTCTGCTGTCGGGAGTCTGTATAATATTCGTTATTTCAGTCCGTGTATGCTTAATTTCTAGTTGGTTCCCCAACATAACATCGAGGGTCTCATTAGTTTTCTTGTAGATCTCATTAAGTTTATCGGCGGCTTCTAAACAGTTCTTGAGAGACCTTAAAAAGTGTGGTTCTGAACTCTATATCTTCCTTTGACAATTTTGTCCTGTTTCTTTGTCTCCGCATTTTGTTATGCTTTCTTGGTGCACCCCCTAGTGGTCTTTGTGCGCAGTCTTGTAGTTAAACCTTGATTGTTGTAGCTAATACCAGGGAGGGTTTGACCTCCAGGCCAAATGGCTGTGAGAATCCAAAGATGCAAAACTTGAGTAATTTTAGAAATATTCTTGATAGACACTGAAAGATAATCATGAAAATGAAGTACCCTCTTAAAATAGTTTGAAATCTGTAGATATTAACAAAATAGCCCTTGGTTATTTTGATTTTACACAATTTGAAAATATTATTTAGTTAAAACAACTGTATTGAAAAATTAACATACCTTTTATAGGTTCAGTAGGAAGATAACACATCTTTACCTTTATTTACAAAGCTTACATAGCATAAAAACTAACTGAACATCCTATAAGTCAGGCATGATGAATATTTATAAATGTTGACCAGTGTAAGAAATTATAGTTGTATTTGTTAAAAAATTAATAAATATAGAAAATGTCAACCCTAGAATTTCTGTTTTTGAAGTGTTACAAACAGTATAAAATTTATTAAATTTGTTTTTAAAAAGATTACATGCAGAGTTCTCATGTCCACAGAAGACAGCTTTTATTTCAAAATTTATTGTTGACAGTATTACAGATGTCCTCATTTCCCCCTCACTTGCCCCACTCCACCCAGCCCCCACCACACCACAGGCCTTCCCCACACTATTATCAATATACATGGGTTATGCATATATGTTCTTTGGTTAATCTCTTTCCGTACCCTTCACCACTTCCCCTCTGAGGTATGTCAGTCTGTCCCATGAATCCCTGCCTCTGCACCCATTTTGTTTGTCGGTTTATTTTGTTCCTCTTCCGCTAGGCATTGTATCAGTGAAAATTTTGCAACATGAGATGTTTGATATTTTGCTGCCTATGATTTCTTAAAGGATTTTTATGGTTTCATAATTTACATTTGAATCTTTTATCCATTTTGAGTTTATTCTTGTGTATGGTATAAGTTGGAAGTCTAGTTTCATATCATTACATATAGTTGTCCAATTATCCCAACACCATTTATTGAATAGACTGCCTTTACTCCATTGTATACTCTTGCCTCTTTTATTGAAGATTAATTGAGCATAATGGCTTGGGTCGATTTCTGGGTTCTCTGTTCTGTTCCATTGATTTATATGTCTGTTCTTGTGCCAGTACCAGGCTATTTTGATTACAGTGGCTTTGTAGTATAGCTTGATAACTGGTGGTGTGATCCCTCTAACTTTGTTATTCTTTCTCAGGGTTGCTGTGGTTATTTGGGGTCTTTTGTTTCCATATAAATTTTTGGAGTGTTTGTTCTAGATTTGTGAAGTATGCCATTGGTATTTTAATAGGGATTGCGTTAAATCTATAGATTGCTTTGGGTAGTATGGACATTTTAATTGTGGTAATGCTACCTCTCCATGAACACGGTATATTCTTCCACTTGTTTATATTCTCTTCTATCTCTCTATTTAATGTTCTCTAGTTTTCCAAGTACAGATCTTTTTACCTCCTTGGCTAAGTGATTCCATTATTTTTTTAAACATTTTATTGGTAATGACAGTAGGTGTTGTATATAATGATTTTCAATTTAGGATATCTGTCTGTCTAGTTTTGTTGTTGTTTTTTAGGATAATTTCATTGGAATTGAATAATTATTTTAAAAACTTTTCTTAAACCTAGAATGGATTATATCATTAGAATAGAATTTGCAATGTATAATTTTATTTATTTCTTTTTAAATATGGTTTTTCATTGATTTTTAGAGAAGAGAAGAAAGATGGAGAGAAAAATCATTGAGAGATATGTAATCATTGATAGGCTGCCTCCCACATGCCCCATCCCACTGGGATTGAGTCAGCCACTGGGAATGTACCTTGACTAGGAATTCTGCCCACAACCCCTCAGTGCATGGGACAGTGCCCAACCGAGCCACACCGACCAGGGCCAGCATAGAATTTTAAAAGTTTTCAATGGATTTGATTATTTACTTAATATTGCAGAACTCTCTACTGCACATTCATTTTTCAGATTCCTTCTTTTATAAATGTTATAAAATGGCAACAGTGGCTCGTGCTTGAGCTTCGACCTATGAACCGAAGGTCTAGGTTCAATTTCTGGTCTGGACACATGCCTGGGTTGCAGGCTCTATTCCCAGTAGGGTGTGTGTAGGAGGCAGCCGATCAATTGTTCTATCTCATCATTGATGTTTCTATCTATCTCTCCCTCTCCCTTTCTCTCTGAAATCAATAAAAATACATTTAAAGAAATAAAAATGTTATAAAAAGAACTTTACCTTTCTTTTATTTTAATTTATTGGGTTAACATTAGTTATATACAGCATGTAAGATTCAGTGGTACAAGTTTGTAATACATTATCTGTATATTCCATTGTGTACTCACTACCCAAAATCTGATCTGTTTTCATCACTATATACAGGGTAAAGCCACAGTAGGTTTACAGTTATGAATACATAAAACAAAAAATTTATTCTTGTATTATTATTTATTAACTAGAGGCCCAGTGGACGAAATTCGTGCGTGGGTAGGGTCCCTAGGCCTGGCTGGTGATCAGGGCCGATTGGTGGGGCAACTGGCGGGGCGATCAGGGGGGCCCCTGCTGGCACCTGCCTTGGCTGGCCTGGCACTGCCGGCTGGCCCCTCCCCTGGCCGCTGCCAACACTGGTTGCCTCCCTCTGTGGGGCGACTGGCAGGGTGATCAGAGGGGCCCCCGCTCACACCCGTCTTGGCTGGCCTGGGGCCTGCAGGCAGCTCCTGCATTGAGCATCTGCCCCCTTGTGGTCAGTGCGCATCATAGTGACCAGTCATTCTGCCGTCCGGTCGATTTGCATATTAGGCTTTTATTATATAGGACTAGAGGCCCGGTGCACAAAACTTTGTGCTCTCCAGGGGGGTGGTCCCTCGGCCCGGCCTGTGCCCTCTTACAGTCTGGGACCCCTCAGGGGATGACCACCTGCTAACTTAGGCCTGCTCCCCAAAGGATTGGGCCTAAGCTGGCAATCAGACATCCCTCTGGCAGCCCGGCAGCCCTCAGGGGATGTCCACTTGCCAGCGGGGAGCAGACCTAAGCTGCAGTCAGACATCCTTAGCGCTTCTGAGGAGGCAGGAGAGGCTCCCACCACCACCGCTGTACTGGCAGCCATCAGCCTGGCTTGTGGCTGAGCAGAGCTCCCCCATGTGGGAGCGCACTGACCACCAGAGGGCAGCTCCTGCATTGAGCGTCTGCCCTCTGGTGGTCAGTGTGTGTCATAGTGACCAGTCATTCCCAGTCTTTCCGCTGTTAGGGTCAGTTTGCATATTACCCTTTTACTATATAGGATAGAGGCCTGGTGCATCGGTGGGGGCTGGCTGGTTTGCCCTGAAGGGTGTCCTGGATCAGGGTGGGGGTCCCTACTGGGTGCCTGGCCAGGCTGGTTGAGGGGCTGATGGGTGTTTGCAGCTGGTCACACCCCCTTCAGGGTGGGGGTCCCCACTGGCCAGCCTGGATGAGGGGCTGAGGGCCATTTTCAGGCTTGCTGGTGACTGAAGCTCCCAGCCTCTCCTTTTTTTTCTTTTTTTTTTATTCTGGGATTTATTTACCTTCTATAATTGAAACTTTGTTGCCGTCCCTGGAGCTAAGAGCCGGCTCCTGCTCCGTGGCCATGGCCTGCTGAAAGCAGGTATCTGGGGTTTGTTTAGCTTCTATAATTGAAACTTTGTTGCTTTCGGAGCTCAGAGCCGGGCCACCGCAGGCAGGGAACCTTGGCTTCCTCCATCACTGGAGCAAGCAAGCCTCTTGCTCGCTTCAGCAGCATGGTTGTCGGCCGCCATCTTGGTTGGGTTAATTTGCATATTTCTCTGATTATCCAATGGGAGGCGTAGCGAAGGTATGATCAATTACCATGTTTGTCTATTTTCCATATGAACAACTGTAAACCTACTTTTGCCCCATCCTCTATCAAACCCCATTTACCTTCTTTGTCTTCCCCTTTGCTAACCCACCATTCTATTTTCTGTATCTATGGATATGTTTGTTTGTTTTATTTGTTAATTTGTTGCTTTTTGTTTTATATCTCATGTATGAGTGAAATCATATGACTTTTGTCCTTTTCCAATCTGACTTGTATAAGAGAATATTGTCCATGTAACATAGTACTCTCAAGATCCATTCATGCTGTCACAAATGGTAATATTTCATGTTTTTTGTGTTGTATCCTACTGTACATATGTAGCAAATCTTCTTTATCCAATCATCTATTGAAGTACACGCAGTTGTTTCCATGTTTTGGCTAAATACCATGAATATAATTACAATGAATGTAGCACTACATATAACTTTAGGAATAACTCTTTACAAATTTTTTTCTTCATAATTTATTTTATTCTTTTTTTTTTCATTTGTTTAAATCTTCATTGTTTATAGCTTTACATATGTCCCTCTTTTCCCCCATGTACTCCTGTTAGCCTCCCCTTACCCCAACCCTAGGCTTTCCCCATCCTGTTTTCTGTGTCCATGGGTTATGCATACTAGTATACTAGAGGCCCGATGCACAAAATTCATGCAAGAGTAGGCCTTCTTTTCCCCAGCTGCCAGCACCAGCTTCCCTCTGGCATCTGGGACCCGGGCTTCCCTACGGCCACCGGCAGGCACCCAGGACCGGGCATCCCTTGCAGCCCCGCTTCGTCCGGTCTAATTAGCATGTTATGCTTTTATTACTATAGATGTGTACAAGTTATTTGGTTGATCTCTTCCCATTCATCCCCATCTTCCCTCTGAGATTCCACAGTCTTTTCCATGTTTCTGTCTCTGGATCTATTTTGTTTATCAGTTTATTTTGTTCCACATATGAGTAAGATCATGTGATACTTGTCTTTCTCTGATTGGCTTATTTTGCTTAGCATACTACTCCCCAGGTTCCTCCATGCTGTCTCACAGGGTAAGAGATGCTTCATTTTTACTGCTGCGTAGTATCCCATAGTGTAAATGTATCACAACTTCTTTAAACACTCATCTACTGATGATCATGTGGGATGTTTCGAGATCTTAGCTCTAGTAAATTGCGCTGCTATGAACACAGGAGTGCATACATGCTTTGTGACTGACGTTTCAGGTTTCTTAGGATATATTCCTAGAAGTGGGATAACTGGGTCAAATGGCAGTTCCATACTTAATTTTTTGAGGAAAGTCCATACTGTTTTCCATAATGGCAGCACCAGTCTGTATTCAAACCAGCAGTGTACTAGGGTTCCCTTGGCTCTACATCCTCTAAAGCACTTGTCATTTGTTATTTGTTATTTGTTGATGGTAGCCATTCTGACAGGTATAAGGTGATACCTCAGTGTCGTTTTAATTTGCATCTCTCTGATGATCAGTGACTTGGATCATGTTTTCATGTATCTCCTGGCCATCTGTATGTTTGCTTTGAAGAAATGTCTATTTAGGTCCTTTGCCCATTTTTTAATTGGATTGTTTGTCTTCCTTTTGTTAAGTTGTATGAGTTCCTTATATATTATGGGTTTTAACCCTTTATCAGATGTATCATTGCCAAATATGTTCTCCCATGCAGTGGGATTCCCTTTTCATTTTGTTGATGGTTTCTTTTGCTGAGCTGAAGCTTTTTATTTTGATGTAGTCCCATTTGTTTATTTTCCTCATAATTTCTTTTGCCCTAGGAGATGTATTTGCAAATATTTCTAGGAGAGATGTCTTGAGATTTTGCTGCCTGTGGTTTCTTCTAGGATTTTTATGGTTTCATGTCTTACATTTAATTTTTATCCATTCTGAGTTTATTCTTGTGTATGTTATAATTGGTGGTCTAGTTTCATTTCTTTTGCATATATCTGTCCAATTTTCCCAACGCTATTTATTGAAGAAACTGTTTTGACTCCGTTGTATGCTTTTGCCTCCTTTGTCAAAAGTTAGTTGAGCGTAATGGCTTGTGTCATTTTTGGGTTCTCTATTCTGTTTCATTGACACATATGCCTGTTCTTGTGCCAGTACCAGGCTGTTTTGATTACAGTGGCTTTGTAGTATATGGTAACTTTATATCTGGTATTGTGATCCATCCAACTTGGTTTTTTCCCCTCAAGATTGCTGTGGCTATTTGGGATCTTTTTGTTTCCATATAAATTTTTGGAGTGTTTTTTCTAGATCTGTGAAATATTCCGTAGATATTTAATAGGGATAGCATGGAGTGTATAGATTGCTTTGGGTAATATGAACATTTTATTATGTTCATTCTACTGATAAGTGAACACGGTATATTCTTCCACTTGTTTATATCTTCCTCTATCTCTTTTTTCCAACATCCTATAGTTTTCTGAGTATAAGTCTTTTACCCCCTTGGTTTAGTTGTATGAAATGGTGTATCTTAATATTTTTCTTGCAGTGGTAAATGTGATTGTTTAATATCTCTTTCTGAGAATTCATTACGGGGTTTAAAAATTCCATCAATTTCCGGGTGTTAATTTTCTATCCTTCCACATTGCCAAATTCATTTATTAAATTTGATGGTTTTTTGGTGGAGTCTTTAGGGTTATCTATGTACAATGTCAGTTGCAAATAAGGAGAGTTTTACTTCCTCTTTTCCAATTTGGATGCCTTTTATGTTTTCTTCTTGTGTGATTGCTGTGGCTAAGACTTTCAGTACTATGTTGAATATGCGTGGTGAAAGCGGACATTGCTTTCTTATTCCTGTTCTTGGGGGAAATGGTTTTAGTTTTTGCCCATTGAGTATGCTGTTGGCTGTAGGTTGAGAAATAATTCTTGTATTCCCACTTTGCAGGGAGTTTTTATCAAAAATACGTGTTGGATTTTGTCAAATGCTTTTTTCTGCATCTACTGATATGATCATGTGAATTTTGTCTTTGAATTTGCTTATATCATGTATCATGTTTATATGATTTGTGAATATTATACCAGCCTTGCATCCCTGGAATAAATCCACTTGGTCATGGTGTATGATCTTTTTAATATATTGCTGGATGCGATTTGCTAATATATATATTTTTAAATTCTTTATTGTTTAAAGTATTACATATGTCTCCTTTTCCCCCCATTGACCTCTCCCTGGTCACTCCTGTCCCCCAGCACAGGCTCTTACCCCCCTACTGTCTGTGTCCATTGGTTATGCTTATATGCATGCATACAAGTCCTTTGGTTGATCTCTTACTCCCACCCCCGTCCTCCTTTGCCTTCCCCTCTGAGGTTGATAGTCTGTTCGATGCTTCTATGTCTCTGGATCTATTTTTGTTCATCGGTTTATGTTGTTCATTATATTCCACAAATGAGTGAGATCATGTGATATTTATCTTTCTCCAACGGGCTTATTTCGCTTAGCATAATGCTCTTCAGGTCCATCCATACTGTTGTGAATGGTAAGAGTTCTTTCTTTTTTACAATCACAAAAATATTTCACTATTCTTTTCCTTCCTCTCTGAAAATTAACTTTCCATATATTTTTCTTATTTTAAAATTACACTTATTGGGATGACATTGTTATAAGATCATATGTTAATAAGATCATATAGGTTTCAAGGATACATTTCTATGATACATGATGTGTGTATTGCATTGTTTTCCCACCACACAATGTATCCTTTAATTGTCAAGTTCAGTCCACTTATGTTGAGGGTGGTTATTGATATATGAGGACTTAGTATAGCCATTTTATATATTATTTTCAGGTTGTTCTGTGTTTCTATTCCCGTATGTTTCTATTTTCTATTTTACTTTGGTTGTTTTCCAAGATATTTTCCTCTATTTTTATGTTACATATCTCAGTTCTAAATTTTTATTTCGTGGTTACTATTATGTTCCTGTAAAAATTTTGTTTCATACATACAAAGACCTTATTCTTCTAATTGCATCGGCAGTCACTGATGCAAGTTTGTCCTCTTTCATCTCCTCTTATGTTTTTATTGTCACAAATTATCCTTTTTTGGCTTGTGTTTGATTTCAAATCACAGAAGTTACAATTTTTTAAATGCTTTTTGCCTCTTTATCTTTCGTGTTATAATTAAGGATTTAATATCTTATTCTGAATTTGAATTTCAATTTTCTGCTTTTGTCTTTCTGTTAGTCATCTTACTCAAAGTTTTATATAAATTTATCATTTTGTTTTAGTTAGAAGAGCTCCTTTCAACATTTCTTGTATTGCAGGTCTTGTGGTGGTAAATTCCCTTATCTTTTGTTTGTCTGGAAAAGCCTTTATTTCTCCTTCATATCTAAAGGATAACTTTTTGGATGTACTAATCTTGGCTGGTGAGTTCTCTCTTTCAATATTTTGAATATTTCATTGCACTGTCTCCTCACTTGTAAGGTTCTGCTGAAATATCTGATGATCATGTAATGGTTACATGTTACAGTCTTTATTTTTTCCTGGCTACCTTGAGAATTTTTTTTGTCATTAACTTTTAACAGTTTTAATATATTGGAGAATGTCTTTATTTGTTTGAATGGACTCTCTGTTCCCTTCTTCCACTCTTCTCCTTTTTGGATATCAATTATACTTGTACTGACCTTTCTAATGGAGTCAGATAGTTTCTATAACATTTGTTTATTTTTTAAAATTCTCGGTTCTCCCTCTTCTTCCTGAGTCATTTTTAGATTTCTGACTTAAGGCTTCCCAACTCTCTCTTGTACTCTTTAATTCTTCCTTTCTCTTATTTATTGAGTTCTTCAGGTCCACAATTTAAGTTTGGTTCTATTTTATAGTTCCTTTGGTAAAGTACTCCTTTTGTTCATTGATTTTATTCCTGAACTTATTGAATTGCCTTCCGGAGTTTTCTTGTATCTCATTAAGTGTTTTTTTTTAGTTTGCCTTCATCTCTAATTTTCTTCCTGCTTATATGGAATTTCATGGAGATATAAAGTGTTTCTCTTGATCTCAGTTGATGCAGGGCACATAGTAGGAACTCAGTAAATGTTGGCAAAATGAACAATATAATTGCAACTGAAACAGTAAAAACCAAATTAAAACCATTACAATGACAACTTTATAAAATACTTGCATATGGATAAGGACTCAGAGGAAATGTCCAAAAATACAAACAGTTGTTTTATTCATTTGTTGGTTTTCAGAATGTTTTTTTTTCTTATTTTTAAAATGTTTCCATTATTGTTATAATATTATTTGGGCATCTAATTTTTCAAATTAGATGCATTCAAATATAACACATTCGCAACTTGGGGTGATCGCAGCTTGGGAAGCTCTCTGTCCACCACTGACTTCAAGCATGTCTTGGCATATCTAGCAAATTGGTGGGTTGGGACTGCCAAGAGGTTATTTATATAAGGGTTTTGGCAGAAAGACTGCCAAGAAGTGTGGCAACCATTGAGGAGGGGGGTTGGCCAGGCTACTTTTCAGTTAGTTTGCACTGCTACAATGCATCAACCTGTGTTCCCATTGGTCAGTGTCCATGCCATGCCAGCTATTAACCTATTTTGGAGGTCACTCTTGAATTGAGAGGACATTGCCATACCTGTCTTTGTTTTTCCAGGTTTATTTTTTATTTCAAGAAAAATGATCTTTAATATAATAATGTTACATGCAATAAACATTAATATCTCAAGAAAAACAATTTTAAATATGATACTGTTACATGCAATAAACACCAATTATTCAAGAAAAATGATCTTTAATATAATATTACATTCAGTAAACATTAATATTTCAAGAATAAAAGGATTTTAAGTATAATATTACCAAAACTGTACTAACATAGTATGATATCACAAAAGTTGTAGGAAATACTAAAAGGCTGCAAATAACAGGATTACTTCTAGAGTATTTTTTTCTCTCTAGCTCTATTTTTGTTCATCAGTTTATGTTGTTCATTATATCCCACAAGTGAGTGAGGTCATATGATATTTATCTTTCTCTGACTGGCTTATTTCGCTTAGCATGATGCATTTAAAGTCTATTTTGTCAGATAGGAGTATTGCTATGCCAGCTTATTTTTCTTTTCCATTTGCCTGGAAATTTTTTTTCATCCCTTCACTTTCATCCTGTGTGTGTCTTTTGTTTTGAGGTGGATCTCTTGTAGACAGTATATAGTTGGGTAATGTTTTTATATCCATTCAGCTACCCTATACCTGTTGATTGGAGCATTTAATCCATTTACATTTAGGGTTATTATTGAGAGGTACTTATTTATAGTCATTTTAATTCTGTATGACTAGGTTTATCTCTGTATTTCTTCTTCTCAACAATCCCTTACAGCAATACCTTTAGCGTTTCTTGTAATGCTGGCTTGTTGGTGATGAACTCATTTAGCCTTTTTTTGTCTTGGAAGCTCTTTTATTTGACCGTCTAATTTGAATGATAGCCTTGCTGGATATAGTAATCTTGGTTTCAGATCCTTGCTTTCCATTACCTTGAGTACTTCATGCCATTCCCTTCTGGCCTGTAGAGTTTCTGATGATAAATCAGGTGGCAGCCTTATGGGAACTCCTTTGTAGGTAACAGTTTTCTCTTGCTGCCTTTAAGATTCTCTCTTTGTCTTTAATTTTTGGCATTTTAATTATATGTCTGGGCAGGGGTCTGTTTGGGTTCTTCTTGTTTGGGGTTCTCTGTGCCTCCTAAACTTGTGTGACTTTTCCTTTACCAGGTTAGGGAAGTTTTCTGTCATTATTTCTTCAAACACCTTCACTATTCTTTTCTCCCTTTCTGCCTCTTCTGGTACACCTACTATTCTAATATTGTTACATTTCACATTGTCCAACAGCTCCCTTAAGCTGTCCTATTTTTTTAATTGTGTTTTCTTTTTGGGTCTCTAATTGAGTGATATTTTTAACTCTGTCTTCTAATTCACTGATTCGATCCTCAGCTTTCCCTAATCTGCTATGTATTCCCTCCAGTGTGTTCTTTATTTCTGTTATGTCATTCTTTATCTCAGACTGTTCTTTTTTCATAGTTATTATATCTTTTTTCATACTGTTGGGCATTTTTAAAATCATTACTCTGAACTCTGTTTCAGATGAATTTCTTATCTCTGCTTCATTTAGCTCTTCTTCTAAAGAATTTGTTAGTTCTTTCATTTGGGGATTATTTCTTTGTTTCCTCATTTTGGTTGTATGTTTGAGTTTGTGACTATGTATTAGGTAGATCCTCTACACCTCTCAATCTCCAGTGCAGGACGTGTTAAAGGCTGTTTCTGATTAATTGGATCAGGCAAAGACTCAAAGCCTCCAGAGACCACCTCTGTCTATAGACTAATAGGATTCTGACTTGAATTGCCCCCTGGCAATCCTCCTCAGGAGTGGCGAGAGTTTTTTTCAACAGGGTGGGGCAGTTGCTTCTGCCTGGAGGCTAATTGTTACTTTTAATCTCTTAAGTGGCCTCAGGACAAGGTGTTTTCCAATAGGGTGTGTGAACTGTCTTCCTCCCAGTCAAGGCAAATGTCTGTGTGGGAAAGATGTCCTCTGCTGTGTGAGGAAATGACTCAGCACAGGAAACTTGGGGTATCTGCCTTCTGAGTTCTATCCCCCCGAGTCCACAGCCCTGGGTTCTGCTCTCACAGCTCCAGTCCACTTCACCCTCCCTCTGCCAGAGCACCAGATGGGTGGCTCCACAGGGATTTTTGTGCATTGGCCCTTTAAGAGGGTGCCCAAACTTTCAGCTGCCACTCCCTGCCAGACAGCACCCTGCCGGGAGCCGGTCCATCCTTGCTGTTTCAAGGGACCTGGCATATATGGCATACGGTTCTTAATATGTTTGCTCACCTTCTTGGCCCTGTGTTTTAACCAAGGTCACCTCTCCGAGAAAGGTTGAATCCCCAGGTAGGGATTTTCCCCTGAAGATAGGGAGGGAATAAAACCCCTCAACTAAGTGCCAGGCGGGTAATTAATCCCTTTAACTACGAACAATCATGCTTAAACTACATAATCTTTTCTCCCTGGAATGGAGATAAGAAACGCCCTAACCTTTGTAATAGAGATTGATAGGATTGAGTCAACTGGTATAAATACAGTTGTAACAAGACAGAAACACTCAGAATATAGAACACAGAACTTATAAGACAGAACTTCAGAGACAGGGCTTGGAAGACAGGACCAAGAGAGACAGAGCCTAGGCACAGAACCTACACAGAACGTTCTCTAGAGACAGAAGAACTTCGCTGGCGAGAGCATGCCGAAGGATCCTGGACAGGGACTGGCCTCGGAGCCTGGAGGCAGAGCCTGGCGAGAGAGCATGGCAGGGGATCCTGGACTGAACCTGACTGCGGAGATTGGCAGGAGAGCCTGACTAGAACCTGGTGACTGAACCTGACTGGAGTACCTGGACAGAACCTCTCTGGAGAGCCTAAGCAGAACCTCTCTGGAGATCCAGACCAAAACTTGGCTGGAGATCCTGGCTGGAGATCCTGGCTAGGCTGCTGATCAACTGAACACTGTTTCCGTGTCATTCCTTCTTCGCCGACTCCGTCTACACCTTTGGGAACCCCTGGACCTGCTGGGGTTGGACCCCGGCATCTGGCGCCCGAACAGGGACCCCTAGGTAAGCGCCCTGCACTCGGGACGGATCGGACTCCACCGTAGGAAGAGGGTGGATAGTCTTCGCCGACTCCGTCCACACCTTTGGGAACCCCTGGAACAGGATTCCCTTAGGTAAGCCCCCCCCCCCCCCCCCATTGAGAACCCCACACTTGGGACGGATAGGACTCCACCAGGGTGCTACAGACCCCCCTATAGAGGATAAGTAGGGTAAGAAGGTGGATAGTACAGAACTTAGATTGAGAAGATGTGCCATACTGAGTCCAAAGAAAGAAGACTCTGTATTGATTCTTAGATTGAGAAGATGTGCCATACTGAGTCCAAAGAAAGAAGACTCTGTATTGATCTTTTAACATATATGCTTGTTAGCAGAGGAATTAAGGTTACTCCCAGTCAGACAGAACATTTTATACAAGAAATACGTCCATGCTTTTCTGAGGAAGGAAAGGTGCCGGAAAGGTAAATGTAGAGGCATGGGAGAAGGTAGGCCCAAGGAGCCTTATCCTTAACCCCCCTGCAGCCTTTCCACCCCGGGAAAGTGCAGGATTGGCAAGCTCTCCCTGGGGTGATAGATCAGGACTCAGGTAATAGCGGAAAGCGCCAATCCTACTCTTAAAATGGATACAAGAGAGCGTTTGAGGTTTTTCTTTTTAATGCCTGCTTTTAAAAAATAAAAGGGGGAATTTGCCGGGAGCCGGTCCATGCTTGCTGTTTCAAGGGACCTGGCATATATGGCATACTGTTCTTAATATGTTTGCTCACCTTCTTGGCACTATGTGTTTTAACCAAGGTCTCTGAGAAAGGTTGTTTTCCCCAGGTAGGGATTTTCCCCTGAAGTTAGGGAGGGAATAAAACCCCTCAACTAAGTGCCAGGCGGGTAATTAATCCCTTTAACTACGAACAATCATGCTTAAACTACATAATCTTTTCTCCCTGGAATGGAGATAAGAAACGCCCTAACCTTTGTAATAGAGATTGATAGGATTGAATCAACTGGTATAAATACAGATGTAACAAGACAGAAAGAGACAGAGCTTAGGACAGAATTCAGAAGACAGAAAGACACAGAACTGAGAACACAGGGCTTGGAAGACAGGACCAAGAGAGACAGAGCCTAAGCACAGAACCTACACAGAACGTTCTCTAGAGACAGAAGAACTTCGCTGGCGAGAGCATGCCGGAGGATCCTGGATAGGGACTGGCCTCGGAGCTTGGAGGCAAAGCCTGGCGAGAGAGCATGGCAGGGGATCCTGGACTGAACCTGACTGCGGAGATTGGCAGGAGAGCCTGACTAGAACCTGGTGACTGAACCTGGCTGGAGATCCGAACCAGAACCTCTCTGGAGATCCAGACCAGAACTTGGCTGGAGACCCTGGCTGGAGATCCTGGCTAGGCTGCTGATCAACTGAACGCTGTCTCCGTGTCCTTCCTTCTTCGCCGACTCCGTCTACACCTTTGGGAACCCCTGGACCTGCTGGGGTTGGACCCCGGCAGCACCCCACTGCTTTTCCCAGCTAGATGTTTCGTGCTCTCTGCTAGGGAGCCCAGCTTCGGGATTAGATCCCAGAGTTCTCGGTGGCACCTGCCCTCCTCCCCCCCTCCCCAGCTGAGATATCTCTTCAGGACTTCAGCTGCTCTCTGTGAGTACCCAGGAAACCCTTTTGCACTTCCACCCCTCCTACCAGTCTCCACCTTCGATCCTTGGGTATTAGAGTTCTCTCCTGTGAGTTTTCCATTGATTATTCAGGAATCCTTTCTGCATTTCAGTTGTAATTCCAGCCTGTTCCTGGTAGCCAGCTCTGCAGCATCCTCCTACTCTGTTGCCATTTTTAATCTTTTCATTGAGTTTTTTAAAATGTGAAATATTGGCTTCTCTGTCATTTAAATCACAATCTTCCACAATTTTAGTTTGTTCCTGGAGTTTTTTATTTTCTTGCTAAGCTACCTTGTTATCTTGGTACTTAATGGATTCTTTCTCTGGCTGCTCATTTAAGATAGTAAATTCTTTTTTTAAAGGTGCTGTGTGTTTTATAACAATTCAACAAGTTTGTACGAGAAGTGTTTTCTTTTGTTTTCTAGTAGATGGTGCTATAGTGCAAGATTTTGTTTTTTCTTACCTGCACTACTGGCACTTCTGGCATCTTGTTTGGGCAGTGTCACCTCTATCGTTGAAAATGCCTCATATTCCAGGAGGAGCTGGGAGTCCCTTCTGTAACCAGGTTGCCTCAATCGCTGGTACCATCCATTTGGTTGAATGTGGTGGGTAATGGGATTCCTGGCCTGTGAGGTCCAGGCACTGCCTCCTTGTAATCAGAGGTTGCCTGGTGCACTGTGCTATCAAGGTATCTCCACTGTTTCTACTGGATTATGCTGCAGTGGTTGGGAGGGGAGGGAGAGGAGATGGGTTTGTGTGTTTGCAGCTGTGTCTTCTTACTAGTGCTGGTGGCTGCTAATTCACTGCTGTCTTTCTGTTGTGCCATGTCTCCACTCGGGTTTAGCCACAAGTGGCCCTGGTTACTTAGAAATAATATTGCTTCTGCCCCTCCTACCCTCAGGGCTGAGTTTGGGCTGCAAACCTACACCTCCACTGCTACAGCATCTCCTAGGCCTGGGCAGATGCAAGGGTGGAGGGGAGGCAGGTTTGCATGTTTTCAACTTTGCCTTCCTTAGTAATGGCAGCTGCCAGCCCATGGCTGCTATACTGCTATGCCATATCCATGTCCCTGCCACTCAGGGCAAAATGTTGCTACTGCCCCTGTGACACTTCAGACTGTTGTGTGAGCGCTACAGCCCTACATGCTGTCCCTGCTTCTCACTCCCATAGCCCACCTTAAGCTAGCAGTCTCAATTGTGGATCTCTCAGACCTGTTTGTGTGTTGAGCAGGTTACCCTTTATTGAATTAAAGCTGTCTGTTGTCATCTTAAGGGAAGAAACCAAGGAATCTTTTCACCACCATGATGCTGATGCCATTGATTTCAGTCTTTTAAAATTTATTTAGGCTTGTGTGTGGCTTACTATGTGATCTATCTTGGAGAGTGTTTCATGTACACTTGAAATATGTGTAGGCTGCACTTTTTGAATGAAATGGTTTAAAAATGTTTAAGATTTTCTTGTCTATCATGACGTTTAAGGTTAGTATTTCATTATTAATTTTTTGTGTTGGTGGCTGTTCCACCGATGTCAGTGGGGTATTACAATCCCCTACTCCTATTGTCTTACTGTGGATTTCCCCCTTTATTTCCATAAATGATCGCTTTATATATTTAGGTGCTCCTATGTTGGTTGCTTAGAAATTGGTGATTGCTTTATTCTCTTCTTATATTGTCCCCTTTATCCTATCTAATAAAAGAGAAAAATGGTAATTGGCGTACGACGATACCCTTTTCATTGGCTAATCAGGGCTATATGCAAATTAACTGCTAAGATTGGCAGTTAACTGCCAACTAAGATTGGCAGTTAACTGTCAAGAAGATGGCGGTTAATTTGCATATGTAGGCACAATGCAGGGAGGTGAAAGGGAAAGCAGGAAGAAGCCCCCTGCCACTGACAGTGATCGGAAACCCAGGGGGGAGCTAAGAGCTGGGGGGCAGGGCAAAGGCGGCCCTGGGGCCGCCTTGGCCCTGCCCCCCAGCCATGATCGGAGAATCAGGTGCCTTTTCCGCCCTGGCCAGTGATAGCAGGAAGTTGGGGTGGAGCCAGCGATGGGAGCTGGGCACGGTCGAAGCTGGCAGTCCCAGGAGCTAGGGGTCCCTTGCCTGGGCCCAAAGCGAAGCCCACGATCGTGGGGCCGCTGCAGCTGCGGGTCCCCGCTGCCCGGGCCGGACGCCTCAGCCAGAGGCGTCAGGCCTGGGCAAGGGACCGATCCTGCGATTGGAGGGTGATGGGGGTCAACGCCTGAGGGCTCCCAGTATGTGAGAGGGGGCAGGCTGGGCTGAGGGACACTCCCCTCTGCCACCCATTGCACAAATTTCGTGCACCGGGCCCCTAGTACTTATATAATGTTTTTATTATTATTTTATTACATTCTTTTGTTTGAAAATCTATTTTATCTCATAAGATAAAATACTCCAGCTTTCTTTTTGTTTCTATTTGCATGGAATAGCTTTTCCATCCCTTAACTTTCAGTCTGCGTGTCTTTCAATTGGAACTGAGTCTCTTTTAAGCAGCATATAGATGGGCCATATTTTTTAATCCATTGTCTTTTGATTATAGAGGATTTAACCATTTATATTTAAAGTAATTATTGATAAGTAGCTACTTATTGTCATTTTGTTCATTGTTTTTAGGTTTTTATAGATGTCCTCTATTCCTTTCTTCTCTTGATCTCCTCCATTGTGGTTTGCTCGTTTTCTTTAGTGTTTTTGTTAAGGTTCCTTTTTCACTGTTCTTTGCATATCTTTTTTTAAATCAGTTTTTTCAATTGCAGTTGATATACAGTATTATATTGGTTTCAGATGTACACTCCAAATATTAGACATTACAAAATTTACAAGTGGTTTTCCCCTAAAAAACATACTGATCTGACACCATAAAGTTATTAGAATATTGTTGTCCATATTCTCTATGCTGTATTTAATACTCCCATGACTATTCTGTTACTGCTAGTTTGTACTTCTAAATTTCTTCACTTTTTTCATCCAACGCTCCCAACCCCCATTCCATTTGTCAGTTATCAAAGTTTCTGTTGAGAAATCACTGACAGTCTTATGGGAGCTCCCTTGTAGTTAACTAACTGCTTTTCTGTTGCTGCTTTTCAGAATCTCTTTCGCTTTAACCTTTTGCATTTTAATTATGATGTATCTGTTAAGCCCAGATTTCAGGATCCCCAAAAGACCATCAGAGAGCCAGCCGAGTCCGATGCAAAAGCAGATAGACTCTTTATTCGAGCTAGCTCGGCTCCCCGACCACACTCGCCGATGCAGCGGCAAGCGGCAGAGAGAGCTAGCTCTGTGGGGAGAGGAGTTATAATTTATAGGGGGGTTGGAGTAAGGGGAGGAGAGAGGACTGTGGGCCCTGCCGATTGGCCAGGCGCAAGTCAGAGTCTTGTTACACAGGATGTGGTTGTGTCTATGGCGCGCACTTCCCTTGATTGTCATTGCTTAGTTTAAAGAAATCCTAGGTGTGGCTAGCAGAGGCTTGGGCTTCCGGGAAGAAGCTCCTTGCCGAGCACATGGCTAAGGCTGCTGCCCCAAAATGGAGGAGCCAGGGTAAGATGGAGGGCATAGCCCTCGCCCTTTGATATCTTGGTGTGGGCCTCTTTGGGTTTATATTATTTGGGACTCTATGCACTTCCTGGACTTATCTATTTCCTTCACCAGGTTAGGGAAGTTTTCTGTCATTATTTCTTAAAATAGATTTTCAATTTCTTACTTCCTTTTTTCTCCTTCCGGCATCCCCATGATGCAAATATTGGTATGCTTGAAGTCCTGAAGGCTCCTTACACTGTCTACATATGTTTGGATTCTTTTTTATTTTTGCTGTTCTGATTGGGTGTTTTTTACTTCCTCATATTCCAAATCACAGGTTTTATTCCCGGCGTCCTCTACTGTTGCTTCCCTATAAATTAGTCTTCATTTCAGTTAGTGTATCCTTCATTTCTAACTGATTCCTAAGTCCTTTTTCACACTGATGAAGTTCTCACTAAGTTCCTTGAGCATATGTGTAATTATTGTCTCGAACTCTGTATCTAGTAGTTTGGTTGCTTCCATTTCATTTAGTTCTTTTTCTGAAGATTTCTCCTATTCTTTCATTTACAACATGTTTTTTTGTTGTTGCTGTTCATTTTGGCTGCTTCCTTTTGTTTCTATATATTAGGTAGAGTTGCTATGTCTCCAGGACGTGTGTAGTAGGTGTCCTGTAGGTCCCAGTGGTGCAGCCTCCCCCTCCACCTGAGCTGGACACTCCAGGTGTGCCCCTGTGAGGGCTGTGTGCACTGTCCTGTTGAGGTTGAGCCTTGATTGCTGTTGGCCTCACTGGGTAGGTTTGACCCCCAGGCCAATCAGCTGTAAGGACCAGCTGCAACTACTGCCAAAGAGCTGTTGTGCATGATTCAACCCTAAGGAGCAAGACTTGCTTCAGTGGGGCTTTAGTGCTCACCAAGTCTGCTCCTTGAGTGAGCACTAAAGTCTGTCACTCGTGGAGGTGGTAGAGTTATAATCCAGAAGGTCTGAAGTTGTCAATCGAGTATACTGGCTCCGGGGCCACTTGGCAGGAGCTACAGAGTGATCTGCAGATGGCTACTATTGTGTTGGTCTTGGAGTTGCTCAGGAGAGGCCTACTGTGAGTAAGGTCGACTTCCACTAGTACCAGGTATGGGGCCTGCTGAAGCCAGCTGTTGCTTTTTTGAAAGATTTAAGGAAAGTCTAAAACTTTAGGCATGAAAATCCAATTCTATGAAAAAAACACTGGAAATGGCTTAGGTGAGGCCTCAGGTTGGGTGGGGAGAGGTCTCAGGAATCACCAAGGTGAGGCAAACTGTGTGAAACAGATTGATGGAGACTTAGATATATACTAGAGGCCCAGTGCACAAAAATTTGTGCACTCGAGGGGCGAGGGGGTCCCTCAGCCCGGCCTGTGCCCTCTCGCAGTCTGGGAACCTTGGGAGATAACGACCTGCTGGCTTAGGCCTGCTCCCGGGTGGCAGAGGGCAGGCCTAATCCCTAGGTGCAGCCCCTGGTCGCGCTCAGAGCAGGGCCGATTGGGGAGTTGGAGCGCCGCCCCCTGTCATGCACAGAGCAGGGCGGATTAGGAGGTTGCGATGCCACCCTCAGTCACACTCAGGGTAGGGCTGATTCGGGGGTTGCCGCACTGCCCCGTCACACACAAGGCAATGTCGATGAAGAGGTTGCGGCACCAACCCCTGTCACGCACAGAGCAGGGCCAATCAGGGGGTTGGGGCGCTGCCCCTGTCATGCACAGAGCAAGGTCAATCAGGGGGTTGGGGAGCTCCCCCCTGTCACTCACAGAGTAGGGCCAATAGGGGGGTTGGGGCACCGCCCCCTGTCACACACAGAGCAGGGCCCATCGGGGGGTTGGGGCGCCACCCTCTATCACCCACAGAGCAGGGCCGATCAGGGGGTTGGGGCGCCGCCACTGTCACACTCAGGGCAGGGCCGATGGGGAGGTTATGGCTCTACCCCATCACACACAGAGCAGGGCCCGTGGGGGGGGGGTGGGGGTTGTGGCACCGCACCATGTCACACACAGAGCCGCAGGGCAATCAGGGGTTTTGGGCGCTGCTCTCTGTTACGCTGATCCCCAGTGCCTGGAGGCCTCGCGGCTCCGCTGATCCCAGTGCTGGGAGGCATATTACCCTTTTACTATATAGGATAGAGGCTTGGTGCATGGGTGGGGGCTGGCTGGTTTGCCCTTAAGGGTGTCCTGGATCAGGGTGGGGGTCCCCACTGGGGTGCCTGGCCAGCCTGGATGAGGGGATGATGGCTGTTTGCAGCTGGTCACACACCCTTCAGGGTAGAGGTCCCCACTGGGGTGCCTGGCCAGCCTGGGTGAGGGGATGATGGCTGTTTGCAGCTGGTCACACACCCTTCAGGATGGGGGTCCCCACTGGGGTGCCTGGCCAGTCTGGGTGAGGGGCTGAGGGCTGTTGTCAGGCTGACGGGTGACTGAAGCTCCCAACTGCTTCTTTTTTTCTTTTTTTTTAATTCTGGGCCAGCTTTAGCTCTGGCTCCAGCTCTGAGGCCTCTGCTGCTGAAAGAAGGTATCTGGTTTGTTTAGGTTCTATAATCGAAACAATGTATAACTCCAGCTCTGGGATCCCAGCTTGCTGAAAGCTGGTTTCTGGGGTTTTGTTTAGCTTCTATATTTGTTACAATGTTTCTTAAACTGCAGGCTCAGAGGCCAGCAAGGCAGGCGGGAACGTTGGAGTCCTCCGTCACTGAAGCAAGCAAGCCTCATGTTAGTTTCAAGCTGCCTGGCTGCCTGCCGCCATCTTGGCTGGCAGTTAATTTGCATATCTCGCTGATTAACCAATGGGAAGGGTAGCATCGTACGCCAATTACCATGTTTCTCTTTTATTAGATAGGATTGTGCCTGCTCTGTAGGGAAAGGGCTTAGCAAAGGAATAATGGCCTCTGCCAGCATTTTTGTCTAGGAGAAAGTTGATCCCTCAGCTCTTGCTCTGATGCCCAACAACTTAATTCCTCTACGTATGTCCCTGGATCCTTTCAAGCTTCTGTTCCAGCACTTTAATTCAGAGGGAGTGAGTCCAGGTAAGTTCATGCCTCCAACCTTTAAAAGGAACTGCCTGGGACTGCAGCACCCTTCATGTCACTCAGCCACAATCCTGCTGGTTTTTATAGACCAAAATTACAGGGACTTCTCTTTCTGGCACTGGAACCCTGGGCTGAGGGGTCTGGTGTGATGCTGGGGCCCTTCACTCCTCAGGGGGGACATCTGCAGGCACGATATCACTACCGATTAAAAACCACCACATGTGAGTGTGGGACCAGCCCATTCATCCCTTTACCCCTCCTACCAGTCGCTATGTGACATCTTTAAATCCCTAGTTTCTAAGACTTTCATTCAGGTAGATTTCAGAAAGTTCTGAAGGATGGTTGTTTTGAAGATTAGTTGTATTTTTGATGTGGTCAAGATATTCACCATCTTGACCGAAAGTTCATTCTTTGTATATCTTTTATAGGTTTTTGGTTTGTGGTTTTTATGTGGTTTGTGTGTATCATTCTTAATCTATAGCTGTCTATTTTAAACTGATAGGTGTTTAAGTTCGAATAAATTCCATAAGAACTACATATTTACTTTTTCCTCCATGCTTTATGTTATTGATGTCATATTTTAGGGGTTTTTTTGCGATGGGTATCTCCTAACTACTCACTTCTGTTCCTGGCATTTCCATATCTACTTAAAGATCTTTTAATGTTTCTTTTAAAGCTGGTTTAATGGTAATGATCTTTAGTTTTTGCTTGTCCAGAAAACTCTTTACCTGTCTTTCAACTATAATATTTACTGGTACCTGTCTTTCAACTCTAAATATTCAACTAATTCTAGGTTGTAAATTTCTTTGTTTTAGCACTTTAAAGATATCCTGCCACTCCCTTTGGCCTGTAAAGTTCTTGTTGAGAAATCATTGGGTAAGCCTTTTAGGATTTCCTTTGTATGTAACTCATTTTTCTCTTGCTTCCTACAAAATTGTCTCTTTATCCTTAACTTTGGCCTTTTTTAAAAAATATGTATTTTATTGATTTTTCACAGAGAAGGAGAAGGATAGAGAGTTAGAAACATTGATGAGGGCGGAACATCGATCAACTGCCTTCTGCACACCTAGTGAGGATGTGCCTGCAACCCAGGTACATGCCCTTGGCCGGAATCGAACCTGGGACCTTTCAGTCCGCAGGCCGACGCTCTATCCACTGAGCCAAAGCGGTTAGGGAAACTTTGGCCTTTTTAACTTGGTGTGGGTCTCTTTGGGTTCACCTTGTTTGGAACTCTTTGTTCTTCCTAGACCTGGATATCTGTTTCTTTCCTCGGGTTAGGAAAGTTTTCACACCCCACCCCCCCTTTTTTTTTAGATATAAAGTTTCTCTTCCTTTCTGTTTTGCCCTCGTGAGATCCCCATAGCGTGGTTGTTTGAGTGCTTGATGTTATACTAGAAGTTCCTCATATTATCCTCATTTTTTAAATTCTTTTTTCCCCCCTGCCATTCTTTTTTATTGATTTCCATTTGTCTGTCTTCCAAGCCACTGATCCCTTCTTTTCTGTTAGGTAATCTGCTGTTGATTCCTTCTAATTTGCTTTTTCTTTCAATTATTATATTATTCAGGTCTGCTTTGTTATTTTTTATACTTTCTCATTCTTTGTTCAAGTTCTCTTTTAGTTCCTCTATTCAATTCTCAGATTTGGTGAGCATCCTTATAATTGTTTTCTTTGAGCTCTTTACTAGTATCAGGCAAATTACTTACCTCTATTTCCTTAAGTTTCCCCTCTCCCCTGGAGTTGTTTCATGTTTCTTCATTTGAGAGATATTTTTCTATCTTTTGTTTGACTTTCTATGTTTATATATATGAATTAGACAAAGTAGGTGTCTCTTCCAGCCTTGGAAAAGCAGTCTTATATAAAAGTAGACCCTACGTAAACTATGCCAGCTAGTTTTGGCAAGCCCGTTTGGCAAGCTGCTAAGCAGTTGCCTAAGGTGCACTGGTCTACTGAGCCAGAGCAGTTTCAGTTGGGAAGGCCAAATGTGTGTAATGATGCCGTACTCGATCCTGCTTACTTCTTTTGTTTGGGCCAAAATGGGCTTGGGCAATGTATTGGGGAACACACTGCAATAACCTGGCAGGCAGTCCAGATCACCTGGCTAGAGCCTCTGCCCACTCTATGGAGATGGAAGGGGACTTAAACAATGGTGTTCACCAACCCTTCTAACCCTGGAGAATTCCCACTGCCCGGAAGAGCTCCAGTGACTCCATTCTTCACCGTACAGTCTCTTTGTTGTACTGAAAGTAGTCTTGTATAGAAGTGACCTTTGTGTAGGCTCTATGTGTCTGGTAGTTTGGGGAAGAGGCTTGGAGCCCAGAAGACAGTTATGGCACCTGGGGCCCTAGCCTACGGGGCCCTGAGCAGCTCTTGGCCAGGAGGCCAGGTGGATGTGGTGGCACCTATTGTTCCTGATTGTTCCCTTTGTTTTGAGGCAAAAGTTTTCAGACAGTGTAGCTATGAAAGCACTGTAATGATCTTACAGGTAAGCCAGAGCACCCACACACAACCCCTGCACCTGTTAATGTGGAGGGGAACCTAAACAATGTTGCTCACAGGCTCCTTGGACCTGGAGAGTTCCTGCTGCTCCTGAAGGGTCCCCTCGGCTTCCCAGCCTTCTCTGTTTCTTCTCTTTCTCTTGTTTGATGCCAGAAGCTACTCATTACACACTCAGTTTTCTTGCAGGTGTAAATGCTACCTATATACTTTATTTTTTATTTTGATCATGGGAGGAGTTGAGTTCAGCATCCTCCTCTCCCACCTCCATATTGGACTTCCCTAATTAGACATATTAATGCCAGTTTGTTTTTTGTGTGTTAATCCTCACCCAAGGATTTTTAGGGAGAGTGGAAGAGAGAGGGAAAGACAGAGAGAAACATCGATGTGAGAGACACATAGATTGGTTGCCTCCTGCACGAACTGTACCAGGGCCCAGGCCAGAGAGGAGCCCGCAACCAAGATATGTGCCCTTTACTTGAATCGAACCCAAGATCCTTTGGTCTGCAAGCCGAGGCTCTATACACTGAACCAAACTGGCTAGGGCAGGGGTGGGCAAACTTTTTGACTCGAGGGCCACAATGGGTTCAATGACATCAAGGAAGCATTCAAAATATACCTTGAAACAAATGATGAGGACACAATATCCCAGAACCTATGGGACACAGTGAAATTCATAGTAATACAGACCTATCTAAAGAAAGAAGGATAATCTCAAATAAACAATCTAACTTTAGGCCCTGGATGGGTAGCTCAGTCAGTATAAAACACCGTCCCAATATGTGAAAGTTGTGGGTTTGATCCCTGGTCAGGGCACATGCAAGAATCTACCAATGAATGCATCAAAAGTGGAGCAACAAATAGATGTATTTCTTTCTCTTTCATCCTCTTTCTCTAAAATCAACAAATAAAAAGTTTTTAAAAATCTAACTTTACACTTAAAATAACTTGAAAAAGAACAACAAACAAAACTCAAAGTAAGTAGAGTGAATGAAATAGTAAAGATCAGAGCAGAAATAGAATCAAAAAATAAAATATAAATAAATAAAAATAAAATAATATAAAAAAACCTACAAAATATCAATAAAAGGAAGATCTGGTTCTTTCAAAAGAGAAACAAGAATGACAAGCCTTTAACCAGATTCATAAAGTAAAGAAGAGAGAGTACCCAGATAAATAGAATCAGACATGAAAGAGGACAAGTAGCAATTGACACCAAAGAAATACCAAGGATTGTAAGAAAATATTCTGAACAACTATATGCGAACAAATCGGACAATTCGGAAGAAATGGATAAATTCCTACAAACATCCAGTCTTCCAAAGCTGAATCAGGAAGAGTCGGAGAATATAAAAAGAGAGATTACAACTAGTGAATATGAAGCAGTGATCAAAAACTCCTAGCAAACAAAAGTCTTGGACCATCAGAAGGCTTCATCAGTGAATTTACCAAACATTGAAAGAACTAACACCTATCCTCACTATTCCAGAATATTCAAGAGGAGGAAAGACTTCCAAGTTCATTTTACAAAGCCAGCATTAGCCTAATTCCAAAACCAGATAAAACCCTACAAAGAAAGAGAATTATAGGCTAGGATCCCTGATGAACATAGATGCTAAATTCCTCAACAAAACACTGTAGTGGATGCCGTTTACAAATAGCCTTATTTATTAGAACTAGACTCTAATTTCTCTAGTTGCTAGAGAAATTACTTATGAGTGTTACTTTAATTATCTGAGCTTTCAGAAGTAAATCACTAACATATCATAAAGCTTCATTAATTTGAAATTCATGGTTATTTACAGCTCATCAAAAATTTATTTGCTAAAACTGGCAAAAAGGATTTTTAAACAAAAATAGAAGTAGTATTATAGTTGGGATATTTAGACATTTAAGAATGGGAACTTTTTTTAAGACTTATTTTTAAAATTATAATAGACATTAAAAAGCATTATTTAATGTTTTTATCATCTCAAAATTATTATCTTCCATTTGCATATCTATTCTTTGCATTCATCAAGTTAATATTTCCTATCTCTTGTCATGTTGTCCTTAAGGTAAAATTTATAGTGACATTGCAAGTTAAAGAGTGTAAATATTTCAAATGTATTGCTAAGTATTTCCATTTTGTTTTGCAAAAAGAGTTACAAAAAGTTGCCACAAATAGTATTCATATTGTGCATCATAAACCTCAACACATTCTAGGAGGCACCATTCACATGTTAGGCATATGTGTGAACTTAAAGGAGAGTGGGTGTAATCTTGTCTCCTGGCCTAGCTTGGAGCAGCAAGAGAGAATATCATCATTCATAGAACAGTACCCACAACTGTTTGTTCTACCCCAGCCGTACTGGGCATCCGTTGAGTCACTCCCCCAGCCCCCTTGTTCACTTGCTGTTCTTGGAGGCCCAATGTTTGCTCACTTCTTACTCTGGCAATGGTAGGCTCATCTCAATGGAGGTGCCATAGGGGTTGTAGTATGTTGCTAGCAGTGTGTGCACTTCAGGGTTTAGGATATGTGTGATCCACATATTTGCACAGCCAGGTTTTTTCTCATGGGCTCTGAATAGCCTCTCTGAGGCGAGGCAGGCTGGGCCACTGCATTCAGTTGTTTAATATATGCAGTAATATACTAACTTAATTTGAAGAATGGGTACCTTTTCTCTAAGTTACAAAGACACCATATATACCAGTACAGCTCTGGAATTTTATCATTGTCATTAGTGTGACAATTGTGTACATAAACTTTACTTTGACCTCAGTAAGAACAAAATAATATTTTTGCAATTTTCAACTTTAGGTGTATACTTAGTGTGTATTTGTATATTTACTAGTATGGGTTAATGTTAATGGCTTTTAGTTTACGTTTAGCATTGTACTCATCTCTGTATATCATTTTCCCATTTATATGTAAAGGTCTCGACTTTTTTCTTTTAAATTAAGTTTCTCTATATATTTTTAATATTCACCTAATGTTATAAAATGTTATGCCATTTTCCTATAGACTATTATTGACCTTCGTTTTCTTCTCATTCTTCGTTTACATTTTTTTAAATCATAGATTATTTTCTTTATGATTTTTTTCTAGTGCTTCAAAGCTTTTTTAAAAAGTATCTGTCTTCAAACTAGGCTATTTTCAGCTTTTTATTCTTTAATACAAACTCGATCTGACCTACCTGGATGGGATTCATATTACATATGATTCAATGACAATTGATCTGAGGGTGTTTTTTTAAAATATGTTTCAAGGAGTGGATCTAACATCAAATAACGTTTTATATGTAGCTGAATCTATTCTATTCCTTTGTTCTTGATTCAGTATTTATTTACTTTTTTTTCTTATTGTTGACACTGTTACAGATGTCCTCCATCTTCTCCCTCTTTGCCTACCTTGACTCAGTGCCCGCCTCTCTCCCTCTCTCCCCTGGCCTTCACCGTACTATTATCTGTGTCCTTGGGCTATGCATATATGTCCTTTGGCTAATCTCTTCATCCTCTTTTGTCCAGTTCCTCTCACTCCCACTCCCCTCTGATATCATCAGTCTATTACATGTATCCAAGCCTCTGGTTCTATTTTGCTTATCAGTTCATTTTGCTTATTAGATTCCATATATAAGTGAGATCATATGGTATTTGTCTTTCTCTGACTGGTATATTTTGCTTAGCGTAACAATCTACAGATCCATCCATACTGTTGCAAAGGGTAAGAGTTCCTTCTTTTTTACTGCTACATAGTATTCCATGGTATAAATGTACACAGCCTTTTTATCTATTCATCTACTGATGGGCACTTGGGCTGTTTCCAGATCTTAGCTATTGTAAATAGTGCTACCATGAACATAGGGGTGCATATATTCTTTCTGACTGATGTTTCAGGATTCTTAGATTATATTCCCAAAAGTCGGATCACTGGGTCAAACGGCAGTTCCATTTTTAACTTTTTGAGGACACTCCATACTGCTTTTCTGCAGTTGGCTGCATCACTCTGCATTCCCACCAACAGTGCACTAAGGTTCCCTTCAACCATCATTCTTGCCAGCAGTTGTTCATTGATTTATTGATGGTAGCCATTCTGGCAGGTGTGAGGTGATACCTCATTATAGTTTTAATCTGCATCTCTCTGATGATTAATGACGTTGAACATTTTTTTCATGTCTATTGGCCATCTATATGTTCTCTTTGGAGAAATGTCTATTCAGGTAATTTTGAATATTATTTTTTTGTTTTAATTTATAGTAATTAGTTAAATTTTCTCTCACCCCTTTTACTTCAAAAAGAATCTTTTTGTGAGATACTGATTTCAATTGGATTAAATATTAAGTAAGTTTGGACAACAAACATTTTTACATTGCTTAGTTTTCCTGTGTAGCAGCATATTGAGACAGTCATAATCTAGTTTTTTAGCTTTCTTTTGTCAAGTGTTTTGTTTTTAGATAATAGGATAGTTTTTCATTATGTGTTCTATCCCTTCTATGCAAAAACAATTAACTTTGAAACTTTTTCAAATACTTTAAAACTATCCTTTGACATAAAATATGTTGTTATACAGAGGACAGTTTTGCCATGCTGGTATTTGTTCCTTTATATTCTTAAAAATAATAAACTATTTTTTCCTTTTTTAAAAAGTCCACAATTCAGGTATTAACAATTTCTTACTACCGTTATGATTTTTCTTTATTTTTTTAATAGTAATGAAAACGAGAGCATTCATATTAACTGAATTTCCAAGTTAGTTATATAATTGTTCATTTTTTATGGTTGCACAAACACAAAAAAGGGTAAATAGGAGAAATGGAGATGAAGGAGATTTGCTTGGGGCAGTGGACGCATGGTGTATTGTGGAGACAATTTTTTATTGAGTTGTACACTTGAAACCTGCATGGTTTTGCAAACCAAGCTCACCCCAGTAAATTCAATTACATATAAATAAGCACAAAGAAGTGATCATTAGCCATTGGGTACACAAACATACACACACACACACAACTCTATTTTCTCATACCTCTCTGTAACCATACAAGCAAATATTCTGAATAAACGTCTGAACTTATTAGTGTCTAATATAAAGTAAAGGTTTTTTTCCCAAGTATAGTGTGGTTGGCAGAATTCTGAAGGTGCCCACCTACCACTTGCTCCCAAAATTTTCATCCCTTATTTATTCAAATACCAATCTAGGTACTGCTGTGAAGCGACTCTGCAGATATAATTAAGGCTACTAATCAGCTGCCCTTAAAATGGGGAGATTATCTGGGTGGGCTTAATCAAACACATGAGCTCTTAAAAGTGGAGAACTTTCTCTAAATGCTACAGAAGAAAGCAGTAAAAGAAGATTCAGGGAGATTTGAAGCATTAGAAGGACTCAACGTGCTGCCGTTGGTTTTGAAAATGGAGTGCACCATTGTTACTTGATTACGATAATCACCATCATGGCAACACAAAGAATGTTATTATTAAGAACAGGGATCTGGCCCTAGCCTGTTTGGCTCTGTGGATAGAGTGTCGGCCTGCGGACTTAAGGGTCCCAGGTTTGATTCCAGTCAGGGGCACATGCCTGGATTGTGGAGCCCATCCCCAGTAGGGGGCGTGCAGAAGGCAGCTGATCAGTAATTCTCTCTCATCATTGATGTTTTTATCTCTCACCCCTCTCCCTTCCTCTCTGAAATCAATAACAATATATTTAAAAAAAAAACACAAAACCAGCAATCTGGGTATTAGTGTGAAGCCATGGGTGAGATCTTTTCACTTAATTCTTCATAACCCTCTCTGATCTCTATATGTGGAGTTTCAGAATTATGCGTTTAGGTTTTTCAGGTACTTTGCTTAGAAACTAGATATCCATGCCTTTCTCTAGTTTTTCATCCATTATTTCCCATCTCAATGTTTCCCAGAGAAGTTCTATAAAATAATACATAATTTAAAAGGAAGTTTGTCAGCAAAATTAATTTAGGAAAAAATTGAGTAAAAAAATTAAATTGAGTTTCTTAATTATAGAGCTATTGTTATATGATTACATGCTTGTAGCTCTTCAAAAAGACACTCTATTATCCACATGCATTGACCTGTTCACAAAGAAGCATCTTGCAAGACTCTCATGAAATGCATTTGGAGAAAAACTGTCTCTTCAGATATAAATCCTTAATTCCGTGAGCCAATGCCTGTATTTTACTTGTTAAAGCTTAACCTCATCTACATGATGCAGATTAAACAACCTTTAGTCACCACATTTAATTTCTTTCCAGTACATTTTTTTGTTTTTTTACTACTAATATGTGGAGGGGAAAGCTGTTGCCATCAAAATCAATAGTCTTTAGCACTCAGAATTTTAGGGATTTGTGATACATATAAAAATGAAATGGATTATATGAAAAGTACTAAGAATGGTTTGCTAAATAAATTATTAAAAGCCAAGTCTTAAATCGGAGTCAGAAGATTCTGTTTTAACTAGTTTTTTGCTGTATTTAAAGAAATGAATTCAGAGAGTGACAAAATTTTTTTTCCCCTCAAAAAGATTAGATGGAAATCTATTTTTCCCCTTACTTTAAACCAGCAGGGATAATAAATAAGGCCTAGATTACTGATTTTAACCTTTTTAACAATAGAACTTTTTCTTCAGAGGAAACATTCTATGGTCTGGTTAAAGGGTATAGAAGTGCAGCCTCCCAGTAGATAGATGTCTGCCTTTGTTGACCCTTGAATGAACTCTACCTATTTCTGTAGAAAGCACTTTGAAAAACCACTGTTGTAAACTGCATACTTGGGCAAATGTTGCCATGTTTTTTATGTACTGGGCAAAAATATTCTACTTAGAGTTTATAGCTCTTTTAATAAGTCCTGAGAAATTCAAGATGCTATTGTTTACACTGGCAGCATACCAGACAGGAAATTATGTAGGAAATAAAATCCTGTATTTTCTTATTAAACTACTTACCAGTAGGGTGGGATGGAGGGGAGAATAAAGAAATATGATTTTATAATGTAACTGTTTTGGAAAAGAGAACATAGACAGTATTGAGTAAAAACTTTCTATTTAAATTTTCTGTGCTTTTTGAACAGCCTATATATTTTTACATATAATATGGGATTTTTCTTAACACTTTTGTATTATCTAAAGAAGGAAAAACTGGCAAGTGAAGTTAGAAAAAAGACTATGAGTTCTTAAGTTTTAAAAATGCTTTATATGAAACAATTTTAAGATTCTCTGCGTAAATTTGTCTAAAGAAAAAGAATTAAAATTTACTAAAGAATGTAAATGAAAATTTCAGAGTTACTAAAATGTAGAGGAAGCATAACAAACTTTTTAGCCAAATTTTGTTTTCTAACCATTTTGTTTTATCACTTTACAGAATGGGTTTCTGACTAATCAGCCTTTTGACCTATTATATAAATTTTCCTTATTAGAACAAACAAATTTTCCCAAATATTTGCCTTACCAACATTAGTAAATTCAACCATTTCTTTTGTTTCTTATAAAGTACTACAGACCCGGTGCACAAAAATTTGTGCACTCGGGGGGAAGGGGGGTCTCTTAGCCCGGCCTGTGCCCTCTCACAGTCTGGGACCCCTCAGGAGATAACGACCTGCTGGCTTAGGCCTGCTCCCGGGTGGCAGAGGGCAGGCCCAATCCCTAGGTGTAGCCCCTGGTCGGGCTCAGAGCAGGGCCGGTTGGGGAGTTGGGGCGCCACCCCTGTCATGCACAGAGCAGGGCGGATCGGGAGGTTGCAATGCCACCCTCAGTCACTCTCAGGGTAGGGCCGATTGGGGGGTGGGGCACTGCCCCCTGTCACACTCAAGGCAGGGTGAATGGAGAGGTTGCGGCCCCACCCCCTGTCACGCACAGAGCAGGGTCGATCAGGAGGTTGGGGAACTCCCCCCTGCCACACACACAGCAGGGCGGATCAGGGGGTTGGGGCGCCGCACCCTGTCACACTCAGGGCAGGGCCGATGGGGAGGTTATGGCTCTACCCCATCACACACAGAACAGGGCCCATGGGGGGGGTGGTTGGGGCGCCGCACCCTGTCACACACACAGCCGCAGGTTATGGCTCTACCCCATCACACACTCAGCAGGGCCCGTGGGGGGTGGGGGGGCGTCGCACCCTGTCACACACAGAGCCCAAAACCCGATCAAGGGTTTTGGGCGCTTCCCCCTGTCACGCTGATCCCGGTGCCGGGAGGCCTCGCGGCTCCAATGATCCTGGTGCTGGGAGGCATATTACCCTTTTACTATATAGGATAGAGGCCTGGTGCATGGGTGGGGCTGGCTGGTTTGCCCTGAAGGGTGTCCTGGATCAGGGTGGGGGTCCCCACTGGGGTGCCTGGCCAGCCTGGGTGAGGGGATGATGGCTGTTTGCAGCTGGTCACATCCCCGTCAGGGTAGGGGTCCCCACTGGAGTGCCTGGCCAGTCTGGGTGAGGGGCTGAGGGCTATTTTTAGGCTGGCGGGTGACTGAAGCTCCCAACCGCTCCTTTTTTTCTTTTCTTTTTTTTATTCTGGGCCAGCTTTAGCTCTGAGGCTTGGCTCCAGCTCTTAGGCCTCCGCTGCTGAAAGCAGGTATCTGGTTTGTTTAGGTTCTATAGTCGAAACACTGTTTCAACTCCAGCTCTGAGATCCTGGCTGGCTGAAAGCAGGTTTCTGGGGTTTTGTTTAGCTTCTGTATTTGTAACAATGTTTCAAACTTCAAGCTCAGAGGCCGGCAGTGGCAGGCGGGGAACCTTGGAGTCCTCCATCACTGAAGCAAGCAAGCCTCATGTTTGCTTCAAGCTGCCTGGCTGCCAGCCGCATCTTGGCTGGCAGTTAATTTGCATATTGCCCTGATTAGCCAATGGGAAGGGTAGCAGAGTGACACCAATTTGCATGTTTCTCTTTTATTAGTGTAGATAATGACAGTCTACTGCACCTTTAAAAAAAATGTGTTCAAATACCCCAGAGTGGTCTCCATAAAATACAAACATTCCAACAATGCTGCTGTAAAACACAAAATTTATTCAACCTGTTTAATGAAGTGTTAGTGCTACACCACATTCCTTTTGAGCATTCTTAATGGTGGCAAATTGTGGTTTAATTTGATGTTAATCGTTGGAGAAATGTTTCAATAGAAAATGGCTGTTAGAAACCTTAGGTTGCTATGGAAAGAGGACTGAAGCATGAAAATTAAGTGTTCTAGAAGAAAATTTAAATTGCATATCCTAGTAAAGAATGCTAAACATTAACTCAGAGATGGGTTCACAAATATTACTTAACTAGAGGCCCGACCGGTGGGGTCCCTCAGCCTGGCCTGCGGGGATCAGTGGACCTCCGCACTGCTGCCTGGCCTCACCCACCAGCTTGTAGGGCTCCAGCCCGCTGTCCACATCTGTCCCACACAGCACAAAGTAGTGCATGAAGTGGGAGGCAGCCTGGGAGGGCCAAAGCCTGGTCCAGGCACCGTGCTGCTCCGCTCATCATGGCCCCGCTGTGCCTGCCCCCTGCTGCTCTGCTGTGGTCTCCGTGCGCCCATCTAGGGCAATACTGGCGTGCCCATTACCACACAGCCACTGCTGGTCATTGCAGCCTAGCTCCTCCTTGCACGGCTCCATGAACCCAGCTCTGGCGCCCATTGGTCAGCCGGTTGGTCAGCTGAGCGGCGCTCCCACTGTGGGAACGCATTGACCACCGGGGGACAGCTCCTGCACTAAGCATCTGCCCCCTGGTGGTCAGTGCACGTTATAGCTACCAGTTGACAGGGGCTTAGGCTCATATATATATATATATATAGATATTTCTAGTTTGTGTCCTGTGTATGTAAATACTATTATTCAAAATGGAATTAAGGAATAATTATACTTTAGTAATATAGTCCAGGGATACAGGACTGTATCTATTGTGGTTATCGGAGTCTAGAATTTTGGGGAAACAACTGAAGCAGCCTTCTGAAAAGTAAGTAAGCAGAAGGTTATCTGCTAGCTAACTTCTGTTCCCATGAGGACAAGCTGTGCTTCTTAAAATTGAAGTCAATGAGATATCATTTCATATTTAAAAGAAATCTGCCTTTTTCTTAAGCAACTTTAAATGATTTTCTCTTTCTTATAACTAGACTATACCAGACTAAGACAAATCCTTGTCTTTATCATTACTGCTTATATACGGGAAGATGATTCAAGGGGATTCTGTGAACCATCCCAAATCATTTCAAATTATGACTTTTATGTGATATGTGCATTGCTTTCTACGTGAAAAGGGCCATAGATTTTATCAGATATGTCACAGTCCCATGACTATATCAGCTTTTATCCTGTATGTGGCACATTGAAAAAGGTGCCCCCTAGAGCAGGGGTGGGCAACCTTTTTGTGAGTGCGTGCCAAAACCAGCAAAATCTCTGACTCAAAATTATTCTGCGTGCCAACCCTAAGTTTTGAGAACATGTTACGCCTACTTAACACATTGTTTGCGGGTAGTTTTTATCGCGCGCTAACAGGTGGCACGGGCCATTTTTGCTAATTTTTTGTGCAAATGGCAACGTTCAGTAAAATTACAATAACTTTAGTTTATGTATTTATACGTTACCCACATTCTACCGGTAGTCTATAAAAAACGTATTAATATGTTTCCCGCACTCTAATACACTATTAGAACGTATAAATACGTAAAACATATAAATATGTTTCCCGTATACACTGTGTTAATATCTCTTAAGGTGTACATATGTGAAGAAACTTGAAGAAATAATAAAATTCATTTGAGCGACAAAAACACAGTATATGATGATGAAAAATACATTTATTTTTTAATGTATACATGTACACTGATAGTCCGACAGAAAACTTTATGACTCTGTTTGATAATATCAGTGGGACTTTTGCTGCTGCATCACTGATGACAGAAATTTTACATCAGGTTTATATTTCGTGACCTTCAGAGATATGCACGAGCTACTACTTTCATCCATCAGGCTACTCCTATTATGAGACTTAACAAAATTCATCACTGAGAACAAAGATTCACAATTGTAAATGGAAGATTATAAGAGAGGGTTTCGTGTGCCAGCAAAAGTTACTGGCGTGCCATGTTTGGCACGCGTGGCAGGGGTTACCCACCCCTTCCCTAGAGCTTTGCTTCTGTTAAATATATATTAACAATCTGAATGAAAAACATTTTTCATGAAATTTGGCCCTTGAGAAAATTTACTAGGTAGTAATTTTTATTCATTTGAGTATGTCCAGCTGGAAGTTGATATAGACAGGTTTGAATTGGGTAAGAGAGTAGTATTTTATTCTGTCTGGAACTGATATAAAATTTTAAGATTATAATGGACATTAGACGTCATCTACTCCAACCTTTTCAGTTTACAGATGAGGAAACAGACAAAAAGAGGATAAATATAGTTTGTAAGGTTACTTGATAGTAAAGAACAAGTCAAGATAGAGTTCTGTTGATTATCTGTCTCCTGAGCCTTTTTACTGTACCCTACTTCCCCTCCCCCCAATGGCAAAAACCAGGTACAAATCTTTTTTTTTCTTTCCTTTTTTTATTAAATTTACTAGTGGCCCGGTGCACGAAATTCGTGCACGGGAGGAGGGTGTCCCTCAGCCCAGCCTGCACCCTCTCCAATCTTGGACCCTTTGGGGGATGTCGACTGCTGGTTTAGGCCTGATCTCAGGATGTCCGACTGCCGGGATGGGGCCTAAACCAGCAGTTGGACATCCCTTTCACAATCCTGGACTGCTGTCTCCTAACCACTCACCTTCATGCCTGCCTGATTGCCCCTAACTGCTTCAGCCTGCCAGCCTGATCGCCCCCTAACTACTCCCCCGCTGGCCTGATCATCCCCAACTGCCCTCCCCTGCTGGCCAGATCACCCCCAAGGCTTTTATTAGTATAGATATGACCCTTCACAGAAAATTTCACTAACCCTGCTTTACAATAAGGGATTGACAATTGAATCATTGGGGCCAGGCACCAAGATTTCCTTTCTTTGAATAGTGGAGGGAATAATTATCTTGTCTTTAAATTTCCCTGAACATCAAATGAGATAATGACTTAGAAAAGCATAAAAGCACCATATAAAGACAACTGTCTTTTTCATATACTGAAAAGACAATAAAGTGGTAAAATGAAAAACACTATTTTTATTCTCCCCCTTCCTTCCTTTACAGCCTTTATTTAAACTTTGAAATTTAGAAAAATTTCACTCCTATTTTCATTTCTTTACATTCAATATTATTTTGTATTAGTTTCAGGTTTATTAGTTACAGAATAGTGGTTAGACAACCATATACTTTACAAAGTGTTCCCTGATATTTCCAGTACCCACCTGGCATCATACCATCATTACAACACTGTTGACTCTATTCCCTATTTAAGTGACAATAGGTTTACAGATTCCTTCCAATCTTTCTTTTGTGTTGCTTGCCCTTCCTTTTCTTTCTCACTTCTTCCCTCCTTTTCTTTATATAGTATCTCAATTGGCCCGCAAAGCTCAGTGAAGGCACTGGGACACGCTTAACACATTTTACAGAGCAGGAAACTGAGGCCAATTCCAGTTGGCTATGGAACTGGACTCCTCGCGCAGGGAGCCTCACAGCCGGCTCTCCACTTTTCCTAAGGGACAGCCGCAGGGCAAACAGAACAAACCTGCCCATGAGGCTTCCAAGCCTCATTCTCCAGCACCTCTTCATCATGGATGCTCCACATTCTTTCCTCTCCCCCACCCCACCCCATTCTTTACTGCCCCCGCTTCTGGGGAGCAGGTGGTAGGCTTGCACTCACTGTGCAGGTGTGCTCCCCCATGGGGTGGGCAAGATCTGGGGGCGGGGCAGATGCAGGCTTGTTTTGGGGCCAAGGCCGGAGCAGGAGTCCTGGTCTCTCAAGTGTGCAGGCCTGGGTGAGGCCTGGTCAGCGCCAAGAGCTTCACCAAACTGCCGCAGTGGGGTACCCAGCAGTGGGGCGCTCCTCCACTGCGGTGGCGCCGCCCCTCCACCCCCGCCTCAGGGCTGGGAATCTGCACCCCTCCACCCGGGCGTCCTTCCACGCCTGCAGTCATCGCCTCTTGTTTCCCGCCTATTGGGGCCAATACAGAACCTCACTCTCTGCAGGCGAGGCAGATCCCCACCTGCCAGCACCCTGCCCAGGCCTGAGCCCCCTCCAGTGTACCCCACCTTGGCGCCGCTCTGCGCCCCTTGGGCCGCCTGCCTCCTGGCCAGCCGCGTCCCCGAAGCCATGGCGCTTGCCCAGGATCGCCCATCAGGCGGAGGCCTGTCCGCGCACCTGCAGACCCCATGGCCGCGGCTCCTGGCAGCCGCTTTGCCAAAGGTTCCTCTACCTTAAGGATCTCTCCTCAGACCCCCGGGAGCTTGGCTCCCCCGGCCCAGCTCTTCCGTGGCTCCCTGCAGCCCCGCTCTACTCAGCTCTCCTGCTGCCCACCTGTCAGGAAGCTGTCAGGAGCCTTGCTGCGGGCAGTGTGGTTCTGGGGCAGGGGCTGGGGTGTGGGGAGCAGCTCCAGTAAAGTTTAGTAAACCCCAGGCCCCCAGGCCCTCCTTGAGCCGAGCCCAGGGCAGGCTGGGGGCCTGGGTCCAAACACTGCAGCTGCAGAGGCCCTGCCCGCCCTGGGCCTCACACAGGTGTCCTGGCTGGGGGCGTGGTTTAGGCGGCTGTTCACACCTCCAAGCCCCCTGATGCCCAGGGCCGCACACTGGGGTCCCGGCTGGCATTGGGGCTTAGGCGCCACATGGGCCAGGCAGCAGCTCGAGCTGGCCCTCCCTGCCTTTGGTATGCAAATTAGCCACCATCTTGGCTGGCAGTTAATTTGCATATCGCCCTGATTAGCCAATGGGAAGGGTAGCGGTCGTACGCTAATTACCATGTTTCTCTTTTATTAGATAGGATTGGGGATGGCATTAGTGAATATGATTATATAGGTTTCAAATGTGGATTTCTATGTTACAAGATCCATCTATTGCATTGTGTGCCCACCACCCAAAGTTAAATCTTCTCCTGCCACCATATATTAGGACCCCCTTCACCCTCCACCCTCATCCCTCTGGCAACCACCAATTGTTTCTTTACTCATTTGCCCCAATCTATGATATTAGACCCATAAATAGAATTTAGAGAGTTTCTGGGCTTGAATGAGAAAAAAATCTTTTTATAAATTCACTTCTAATTAAAATGTAGCATTTCCCTCTTTTAGGAATTTGGCAAAGTTCAGTATCTATGACTTAGTCATTTATAAGAGACATAGATACTTAGGTATTTTATTATAGCTTCTATATATGTAAATATTTATTCATATCACTACTTTGAAATTATCTTACTATATTCATTGTTAGATCCTCATGTGTTAAGAAACACATCCACATGTGTTTCTTTAGTAACATTAGTGTTACTAAAAAAACACATGTGACTATATTGTAACTTTTAAAAAATACTATTTTGATAATTGTATTTCTTTATGTGATTTTACTCTATTTCTTGGTAATTAAGTTTATTCACTTAAAAGCATTATTTTGGAAAGGATACTTAATTTTAAAATCAATAAAATGGAAAAACATGAATTATTAAAATGTAAAAGGAAAAACCTAAAACTGGCTCTCAACCTTATTTCGGGAACTGTTTTAAAATCCTAATGCCTGGACTCCATCCCACACCAATTAAATCAAAATGTCTGAGTGATTTTAAAGCTCCCAATGTGATTCTAAAGAAAGTATGGAGGAAGGAGAAAAGAAAACATTGAACATATAGAGCAGATAGTGCAAAGTAAGATACTAAATCAAAATATGTCAATAAATCACATTAAAAGTAAATAATCTAAACACTCTAGGTAAAAGATTGTCAGACTGAATTTAAAAATCCACTTTGTGCTGCTTATGAGAGACATATCCAAAACATAAGACTTTAGAATAAATATCGGTTCTACAAGTAAACGAGAGTTTTCATAACAATAAAAGGTGTGACTTAACAAGAAAATAAAACAATGTTTAATTTATATGTGCCTAATAGTATTGCTTCAATACAAATAAAGCAAAACTGACAGACAATAAGTCTACAGTAGATTGGTGTGAGGTTTGTTTTATTTTTCCCAAAATAGTTTGATAAATTTCAAAAGTCCATGAGAAAGTAGACTAAGAGTAGTATAATCCATCTATCCTATCTAATAAAAAAGAAACATGGTAATTAGCCGTACATCCGCTACCCTTCCCATTTGCTAATCAGGGCGATATTAAAATTAACTGCCAGCCAAGATGGCGGCTGGCAGCCAGGCAGCTTGAAGCGAACATGAGCCTTGCTTGCTTCAGTGACGGAGGACTCCAAGGTTCCCCACCTGCCACTGCCGGCCTCTGAGTTTGCAGTTTGAAACATTGTTAGAAATATAGAAGCTAAACAAAACCCCAGAAACCTGCTTTCAGCCAGCCGGGATCTCAGAGCTGGAGTTGATACAGTGTTTTGACTATAGAACCCAAAAAAAACCAGATACCTGCTTTCAGCAGAGGAGGCCTAAGAGCTGGAGCGAAGCCTTAGAGCTAAAGCTGGCCCAGAATAAAAAAAAAGAAAAAAAAGGAGCAGTAGGGACTTTCGGTCACCCGCCAGCCTGAAAACAGCCCTTAGCCCCTCACCCAGACTAGCCAGGCACCCCAGTGGGAACCCCCACCCCGAAGGGTGTGTGACCAGCTGCAAGCAGCCATCATCCCCTCACCCAGGCTGGCCAGGCACCCCAGTGGGGACCCCCACCCTGATCCAGGACACCCTTCTGGGCAAACCAGCTGGCCTCCACCCGTGCACCAGGCCTCTATCCTATATAGTAAAAGGGTAATATGCCTCCCGGCACCGGGATCAGCGTGACGGGGCAGCGCCCAAACCCCCTGATCGCCCTGCAGCTCTGTGTGTGACAGGGGGCAGGGCTACAACCTCCTTATCTGCCCTGCTCTGTTCGGGACAGGGGAAGGCGCCCCAACCCCCTGATCAGCCCTGCTCTGTGTCTGATAGGGGGGAGCTCTCCAACCCCCTGATCGCCCTGCAGCTCTGTGTGTGACCGGGTGCAGCGCCCCAACCCCCCCGCCCCCCCCCCACGGGCCCTGCTCTGTTTGTGACGGGGTAGAGCCATAACCTCCCCATCGGCCCTGCCCTGAGTGTGACAGGGTGCGGCGCCCCAACCCCCTGATTCGCCCTGCTCTGTGTGTGACGGGGCAGTGCCCCAACTCCCCTATTGGCCCTACTCTGTGAGTGACAGGGGGGAGCTCCTCAACCCCCTGATGGGCCCTGCTCTGTGGGGGACAGGGTGGCGCCGCATCCTCCCCATCGACCCTGCCTTGAGTGTGACAGGGGGCGGTGCCCCAACCCCCCAATCGGCCGTGCTCTGAGCCCAACCAGGGGCTGCATCTAGGGATTGGGCCTGCCCTCTGCCACCCGGGAGCAGGCCTAAGCCAGCAGATCATTATCTCCCGAGGGGTCCCAGACTGTGAGAGGGCACAGGCTGGGCTGAGGGACCCTCCCCTCCACCTCCCCCCCCCCCCCCCCCGCCCAGTGCACAAATTTTTGTGTACCGGGCCTCTAGTATAGTACATAAAGAGCCAGGGTCCATAATGGCCAAAACGACCGAAGGGATGACTGAACGCCAGGCTGCACGCGCAGCAGGCTCAGGTGGGCAGGGACTGGTGAGCGGGCTGAACTGCTGACCACTTGGAGCGAGAGAAGGCGGATCTGATCCGCAGCCTCCATGGCAGCTGCTGATCAGCCTTTGCCTCTCTCTCTCTCTCCAGGCCTTGCCAGCAGCCACACCTCTCTCTCTTTCTCTGAGAGGTTAGCAGTTCTGCCTGCTCTCCAGCAGCCTGGGGCGGCTGCTGATCAGCCCTGCCTCTCTGATCAGGCCCGGAGATAGGCCCAGAGATGCTGACGGGCATAAAAACCGACCAATCAGAACCAAATCTGGGTGAACTGGAGGAGCCAGTGGCTTCCTAGGAGGCAGAGCATGACGCTGCCTGGCATAGAAACCGATCAATCAGAACCAAATCTGGGTGAGGTGCGAGGAGCCAATGGCTGCCTAGGAGGTGGAGCTTTTGATGCTGACTGGCATAGAAACCGACCAATCAGAACCTAATCTGAGTGAACTGAGAAGGCAGAACCTAAGGTGGGGGCTGAGGAGGGGTTTTAAGGGCAACAGCTGTTTGGTGTAAGGTATAAGAAAGCAATTCAATTTTTTTAAATATACTTTATTGATATTTTACAGAGAGGAAGGGAAAGGGATAGAGAGTTAGAAACACCGATGAGAGAGAAACATCGATCAGCTGCCTCCTGCACACCCTCTACTGGGGATGTGCCCGCAACCAAGGTACATGCCCTTGACTGGAATCGAACCTAGGACCCTTCAGTCCGTAGGCCGACGCTCTATCCACTGAGCCAAACCTGTCAGGGCCAGTTCAATGTTTTAATGACCGGTTTGGCAGTATAGTGCATATGGCTGGCTCTCAGTCCAGATATAGAGATTATGTATTTTTGTCTGCCAAGAGCATCTCTTCCTGCTGAAAAAGGCTTCCCTCCTCCCCCATTTAAGCAATTCTATGTAATCTATCTATACTAATAAAAGGGTAATGTGCTAATTAGACCGGGTCAACCGGCCATCTTCCGGACGTCCGACTTCCTTCCAGACAAAGCCATGGTGGTGGGGGCCAAGGCAGAGGCAGTTAGAGGCGAGATCAGGCCAGCAAGGGAGAGCAGTTAGGGGCAAGATTAGGCTGGCAGGTGGTTGGGGGCGATGAGGCCGGTTGGGGAGAGAAGTTGGGGCAATGAGGCCGGCAGGGGAGGGCAATTGGGGGCAAGATCAGGCCTGCGGGGAACGGCAGTTAGGGGTGATCAAGCCAGCAGGGGAGGCCAGTTGGGGGTGAGATCAGGTCTGCAGGGGAGGGCAGTTGGGGGCAAGATCAGGCCTGCAGGGGAGGGCAGTTAGGAGTGATCAAGCCAGCAGGGGAGGCCAGTTGGGGTGAGATCAGGCCAGCAGGGGAGGGCAGTTAGGGGAAATCAGGCAGGCAGGCAGAGAGGTTGGGGTCGATTAGGCAGGCATGCAGAGGGGTTAGGGCAGCCGTGGGCAAACTATGGCCCGCGGGCCTGATCCGGCCCATTTGAGATGAATAAAACTAAAAAAAAAAAAAAAAGACCGTACCCTTTTATGTAATGATGTTTACTTTGAATTTATATTAGTTCACACAAACACTCCATCCATGCTTTTGTTACGGCCCTCTGGTCTAGTTTAAGAACCCATTGTGGCCCTCGAGTCAAAAAGTTTGCCCACCCCTGGGTTAGGGGCAAACAGGCAGGCAGGCAGAGGCAGTTAGGGGTAATCAGGCAGGCAAGCAGGTGAGTGGTTAGGAGCCAGGGGTTCCAGATTGCGAGAGGGATGTCCGACTGCCGGTGTGGGCCCAATCCCACAGGCAGTTGGACATCTCCCAAGGGGTCCCCGATTGGAGATGGTGCAGGCTGGGCTGAGGGGAGCACCCCCCCACCCCTGTGCGTGAATTTTTTGCACTGGGCCACTAGTACCCTTATATTCATCATCTAAGATTCATCAGTAGTTAATATTTTGCTACTATGCTTCACATTTGTGTATATGTATGTGTGTGCACGCACGTGTGTGTATACTTTTTATTTTCTAAACCATTTGAGTTACTTTAACCCTAAATACTCTAACATATATTACCAAAAAGATCAAGGACATTTGCCTATAATAGCCACAATACAATTTTCGTTATACTCAGGAAATTGATATAGTTATATTATACACAGTTCTTACTCAGATTTCCCAGATTGTCACCTTAAAATCCTTCATAACTGTGATTTGGTTGTTTGAATCAAGATCCATTCAAAGGTTACGTATTGTATTTAGTTGAATATCTCTTAGGCTTCATAATCTAGAAAATTCCTTGTGATTAGATTCATGTTAAACATTTTTTTTACATTTTTATTGATTTCAGAGAGGAAGGGAGGGGGGAGAGAGAGAAACATCCATGATGAGAGAGAATCATTGATCAGCTGCCTCCTATGCACTCCACGCTGGGAATCGAGCCTGCAACCCGGGCATGTGCCCTGAATGGGAATCTAACAGAGACCTGCTGGTTTATAGGTCGATGCTCAACCACTGAGCAACATTGGCCAGGCCATATTAAATATTTTTGATAGGCATACTAAATAGATGATGCCATGTTCTTTGTATATCACTATGAGGGCAAAGGGCAGTTAATCTCATTATTTGCGATGTTAAATTTGATTTTTTTTTTTTTTTTTTTTTTTTACGAAATTGGTATCCACCAGATTCCTCCATTGTAAAAGGTACTTTTAATCTGTAATCTGTGGGGTTATACATGAAGACTGAGTGAGTTTCCTGTTCCTTGACATTTTTGTTTGTTTGTTTGTTTGTTTTTGCTGTGGATTCAGTATCCATTAATGGTCATGCCAGAATATGTGTTTTTGTTGTTGTTGTTTTGTTTTGTTTCAGTTTTACTATTCTGGTTTAAAATGGTGATTTTTTTTTTCTGTCTTGCTGAAGCAATTTTCTGTAAAGAACTTTCCCCTTTTCCTCCTCTCTATTTTTAAGTATCTATGGACTCAGATTTTTAAATTCATTGTGTTATAATTCATTCCTATCATTATTCATTACTAGAGGCCCACTGCACGAATTTGTGCACCAGTGGGGTCCCTCGTGGGATCGGGCTTAAACCAGTTCTCCGACATCCCCTGAGGGGTCCCATATTGCGAGAGGATGCAGGCCAAGCCAAGGGACCCTGGTGATGCATAATCGGGGCCAGGGAGGGACACGGGAGGTTGGCCAGCTGGGGAGGGACTGCGGAAGGGCTCCAGGGTGTGTCTGGCCCATCTTGCTCAGTCCTGATCAGCTGGACCCAAGCAGCAAGCTAACCTACTGGTCAGAGTGTCTGCACCCTGGTGGTCAGTGCATATCATAGCATCTGATCAACTGGTCAATTGTCTGTCCCCTGGTGGACATTGTACTTCAGTGATGGCGAACCTTTTGAGCTTGGCCTGTCAGCATTTTGGAAAACCCTAACTTAACTCTGGTGCCGTGTCACACATAGAAATTTTTTGATATTTGCAACCATAGTAAAACAAAGACTTATATTTTTGATATTTATTTTATATATTTAAATGCCATTTAACAAAGAAAAATGAACCAAAAAAATGAGTTCGCGTGTCACCTCTGACACACGTGTCATAGTTTCACCATCACTGTTGTATGTCATAGCAAGCAGTTGAGCAGCCTTAGCGTATCATTAGCACATTAGGCTTTTATTATATAGGATGATATGGAAAACATCCCAGATTAGTTCAATGGAAACTTCTGATCTTTTGATATATTCCCACTAGTATTTGAGCATTACCTTACTTCCTTGTACGAGATTATCCAGGCAAACCTTATGCTTTCTCTGTTTCAACCCTAGGACGTGCCATTCCTTTGAAAATATAGGTTCTTTTTCATGTGGGACCAAATTCTGCTTATTGTTACTGGGGTATGAATCCTCTAATTCCAGTCCGTCACTAAAGGCTTCTGCCTCTCCTTTCCCCCGTTTTGGATTTATATATCCCAGCAACTTTAGTTTATGCCCCCATTTGCTCAGCAATCAGTTCATGCAAAGTAATTTCTAAACCTGCACCAGAAAAACAGCATACTTCATAAAATCCAGAATTTTTTTGCAGATTTCTTTTGGTGCTTAAAATATCACTCATTGAGATTATTATAGTAGGCATACTGTGTTTAGAACTTACCAATTTTTTTTCCTCCTGTGTTACTCAATATATGGCTAGGTTCATTATATTTTTTCCTATTATTTTGTGTTTTTTCTCATTCCTGTAACTTAATTTAATTTTTTTAATACGTAAAAATAACTTTCAAAAGCCAAAACTATAAAGAAAGATGTACTTCAACATCCCATATCTTGCTTAAAATATCCACTTCATTTCCAAATCCTCTGAGGTTTTATTAATTTATATATGTTTATCCTTGTTGAGTTTCTTTTTGCAAAAATTAAAAAAAATCATTTCAAATCAACTTATAGAGAGCTTTTCTCCTTTTTAAAAGATACATTGGAAGATGTTTACTACACCTTAATAATTGAGACAGCGAGCATTACACACGTTTTATCAAATGATGTTACAAAAAAGCACTGACTGGGAGGCTCATCCCAACATCAAAAGATGGCGGGTTCCACTCCCAGTCAGGGCACATACGCAGGTTGTGGGTTTGATCCCATTGGGGCTTATATGGCAGGCAACCAGTCTCTCTCTCTCTCTCTCTCTCAAAAATCAATGAAAGCATATCCTTGGGTGAGGCTTTTAAAAACATGTTACAAAAAAGTTTTATATTAACACTTGTGGATGTGGCTAGAGCATCATTTAGAGGGAAATTTATAGGTTAAATGCATATATTATCAAGAAGAAAAGCTGTCAGAGAGAACCAAGATGGCGGCATAGGTAAACACCGGAAATTGCTGCCTCGCACAACCACTTCAAAAATACAACTGAAAGACAAAAGGGACATCATTCAGAAACACAGGAAGGCTGGCCAAGTGGAAATTCTATAACTAGAAGGAAAGAGAAAAGCATACTGAGGCTCAGAGGAGGTGCAGAAGTAAAGTGCAGAGATACGGAGGCGCACACGGAAAGGGCTGGCAACTGAGGACGCGGCTGTCTTTTTCAATCGGGAGGGAGACACAAGCACCCAACTGCTCTGAAAGCCAGTTCTGGGCGAGTCTCTGGGGACCCAGACTCATACGGGGAGACTGGACTGTCTGGCATCGGGCAGAACTTGAGGGCAGCTTTCTCTCAGAGGTGTTTGCAGTGACTACTGCGGAACAGTGAGACCCGGGACCTCTTAGTGCAGGGCTGAGGATCAGCCATAGCTGTTTGCTCTGCCCTGTTGATTCCCTGAGACCCCGCCCCACCCAAGCTGTGTGCAGAGGCTTTTGCATATGAATGCCCTGGCCCTTTGCAATCTAAAATTACTTTTTTTAAAAAATATATTTTATTGATTTTTCACAGAGAGGAAGAGAGAGGGATAGAGAGTTATAAACATCGATGAGAGAGAAACATCGATCAGCTGCCTCTTGCACACCCCCACTGAGGATGTGCCCGCAACCAAGGTACATGCCCTTGACTGGAATCGAACCTGGGACCCTTCAGTCCACCGGCCGACACTCCATCCACTGAGCCAAACCGGTCAGGGCAAAAATTACTTAACTAACTGCAACTGGGTCAGAGAGACCCAGAACATCCAAAAGAAGGCCCAAGGCCCCAGAGAAGCTTGCATTGCTTCACAGCTGGGCCTCCTGTGGGCACCTCCAAACTCCAAAGAAAGAAAAGGAATCTGTAGATCTCTCCATAGCTCCTGTTGGGTAGCCTTAGGCAGAGGCTAAATGAGCACCTCCTTAGAGATCCAAGAGCCAGTGTACCCAGTGGTGAGAGTGGACCATCCAGATTACAACTCCTCAGATCCATAAGGGACACACTCAGGGGGCAGACTCAGTGAGCACCAAAGCCCCTTTGAAGCAAGTCTTGCCCCAGAAGGGTGTCTCCAGCTCAGAAGTTCTCCCACCATAACCACAGCTGATTCTCACAGCCAATTGGCCTGGAGGTCAATTCCTCCCAGTGATTCCTAGAACAGTCAAGGCTTAACTACAACAAGACTGTGCATACAGCCCACAAAGGGGTGCACCAAGAGTGTCCACCTCAGGTAACTGGGGAGGCTGAACCACTGGGCCCTATAGGACACCTAGCACAGAAAGCCACTCTACCAACACAGGGAAGCAGCCAAAATGTGGAGACAAAGAAACAGGTCACAAATGACAGAAATGGAGGAAAGCAAACTACTGGATATAGAGTTCAAAATCACGGTTATAAGGTTTTTCAAGAATTTTCCAGAAACCGCCGATAAATTTAGTGAGATCCTTCGTAAATCTAGTGAGACCCTCGAGGATATGAAAAAGGACCAACTAGAAATTAAGCATACACTGACTGAAATAAAATATATTATACAGAGACCCAACAGCAGACTAGAGGATCCCAAGAATCAAGTCAAAGACTTGAAATATGACAAAGCAAAAAACACCCAATTGGAAAAACAAAAAGAAAAAATCCAGAAATATGAAGATAGTGTAACGAGCCTCTGGGACAACTTCATGTGTACCAACATCCAAAATTATAGAGGTGCCAGAAGAGGAGAGAGAGCAAGATATTGAAAACCTATTTGAAGAAATAATGACAGAAAACTTCCCCTACCTGGTGAAAGAAATAGACTTACAAATCCAGGATGCTCAGAGTACCCCAAACTAACAGAATCCAAAGCGGACCACACCAAGACACATCATAATTAAAATGCCAAGAGCAAAAGACAAAGAGAGAATCTTAAAAGCAGCAAGAGAAAAGCATTAGTTACCTACAAGGGAGTACCCATACGACTGTCAGCTGATTTCTCAATAGAAACTATGCAGGCCAGAAAGGAGTGGCAAGAAATATTCAAAGTGATGAATGCCAAGAACCTACAACCAAGATTACTTTATCCAGCTAAGCTATCATTCAGAATTGAAGGTCAGATAAAGAGCTTCACAGATAAGAAAAAGCTAAAGGAGTTCATCACCACCAAACCAGTATTATATGAAATGCTGAAAGGTATCCTCTAAGAAGAGGAAGAAGAAGAAAAGGTAAAGATACAAAGTATGAACAACAAATACTATCTATCAAGAAGTGAATCTAAAAATCAAGTGAATAAATAATTTGATGAACAGAATAAACTGATGAATATAATAGAATCAGGGGCATAGAAAGGGAGTGGACTGACAGTTCTCAGGGGGGAAGCGGTGTGGCGGGTGCAAGAAGAGACTGGACAAAAATCATACACCTATGGATGAGGACAGTGGGGAGTGGGGTAAGGGCAGAGGGTGGGGTGGGAACCCAGTGGAGGGCAGCTATGGGGCGGGGAGAGGAACAACTGTAATAAGCTGAACAATAAAGATTTAATTTTAAAAAAAGAAGAAGAAAAGCTGAAAGCTAATGAACTAAGAATCTAACTCAAAAAGATAAGTCAGCAAATAAGCACACACCACCCCACCCCACCCACAAAAGGAAATAATAAAGATAAGAGTAGGAGGAAAGAAAAAAATCAACAAAGATAAGTTAGAATTGTTTAAAGCATTAAAATTTAAAATCTCACAAAGAAAAAGGCACAAGTAATTTCAGAATTTAAAAAGGGGAATGGAACTATATTTATTGAAGACACTTAAAAGATAACAAAAGTACAACAAATTTTTTTGTGCTCATAAATTTCACAGAACAACATAGTATAATATTAAAGAAGTTAAGTCAGTGGTTTAAAATCTCAGAAATAAAAGAACAGGTCCAAATGGCTTCATCAGCAAGTTCTAGTAAACATTCCAGCAAAAATGAGTTATATTCTTACACAAACTGTAACTGGAACCAAGGTTTGGCTGCCTGCACCATGAAAAAAAACTCTTGAGACAGATGATGGCAAAAAAGGGAACGTTTTATTTGAGTACCAGCATCTTAAGTAGATGAGGGACTCTTGTCCAGAGCCATCTCAGCATCTTAGGGCAGGCAGGGATTTTTGTAGGGAGGGAGGGGGAAGCAGAACAAAGAGATCAGGAGAAGGGGCTGAGAACATGCAGGCAGTGTCCTTGCTGGTCCCGATATGGATCTGTAATGTCAGCATACTGGAACTGGTCAGTGCTAGCCAATTCCTGCAGTTGGCCCATCTGCGTCAACTGAAGTTATGGTCAAGGCTGTTTCTTGTACAAGCAGGAACTGGAACTGCTGATGCCTGCAATATGCTTATAAGGAAACTGTCAGTATGAGTTCCTTTTATCTGTTTATTAGCACATTTTATTCTAATTCCATTTCGTGGTTAGTCAGAGTTATTCCCTGTTTAAAAATCTTTGAAAATAGAATTAAAGGCAAGTTCCCACAGTCATTTTAGGAGTTTAGCATGTCCTTGATATAAAACTCTTCATAGTCAATACATGAAGGGAAAATTACAGTCTGGTCACTCATAAAGAGATGCAAACATCATAAAATATATATACACTCAATCATTCACAAATCCATATCTTCGAATTCACCTACTCACTAAAATGTATTTGTAACTCCAATATTGGTACTAATGGCATTTTTAGAGTTATTTGTGGACATGTTCAGAGTGTGTTGTCTGACATACACCTTCCCAGTTGAAGTCAGACAAGGTAGGCTGTCTTCTTACTTCAGCTCTCCTATTATGTACCAATTAACGTCAGGATTATGTTCTGATAAATGCATTCTTAGGTTATTTCCTCATTGTGCAAACATCATTGAGTACACTTAGACAAATCTTGATGGTATAGCCTACTACACACCAAGGCTACAAGCCTGTACCGGATGTTTCTGTACAAAACAGCATGAGATGTATAAGGCGGACATATAAGGCTGCTGTCAGCTGCTACCAATGCAATACAGCATACCATTCTATTTTTTTTATAAGTAGGAAGAATACATTCTAACATAATGATAAAATGTGTGGTATAGTAAATACATAAACCAGCACCAGTTGTTTATTAGCATTATCAAGTATTATGTGCTGTACATAGTTGTATGTGCTATAGTTTCATAAGACTAGCAGCACAGTAGGCTTGTTTATATGAGTATCACCATAAACACATGAGTAATGCATTGCTACTTTATGATGTCACTAGGCAATAGGAATTTTTCAGCTCCATTATAATCTTATGGGATAGATTTGTGTCATATATGAAGTCCAAACTTTGAAATGTCATCATGTAGAGCATGATTGTATATGGAGACCATTTTCAGTCTATTTATTGTCACAGTTTTTGCATTTTGGTTTATGATTTCACTTTTAAAGTGGCCTCCAAACTTAGTGTTGAAGTTCTATCTAATGTATTAAGCACAAGGGGCTGTTAAACGCCTTACAGAGAAAATACCAGTGTAAGATAAGCTTTCTCTGGACGAGAGCTATAGTGGTATTGGCTGTGAATTCAGTGTTAAAGCATCATAATATATATACTAAATAAAATATCTTTGTAAACAAAAACACATGTAAATCCAAGTTAAGTGTTGATCTGTTGACAAATGTTGTGACCAGAAGCCTAAGACTATATATCTTTAGGTGCCATGGTTCAGTATTTGTGGTGACTATATACCATAACTACCATTACTATTTATGCATACATAAAACAAATACTCTTATGAAAAGTATAATATATCAAAACCAAATTAGATCCTTCCCAGTAATGGAAGGTTGATTTAACACTACACAATTAATGAGTGTACTCTACCATATAAGTAGATAAAAGAAAAGTTATTATCTGAATAGCTGAGTAGAATGCATTTGATAAAATCCAACAGATTTGTGTTATATTAAAAAACACACACACACACACCAGCAAAGTATAAAAGGAGTTTTTCAAACTTTAACAAGGGTAGTATACAGTGGTCATATTTAATGGTAAAACACTGGAATGATCTCTCTGAGAGAGTAGGAACAAAATAGCAGTGACTGCTTGTATTCTGTTGAACATTGTATTAGAAGTCCTGGGCAAAGCAGTGAGGCAAAAAATAGATGGAAGTTTGGATGTGTGGATAGACAGGAAAGGAAGGATATAAATGTCATTTTTCACAGACTGTATAATTATATATCTAGATTAGAATACCCAAAATAATACACAGTTAATCAATTGAGGTAACAGGAACTTAGTAAAGTTACTGGATATAAAATCATTATATAAAAATCAATTCCATTTCTGCAACCAACAATGAAAAATGAAATTTTAATAATAAAGTTTATCCATAAGGGGGAAGCAATAATAGCATAAATAGACATAATGCCAGCAAAAGATATGTAACCATTCAAGAGAAAATGATAAAGTTATTAGAAGACAATTTAAAAGAAAACCTAAACAGATGAACAATTATGCCAGTTCTGTGAACTGGAAAATTCAATATTGTAAAGATATTAATTTTCCCCAAATGGTCTTTAGACTCAATGCTACTGTAATCAAAATCCCAATGGGATGTGTTAAGTAAAGGTACTACTATACAGCAATGAATGTAAATTAACAGCAATTAATGTATAGAAACACATATGACTTTCACAAAATTAATATTAAATTAAAAAAGAAAATCACAAAAGAAAACGTATAGTGTGTAAAACTAAACTATATTATTTAAGCATTCAGTCATAGGTAGTAAGACCATCAAAAGGATACCATTATCATTTAAGTCAGGTAGTGAATAGAATTACAGATAGGGGTAGTGGATGTCATCAGGGAGGATCTTGCTTCCAGAGTGTAGGCAGTGATATATTTCTTGGCATTGGTACTAATTACTTTGTTTACTTTGTAATTAGTCTTTATTTTATTTATTTTTATTGATTTCAGAGAAGAAGGGAGAGCGAGATAGAAGCATCAGTGATGAGAGAGAATCATTGATTGGCTGCCTCCTGCATGTGCCCTTAACCAGAATCAAACCCAAGACCCTTCGGTCTGTACACTTGAGGGTTGTGGGTTCACTCCCTGCCCGAGGTCAGGGCACATACAGGAGGCAAACAACCAATCAATCAGTGTGTCTCTTTCACATCAATGTTTCTCTCCCCACCTCCCTCCCACCCCCTCCACCCCCCGCCTACACACACACCCGCCTTCCTCTCTCTCTGAAAAGCAATGGAAAAATATCTTCCAGTGAGGATTAACAACAAGAAAATGTAACCCTACACATAGTGCATGCATTTTTTTTTTTGAGGAAATCAACTTTATATTATTTTGATTTAGTGCCTTTTCCAGGAGCTTAGCCTACTATTTGGAAATGAAACACCTCCCTAATGGACCCTAAGGTAATAACCTACACTAATAAAAGAGAAACATGATAATTGGCGTACGACCGCTACCCTTCCCATTGGCTAATCAGGGCAATATGCAAATTAACTGTCAGCCAAGATGGTGGCCGGCAGCCAGGCAGCTTGAAACTAACATGAGGCTTGCTTGCTTCAGTGACTGAGGACTCCAACGTTCCCCACCTGCCTTACCGGCCTCTGAGCCTGCAGTTTCAAACATTGTAACAAATACAGATGCTAAACAAAACTCCAGAAACCAGCTTTCAGCCGGCTGGGATCTCAGCTGGAGTTGATACAGAGTTTCGAGAACCGAAACAAACCAGATACCTGCTTTCAGGAGCGGAGGCCTAAGAGCTGGAGCTCAGAGCTAAAGCTGGCCCAGAATAAAAAAGAAAAAAAAGAAAAAAAGGAGCAGTTGGGAGCTTCAGTCCCAGCCTGAAAACAGCCCTCAGCCCCTTACCCAGACTGGCCAGGCACCACAGTGGGGACCCCCACCCTGAAGGGTGTGTGACCAGCTGCAAGCAGCCATCACCCCCTCATCCAGGCTGGCCAGACACCCCAGTGGGGACCCCCACCCTGATCCAGGACACCCTTCAGGGCAAACCAGCCGGCCCCCACCCGTGCACCAGGCCTATATTCTATATAGTAAAAGGGTAATATGCCTCCCAGCAATGGGATCAGCGGAGCCACGAAGCCTCCCGGCACCGCGATCAGCGTGACAGGGGGCAGCGCCCAAACCCCCTGATCGCCCAGCGGCTCTGTGTGTGACAGGGGGTGGGGCCACAACCTCCCTTCCGCCCTGCTCTGTTCGTGACAGGGGAAGGCGCCCCAACCCCCTGATCGGCCCTGCTCTGTGGGTGATAGAGGGCGGTGCCCCAACCTCTCTCAACCCCCCCCCCCCCCCCCGCGGGCCCTGCTCTGTGTGTGATGGGGTAGAGCCATAACCTCCCCATCGGCCCTGCCCTGAGTGTGAGAGTGGCAGTGCCCCAACTCCCCTATCGGCCCTACTCTGTGCATGACAGGGGGGAGCTCCCCAACCCCCTGATCGACCCTGCTCTGTGCGTGACAGGGTATGGAGCCCAACCCCCCTGATGGGCCCTGCTCTGTGAGTGACAGGGGGCAGCACCCCAACCCCGTGATTGGCCCTGCTCTGTGCGTGACAGGGGGTGGCTCCACAACCTCCCCATGGACCCTGCCTTGAGTGTGACAGGGGGCGGTGCCCCAACCCCCCAATCGGCCCTACCCTGAGCATGACTGAGGATGGCATCGCAACCTCCCGATCTGCCCTGCTCTGTGCATGACAGGGGGCGGCGCCCCAACTCCCCAACCGGCCCTGCTCTGAGCCCAACCAGAGGCTGCACCTAGGGATTGGGCCTGCCCTCTGCCACCCTGGAGTAGGCCTAAGCCAGCAGGTCGTTATCTCCTGAGGGGTCCCAGACTGCAAGAGGGCACAGGCCAGGCTTAGGGACCCCCACTTCCCCCCAAGTGCACAAATTTTTGTGCACCGGGCCTCTAGTCCTATTTAATAAAAGAGAAACATGGTAATTGGCGTACGACCACTGCCCTTCCCATTGGCTAATCAGGGCGATATGCAAATTAACTGCCAGCCAAGATGATGGCCGGCAGCCAGGCAGCTTAAACTGAACATGAGGCTTGCTTGCTTCAGTGACGGAGGAAACCAACGTTCCCCGCCTGCCTTGCCGGCCTCTGAGCTTGCAGTTTAAAAAACATTGTAACAAATATAGAAGCTAAACAAAACCCCAGAAACCAGCTTTCAGAGAGCTGGGATCTCAGAGCTGGAGTTGATGCAGAGTTTCGATTATAGAACCAAAACAAACCAGATACCTGTTTTCAGCAGCTGAGGCCTCAGAGCTGGAGCCAAGCCTCAGAGCTAAAGCTGGCCCAGAATAAAAAAGAAAAAAAGGAGCAGTTGGGAGCTTCAGTCCCAGCCTAAAAACAGCCCTCAGCCCCTCACCCAGACTGGCCAGGCACCCCCAGTGGGGACCCCCACCCTGATCCAGGACACCCTTCAGGGCAAACCACCTTGCCCCCACCCATGCACCAGGCCTCTATTCTATATAGTAAAGGGTAATATGCCTCCCAGCACAGGGATCAGTGGAGCTGAGAGGCCTTCAGGCACCGGGATCAGCGTGACAGGGGGCAGCGCCCAAACCCCCTGATCGCCCTGCGGCTCTGTGCGTGACGGGGTGGCACCACAACCTCCCCATCGACCCTGCCTTGAGTGTGACAGGGGGCGATGCCCCAACCCCCCAATCTGCCCTACCCTGAGGATGGCATCGCAACCTCCCAATCTGCCCTGCTCTGTGCATGACAGGGGGCGGCGCCCCAACTCCCCAATCGGCCCTGCTCTGAGACCGACCAGGGGCTGCACCTAGGGATTGGGCCTGCCCTCTGCCACCCGGGAGCAGGCCTAAGCCAGCAGGTCATTATCTCCTGAGGGGTCCCAGACTGTGAGAGGGCACAGGCCAGGCTGAGGTACCCCCCACTTCCCCCTGAGTGCACAAATTTTTGTGCACCTGGCCTCTAGTCCTATATTATAAAAGCCTAATATGCTAAGTGTCTGGTCATCCATTCAACCAATCAAAGCATAATATGCTAATGATATGCTAAGGCCGCTCAACTGCTTGCTATGACATGTACTGACCACCAGGGGTCAGACTGTTGACCAATCGACAAGTCGCTATGACATGCACTGACCACCAGGGGGCAGACGCTCCGACTTGTAGGTTAGCTTTCTGCTGGGATCCGGCTGATTGGGACTGAGCGAGATGGGCTGGACCGCCCTGGAACCCTCCCATGGTCCCTCCCCAGCTGGCCAATCTCCCACATCCCTCCCCAGCCCTGATCGTGCATCAGTGGGGTCCCTCAGCCTGGTCTGTGCCCTCTCACAATCTGGGACCCCTCAGGGGATGTCGGAGAGCTGGTTTCGGCCCGATCCTATAGGCTAAGCCTAGGGACCCACTGGGCATGAATTTGTTCAGCGGGCCTCTACGATGTATAAAGGAGAGACGCTGGTCAGGTTCTCTCTGCTCTCTAGAATTTAAGGAGTCAGGATTGTGGTTTTACCCAATTATTTGTTTGCATTTCATTTTTTCCCCAACATCCACTTAAAATCTTTTTAAAGAAAATTATTTTAAATCAGTGTAATGGCATATGTATGAAGTTGATTTTTCTTATTGCTATATTGTCTGAATGTTAGGGTTATAGGCTTTAGACCAACGAAATCCACTGTTTTCCTTCATCCTTGCTGCTATCCATATTTGATGCATTTGGCTAACTTTAAAATATGGTCATTTCTGGTTTTATTGCTTCATTTTTTCCTACTGTGTTTGGACATGAAGAGAGCTCTTAAGTAAAAATAAAACAAAAAAATTTTATAACAATACTGTTCCGTTTATGCTTTTCTCTTTGATCCTTTTAACTCATTGAAACAAATTAAAGTTAAGTACAAAGACATTGTTATATTTACTACTGAGAAATGATTTGTGAATGGATTCTCTCATCTACAGTGATAGTTTTCAAAGTGTGGTCTGGGAATCTAAGTAACCTTCTAGCGTGTCTGTGGAGGAAAAATTATTTTCACAGTAATACTAAAAAGTTAAATGCCTTTTTTACTCTCAATCTTATGAGTGTAGAGTGTAGGTTTTTCTAGAGACTACATGGCATGTGGTGTTGGAACAGCTCGAATACAAAAGCAAACATGAGAATTCGCCAATTTTCTATTAAGCCAAGCATTAAAGAGACTTGAATAAATGTAAACTAATGCCTCACTTTTTACTGTCTTTCTGACCTAGATTTTTCATTACAAATACCAAATTTACCGTATCATATACAATAGGTTTATTGTTATATCAATAAATGTTTTTTAAACTATTTGACTTTAATTTCAAATATATTTTTTTCTCAAATATGATATTGATAGGAATAACCCACATAAACAAAAATTCTTTAAGGTCCTCCATAAATTTTAAATGTGTTAAAGGAATCTCAAGGCCAAAAAGAGAGCTAAAAATCTATAAAGCTTTTTAATTTTCAGATGTCTGAATTTTTCTTATAATTTATTTTGCTTGTTATAAGACAAAATAATATGTTTTTAGGTTGCTACAAACCTCAGGGAAGATCAGATTACTTGATGTTGGCAGCTGCTTTAACCCATTTATGAAGTTTGAAGAATTTCTAACTGTTGGCATAGACATTGTACCTGCCGTAGAGGTATGTATAGTTATGTTTTGTTTTGAGACTTGAATATTTTACATGCATATATACAAAGGAAAAGAATTGTCTTTACATTTTTGAAATACCAAATATATTTTGTGTGTACATGTTGATATTGTTTCCATTCAAAAATAAATATATATTTAAAATTTTTTAGCATTTAGTTAACAAATATTAACTTGACTTATACCATATTTGTATTTATTTTCTCAATTTTTATTCCCTGTTTATCGTTTATTTTTGCAATCAAGAATATTTAGTAAATTGCACAGATTTTTAGATAGCTGTAGTATTTGGGCTTTTGATTGATTGATTTTTTAATGCATCTCTTTCTGAAATGTATTGTGATGTGGAGCCATTATGGAATAATGGAAATAGCAAAGGCTTTGGACTTAGCCATAACTTTATTTAATCCCACTTTATGTACTTAGTATATGAAACTGCTTACCTTTACACAGAATGTATCCTCTACTTTTAAAAGGAGAATTTTTTTAGTGCATAAATTTATAATGTTTTCCATTTTACTTTTGATACAACACCAGGCACAAAAAAAAATTACAAATTAACTTTTTATTTTTATAAAGAGAATGCGTGTAAGAATACAAATTCTTTGGCATAAGGGTTTGTTTTTTTTTCCTTCTCACTACTATGTTCCCAGCACTTAGAAACATGCCTGGTACATTATGTACTCATTAAGTACTTTTTTTTTTTTAATTGTTGACAGTATTACAGATGTCTCCCATTTTGTTTTTTGAATAAAAGATTCTAAACTTTTGTTCAACCTGGGTTTGAATCTCTGAGCTTCATTTTTCTCATCTGTATAATGGAGTTAATAATGGATTATACTTTACAAGTTTGTTATAATGTTTACTTGAGGAAAAATATTTAAAGCACCTAGAAAAATACCTGTTACATAGTGAGTGCTAAAGAAATGTTTTCTATCATTATTGGAATGTTTTTAATTGAAGATTCGACTTTTTCATGGGTCTTTAATTTTGATGAGCATGACTGTCTAGAGTAGATGTATATGAGTAACATTGAGGAACAAGGAAATTCTAAAACCATTAGTGTTATCTCTACTTCCTAACGATGGACAAATGTTTGCTTTATATTAAAACAGCCCTACTTAGCTTTTCATTGCAGGTGCTATAAGGAGCCATAGTTTTAAAGGGCAGGTGACTCTCGCCTTCCTTCCTCAAGACACATACTTGTGTTAGAGCTATCCTTCAGGGACTGCTGAAACATGACAACCATTTGATCTGAACCTCAGGCTTAAATATTATTCTTAAAATATTTTATTTGTTTACAGATGTGGCTTTAAATTTTCAACTGTAAAATCATTAGGGAAAGCAAAACAACTGCTATATATAAGTTTAGTAGTAGAATCAGACTTCCACAGTTTCAGAACCCTATAATTAAAACAAAAGGAAGAGACACTTCCAGCCAAGATGAAGTAACAGGGACCAGAGTTATCCTTTTTCCCCCTGCCTTAGGCAACAAAAATGTGAACAAAATAATTTATAAGACACTAGAGGCCTGGTGCACGGATTTGTGCACATTGAAAGGAGATTAATTAGAATATTTTAGAGGCCAAGGAGGGATTGTGGGAGGTTGGGTCCAGGGCATGTCCAGCCCATCTTGCACAGTCCCAATCAGCTGGACCCAGGCGGCAAGCTAACCTACCGTCAGAGCGTCTTTCCCCTGGTGGTCAGTGCGCATCATAGTGACTGGTCGAACGAATGGTCGGACACTTAGCATATTAGGCTTTTATTGTATAGGATTAGACGTTAGATAATAAAGGACAATGATCCCCAAGGGACTGAAACAAATTATATGAGCCCTAAAATTGCACCAGTATATAGCCTTCAGATCATTTTCAGGACATGCACAAAGAGATGATCACAACCCAGCTGATCCCCCGAGTTGTGGAGATGGAGCTGAAAGTTCTAGCAGACCAAAACAGCTAGGGTTCCCAGGGCAGAGTACCAAAGAAATGAGAGCTGCACAGAGGGAAGACTCTAAGGTCTGCAGAGTCCTCCTTCAGTACACAGCTGAGTACTGATCAATATGTGTGTAGAAAACTGCATGAGAATGGAGGAAGCACCACCTGAAAGGACTAGAGGTGATAGTGCTTGGCACTCACACAGGCTGGAAATAGCCACTCTGGAAAAAGACATGTTAAAGGACTACAGGATAAAAATCTGTCACCTAGAGTCAGCCTGTGAACCACTGTCACAGTTCAATTCCCAGACTGGACACATTCCTGGGTTGTGGGCTCCATCCCCAGTGTGGGCATGCAGGAGGCAGCCAATCAATGATTCTCATCATTGATGTTTCAATCTCTCCTTCTCCCTTCCTCTCTGAAACTGATAAAAAAATATATTAGTACAAAAATAAAGAAGGGAAATTTGAGATTGATGTCAGCATCATGGCAGCGTGAGAAAACCTTAGTCTCCTCTCTTAAAGACACAGCAGGCTGGACAACTAATTCATCAAAGGATTCCCTGATCAACACGAAATGTCTGAGTGACCGCACATTGAGCCATCTGAAGGTGGGCTGTAAGAGTGAGCAGGACAGGCATGGGGGCAGGGAGGACCGAGAAGGGAGCTGCAGAAGCAGTCCAGCAATTGCAGCAGCCCCAACAGGTGGTATAGCTGTGCAGTAGGGTTGCAGCCTCCTCTCTGTGGACCGGAGGCTGGTGCACATTGATGCTGAACCCAGGGATAGAGACAGTGAAAAAATAGTGCAAAGGGTAGCACTGCCACCATCACCAAGGAAAAAGAAAAAGCCACAGATGCACAAGTCTGCCTCCCCCCCCACCCTCCTGTAGCTGGCCATTTCCAGTGGAGGCAGCAGCAGTAGAAGAAAGTTGTGAAGGAGCAGAGGCATCATTTTAAATGGAGTGGCCTATTCTCATTTGAGCTAAACCCGGTAGAAAGAATAAAGCTTCAGATGTTCATTTCCAAATGAACCAGCCCACCTCTCCTACCTAACCCACCCTACCCATTGCGGTGGAACCTGTAAAGGCAGAAGGGACACCTCAAAGAGTGCAGGGCAGCTGACTGCTTCTGGTTTCAGGAAAACAGGGCTGGAACTCAGACCTAGATTCCCATCACTGGCCACACTACCACAAAGGTGTTGCCCAGAGACTCAGGCAACCACTTATAGAAGGGATGCCCGTCTCCTCGGAGAATACAGGGCATTTTCCACACTGAAGCAACATCACCCCACAGAGTCCAACAAGTTCCAGTACTGCAGGTAAGAGAAAACAAAATTTGCACTGTAGCACCGTGTACTGGAAAACAAAAGAAAGAACTCTACTTATCAACCTTCAGGATACCCATCTCAGCTACAAAGACAAACATAGAGTCAGAATGAGGGGTGAAAGATGATAACTCAAGAAATGGTATCCAGAGAAAAGTGTGTGTCACTGTACTTATATCTGACAAAATAGATTTCAAGATGAAAAGAGTAAAAAAAGACAAATATGTACTTTTATACTGATAAATGGGACAATACATCAAGAAGACATAACACTTCTCAATATATATGCACCCAATCTGGGAGCACTGAAATATATAAATCAACTACTAACAGAACTAAAGGGAGAAACAGGCCAAAACTCATAGTAGGGGACTTAAATACTGGGAATGTCCAGCTCAGGTAATCAGGGACGCTGTGCCACTGGGACCTATAGGATACCTATTAAATAAGGCCATTCTACCAAGCGCAGGAGTTCATATAGAAATAAACACAGGGAGGCTGCCAAAATGAGGAAACAGAGGCATGTCCCAGATGAAAAAACAGGACAAAACTCCAGTAAAACAACTAAAGAAAATGGAGACAATCTACCAGATGCAAAGTTCAAAACACGGGTTATAAGTATGTTCAGTGATCTCTGTGAGGACTTCTACAAAGCGATAGGAAGTATAAAAAAGAACCAGTCAGAAATGAAGACCATCTTAACTGAAATGCAGAATATATTATAGGGAATTAACAGTGGAGTAGATGAAGTAGAGGATCAAATCATATATTTGGAAGATAAAAAAGCAGAAAACACCCAATCAGAACAGCAAAAAGTAAGAAAAATCCAAACAAATGAAGATAGTATAACAATCATCTGGGACAACTTCAAGCATATCAACATTTGCATCATGGCAGTGCCAGAAATTGAAGAGAGAGAGCAAGGAATTAGAAACGTATGTGAAAAAATAATGGCAGCAAACTTCTCTAACCTGGTGAAGGAAATAGACATACAAGTCCAGGAAGCACAGAGAATCCCAAACAAGATGAACTCACAAGAGGCCCACACCAAGACACATCATAATTAAAATGGCAGAGGTTAAAGACAGAGAATCTTAAAAGCTGCAAGATCAAACATATAACTAATAAAATGGCAATAAATACATATCTATCAACAATTACTTTAAATGAAATGGATTAAATGCTCCAATCAAAAAGCATGTGGAGGCTGAATAGATAAGAAAACAAGACCCTTATATACGCTGTCTACAAGGCACTCACTTCAGATCAAAAGACACACACAGATTGAAAATAAAGGGATGAAAAAGATATTTCATGCAAATGGAAATAATTGAAAAGCTGGGACAGCAATACTTATACCATACAAAATAGACTTTAAAGCAAAGGCTGTTAATAAGAGACAAAGAAGGACTCAGCAATTCTAGTTCTGGGTATTTATCCAAAGAAACACAAACACTAAATCAAAAAGATATAGACATCCACATGTTTATTGCAGCAGCGTTTATAATAGCCAAGATGTGGAAGCAACCTAAGTGTCCATCAGTGGGTGAATGGATAAAGAAGAAGTTGTGCATATATACATTGTGAAGCAAAAGTAGATGTACAGATGTGACTACATGAAACAGTTTATTCATATATTATTATTTATTCTTGTATTTTTATACGAACAACTGTGAAGCTACTTTTGCCCCAACCTGTATACAATGGACTATGACTTCACCATAAAAACATATAAAATCTTGCCATCTGCAACAACATGGATGGACCTAGAGGTTAATGTGCTGAGTGCCATAAGTACAGCATAGGGAATGTAGTCAGTATATTCTAATAAGTATGGTGTTAGATGGGTATTAGATTTATTGGGGTGATCATTTAACAAATTATGTAATGTCTAATCACTGTGTTGTATACCTGAAACTAATATAATAATGTATGTCAACTGTAATTGAAAAGTAAAAAAGTACTTAACATAAAAGAAGAAAACATTTCTATTAAATCTTACCTCAATTAAATTTCAAATAAGCCCTTATTTTTTAAAGATGTGTATCTCAAAAATATTTCTGATTTCAAATTACATGTTTTTAAATGGGAACTAGGAATTATCTAGAATGAATTACTCTGATTTCTTTGACTAAAAGTTTTGATTGAATAACTTTGTGCAAATGGAATAATTTAGAAGGGAAAGGTACATAATTAAAGTTTGAATTATATAGAAATGCTTTGAAATAGTTTGGTATAAACTCTGTAATAAGGTGGAAGTAATTTTGGAATTCTAATGTGCCTTGTTTTTCCACTTCTGCAGAGTGTATATAAATGTGACTTCCTGAACTTGCAGCTTCAGCAGCCACTCCAGCTTGCACAGGATGCTATAGATGCCTTTTTGAAGCAGCTGAAAAACCCTATTGATTCTCTTCCTGGAGAACTTTTCCATGTGGTTGTTTTCTCTCTCCTTCTTTCTTATTTTCCATCACCTTACCAGAGATGGATTTGCTGCAAGAAAGCCCATGAACTGTTAATGTTAAATGGTTTATTGCTTATCATCACACCTGATTCCTCCCATCAGAATCGTCATGCTATGATGATGAAAAGCTGGAAGATTGCTATAGAGTCCCTGGGCTTTAAACGTTTTAAGTATTCAAAATTTTCACATATGCATCTGATGGCATTTAGAAAAATATCCCTAAAAACTACAAGTGACTTGGTAAGTAGAAACTACCCTGGGATGTTATATATTCCTCAAGATTTCAACAGTATAGAAGATGAGGACTATTCTAACACTTCCTGCTATGTTCGATCAGACATAGAAGATGAACAACTGGCATATGGTTTTACAGAGCTCCCTGATGCTCCATATGACTCAGATTCTGGAGAAAGTCAAGCCAGCTCCATTCCTTTCTATGAGCTAGAAGATCCCATATTGCTTTTAAGCTAATACATAAACAGAAAACCTTTCATTCCAGACTCCTAAATTGCCTACACTAATCGGAAATACTAGCATGAACTCAGTACTTAAAACCTGGTTTGCAAAGGAGAAATGCAAAGGTTGACAGAGTTTGCTATTTTTTTCTACTTTTGGATTTTAAAATTTATTCTTATATAGAAATCTTAAAGTTTCATGCAGAGTGTGACTCTTGTCATAGCAGAAACCACTATTACATTAGCATTTAGCACTCAGATATCATAGAAAGATACCTTTTTCCTTAGTATTATTGTGAAAAGTGAAGCATAATTTGCTATGTATTTTTTCATCCTTTCAATGTTGACTTTAAACCATTGCAGTGAGAAACTTTGGGATATGTAGAAAACTGTAGATTGCACTTTGATGGTTAACCAGTTAAATGTATCACAGAAATAGATGGATTTAGCTGTTTTGTGATGCACTTGTTCTTTTTTCTAACGAAATTGCTATCTGTTACAGAAAGCCATTTTCTTTTCAGTTTTATCTGGTGATCCAATATTTCCTGAACTTCTTGGAATTGATGGTAATTTTTGTCCTTGTTCTTGCACATTTGGCAACATCAGATACTGGGGGAGAGAGTTCCCCCTAAGTGTGTATTGTAATTTGATTAGCACAGTACAAAAACCACCATTGCCAAAGTAGAGTTTTCATAACTTGTTGTTTTGAGCCTTGGTGTTAAATATATTTAACTGTGCAAGTTCACTTTTGTTTTTTTAAATGTAGAGTTCATTTACAAATTATCCTATTTAAGTAAGGAACAGTATAATACTCAATATTGACCTAAAACACCTTTGTGAAAGGGTTTGCACTTGTAAGAGAGCTTATGTTTTATCTAGACTAACTTTTCATAAGGGGTCCTCACCTTTCCACTAAGGAGGTATACTGCACTACAAGTCTGAAATTATATAGAAAAAAATTAAAAGTAATCTCTGCTGGTAGTCTCATAAAATGGTTTTGAGCTTTTGGTATTCTTATTTCTATATAAATGCTAACTGAAACTTTTCTTTGAAAATATAAATCATTCATTGGCTGTGGAAGTTTTCCCTTTCCACATTGGTAAATCTTTCTGTGTTTCTGAATCAGAAGCAAATGGTTAAGGAGAAATATATGTCCAAACAAGACAAGATTTAGTTTAAATAGCTAAGAATATTTAGTCTGTGTTGTCTTATCAGCCAGAAATTGTCATGTAAATTATCATTTTTAAGAGTGCCACTGTGTGGATTTTTTTTCAAGTGGTTTTTACATTAAAATTACCTCATACTGAGGTTTTTGCACTGAAATATCAGTTTCAGATTTCATGTTAATGTACATGTGTGTGTGTGTGTGTGTGTGTGTGTGTGTGTGTGTGTGTGTGTTTAAAGAAAACTTGTATTTTCAATAGTTGATCCTAAATTTCATAAACTGCACTTCTTCACTCTGGTAAAACTGATGTTTTTGTGCTTATTGTGAATTGCTGTAGTTAATTTTGAATGTCAAACTTTATTTAGAAGTACAAAGTGTATTTTTAAGATATAAATGGTTGAATGTGTGTACCTGATATTTCAAATTAAATTTCACATTCTGAATTAATGAAAGTAATAAGATTGTAATTAACCTAAAAGAGTCAGTTAACTACATGCAATAAATATTGGTTGTTCAAATATGCAATAAGTAACTTGAAATTTTTCCTTTACTTTCAATAGCTTTTAATAGATTCTTTAAATAAAGATTAACTTTTCTTTCCAGTTAAGCACTGCAGGTCAAGTCTTATAGCTCCCCTAAAAGAAAGAAAAAAAAACATGTGTTTTAGTAATACTTCTTTTACCATATTGTTTTCTTTGATTTGACTAAATACTATCTTAAGGGCAAAGAAAAAAATATACCAATAAAAGTGCTTTGAAAGTAAATGAAAACAGTGCTTTTGAGATCCTGGTGTAGGTGCTACCTTGGAGTCAGCATTTGTATTATAGCTAAATGTTGGTGCTATAAATACTTCTGATTTTTTTACAGATGTTGATTCTGCTCATGCTCTGAAGTGTGCATGTTGTATTTTAAGTAGTAGTTTACAGAAAAATCTCTTTATAAAACCTGTACTCCCACTTACTATAAGTTTCTTTGAATTTATAAATACCATTTGTTACTGTAAATTCAGCATATTCAAATTAGGTTAGTAAGGATTTAAACGAACACATATTCTATCAAAGCCAATTCAATATATAAGGGTTAAAATATAAATAGTCATGTGGCTTGGTGCCAGATTATATGTGTAATATCAAGAAAAGTCAATAGAGCCTTCTAATACTGTATTAATATGGATACTCTTGAGAATGATTTCATTTGGATATAAAGAAGTAAGGGTCCTCCTGATGCATTCACAGTTGGATTCTCCAAAATAATTTGGTGTTTCAAAAACAAATGATCCTTTGGTTGGATTCTTTAGGATCAGTTGGTTTATATCATAGTTGCCAAGTGGTAAGAGGTGGCATACCTGAAAGTGTTTGTTGTATTTTTTCACATTTTGTGAACAATGCACATTTATTACAATTTTTTAATTTTCTAATATACATTGTCCATTACTTGTAACCTGAACGTTTTGTGTGTTTTGACCTATCTCGTTAAGTGGTTTCAAAATGGGGAGGCAATTTAGAACTTGAATGACTTAGAATTTTCTAGCTATGTTTATCTAGTCACTGTATGTCAACTATATCATACTCCACTTTCCTTGAAAGTTATTTACATCAGAGATACTTTTGGAAGTCAGCAAGTAACAATCATAGTTTCTAAAATGCCACAGGCCTTTTCACTAAGAATCCAAAAGATAACTTATTTCCCAAAGCCAGACATGGATGAAACATTCCCCGGAAATAAGGTAGATGGGTGATTGCTGGGAAGAAGAGAAGTAAGTAGGCCAAATCCCTGGAGACTGCCTGCAAGAAAGATACTTAGGAAACAGACTATAATAGGAGCTCTATGTTTTCTAACACCATTGAAGCACTAGCACAGATCAGAGTACCAGAGTACAGGCTGCTGTGAAAACAGTGGGGACCCGGGGATTTTAAAGTAATAAGATAACATTTTTATGGAGAGGAAAGGTGATGATCTGGAGCTGTGTTACCAGAAGGATTACCAAGATAGGAGGGACCCTGTTGGCATAGAGAATGGTGCCAATTGGAATGAGGAGCTACAGAATAAGTGGTAGGATGCCACACCTATCTCTTTAGTCTTGCTTGATTCTTTAATTGAGGATTAATTACTACGCTATTATACTAGACTAGGTGCTGTAAGGAATAAATACTGTGCTCTTCAGAGCTGACAGTGTAACAAAAAATAGCATTAACATGAGATAACAAAAAAAAACTTTAAAATTGCATAACAGCATATTCTTGTATTGCAGCAATTTGTGGTACATATCAAAGAATTCTGTTCACATGACCTTTTGGCTCATTCTTCATAGCCAATCTGGATGCATTTTACTTAAATATGGGTATCCCTCATGGAAGTGCCAAATGTAAATGATGTTGTTACTCCCTAACTCTCCCACAGCAATCCTCACTCCTACAGCTTCTATGTTGAAATCCCAGGGTGGGGAGGGACAAGCCTGTGCCCACCTTTGCACTAGCAAGTCCCTCTGCCTAGAATGTCTTTATTTTATACTGGATTTGCATGGCTAGTTTGTTATTAAGGTTTTGGCTTACATATAACCTCCTTAGGAATACAGCTGAACAAAAGAGTGAAGGTTTGGCTGCCTGCTGCAAGGAAAGCCAAACTTTTGAGGCAGGTGCTGGTGCAAAAGGAAAAGAGGTTTTATTCAAGAGCCACACTGCAGGACCTGGGAGAATGGTGAACTCCTGTCTCAAAGACCATCTTCTCTTCCTGCTCAAGCCCTCTGTTCTTATAGGGATAGGGAGTGAAGGGCCTTTTTTTCCCCCTATCCACTACCTTGTTAGCTTTTGGCAGGCTTGAGACCCTTCCTAGCTTTCAGCTCATCCAGGGCCCTATCCATTCATATTTCTAGGTCTTGGCATACTCAGTATAAACCTCTCCCTGTGCCATCTTGGCCAGTGGAGGAAGACTCTCTAGTGCTCTGACTGACTGCGGTAACAACTCACCCCCTTCAAAACTCTGGACCCTTGTTATCTAAGGGGAAATGAATGGAGGTCTCATCTTCTGTAGTGTCTTCCAGCTGTCAAAGGGTATAGTCTTACCTATCCCCAGAACCAGAGATTCTTACTATCTACTGAAAGAAGAGGTGGATCAAGAATGAAGGGAAGGGGGGATAAAATGGATACATATGTAATACCCTTTGTAATACTTTAAGCAATAAAAATAAAAATAAGAAAAAAAAAAGAATGGAGGGAAGCCTTTATGTGAGGGAGGACGGCTCTTTGGAAGATGGTATATCTGGTGTCTAGAGGATGGAACTATTGAACAAGCAAAGCTGGTAGACTGCTTCATATTTCGAGAGCTGGTGTTGTTAATGGGCTTCCGGAGTGAGACCTACTGTGCAAACAAGTGTTTAGTGAGGGGCATGCCTAGTAGTGCAGGGGAAATTGTAGTAAAATCAGAAACTGAATAAACTAAAGGATCCCCATGATCTAATCCTGAGCAGGGCTTTGGGTGGCACACCCAATAGCAGGATAAATTTTCCAAGGAAGCCACTGTCTGGGAAATGCAGAATAAAATAAAAAGTAACATTGTCACTTAGCTTTGGGAGGCACTGTCCCTTTCTGAAAGAGGAATTTTAAATCTCTTTCAGGAGTGCAGGTCCAGCTTTGCAATATCAACAGCAGCAGCAAGATCGAGTCCTCCTCAGGTGGTGCCCACTTTATCTGTGTGTGGTGGATCCAAGGCTCGAATCCTGTCGGCTTTAGTGAAGAGTGTGTTGTCAGCAGGACATCATAGAGACTGGCCCATTGCTTGGCTAACTGCTGCTCAGGACCTTGAGACTTGCAGGTCTTTAGTAAAACTAGGTCTCCCGGCTGGAATGGGTATAAGGGCTCGTCAGACAGGTAGATAGACCTGCAATGAGCAAACTTACGCAACATTGTTAGTGTTTGCCCTAGATGATGTACATACGGCTTTTACATTTTCTATTCATGTTTTAAATCTAAAGGAGGTGTTCCTAAAACAGAAAATTGGAAGGATCTCCCATAAACCTTCAAAAGGGCTTAATTTAAGCCCACTTCAGGGCACTTCCGTAGTTCAGAACAAGGCAATAGAGAGTTCCTGGTCCCATTTCAGTTCCTGATCCCATTTCAGATGTGTTCCCTGGCATATTTCCACCAGGGTTGTCTTTATTATTTGGTTCATTTTCTCAGTCTTCCCTATAGATTGGGGTCTCCAAGATGCATGTAGTTTTTATTGAGTGTGTAGTGCCTCTCCTATCCTTTCTTCTGGAAGATTTATTGAAGTGAACAATGGCCCATTGTCACTTTGAATGTTGAAAGAAAGACCAAATCTAGGGATTCTTTTTTGCTTCTAAATATATTTTTATTGATTTCAGAGAGGGGAGAGAGAAACAACAGTGGTAAGAGAGAATCATTGATCGGCTGCCTCCTGCATGCCCCACACTGAGGATTGAGCCCACCACCCGGGAATCAAACCAGTGACCTCTTGGTTCCTGGGTCGATGCTCAACTGCTGAGCCACACGCAGCGGGGCTAGGGGTTATTTCTTTGAATGGTTTTTGTTACCTCACTTGTCTTCCAGTGTTGTTGGGATATGTATGCCTCTTCCTATCTAGAAAAGGTATCTACAAAAACTAATAAAAATGTAAAGTTTCCTGTGGTTTTAGGCATCTGTGTAAAGTCAAATTGCTAGTCCTCACACGGGCATACCCCTTTATATTGTACTCCCTTTCCTGTTGGAGCACATTCTTGTTTTAGGATTGTTTTTGGCAGGTTGTTTTGGGCACATATCTGACAGGCTTGTATAATCTGCTGAATAGTCCTTTGTAAGTGAGGGCTCTTCACATGTGGTCCAATGAGGTCTATTAAAGCATCCCTTCCACAATGGGTCTCTTCATGTAGGTGTTTGAGGATGAGATATACTAGAGCTTCAAGGAGAAAGATCACACCATGGGTGTTGAACTTCCATAGAGAATTAGGGTCATTGTTAGAGATTCCCCATTTACGGGCCATTTCTTACCTCATTCTGTGCAATGAGGTTTAAACTCTGACAAGTTCAGGTGGAGAATTAGAATCCCAAGAAGTGGCGGCCCTCGGGTGGCTTGTCTTGCTGCTTTATCAGCAGTTTGGTTTCCCTGGCTTGTTTGGGAGCTGCCCTTCTGATGTCCTGGGCAGTGCATTATGGCAATCTGATTTGGTAGATTCACTTCCTCTAGCAATTTTAAAATTTCTTTTGCATGTTTGATGCACTTATTTATTTCCCAAGGTTAAGAGCCTTCTTTCTTCCCATGTTGCTCCATGAGCATGGATGGCCATGAAAGCATATTTAGGGTCAGTGTAGATGTTAGTATCTTTCCCTGGGATAATTCTAAGGCTCTTGTGAGGGCTATCAGTTCAGCCTTTTGTGCTGAGGTGCCTACAGCAAGGACGTGGACTCCCATTACCTGTCTGTGGTGACTACCAAGTACCCGCTCATTGTTGACCATTCTCCATGAAGCTGCTCCCATCTAATTTAATAAAAGAAACATGCAAATTGACCATACCTTTGCTTCACCCCCAAGCCATGCCCACCAGCCAATCAGAGCGACTATATGCAAATTAACCCAACCAAGATGGTGGCTGGAAGCCACGGAGCTGGAGCAAGCAGGAGGATTGGTTGCCCCAGCAATGGAGGAAGCTAAGCTTCCCGCCTGCCCTGGTCAGCTGTGGCCTCCGCTAAAGGCAACAAAGTTACAATTATAGAAGCTAAATAAATCCCAGATACCTACTTCCAGCCAGCCTCCACTGGGAGCTTGGGTGGCTGGGGGCTGTGGCCAGCCTGCAAACAGCCATCAGCCCCTCACCCAGGCTTGCCAGGCACCCCAGTGGGGACCCCTACACTGAAGGGGCTGTGGCCAGCCTGCAAACAGCTACCAGCCCCTCACCCAGGCTGGCTACACCCTCATGGGGTGAGAGTCACTGCTGGGGGTCTTGGCCAGCCTGCAAACAGCCATCAGCCCCTCACCCAGGCTGGCCAGGCACCCCAGCAGGACCCGCATCTCTGAAGGCAGTGTGGCCAACCTGAAAACGGCCCTCAACCCCTCACCCAGGCTGGCCAGGCACCCCAGTGGGACCCCCACCCTGACCCAGGACACCCTTAGGGCAAACCAGCCAGCCCCCACCCATGCACCAGGCATATAATAAAAGGGTGATATGCAAATTGACCTGTAAGTCATATAATAGTGTTAAATCTTATTGGTCATGTTGCATACTTAACACAATAAAGTTGTGTCTGATCAATTCTTGGTACCAGAAATCTATATAAATAAAAGGCTAAGTGGTCGTCCAGCTGGTTAGGTATGACGCGCACTGACCACCAGTGGGCAGACAACTCAATGCAGGAGCTGCTGAGCGACAGCAACTTTGCAGAGTGCCCTCTCGCACTTCAGGACCCCTCGGGGGATGTCAGACTGCTGGTTTCGGCCCAATCCCCACAGGCCAGGCCAAGGGACCCCACCTGCCAAAGGGAACCCTGCTCACTCTGCAGACACCCTTCGAGCCCCGGCACCGCCCCAGGTGCACCGGGAGGGATTGCGGGAGGTTGGCTACAGGATGTGTCCAGCCCATCTTGCCCAGCCCCACCCCGCTGGCCACCTTCTAATTAATTTCCTTTCAATGTGCACGAATCCGTGCACTGGGCCTCTAGTCTTTATATACAAGTACAGGCACCTGATCTTTTAAAAAGTCCTCTGGAACAAAAAGGTAGGTAATTACCATTTTTTTGTAAGTCAATCCAAATTATATCTATTTTTGTCAGATCTGCAAAATATATTTTTTTCAGTGTGTTACAGAAATTAAATGATGAGTTTCTGTGTGCCATACGATAAAAAAGGTTGTTGTAACCTGTAAAAGTTATTGATTTCGATCCAAGAAGTGTCACAGAGTGGTGCTCTGAGTTTAGTGAGGGGACCAGTGTGATGCATTAGTCTGGGTCAGTGGTCGGCAAACTGCGGCCCCTTGAGTGTGGCTCTTCAACAAAATACCACGTGTGGGCGCGTGCGCACATACAGTGCGATTGAAACTTAGTGGCCACACTCAAGGGGCCAAAGAGCCGCATGTGGCTCGCGAACCGCAGTTTGCCAACCACTGGTCTGGGTTGAGGCTGACATCAAGATGACTAGCATATACTAGTAGGTAACTGAAGTAATACAGGCACTAGGACCTCAACTAGGGTACTGGCAATGGAAGTTAAAAGAAAATGCATGAAATATGATGGATAAAAATGAACAACACTGGCCTTCACAATTATCAGGTTCTTTTAGTAAATACTAGTAGCCTTCAACAACAAAAAATTTATGACAGCTACATGTCTCCTCCCTTGCTACTTGTAGTGTCCTACAGTGAAAGCCAGTCTCAGATTTAATACTACTACATAAATAAATATTTATCAATAAGTAGGCACAGAAAAACTACACAAACAATATTTGTGACAGAGTACTAAATAGCAGTCTAGACACCAGGGGCCATTCTGAAGGGTATCAGTCTGGTAGAGTCAGCAAAGTCTCATACCACAGTTATACAAGGATGAAAGTGCCTGTACAATATTCTAGCCACGTATCTTGAATATCTGTTATTTCCAGAATGAAACATTATTTCTAATCCTTTGTGCTAATTAACATTCCTCTACTGAAGATTTACATAGTGATATTGGAAGCACTTCTGCATCCAACTAATAGTGAAGATTCCTGATTAGTGTCTTTCAGATGCTAATTACTCACCCTGGACTGTGCAGATTGAAGTTAACACAAGCGCAGACACCGTTCATTAGAGTATTCTAAAGTTGACTGATAAGAGATTGGTACTGGACTTACAGGGTGATCACACTGTAAATAATATAAAAGTATAATCACTATATATTGTATGTCAACTGAAACTATATATTGTGTGTCAATTGTAAGTGAAAAGTTAAAAAAAAATTCAAGTATACTGACAAGATAAGCATCAAAAACGGTTTCAAGATCACAAGGTAGAAGCTCATGTTTGAGAAAGATGAAAAAGCACTGTTTGAAAGAGGAATATTAGTGCTGAGGAACAGAAAACCTCTGTGGCTGATTTAAGCAGGAAAGAAATTTATTAGAAGATATTGGGTAGCTCAAAGGACTTCTGGACATTGAGGCTTGGACAAGCATGGTCAACAATGACAAACAATATCAACAGACCACAGACATGATGGAAGAGGGCTCTGGGATTGCGGTCACCATGATCAGACATCTTGAATCACTGAACCACTAATACTGGATGCCTGGCACCACCACTAGATCCACACTCTGCCCCAGGAGCCACCTGCAGTTACCCAGGGAGCACAGCTTGCTGTGCCCACTTTTTTTGAGTCAATAGCTTCTCAGTGGTGCGCATGATTGGCTAAGCAAATATTTCACATTTCAGTCTCAGCCAACAGACTCACAGGAATTCTCCAACACAGAAGGGAGTTTCCAGTGCAGTGGTACAAATTAAAATAACAAAAGGGTAAATGTCCATTAAAAGCAAATTGAATTAGAAGTGATGATGATGTGTTCAAGTATAAACATCTAGCAGACAGTTGTGTGGCAGGATAGTAAGAAGCTAGGAAAATTCCTGGGCAGTGGAATAGGGAAACTGAGACAAGAAAATTACACAAGGCCAAACAGTTTGAGCAGCTTGCAGCCAGCTTGTGAACTGCAAGACCTTATCTTCCCCAACCAAGGTCACTTGAAAGCAAATTGTTTATACCTCCCCTCCCTAATCAGAGGATATGTAACTTAAATCACCCGGGTCTGGAAAATAAAGAACAAAGGCCCAATTAATGCCATTTGTGTCAGCTAAACCCAAGGACAGATAATGTCTGGTAACAAATAACAAAACCCCATTGAAACCAGACAGCTAAGATAACAGTGAAACAGACCAAAGAATAACCCAAAACTCCCCTATATGCCCATTTCGATGCATCAGCATATTAAAACTGCACCTAGTCCGGGCACAAGCCCAGGTTGCAGGCTCAATTCCCAGTGTGGGGCACACAGGAGGCAGCTGATCAATGATCCTCTCATCATTGATGTTTCTATCTATCTCTCCCTCTCCCTTCCTCTGTGAAACCAATAAAATTTTAAAAAAATGCACCTGGACTGAATTCACCAATATAAAGGTACAGAGTAGCAGACTGGATCAAAACAAAACAAAACCTAACCATATGCTGCCTTCAGGAGATATATCTAAGCTGCAAAGACAAAAGTAGATTCAAAGTGAAAAAGTGGAAAATGATTCTCCAAGCAAATAAAACTCAGAAAAAGGCAGGTGTAGTTATACATATATGTGACAAAATACATTTCAAGATAACAAAGGTAATAGAGATAAAGATGGACATTTTATAATGACAAAGGGGACATTACATCATGAAGACATAACACTTCTCAATATATATGCACCCAATCAGGGAGCACCGAAATATGGAAAGCAACTCCTCACAGAACTAATGGTGGGAGAAACAGACCAAAACACAACCATAGTTGGGGACCTTAATACTTCAGTGACAGCTCTAGAAACATCATCCAAACAGAAAATTAAGAAATATTGGCCTTAAAGGACACAGACCAAATAGACAAAATTGACATTTAGAGAGTCTTTCATCCAAAAACATCAGATCAGACATTCTTCTCCAGCACACACAAACATTCAAAATGACTGGGTCAAAGAAGAAATAAAGGGTGAGATCAAAAGATATATAGAGACAAATGAGAATGACAATATGACATATCAGAAATTCTGTGATGCTGCAAAAGCAGTAACAAGAGGAAAGTTTATATCATTATAGGCCTATCTCAAGAAACAAGAGAAATCCCAAATAAACAACCTAATATTACATCTAAGACTAGAAAGAAAAGAACAAAAGCAATCCAAATTCAGCAGCAGAAAGGAAATAATGAGAGCACTATTGAATGAAATAGAGAACAATGAGACAATACAAAAAATTCAGATATAGGCTTAAAAATGACGATGAAGTAAGTAGAAGCTACACTGACACTCTTCCAGGACCAAACTGGAAATACAACTAAAATACAGAAAAACTAGTAATAAACTGAATATTAGCTGGAGAGAATCCTCATAACCAAACATGGAAAGTGGAGACCAAGTAGAGACTGGTAAGGAAATGTGGAGACAGGAAAAGGCTGGCCAGGCTTTCACAGTCAGCAGCTGAAGGTCTGGAGGGATATCTCAGCTGTGGGGTGTTCCCACTGAGAACTCTGGGGTCTAAACCCCAGTTAGGGCCCCAGCAGAGAGCACCAGAACTGAGAAAGGTGCCCATATAACTTTGGGCTGTGAAAAGCATGGAGAGATGGCTGGAAATGCAGGCACCCTCTTACAGGGCCAACGCACAAAATTTCACATGCAGCCACTCATCTTGGGCTCTGGCAGAGGGAGGGCAGCAGTGTGAGCAGAAGCCAGGTTTAGGGGCTCTGGGTTTGGAGCTCGGAGGGCAGCAACCCTGGTTTCCTGTGCTGAGTCATTCCCTCACGCTGCGGAGGACATCTTTCTCCAGCAGACATTAGCTTTACAGGCAGGGATGGACCTGGAGAGGATTATGCTAAGTAAAATAAGGCAGGCAGAGAAAGATAAGTATCACATGCTCTCACTCATATGTGGAATCTGATGAACAAAGTAAACTAATGAATTAAATAGAACCAGAGGCACAGGACCATGGAACAGGCTGTTGGTTCTCGGAAGGCGGGAAGGTGGGCGGGTGGGAGTAGATCAATCAAAGAACTTGTATACATATATGCATAACCCATGGACATGGACCATAGGGTGGCGAAGGCCAGAGGTGGGTGTTCGGGGGCTAGAAGAGGTCAATGGGGGGGGGGGGGGGAGCAGGGGGAGAGAAGGACATATGTAATACTTTCAACAATAAATATTTAATTTTAAAAAAATTAATACAACCAAGAGCTGGTTTTTTGAAAAGATTAAAAAAAATGACACATTTCTGCCTAGACTTATTTTGGAAAAAAGAAAAAGACCCATATAAACAAAATCAGAAATGAAAGAGCAGAAATTACCACACACATCACAGATTTACAAAGAATCATACTAGAATACTATGAAAGACTATATGCCTTCAAATTAAATAATCCAGAAGAAATGGATAAATTCCTAGGAGTATATAATCTTCCTAGACTGAATCGGGTAGAATTGGGAAATCTAAATAGACTGATTAGCAGTGAGGAGGTGGAAACAACCATCAAAAACCCCCCGAAATATAGAAGTCCAGGACCAGACGGCTTCCCCGTTAAATTCTGCCAAACATTCAGACCAGATTTGAAACCTATCCTAATCAATCTCTTCCAAAAAGCTGATGAAAAGGCAATATTTCCTCATTTTTTGAGGTGAATATAACTCTGATACCAAAAGCTGGCAAGAACACCATACACACACAAAAATAATAAAGCTACACCCCAATGTCTCTGATGAATACAGATGCAAAAATCTTAAACTAAACACGAGCAAAGTGAATACACAATGCATTAAAAAATAATACATCATGATCAAGCTGGGTGGGGAGAGGTAAAAGGGTAATCGGGGGATTAATGGTGATGGGAGACTTGATTCGGGTGGCGAACACTCAGTACCGAATACAGACGGTGTACTATAAAATTGTACACCTGAAACCTACATAATTTTGTTAGCCAATGTCACTCCAATAAATTGAATTTTAAAAAGCTAAACATAAAGGGAGTCTCGATTAGAAAAGGAGGCAAGAAGGGCTTTGAAGGGGAGCCTAAGGAGCTTGGGCTTTAGCCGCTCAATGGACACAGCCAGGTTTTATTCCAAAGGTATTAAAGAGCAGCATCGCCTCCTGCAGTATTTTTTATTTTCTGTTAATCCTCACCAGAGGATGTTTTACCATTGATTGTAGAAGTGGGAGGGAGGGGAAGAGAGAGCGAGCGAGGGAGACATGCATGTGAGACCCATCGATTGGATGCCTCCTGCGCCCGCGCCACCAGGCGGGGAATCGAACTTGCAACCCAGCAGGTGCCCTTGACCAGGAATACAACCCGAAACCCTACGGTGCGCGGGCCCGCGCTCCAACCACTGAGCCACCCGGCCAGCCCGCTGCGGTATTTTCAGGGGAGGCGTGGCCGTCCCGCTCCCGGGTCTGAGCGGCCGGAGGAGGTGGCCTGGCCGCCGGCCGGACACGACGGCTGCGACCCTCGGTGGCCGTCCCGCTCCCGGACCTCGGCCGCGGCCCGATGGCAGGTGCCGCTGCGCCCCCGGCGGGGATGCTCGCGCGGGGCGGGGCGGGGCCGGAGCCGAGGAGGCCGGGCCTCGCGGGAGGAACGCGCCGCGGTTTGACCCGGGCGGCGCTCCGTAGCGCGGCGGCTCCGGCGGCGGGAACATGGCGGCTGTGGCGGGCCGGCGTCGGAGTAAGTTTCCGAGAGACCGGCCGGCCCTCGTGCGTGCGGCCGCGGGCCCTCGGCCCTCCTCTGCCCCCTCCCGAGTTGCAGCACAGCCCGGGGGCCGTCCCTGTGCCGTGTGGCCGCGGAGCCGGCCCCGAGGCTGGAGGGCGCTCCGGCGGCCGCGGCCCGGCTGGTAGGGGAAGGGGGCGAGCGGGACCCGGGCCCGGAGCCCTGGCTCCGCCCAGCGGCTCCCCGCGGGGTGAGGGCGGCGGCGGCGGGAGGTGAGGGGGCAGGCGGTCCCCCTCACCCCCCGTCCCTCCGCCCGCGCTCAGCGGGGCTCCTAGGCCTGGTCGCCTTCCCCTGAGCAGTGGCGCTGGAGGACCGGGGCTCCGGCCTCGCCTCGCTGGAGGGGGCGGGTGCTGGGGAACCGCAGCCGCTGCCTGTTGCTGCGGGTCGGTCCCTGCTCGGGGCGCCGCGCTCCTTCCGGGAAGAGTTGTGTGAGTTCAGGGGCCCGGAGCCTGGCTGCCCTCGGCTCCTTTAGCTTTGCCCCGCCCCTAGACTGAAGTGATGCCGCCAGTGATGGGTGTCTGGGAGCCATTCCCCGAGGGTAGGGTTTGGGGGAGAATTCACTGATTTACAGGAATTTGAATGAATTGAGTGAAGGTTGGAGTAGGGCCCAGAAACCATCCAGAAATTCATGGAATCCCTTAGCTCAGTGGTTCTCAAACTTCTGGCCCTTTAAATACAGTTCCTCATGTTGTGACCCAACCATAAAATGATTTTCGTTGCCACTTCATAACTGTAATGTTGCTACTGTTAAGAATCGTCATGTAAATATCCGAGATGCAGGATGGTCTTAGGGTCCTTCCACCACCAAAGGGGTCGCCGCCCGCAGGTTGAGAACCGCTGCCTTAGCTCTACCACTAGTGGTTGAGCTATCAGGTGTCGTGTTTATTTTCTCTGGGTAGTAAGTGGTCCCTAACTAATTGGCAGTGTTGCTAAATATAGTTATTTCTGGATTCGTCTTTGTTTCTTTTTAAAAAATATATATTTTATTGATTTTTAACAGAGAGGAAGGGAGAGGGATAGAGAGTTAGAACCATCGATCAGCTGCCTCCTGCACACCCCCTACTGGGGATGTGCCCGCAACCAAGGTACATGCCCTTGACCGGAATCGAACCCGGGACCCTTCCGTCTGCAGGCCGACGCTCTATCCACTGAGCCACACCGGTTAGGGCTAGTCTTTGTTTTTTTTTTTAACAATGTCTACTTGGTTCCAGACTTTGTGCAAGACCTTGGGCATATAGGAGTGACGACAAGTGTTGAGAGACTTTGTGATGGCGTGGGTAATGCAGACAGGTGATGGTCATTATCATCGTCCTGTTTTAGAGGATGTATAGGGACCTACACCTGCGTCAGGGGTAGTCTTCCTAAGAAAATGATTTAGGCTGAGACATAAGGAGGAGGGGTAAGCCAGGGGCGAGGACTGCCCTGGGGCTAGGAGGAGGGAAGGGAGTGCACCTGGAGAGGGAATAGCATTGGAAAAGTGGGAAGATCAGTAAGGCTAGAGTACAAAGTTCAAGGGGATGCACACAATGAGGAGGAAACTGGTCTTGCAAGGTGTGTCAGGCCATAAAAACTAAACAATGCACTGCCCCCCCCAGATAATCGGATATGGCCTGGGGACCCCCAATACCTGGGGCCCTTCCTGTCAGCCCAGGAAAGGGGGCGGAACCATATCTGCAAGACAAAGACCCCAGAAGGTTATAAAACGTGAAGCCCTCTGGTGTTTCTTCACTCTGATTTGGAAATTATCCCCGGAGTCCACTGGTGTTAATAAACGGCGTCCCTCCTTTTCTCTAGGAAGCGTGCTTGGGATTTCTTTGGTCTTCTGCAACAAGACAGGAGATTTATTCACTTCCAATGCAGAGAGCCTTATAAGGTGTTTTAAGGAGTTGAGACTTTATTACTAAGGGTGATGGGAAGCCATCGAAGGGTTTTACATAGCAGAGTGATGTGACAAATTTTGGTTTTAAAAAGGACACATCTTGCCCTGGCTGGTTTGGCTCAGGGGATAGAGCGTCAGCCTGCGGACTGAAAGGCCCCAGGTTCGATTCCTGTCAGGGGCATGTACCTTAGTTGCGGGCACATCCCCAGTAGGGGGTGTGCAAGAGGCAGCTGATCGATGTTTCTAATTTTCTGTCCCTCTCCCTTCCTCTCTGTAAAAAATCAATAAAATGTATTTTTTTTTTTTTTAAAAAAAGGACACATCTTGGAGAGAAGGGTGAGAGTGGATACAGATCAAGTAGGAGATGACAGTGACCTTGGACAGTGGGAAGGTGTAAGAGGTGTGCAGGAAGAAGAGTGGTCAGTACGTGGGAAGGATTCAGTGTGGGCGGTCAAGGAGAGAGGAAGCTCCCAGTAGCATAAAACAGACTCTGGCCCATCAGGTTTCCCATGTGCTCCATTTTTATCTGCCTCTCAAGGAATTCTCCAGTGATGGCTGGCCAATTGGAAGGGATTGCAATGCTTTGTTGTTTACTCTCTGATCCAGGCTAATTGTCGTTTGAAGACTATCCGGTTAGGGAAAAGACTTTTGTAAATTAGCCACTTAAAAGCAGTATTCTGCCATGTTGATTTTAGTCCATAATAGTGGCTGCATGTATTCCATTATATGGATGTACTGTACTTTATTTATCTGTTTTCGCGATTTTTACTTCTGTTAATGCAGAATCGAGCTAATGCTTTTAAGTCTATCAGGTAGATTAATATTTGTCTACGTAGGGGGAGATAATATTTGAAGATATGGAAATAGATGAGATTGCTCGTAGAAAATATGTAGTAGGAGAAAAGTCTAGGCTTGGGATTGAATGTCTGAAGGTAGGATTGAGGAGAGATGAGAAGCAGAGGTCAATTAAGGAAGAAAATCTGGAGACTGGTCTTTGGAAGCTAAAGGAAGGACAGGTTTCAGAAGGTGAGAGAAGTCAATAGAATCAAAGGTTGTTCAAAGAATGTGGAGCATATGAGTGAAAAGTACCCACTGAATTTGTCAATGTAAGAAACATTAAAACCTGTAGGGAATTTTTGTGAGTTTATTTGAACCAAATTGTTGGCAATTGCTCGGAAGCAAATCTCAACGGATTGAGAAGATGCTCCAGAAAATGGCAGTCTTGCGTCTTATTTTATACATTACAATCAAAAGAGAAGACATAAGTGGGTTACATGAAATCCGTTGGTGTTAGATTAGGGAAAGAAGAGAAAGCAAAATGGTGAAACCTCTGGGATTGGATAAAAAGTAAAATGATAGCCGAAACCAGTTTGGCTCAGTGGATAGAGCGTCGGCCTGCGGACTGAAAGGTCCCAGGTTCGATTCCGGTCAAGGGCATGTACCTTGGTTGTGGGCACATCCCCAGAAGGGGGTGTGCAGGAGGCAGCTGATCGATGTTTCTCTCTCATCGATGTTTCTAACTCTCTATCTCTCGCCCTTCCTCTCTGTAAAAAATCAATAAAATATATTTTTAAAAGAAAAGTAAAATGATAGACACATAATTCTTTTGCATGGGGGGTACAGGATAGTTAACAGTCAACAATTAACTCAGTAACAATAAGAGGGTTGGCCCTAACCGGTTTGGCTCAGTGGATAGAGCGTCGGTCTGCAAACTGAAGGGTCCCGGGTTCGATTCTGGTCAAGGGCATGTACCTTGGTTGCGGGCACATCCCCAGTGGGGGGTGTGCAGGAGGCAGCTGATCGATGTTTCTCTCTCATCGATGTTTCTAACTCTATCCCTCTCCCTTCCTCTGTAAAAAATCAATAAAATATATTTTTTTTAAAAAAGAGGGTTGGTGGTCTCTACTCTGTGCTTTGAGGGGTCCGCAAAAAGGAAATTAGTTTGATTCCAAAGGTATGTTATCATAGATGCAAAAAGACAGTAGACAGGGTTAGTTAAGGTGAAAATTGACCTTTGTCGGGGAAGATTCCAGCCTAGGACTTGACTACCCCACTATGAACTGCTTTTAGTTAAAAAGTTTTAATTTCAGGCCATCCTCTGTGGTTACTTTAGGTCTCTGAGTCTGTAAGGCCGCCATGCAGGCCTTCCCTGAGCTTGTGAGGTTTAGTATGTGGCTCCTTTTCCTCCAAAGATTTAGGAGTTTACTGGCCATTTTAGTACTTGGCAGAGTAGTTTATTGTGGGGTGGGAACCCACAGTTTAGTGATGTGAAAAGTGAAACAATCAAATATTAATTGTCGAAAGTACAGAAGATTGAATTTAGAAGAGGAGATGGGAATGAGTGAGGATTGTTGTTTTGTTTGTTGTTTCTGGGTGTGTTTTTGTTTTGGTGTTTCTGAAAAGAGCTTTGCAAATGTTTAAGTTCTGATGACTAAGAGAAGAGTGGGAGTTTGAAGAAAGGAGAGTCTGAAGTTGTGGAAGAGGCAGAGGGGAAGGGATACAGAGTATGTCAGAGATTTAGCCTCAGACAGGGAAGGGACGCCCTTCTTGTATTAGGAGATGTAGGTAGAGGTGGGTTTGTGGTGTTGGAAACTTAAGTGAAATCCCTTCTGATTATTCTGTTGGAGACAAAGTCATCTGGTGAGAATGCAGTGGGAAGCAGGAGTCAGAGATTGAGGATGGGGAAGAGAGGTTTGGAAAAGCACAGAAGGGAGAGAGTTTTGACCAGGGAACCACGGAAGGATGCTTGTGGTTGAGTGATAACCATTCAGCCTAGTGTGCGATCTTTTTTCCTTTGGCAGTCAATGTTCAGTCATCTGAGTCCCGACGGTACCACCCACCCTTTGAGGATATATATTTGGTGAATGATTATATAACACAGAGAAATAATGTTAAAAAGTGCAATGCTGTCTATATTTTATCAGTTTCTCATACTTAAATAAAAGATAAAACCAAAATTTACTAATGGAAGATATTTTCTGTAAATGTGTATAGAATCTTAAGAAGTTATTGAATGAAAATATAATTGAGGAAAATCAGTTACAACTTATTTAATTAAATCAGTTTAGCTGTAAAAAATCTACTTGTTGAACATCTAGAAGTAAAATCCTATATAATAAAAGCCTAATATGCTAAGTGTCCAGTCGACCCGTTGGCCATTCAACTAATCAAAGTGTAATATGCTAATGATATGCTAAGGCCGCTCAGCCGCTCACTATGCTGTGCACTGACCACCAGGGGGCAGACGCTCCGACCAGTAGGTTAGCTTGCTGCTGGGGTTCAGCCAATCAGGACTGATTGAGATGGGCTGGACACGCCCTGGAGCCCTCCCCTGGTCCCTTCCTGGCTGGCCAACCTCCCGTGTCCCTCCCTGGTCCGAAAGTGCACCGATGGGGTCCCTCTGCCTGGCCTGCGCCCTCACAATCAGGGACCCCTCAGGGGATGTTGGAAAGCCGGTTTCGGCCCAATCCCGCAGGCCAGGCCAAGGGACCCCACTGGTGCATGAATTCGTTGGTAATAATACTCCCAGACACCCTGAGGTGCTCACTCAATGACATTCTTCTCCAGTCAGATGGATAATTAAGGGTTCATTCCAGGTTATCTCATGTTTCTGTTGGGTCTGTTTTTAGTGTCCTGCTTTTAAGAAGGAAAGTATAAGTAAGTCCTGGCGGTGTGACTCGGTTGGGTGTTGTCCCATGCACTGAGGGGTTGCTGGTTCGGCTGGATCCCCATTGTGGGGCATATGGGAGGCAGCCAACCCATGTTTGCTCTGACAGATGTTTCTCTCTCCCTTTCCCTTCCTCTCTCTCTCTCCAAAATAAACAAAAACACAAAAAGAAAAGAAAGAAAGAAACTACAAATAAGCTGATCACAAACTAGTTACTTTTTGAGTTTTTATCTGGTTGAGTTCTCTGTGGATATTCAGTGTGGCCATGAGCCAATGCATCAGTTCTTCTGAAACAGTACTAGAAAAATTGAAGAATTCCCTAGTTAAACCATTTTGTGACCACTGTCAAGTTTTAAGTGCATCTTGTATGGCACTTAAAGTTGAAATAATTGTCTGGCCTGTCAACAAATAATCCTTATGATAACTTTTTGTTCTTTCTTTATTGATTAGCAGGGGTCCTCAAACTTTTTAAACAGGGGGCCAGTTCACTGTCCCTCAGATCGTTGGAGGGCTGGACTATCGTTTAAAAAAAAACTATGAACAAATTCTATGCACACAGCGGCGGCAAAAACACCCGGCGGGCTGGATAAATGTTTTCGGCGGGCCACATGTGGCCCGCGGGCTGTAGTTTGAGGACCCCTGGATTAAGGTATTACATATGTGTCCTTACCCCCCATTGCCCTTCCAGCCCCCATGATAATTTTTTTTAAAGTAAAATTAATTTCTTAATTTACTCTACAGTAAATACAACATTCCAACTTTTCAATTTTGACTAGAAAGGTCAGGAATTGGTTTGCTACAGAGATAATACTTAGATTTGAAAAGTAGGTTTGATAATCATAGTAATGTAGTAGAGGTAAATGTATAAGGAGAATTATGGGTCACCTTTTGGGACTGAATAACTTTAATAAACTTTGCTTCTAGAAAGTTTATTAAACAATGTAAAGATTAAGATTTTATAGCATTTTAGAACTGCCTTGTAAAAATATGTAGAGGGTTTTAGGCAGGTAGTAATGACTGCTGTTATTGGATACTGGAACTTTCCAAATTAGAGGTAATGATGAAGTCCCTCATTCTATTTAAGATCTGAGTAGCTTTTCATTGTGCCAAACCCACCTGCTACAATCTAAGCTAAGCTGAACGTCTTACATTTGCATGTTGTTGAAAAAAAGAGATATTGGATAAGAATTAACTAGGCAAATTTCTCACCACTTCTGGAAAAAGTTTCATTGATATTCATTTAGTCATACAATCTTAGTATATGATGAGTGGAGAGCACAGCCTTTTGGGTTTGGATAAACTGCTGAATTTTTCAGCCAGAGACAGTTACCATTAAGATACTTGCAAGTCACGTTTTAAACTGGGTTTCAGAATAAACTTTATTTCTCACTTATTATTTTTAATGAAGAAGCTACATGTGAAAGATAAATTATATAAAAGTAACATTGAAATATTTTTTCTTCTTTTTAGATCACTAGACAAAAATTCGACCAGAGAAAATGCTGAAATAGAAGTTACAGATGCATGGGATTTGCTGAATGAAATATAAGCAGTTAATTTTTGTAACGTGGGCGAAAGCCAAAATTGCCAAGTTACATGTGTAAATCACTGCGTTATTGCTTTAGTCATTGCCTCTATTTAGCAATGACAAGACTGGAAGAAGTAAACAGAGAAGTGAACATGCATTCTTCAGTGCGTTATCTTGGCTATTTAGCCAGAATCAATTTACTGGTTGCTATATGTTTAGGTCTTTATGTAAGATGGGAAAAAACAGCAAATAACCTACTTTTGGTCATTTTTATTCTTGGTCTTTTTGTTCTTGGAATTGCCAGCATCCTCTATTATTATTTTTCAATGGAAGTAGCAAGTTTAAGTCTCTCCAATCTGTGGTTTGGATTCTTGCTTGGCCTCCTATGCTTTCTTGATAATTCATTTTTTAAAAATGATGTGAAAGAAGAATCAACCAAATATTTGCTTCTAACTTCTATAATATTAAGGATATTATGTGCTTTGGTGGAGAGAATTTCTGGTTATGTCCATCATCGGCCCACTTTACTAACCACAGTTGAATTTCTGGAACTTGTTGGATTTGCCATTGCCAGCACAATTATGTTGGTGGAAAAGTCTCTCAGTGTCATTTTACTGGTTGTAGCTTTGGCCATGCTGATTATTGACCTAAGAATGAAGTCTTTTCTAGCTATTTTAAACTTAGTTATTTTTGTAGTCTTATTATTTTTCTCCTCATTGGATACTCCCAAAAATCCAGTTGCTTTTGCATGTTTTTTTATTTGCCTGATAACTGATCCTTTCCTTGACATTTATTTTAGTGGACTTTCAGTGACTGAGAGGTGGAAACCCTTTTTGTACCGTGGAAGAATTTGCAGAAGACTTTCAGTTGTTTTCACTGGAATGATTGAACTTACATTTTTTATTCTTTCAGCATTTAAACTTAGAGACACTCATCTCTGGTATTTTGTAATACCAGGTTTTTCCATTTTTGGAATTTTCTGGTTGTTTTGTCATATTATATTTCTTTTAACTCTTTGGGGATTTCATACCAAATTAAATGACTGCCATAAAGTATATTTTACCCACAGAGTAGATAACAACAGCCTTGATAGAATCATGGCATCCAAAGGGATGCGCCATTTTTGCTTAATTTCAGAGCAGTTAGTTTTTTTTAGTCTTCTTGCAACAGCTGTTTTGGGAGCAGTTTCCTGGCAGGTAAGCTTATAGTTTGTTTATTATGTCAGTGCCTGTGATGTGTGATTAAATGTTTTCTTCAAGTGTTGAATTATTAGAATTGAAAGGTCAAGTTCCTGATTTCAAAAGGAGATTCTTTTTTATGGCACTTAATCAATTTTGTTCATGGAATTGAAGTACTAAATGAACATTGATAGGATAATTTAGTTTGATCGCTAGCAAAGAGGCACCAAAATGTTAGGCATGCTCAACATGTGACATGCCTCTCACCTTTGCCTGTTCATTAATGAATGAAGTACTCAAAGATTAAATATTTTTTAGAATATTAACATTTGAAAGGTGTTTAGAGATTGTACCTTAATTCTTTCATTAAAAATTGTGTGTGTGTGTGTGTGTGTGTGTGTGTGTATGTGTATGTGTACGTATGTATAGTATTGATTTCAGAGAGGAAGGGAGAGGGAGAGAAAGATAGGAACATCAATGATGAAACAGAATCATTGATCGGCTGCCTCCTGCACGCCCCTTATGGGGGATAGAGCCCAAAACCAGGGCATGTACCCTGACCAGGAATCGAACTGTGACCTCCTGGTTCATAGGTCGACACTCAACCACTGGGCCACACTGGCCTGACAGTTCTTTTTTTTTTATACATGAGGAAACTGAAAGCCAGAGAAGACTTTTATCCAGAGTCACTGGTAATAGCCAGAACCAGTTTACATAGCTTCTATGTAGTCTACTGGTCTCCTCACTACAGCACATTTCTTTTACATAGCCATTTCTCTAAGATTTTATATAAAAGGTGGTGTAGTGACATATCAGGTACTTACATACAAATTAAAGGCTCTCCTAAGAAAGAAAGAAAAAAGTTTTTACAATACATTTTCTGTCGCCCTAGCCATGGATAGAGTGTTGGCCTGGGAACTGAAGGGCTCCAGGTTCAATTCCAGTCAAGGGCACATGCCAGGGTTACAGTCTCAATCCTCAGTAGGGGGCCTGCAGGAGGCAGCTGATCCATGATTCTCTCTCATCATTGATGTTTCTATCTCACTCTTCCTCTCTCCCTCTCCCTTACTCTCTGAAATCAATAAAAAGATATTTATTTATTTAAAAAATAACCCAATATATTTGCTGTCCACAGAATGTTACCAAAGACATTTAAACTGTGTGTTCGAAGTTTATATCTACAGTATTAATAAATCCAGTCTTCCATTCATGGGACATTTATTGAATGAGCTGTATGTCATGTACTATACTGTGTGACCTCAAGATGACTAAGAAATGCCTCTGTTCTTAAAGAAGACACAGTCTCTAATAGGATGGGGAGTAGACAGGCATATAAACAAATGATTATTACAGTGACAAATGCTCAGGTTGGGATGTAGGGCATAAAGGAAGGTTATTTCTGCTTTGCACTAGTTAATTGCTGCAGAATGATTTCTAGATCTGAATATTTGAAGGGAGACGTGGAGATTTATCTGGGTATGGTGCTTTTTAGTCAGTGTAGGCTAGATAAGGGAGCCTGTGGGATTCAACCAAATGATGTAAGCATGGTGGGCGTTGCCCCTATTATATCTTCCTCACTTTACTTGCCAAATGCTAGGGACTATCAGGATGGTGATGGTGATGGTGGTGGTGGTGGTGGTAGTTATGATGGAGGATAATGTGGGAAACTCTAGCAAAAGTTCTCCTACCTCTTCCTTCCTTCTCAAAGAGTTTACTACCTATGTTTTCTTCTAGGAGTTTAATGGTTTCACATATTACCTTTAAGTCTTTATTTTGAGTTTATTTTTGTACACAGTATAAGAAAATGGTCCAGCTTTTTTTACATGAATCTGTACAGTTTCGCCAACACCATTTATTCAAGAGACTCTCTTTTCCCAACTGTATAATGCTGCCTTTTGTGTTGTGCTAATCTACACTAATAAAAGAGAAAAATGGTAATTGGCGTACGACGCTACCCTTTTCATTGGCTAATCAGGGCTATATGCAAATTAACTGCCAACTAAGATTGGCAGTTAACTGCCAACAAGATGGCGGTTAATTTGCATATGTAGGCACAATGCAGGGAGGCGAAAGGGAAAGCAGGAAGAAGCCCCCTGCCACTGACAGTGATCAGAAACCCAGGGGGGAGCTAAGAGCTGGGGGGCAGGGCAAAGGCGGCCCCAGGGCTGCCTTTGCCCTGCCCCCCAGCCATGATCAGAGAATCAGGTGCCTTTTCCGCCCTGGCCAGTGATAGCAGGAAGTAGGGGTGGAGCCAGCGATGGGAGCTGGGCACGGTCGAAGCTGGCAGTCCCAGGAGCTAGGGATCCCTTGCCTGGGCCTAAAGCAAAGCCCACGATCGCGGGGCCGCTGCAGCTGTGGGTCCCCGCTGCCCGAGCCTGACGCCTCAGCCACGTCCTGCAGGGGCAGGGGCAGGGGCGGAGCCCGCGCGATCGCGGCGCCCCCCGCTGCCACTGCAGGTCCCCGCTGCCCGGGCCGGCCGCCTAGGCCAGAGGCGTCAGGCCTGGGCAAGGGGCCGATCCTGCAATTGGAGGGTGATGGGGGTCAACGCCTGAGGGCTCCCAGTATGTGAGAGGGGGCAGGCTGGGCTGAGGGACACTCCCCCCCTCCCCCCCCCCACCCAGTGCACGAATTTCGTGCACCGGGCCCCTAGTTTACCTGTAAGTGTGAGTTAATTTCTGGGCTTTCTATTTTGTTTCATTGTGCCAGTAGCATACTGTTCTGTAGTCAGCTTGAAATCAGGAGAGTGCTTTTGTGGTTCCATATAAATTTTAGGGTTATTTGTTCATTGAATCTGTAGATTGCTGGGTAATAAGGATGTTTGAATGATATTAATTCTTCCATTCCACAAGCATGGTATATTCTACCATTTGGGTTGTCTTCATTTTCTTTCTTCAGCATCTTACAGTTTTCAGAGTCTAGGTCTTTTGCCTCCTTGGTTAAACTTATTCCTAGGCTTTTTTTTTTTTTTTAATGCAATTGTAAAGGGATTTGTTTTCTTAATTTTTCTTTCTATACATTATGGATGTATAGAAATGCCACTGATATCTGTATATTAATGTTGTATGCAGCAACTTTACTGAATTCATTTACTGAGATAGTTTTTTGGTTGACACTGGGTTTTCTACATAAATCATGTCATCTGTGAATAGTGACTGTTTTACCTCTTCCTGTCCACTTTGAATGTCTTTTATTTTACTTTCTTGTCTGATTGCTGTGGCTAGGAATTTCAGTAGTATGTTGAACAGAAGTGATATGAATAGGCATTCTTATCTTATTCCTGATTTTAGAGGGGAAACTTTGAGCTTTTTACCATTGAGGTTATTCTACCTGTGAGTTTATCATATATGATCTTTATTATGTTGAGATATGTTCCCTCCATTTCCATTTTGTTGAGAGTTTTAATCATAAATAGATGTTGAATTTTGTCAAATGTGTTTTTTTGCATGTTAAAATAATCATGATTTTTGTCCTTTTTTTGTTAATGTATTGTTGTATTACATTGGTTAGTATGCAGATACGATTTGTATGCAGCTATTGAACCATTCTCACATTTCTGGAATAAATCCCATTTGATCATAGTGTATGATCCTTTTAATGTGTTTTTGAATTTGATTTGTTAATGTGTGAGAATGTTTACATCTATGTTCATCAGGGATATTGGCCTGTAATATATTTTGTAGTCTTTGTCTTGTGTTGATATCAGGGTAATGCTGTCTTCATAGAATGAGTTTGGAAGTATTCTTTCCTCTTTAATTTTCTAGAATGTTTCGAGAAGGGTAGGTATTAATTTTCTTTAAATGCTTGTTATAATTCTCCCGTGAAGCTATCTGGTCCTGGACTTTGGTTTGTTGGATGTTTTTTGATTACTGATTCAATTTTGTTACTACTAATTGGTCTGCTCCAATTTTGTTTCTTCCTGAGTCAGACTTGGAAAATTGTATGTTTCTTGTAATTTATCTGTTTCTTCTATTTATTGGTGTATAGTTCATAGTAGTCACTTATGATTCTTTGCATTTCTGGTTTTGAGTTGTAATTTCTGATTTTATTTTGTTCCTTTTATTTTGATGAGTCTAGCTAAAGTTTTATAAATTTTATCTTTATTTAAAACTACAAACTCTTAGTTTCATTGATCTTTTCTATTAATTTTTACTATTTTATTTATTTCCACTCTGATCTTTTTTAAATTTTCTTCCTTCTACTAACTTTGGGCTGTGTTTTTCTTTTTCTAATTACTGTTGGTATAAGGTAAGATTGTTTATTTGAGATATATTTTATTTCTCCGGGTAGACTTGAATTGCTATGAATTTCCCTCTCAGAACTGCTTTTTCTGTGTTCCGTAGATTTTGGGTCATTGTGTTTCCATTTTCATTTATCTGAAGATATTTTTTAAAATTTCCTCCTTAACCCATTGATTATTTATGAGCAAGTTGTTTAGCCTTTACGTGTTTGTTATTTTCAGTTTTTTTAAGTAATTGGTTTCTAGTTTAATATCATTTGGTCAAAAAAGATGCTTTAAAATAATTATTTTCGATTGCAGTTGACTTGTAAGTTTGATACTAGTTTCAGGTGTACAACATAGTGATTAGACATTTATATAATTTATGAAGTAATCAACCCAATAAATCTGACACCATATATAGTATTATTGACTATATTTCCTATGCTGTACTTTACATCCCCATGACTGTTCTATATCTACCAATTTCTACTTCTTAATTCCTTCACATTTTTTACCTAGCTCCCTAACCCCCTGCTCCTTCTGACAACCATCAGTTTATTCTATGTATCTATGAGTCTGTTTCTATTCTGCTTGTTCATTTATTTTGTTTATATATATACCACATATAAATGAAATCATCTAGCATTTGTTTTTCTCTGTTTGATGTATTTCACTTAGTATAATATTGTTTAGGTCTATCCATGTTGTTGCAGGTGGCAGGATTTCATTCTTTTTTATGTGTAAGTTATATTCTATTGTATGTGTGCATCACCTCTTTATCCATTCATCTAACGATGGGCACTTAGGTTGCTTCCATATCATAGCTATTGTAAATAATGATGCAGTGAACATATGGGTGCATATGATTTTTTAATTTAGTGTCTTGGGTTTCTTCAAATAAATACCAGAATTGAAATTGCTGGGTCATTCTTTCTCTCTTGTTATAGCCTGTGTTTTGGTCTGGTCTAAGTATGCTTTTTGTTTGTTTCAATTTCCATGAAATATCTTTTCCATCTTTTTACTTTCAGTCTGTTTTTCTTCTGATCAGAAGTCTCTTGTAGACAGCATATATAAAGGTCTTGTTTTGTTATTTGTTCAGCTACTATATGTCTTTTGATTGGAGCATTTAATCCTTTTGTTCTTTGCCGTGTACACCTCTCTTGTCTAGATAGCACTGAGTTTCATCTTGAGCATAAACACCTTTAATTTTTGAAAAATTAAATTTATTGGGGTGACATTGGTTAATCAGAGTCTGTAGGTTTAAAGTATACATTTCTGTGATACGTGATCTGTATATTGCTTTGTGTTTCCACCACCCAGAGTCAGATCATCCTCCGTCACCACATATTTGACCTCTTCACCCTTTACTTTCCCCTAACCCCCTTTCCTCTGGTAATCACCATACTGTTGTCTTCGTTTATAAGTTTTTGTTTGGTTGGATTTTTTTGTTTGTTGCTTTCAGTTTTTATCCCACATGTAAATGAAGTCATTTGGTTCTTAACTTTTTCTGTCTTATTTCACTTAGCATGATATTCTCAGGGTTCATCAATTTTGTGTCAAATGGCAGTATTTCATCTTTTCTTATGGCTGAGTAGTATTCCACTGTATGTATGTACCACATCTTCTTTATCCAATCATCTATTAAAGTACACTTCATTGTTTCCATGTCTTGGCCACTGTGAACAATTCTGCAATGAAACATAGGAGTGCATGTATCTTTTTCGAATAAATGTTTTCAGATATTTTGAAAGAGGACTCACTAGATCATAGTCTTAATTTTTTTAGGAACTGCATACTGTTTTTCATATTAGCGCTACCGCTCTACATTCCCATTAGCAACTTTTTACCACAACTCTCCAGTACTTGTTATTACTTGTCTTGTTGATAATAGCCATTCTAATAGGTAAACACCTTCAATTTTAAGAAGAGCTGTGTGCTCCCTCTGGTTCCACAGACCCTGCTGATGCCAGCATAAATGGCCTTGGACCACAGCCTTTCAGACATATTTGTTGTTGTAAAAGTCCTGTTCACAGCAGGCCTCCACATGACCCACGATGGCAGAAAGAGCCCAACACCATTTATTGTGTAGACTGTCCATACCCCATTGAATGTTCTTGCCTCCTTTGTCATGTATTAATTGACCATATGCGTGTGGGATTATTTGTGGGCTCTCTGTTCTGTTTCATTGATCTATGTGCCTATTTTTATGCCAGTACCATGCTGTTTTGATGACTATAGCTTTGTATTACAGTTTGATATCAGGTAGCATGATATTTACAACTTTGTTATTCTTTTTCAAGATTGTTGTGACTATTTTGTGTCCTTTATGGTTGCATACACATTTTTGGATTATTTGTTCTAGTTCTGCCTCCACCGAAATCTTGAACCCCTCCAAGTTACTCATGAGGGTTATAATCAACCTCTTTCAGTTCTTATTAATGTTGATATTTGACCTCTTCCCATGAATTTTCTTAATGGCATCTAGAACGGTGAATCCTTTTCAGAAAGTTTTCAATTTACTTTGCCTGAATCCATCTGAGGATTCGCTATCTATAGCAGCTATGTCGCCTTAGAATAATAACATTTGAAAGCCAGAATTACTTCTTGATCCATGGGCTGCAGAAATGGATGTTGTGTTAGCAGGCATGAAAGCAACATTAATCTCATTTTCATCTCCCTCAGAGCTCTTGGGTGACCAGTTGCATGCCAATGAGCAGTGATGTTTTGAAAGGAGTGTTTTTTTAGCTGAGCAATAGGTCTGTCATCCAGGCTTTCTTGTTCTAACTATGGAGCACAGGCAAGGTAGATTTAGCACAATTCTTAAAGGCCTTAGGATTTTGGAGGGAGAGGTGGTGGAAACTGAGCATTGACTTCCACTTAAAATCAGCCCTAACAAGAGGGTCAGCCTGTTCTTTGAAGCCAGGAATTGACTTCTCCCTAGCTATGAAGTCCTGAATGGCATCTTCCAATAAAAGGTTGTTTCTTCTACATTGAAAATCTGCTGATTAGTGAAGCCACCTTCATTAATTATCTTAGCTTGATTTTCTGGATAACTTTCTGCAGCTTCTACATCGGCACTTGTTGCTTCACCTTACACTTTGATGTTATGGAGATGGCTTCTTAAATCCTATGAACCAACCTCTGCTAGCTTCAAACTTTCTGCAATTTCTTCACCTCTCAGCCTTCATTAAATTGAGGAAATAGGGCCTTGCTCTGGATTGGGCTGGCACAAGAGGCCTCGCTCTTGGCCTGTCACAGCTTTTGATATACCTTCCTCACTAAGCATAATATTTTCTAGCTTTTGATTTAAAGTGAGAGACATGGAACTCTTTTCTTCACTTGAATACTTGCAATTATTAATTGAGCTAATTTTAATATTGTTGTATCTCAGGAAATAGGAGGCCCCAGGAGAGGGAGAGAGATGGGGGAACAATCAGAACACATATGACATTTATTGATTAAGTTCACCCTCTTATATGGGTATAGTTTGTGGCAACCTGAAACAAGTACAACAGTAACATCAAAGATCATTTATCATAGATCACAATAGCAAATATAATAATAATGAAAAAGTTTGAAATATTGTGGATTACCTAAATGTGACACAGAAGCATGGAGCGAGCAAATGCTGTTGGAAAAAATGGCACTGAGACTCTCTCCCTCCCAGGAGCGTGCCCATGTCTTTCTTCCCTCTCAGGTGTGCATCTCCCTTACTCTTAAGAGTCCCCACAAGACTTGCAACCAGGACAGCAGTGTGCAGCGACAGCTTGTTCCAGGCTAACCCCTTGATCCTGTCTCCAAGACCCCCTTTTCTCTGACTTCCTCGTGAGCCGAAGCGCCCCATGTAGGCTCATTTCTTTCCTATAACATCTATCTAGAGCCAGATCAGCCCCGCCCAGACTCTCTTCTCTTGCCTCTTCTAACCTAAGCCCTTCCTTTTCCACACCATCCCAGCTTTAATAAACATCCTCTCAAATTTAAAAGAAAAATGGCACCGATAGACTTACTCAAATGTAATGTTGCCACAAACCTTCAGTTTGTAAAAAAACAACAACTCAGTATCTGTGAAGCACAATAAATTATGTTATGCCTGTATTTACAATACAACCAACAAAAGACTCTTATCTAAAATATGTTGAGAGCAAAACAAACTTGTAAATCAATAATTAAAAGGTGACCCCATGGAAAAGTAGGCAAAGTATTTAGCACTTCACTAAATATGAAACCCAAATGGTCAAAGGTATTTAATATAATTAATCAGAGAACTAAATACTTATTCTAGTTCTGTTAAGCATAATGGAAAATTAATAGGAACCTAAATGCCAATAATAGCTAATCAACGAATTAAGATTTCATCAGGTGATAGGAATGCCATTTGGTCTTCACAAATATTTTTAGAGCTATGTTAATAGACTTACAATATATTACAAAGTTTACAGAACATTATCAGTCCCCCTTGGATAAAAAAAATATATGAATATATATTTGTAAACATAAATTGCATGAAGGTTGGAAATCTTTTTAAAAGTACCTGGGTATGAATGATTTGGAGTAATTTTAATGACATGTCTTTTTTACTTATTTGTATTATTTTATTTTATCAGAGAACATTTGTTTGAAAAATTACAGATAGAAGAAGTAGTTCGTAGAATAAATGGGCTTAGGAAACAAGTTATAGAGGCCAAGGAAGGGCCCTTGGAGCTTAGAAGTGAGGGAGGTAAAGGTGGCGCTCCTGAGGGCATAGGGAAAGGTGCCAGCATGCTACTGGGAGGGAGAACGCCAGTGTTTGTATTTTTTAATGTTTCTAAATTAGGCATGCACTGTATAATTTATGTATTTGATAACAGAATATATCAGATGTAAGGCATTTTATCCATTATGGGAATCAGCTTCCTATTTTTTTATTAAATTCTGATGAAATGAACTACCTTCTAGTATTAGAAAAAAATGTGTTCATGCACATAGGCCCATGATTGTGTAGTATGTGCAGTAACAACACAGAACGTAGACTAGTATCAGTATTGCAAAGATATAGATCAGGACTGAGTATCATCCTTCCATTTTCTTTTCACTTAAAAGGGTCCTTTAATTATTTTCTTTTCCATTATTGCAGTTACTACCTAATCTTGTCTCCCCCTTTTAATATTATCTTCTGCCTCCTTTTTCTATTTTTTTTTGGATGCTTAAATGTCCTTTATTTACTTTTTTTAACAATTTTAAATTTAGTCTATAGAGAGTCTAAAGCTTTTCAAAGGAAGACTGTAGTATAAGTTTAATTAAATATAAGAATGGAATTCACTTTGATAGTTTCAGGATCTTAAATTTTCTTTAAGATTTTATTTTCTTAATTTCTGCATTTTTTGCAGGATAAAAAAAGATATTTTCTAAAGTATCTTTTCTGAAAAAGTAAATATTTGAAAAGTGATTCAGGACATATGGATTTTATTTTTTTTTTTTTTATAAAATGGCAAATTTTTAAAAATTGATTTTAGAGAGGAAGTGTGAGGGAGAGATAGAAACATCACTGATGAGAGAGAATCATTGATCAGCTGTCTTCTGCACGCCCCCTACTGGGGATCAAGCTTAGAACCCCAGGCATGTGTCTAACAGGGAATGAAACTGACCTGGTTCATAGTGTATGCTCAGCCACAGAGCCACACAAGCCTTGCTGGGCATATGGGTTTTAACAGCAAAGGATTTGTTTTCTGTTTTTTTTCTAAGTTACATCAAGAGTGGTTGTGTTTTTGTTTTGTTTTTGTATTTTTACTTTGAGTGGGATGTTATCTGACAAATTCAAAAATATATGTGCTGTATTTGTTTTGCCAGGATTCAAGAACCTTAGAGATAAATTTAGGGTTCATTGCTTATCCATATATTCTTGTCTGCTTCAACTTATAATTGTTTTTAGATAATTAATTATCCTTTTAATTATTTTTGGAAGTGGTGCCAAAAATGTAAGTAAATATGCATAGATGTATGTAAATATATATACATATGCACACATAAGTGCATTCACACTGTGTAAATTTGATGTATTAAATTTCTTTTAGCCAACAAATGGAATCTTCTTGAGCATGTTTCTAATTGTTTTGCCATTGGAATCCATGGCTCATGGGCTCTTCCATGAATTGGGTAATTGTTTAGGAGGAACATCTGTTGGATATGCTATTGTGATTCCTACCAACTTCTGCAGGTATAGTAATCTAGAATGTAGTAAATAGTAATAACTACTTGACTCTTAATATTTTCTTAATATTTGTATGACGATAAATATAAAATATAGCACATTTTTTCAAAACTATAGTATTTTAAATATATACTACTGTTACATTTTTTATTTATCCCAAATGTTTAAAAGCCTTTACTCTCAGTAAAATTATAATTTTCAGGGTTCAATTTATTTCTTTATAAAAGTGATTAGGTCAGTGGTTCTCAACCTTCCTAATGCCGCGACCCTTTAAGACAGTTTCTCATGTTGTGGTGCCCCCCAACCATAAAATTATTTTCATAGCTACTTCATAACTGTAATTTTGCTACGGTTATGAATCGTAATGTAATTATATATGTGTTTTCCGATGGTCTTAGGCGACCCCTGTGAAAGGGTCGTTCGACTCCCAAAGGGGTTGCGACCCACCAGTTGAGAACCGCTGGATTAGGTTATATTTTAGCTAGAAATCGGGAAATATGAATGAATTTTCTAAGGAATCATAATATTTTCTTTAAAAAAATGTCCTGTGAAACAGCATGGTAAAATATAATGGAATGTACACTAGACCTGAGAGTCCTAAATCCTAGTTTTGTATTTCCTTAGGGAAATCATACCTTTTCTGAACTTCAGGGTCTTTATCTAAATGCAGATGACAATACCTATTCTGCCCATCTCAGAGGAATATTATGAAGAGCTAGTGAGAATATGAATATAAAAATGCTCTGCCCTCTGGAGAATGTCATACAAATACGAGGAATTCAAAAGATTGTCAATGTGTGTGTGTGTGTATGTGTGTATGTATGTATGTGTATATAAATGTGTATATATGTATAAATGCAAATATATTTTTGTATGTGTATAAATATGTGTAACTTACTATAGTTTTATTTCAAAATTTTTTATCCCAAATATATGGTAGATCTGTCTGAATCTATAAATATTGCCACATTTTAATTTTTCTTTTATTTAGTTAAGTAACTTTGAAATAGAAAAAATGAGTTCTTTGCCATTAAGTAATCCTGATGAGCAAGAATTCATCATACTTTTCCTTGGGGTGAAAAATTTATCTAATTTCAAATATTTGACATAAAAACCCCAAATAGACTATTTGTATTAAATATTTTCCTCCATGTTAAAGGTTTAATAAAAAGTTGAAAATTCTCATTAGAAGTAAAATAAAGTAAGATGTGACAACTTGCAGAAGGAATATGTGGAAAGAGTAATTTGCATCATTAGATTTTTTTAAAAATATATTTTATTGATTTTTTACAGAGAGGAAGGGAGAGGGATAGAGTCAGAAACATCGATGAGAGAGAAGCATCGATCAGCTGCCTCCTGCACACCCCCTACTGGGAATGTGCCCGCAACCAAGATACATGCCCTTGACTGGAATCGAACCTGGAACCCTTCAGTCCGCAGGCCGGCGCTCTATCCACTGAGCCAGACCGGTTAGGGCGCATGGTTAGATTTTTATTCCATTATAATTTTTGTTTATGCATTTCTTCTTTTACTTTTTTGTGATCATTAAATCGTTACCTAAATAAGTATGGAACAAAATGTTTTATTCTTGTAATGGAAACTAAAGTATTATTTGAAAGCTATTGATAATACATGAAGCAAAATGTAAAGTTTTCAAAATTCCTGGTTGAAATTCCTTTCCTAGATAGGATTAATGATTTCCCCTCCCTCCATATCCATAATATTCTGCTAGTTGTAGGATTTGGTTTATCATCTTTACTAGAGTGTCATTTTACAATTGTTCCAGGAACAGATCTAGGTCTTCAATTAGTATTTAGTAGGATATGGCAGTTTGACTAAATTTTAATGATTATTTTTAAATGCCATTTACTAATAGGCAATTTCTTCTATAATTTATTACCTTAGGTTAGTAAAACTTGAACACCACTTTATAGACTCCTTTTCAATATAGGAATTAAATAAGTATATAATTAAAAATATTGCTTTCATACTTTATTTTTTTTTCTCAAGAAAGAAAAGTTTTTATTATAGTCCCCACCCATGTTCTTGAAATACATTGGGGGTAAAGTTAGTATAATTTTGCTTTTAAAATGTCTTGTCCATTACCAATCATTTGGTGAGAAAATATAAAGAACAAAGAGTGTAGTGCTGTCTACATGTGGAGGTATATTATTATCCCACCTTTTAGTTTTGTTATTGTTTATTGATAAGAAATAAAATTTTTAGAAACTAGGCTTTGATTTTCAAAGCTTAATTCTTAGCACCAGAAATTTTAGAAAGGGTGATTTTTTTTTTAAATCCTGCCATTTAGTTAGCAGAAACTATCATGCTTCTTAGATAATTACTTATAAGTGAAGGATAAAAATATGATATAGAATGAATGTTTCTTAAACACTGAAATAATCTTTTTTTTTCCTCCTCAGTCCTGATGGCCAGCCAGCACTTCTTCCACCAGAACATGTACAGGAGTTAAATTTGCGGTCCACTGGCATGCTCAATGCTATCCAAAGATTTTTTGCACATCATATGATTGAGACCTATGGGTGTGACTATTCCACAAGTGGACTGTCTTTTGATACTCTGCATTCCAAACTGAAAGCTTTTCTTGAGCTTCGCACTGTGGATGGACCTAGACACGATACGTATGTTTTGTATTACAGTGGGCACACCCATGGCACAGGAGAGTGGGCTCTTGCAGGTAAAGTCACCTCTGGCACTTTCACTGTTACGAAAATGCACCTGGTGTAGAAATTTGTCCTTCATTGGGAAACGTCACATTTTCAGAATTCTCTGTTTCCTACTTTACAGTTTACCAAGTGTATTCAGGGATCCTCAAACTACCGCCAGCAGGCCACATGCAAATACAGATATTGTATTTGTTCCCGTTTTGTTTTTTTATTTCAAAATAAGATATGTGCAGTGTGCATAGGAATTTGTTCATAGTTTTTTTTTAAACTATAGTCCGGCCCTTCGACTGTCTGAGGGACAGTGAACTGGCCCCCTGTTTAAAAAGTTTGAGGACCCCTGGATCTAACTTTTTTCTTTTTTCTAGCATACCTATATAGCATAATTTTAGTAATCTCCAAAGGTTTTGAGAATTATGTCTTACTCTTATTGGAAGAAAAAAATCTGTTTGATGTGATACTTATAATCAGTTTCCCTTTAAATTATTCTGAGAATTATTAAATACAGTAACACTTTTCAGAAGCTGATTAAGTTGACTAATACTTTTAAGTCTCTTAATGTTATGGATACTGACTTTCATAGTCTTTCACATGTAGAGTTTTATTTATCCTAGAAAGCTCAGTAAAATTTTAAACAGCAGGTGATGTGATATGGTGGGAAAAGCACTTAGGTCAGAAGACCTTGGTTTTGGTCCTAATTTGCCGCAATAGTGTTATTTTAGGCAAGTTACTTAACTTATCTTGGCTTCGATTCTCTCATCTATAAAATGAAAGGGTGATATTAAATTTCCCTGCCAAGTGAGAAATGAGATCTCTCTATATTATTTGTAAATGTGTTTGTTGCTCTCACCAACTAGAATAGATACCCTGTAAGTCAAGAGCTTTGTCTTATGAATTATTTGCTTAGCACCTGGAACAGAGCCTGGCACATAGTAGGGGGTCCTTAAGTAATTGGTAGATGGATAAAACTGAGTGAATCATGAAAAAGTAATTTTCTTACTTTAGGTTAGAAATACTTCTTTTAGGTATAATTATATCCTGCTTTTTTTCATAAAATAATTTTCATGTATACCAAGGACCCAAACAAAAAATAAAACAGTTAAAGTAGAAACAGATATTCAGATCAAAGAAAAATAATAAACATAAGTGTTATAGAAAGACAGAGGCAGAGCTGCCTATACATGAACTCCAGAAGGAAGAAAACAAACTCCATGCTAAAGTAGAGATGATTTTAAATCACATGGTCTCACTAATTTCATGCCAAATTTGTAACCAAGACTTTATCATAAAAATATTTTTGTAGTTTTTGTTTCTATATATAAATAATTGAACAATCCAATGTCTCCCTAGGAGTAATGGTAAACTAACATTTATTTATTGGCACATTTGAAGCACAGCTACTATGCTTGCTATTTCATACCCATTAGAAATAATCTTCACTTGAAATCCTTTGAGGTAAATACTGTTTCACTTAAATTTTTCAAAGGATGAAATGAAAGCTAAAAGTGGTTACATAACTTATCTATTGCTCATACTATTTTTTTTACATTCACAGTGGCAGGTGTATGAAGCCATTTATTTAATTTTTTAATTTTTTAAAAATATATATGTTTTATTGATTTTTTACAGAGAGAAAGGGAGAGGGATAGAGAGTTAGAAACATCGATGAGAAAGAAGCATCGATCAGCTGCCTCTTACACACCTCCTACTGGGGATGTGCCCGCAACCAAGATACATGCCCTTGGCCGGAGTCGAACCTGGCACACTTTAGTCCGCAGGCTGATGCTCTATCCACTGAGTCAAACCGGTTAGGGCTGCTCATACTATTGATTAGTGAGGAATCATGATTCAAGCCCAGATTTGCCTGACTCCTAGAATATGTTTTTTCCCCTTGTACCAAGTTGCCACCAAAGACAAAAAACGTGAAGGTAGAGAAATGACATATTCTGGTTAAGTAGATGTTTTTGTTAGCTTGGTTTGCCCATTTTCAAAACATTAGAATGTAGAAGGTAGTCAACATTAAAACTACTTGAATATAATTTATAAAATTATTTTCCTGACCTTAACTTTTTTAAAAATATATATTTTTATTGACCTCAGAGAGAAAGGGAGAGCAGGAGAGAGACAGAAACATCAATGATGAGAGAATCACTGATTGGCCACCTCCTGAACGCTCCCCACTGGGGATCGAACTTGCTACCCAGGCATGTCCATTGACCGGAATCAAACCTGGGACCCTTCAGTCTGCAGGCCGACGCTCTATCCACTGAGCCAAGCCAGCTAGGGCCTGACCTTACCTTTTTAATAACTCAAAATAGAACACAACTCTTTAACCTTTATGGGTATTTTAATTTCAGGTAAAGAGTAGCATTCTGTGTACTTCAGAGCACAAGAGAAAAAGTTGTAGTCAAAAGATCTTTAGAGAAATAGAATTTCAGACCTAAAAACAGATTATTTGTTGAAAACTTAATGCTTATGATAATAAATTATTTCCAAATTAAATGGGGGAAAAGCCATATTTTGATGGTCATACATAAGTCCTTAGTTATTTTGAAGTTTTATAAGAAAGTAATCTTAAAAGTAAGCTTGCTGTTTAGGTGAAGAATTTATTAATATAAACATTTTTTTATCTTAAAGTCTATTTCAAGTATTTTTTAAAAGATTGCTTTGGAAATAAATTCTAGATGTTCAGTTTACTAGTATTTAAATCAGCATTTTCTTTCACGTGGAAAAGTAAATAGACACCAAGATAAATATTGTGTGTGTGTGTGTGCGTGCGTGCGTATCTTGTTAAATTTTTATTCACTATCAGGAATAATTTGAAGAGTTAAAAATGCTAAAGTAGGAGTTTATAATAAGTAAATGTCTAGAAGTAGCATTCTGGAATATTATCTTTATATTTTTTTGAAGTATGTCACCAATAAGTTGACCATTGTGGAATCCCTCTGTTACCCACGATTTGTTCCAAATAAGAAAAGCAGCCATAGACAGAATGTGTAACTCTCTATGTCAGAGACTTTTTTTATAAAAAGTAAAAAAACAAAACAAAAAACAATGGAGAGACATAGCAGTCCTCCTCATAATTCAGCAACTGTATACCCGCAAGGCCTGAGGCACCTGGCCCCCTTGCTGGTAACCAGGCTGAGCCAGGCCCAGGGGCTGAGGCCTCTTTTCAGTCAGTTCCTGCCCCAGACACAGCCCTCAAAGGCTGATTCTGCCTCAGAGATAGTATTGAAAACTGCCCTGAAGAAGATGCTGTAATCCGGTCTAAACCAGTGACAACGAGCTCCAGGCTCTCAGAACTTTGTAATTGTTACTGTCTAAAAATCTTTAAAATAGAAACATCATAACATTACTTGAGTTAACAAGTTAAGAGCAGGTCCAGAACTAAATATCGCTGTGAGAAAGAGAATCTGTATTTGCCCTTTATCCTATGCCTTTACTCGCAGTATTTAGAATATGTAGTCCTCTTACATTTATGGGGTTTCATAATACGGAACCTGGTATTTTTGCTTTGTGGCTTGAGGGTACAAAACAATGATGGCTGTGATGAGAGACAGAAATACTGGGTTTGGCAAAAGTAGGTTTGCAGTTGTAAGTACTCGAAACACAGAGTTTATTCTTGTATTATTATTATCATATTATTTCCCATAGGAACAATTGTAACCTCCTTTTACCTACTTTGTAAATGAAAAATATGTATATAATCTGTAAAGTACTTTATCACAGACAAACAAAGCCTTTATAATTCACTCTCAATTACTTGAACTGCATGAGATGGCTGTTATCTAAGATAAATGTTAAGTACTTTGTATCTGGGCCAAAAGCCAAATGAATTTTCTCAAATTCATAGGAGAACGCAGAGCAAACCAAAACAGGAGAGACAGACATCGTTTAAAAGATTTTAATGCTGCGTTAGGTCTCTTGTTGATATTTAAAGAGCATATCCTATCTAATAAAAGAGAAACATGGTAATTAGCCATACCTCCGCTACCCTTCCCATTGGCTAATCAGGGCGATATGCAAATTAACTGCCAGCCAAGATGGCGGCCGGCAGCCAGGCAGTTTGAAGCAAACATGAGGCTTGCTTGCTCCAGTGAGGGAGGAAGCTAACGTTCCCTGCCTGCCGCTGCCGGCCTCTGAGCTTGCAGTTTGAAACATTGTTACAAATATAGAAGCCAAACAAAACCCCAGAAACCTGCTTTCAGCCAGGCGGGATCTCAGAGCTGGAGTTGAAACAGTGTTTCAATTATAGAACCCAAACAAACCAGATACCTGCTTTCAGCAGCCAAGGCCTAAGAGCTGGAGCCAAGCCTCAGAGCTAAAGCTGGCCCAGAATTTAAAAAAAAAAAAAAAAAAGGAAAAGAGCGGTTGGGAGCTTCAGTCACCCGCCAGCCTGAAAACAACCCTCAGCCCCTCACCCAGACTGGCCAGGCACCCCAGTGGGGACCCCCACCCTGATCCAGGACACCCTTCAGGGCAAACCAGCCAGCCCCCACCCGTGCACCAGGCCTCTATCCTATATAGTAAAAGGGTAATATGCCTCCTAGCACCGGGATCAGCAGAGCCGCGAGGCCTCCCGGCACTGGGATCAGCGTGACGGGGGCAGCGCCCAAACCCCCTGATCGCCCTGCGGCTCAGTGTGTGACAGGGTGCGGCGCCCCAACCTCCCCCCCCCGCCCCCCACAGGCCCTGCTCTGTGTGTGATGAGGTAGAGCCATAACCTCCCCATCGGCCATGCCCTGAGTGTGACAGCGGTGGTGCCCCAACCCCCTGATCGGCCCTGCTCTGTGGGTGATAGAGGTCAGCGCCCCAAACGCCCCCCACAGGCCCTGCTGTGTGTGTGACAGGGTAGAGCCATAACCTCCCCATAGGCCCTGCCCTGAGTGTGACAGGGTGCGGCGCCCCAACCCCCTGATCTGCCCTGCTCTGTGTGTGATGGGGCGGTGCCCCAACTCCCCTATCAGCCCTACTCTGTGAGTTACAGGGGGGAGCTCCTCAACCCCGATGGGCCCTGCTCTGTGCGTGACAGGGGGGAGCTCCTCAACCCCCTGATCGACCCTACTCTGTGCGTGACAGGGTACGGAGCCCCAACCCCCCTGATGGGCCCTGCTCTGTGCGTGACGGGGTGGCACCGCAACCTCCCCATCGACCCTGCCTTGAGTGTGACAGGGCGGTGCCCCAACCCCCCAATTGGCCCTACCCTGAGCGTGACTGAGGGTGGCATTGCAACCTCCCGATCCGCCCTGCTCTGTGCATGACGGGGCGGCGCCCCAACTCCCCAATCAGCCCTGCTCTGAGCCCGACCAGGGGCTGCACCTAGGGATTGGGCCTGCCCTCTGCCACCCGGGAGCAGGCCTAAGCCAGCAGGTTGTTATCTCCCGAGGGGTCCCAGACTGCGAGAGGGCACAGGCCGGGCTGAGGGACCCCCCCTCCCAGTGCACAAATTTTTGTGCACCGGGCCTCTAGTATATATATAAGAGACTTAGTGTAGAATGTGCTGAAGAATAGTTATTGAAATAGATGTAAAAGGTAAATTAGTGATGTTTTGTGGCAGATGGAATTTGTATAATAGCTCCTGAAATCTATGTTATCCTCTGGTCTCTAGAGAAATGTAATAGAATTGGCAGTAATGAAAAGTTAGCATCTCACCATTTTAAAAAAATGTATCTTCAGGAGTATGTATCTCTCACATCGATATTTCTCTCTCTCCTTCCCTTCCTTTCACTCTTTCTGAAAAGGAATGGAAAAAATATCCTCAGGTGAGGATTAACAACAAAAAGTGTATTGTAGCATGTTAAAACATTTTTCTAATTATAAAAGTAACATACACAATGTAAAAAATAATTGGAAAATATAAAAAAATATAGCAAAACCACCTGAAATCCAAACACCCAGCAGTAACCCCTGCTGTTATTTTTATAGATATACTTCGGTGTCATACTTTTTATCCTAATTGCACAGATAATTTTCTCGTCATTAAAATTTCTTAATAAATACCACTTTACTATAAAGTTCCCTTTCCCTCATTAGGTTTTACCATAATTTATTTCCATTCCCCTGGTTGTTTCATATTTTACACTATTTTAGATAGCAAAGGGAAGGAAATCATTATATGTAATTTTTTGCCCAATATCTACTCTTTCCTTAGGATAAATATCTAGAATTAGGATCATTGTATCAGTGTACAGTTGAGACACAGCCAGGACTAGGGAGAGGTAAAAATGGCAATTGCCTTGGCCATGAAATTTAAGAGGGTGCCAAAAAACCAAACAATCAAAATATTTTAATGTAACATTTAAAAATCAAAGTTAATGCAAAAGAAACTATCCACAATGAACCAGATGGAAAGCCTGCTAACTATAAGACAAGTTTGTAGGTCAAATTTATTTACTTTAGAGCTTTCTGAATAAACTTTTTAATCATTTATTGTTTTTCATGTATAAAACTGATTTAAAAATAAATTCATTCTAAATTCATTCTTGGTACAGGGAGGAAGAGTTTCTTCTTCATCTAGTAGGTGCCTACGTATGAGGATAGGTAACATTATTTATCAGTGGTGCACAGCGGGATTGGCAAAGTTTTTGTGTAAAGGGCCACATATTTTTGGCTTTGTGGGCCATAAGATCTGCGTTGTTGGAACCACTCAGCTCTGCTGCTGTGGTTGAAAATATCCTCAAATGAAGATTAAAAAGGAAAAAAAAAAAAGCAGCCATAGACAGAATGCAAATGAGTTTATTTACAGAAACAATGATATGAAATGTAAATTTCATATAATTTCCCATGTCACAAAATACTGTTCGTTTTTTATTTTTTTCAACCATGTAAAATCAATCCTCAGCTCTCAGGCTATACCAAGACAGGTAATGGGCAAGATTTGGACCACGAGCTATATTTGCTGTTTTTGATGTAGAAGAATATAAGCGTCCCTTTAATTTTTTTCAACAAATTTAACTTTATAAAATAATTTTTTAAAGTAAGATTGCATTTATTCTCACCTGAGGATATATTTTTCCATTGATTTTTTTTTTTTTTTTTTTTTTTTTTAGAGAGAGAGAATAGAGGGGAGGGAGGAGGGGAACAGAGAGAGAGAGAGAGAAACATGGATGTGAGAGAGAGACATTGATTGATTGTCTTCCGTCAGGTCCCAACTGGGCCTGGGTATCTGGGTATCAAGTCTGCAACTGAGGTATGTGCCTTTGATTGGGAATCAAACCCGAGACCCTTGGGTTTGCAGGCCAATGCTCAAACTGGCCAGAGAAATAATTTTTTAAATTTATTATAGTATATCCCATTTAGAAAAAATTTTTAATTGAATATATTGGGTTGACATTGGTTAACAAAATTATCATATCCCATTTTTTTATGTGAGTAACAAGGATGATTTTTTTTTCGGTTGTCGTTTTTTTAACCTGAAGTTGAAAGTTTTTTTTAAAAAAATCTTCTGCCCTAACTGGTTTGGCTCAGTGGATAGAGCGTCGGCCTGCAGACTGAAAGGTCCCAGGTTCGATTCCGGTCAAGGGCATGTACCTTGGTTGCGGGCACATCCCCAGTGGGAGGTGTGCAGGAGACAGCTGATCGGTGTTTCTCTCTCATCGATGTTTCTAACTCTCTGTCCCTCTCCCTTCCTCTCAGTAAAATATCAATAAAATGTATTAAAAAAAATAAAATAAAATAAAAAATAAAAAAAATCTTCTGAGGAAATACTTTGAAAGGAAGGCTCTGTTTTTCTACTCACATATTTAATTTCCAAAATTTAAAGAAAATACACTTAGGACAGAAGGGTATTCTTATTGAGAGTATTCAGAAATTACTTATTGAATTTTCTTTTGTTTATAGGTGGAGACATACTACGCCTTGACACACTTTTAGAATGGTGGAGAGAAAAGAATGGTTCCTTCTGTTCTCGACTTATTATTATATTAGACAGTGAGAATTCAACCCCTTGGGTGAAAGAAGTAAGAAAAATAAGTGACCAGTATATTGCAGTGCAAGGAGCAGAGTTGATGAAGACAATAGATATTGAAGAAGCCGACCCACCACAGCTGGGTGACTTTACAAAAGACTGGGTAGAATATAACTGCAACTCCAATAATAGCATCTGCTGGACTGAAAAGGGACGCAAAGTGAAAGCAGTATATGGTGTGTCGAAGCAGTGGAGCGACTACACTCTGCATTTGCCAACGGGAAGTGACGTGGCCAAGCACTGGATGTTGCACTTTCCTCGTATTACATACCCACTAGTACACTTGGCAAATTGGTTGTGTGGTCTGAACCTTTTATGGATCTGCCAAAGTTGTTTTAGGTGCTTGAAAAGATTAAAAATGAGTTGGTTTCTTCCTACTGTGCTGGACACAGGACAGGGCTTTAAACTTGTCAAATCTTAGTTTGAAAACCAAAGGAGATTATTATTATAAGAGTTCATACTACCAGTTATCACTAGTTTGCCAGTTTTTGTACATTACATTCTTATTTGTGAAAAATATCCTGTTACTTCTGTAGCTGCTCTCATTTTGTCTTTTTTCAAGTAATTATGGTATGTAAGTAGTTGGGAATAAACATTCTTTTATACTAAAAGTATGTAGAGATTCAGAAAATTCTGACTGTAAATGCATGAGATGTAAAAATAACAGTGCACTTTGAGATGTTTGCATTAGAAAGAAAACACTTGTCTATGCTCTGCAGTGAAGAATTAATGAAGAATTAATTACTCATGCCTTATTTTCTAGGCATAGACCAGGATGTTTACTATTATAAGGAAACTGAATTTGCATACAAAGGATTTTTTTTGTGAACAGTAGGTTTGTGTCCAAGACCATTTGAAAAATTACAAACTTTCTTAGAAAAGAAAAACGTTTACCTGAAATGCATGCAAAATTTGTTTTTGTCCATTACATTCAGATGCCTTGGTTGTGACCTAGCACAAATTACTGTTTAGATAAAAAAAAAAAAAAAATTTATGTAGGTAACTAAGAGGCTAGACTAGAGCCTAAAAGTTGTTCCTTTGTGAATTCTTGGGGGCCTATGAAAGTACTGGTAATTTTAAGAGTCTTTTCAGGGTAACCATGCTTTTTAATGAACAACGTTTTCAGCTATAAATTTCTTCCAGATAAGTTGTCTTCCTTTTCAAAAAGTAATCTTACAAATTTAGCAGTTTCTTGATTTAGACTATTTGCAATTTTCTAGAAATTATTTCAATCTCTATAAAGTTAAAGTTCTAAAGTTCCACTAAAAATTATTTTTCAAATCTCCATTAGTGATAACATTTTTTTTTTTACTGAAGGTAAAAGTATTGGAAACATTTTTTCTTGTAAGATATTATGTAAAAATATATTTATATTAACAATTTTACTTAAGCATAATGGTGAGGTTGTAATCTTTAAAACTTTTTTCAGTGTTTTGTCTCATTAAAGCAAGCACTGGTCAGGATATCTTCCAAGAGGTCATTTATCTTCTATTTCCTTCTAGTAATCCTTACATATTCTAAAGTTTTATCTCTGGGAAATAACCAAAAGGGAATATAGTTAAGTTGGGGTATAATCTAATCTTTGATGTTTAAATGGTGTCACTTCTCACCATCAAAGCCATTTTTCCAACCTCAGAGAGACGGAATAATGCCCCCGCCATTTTTTATCTGGTGACTTGCAAACTGAAGTTTTAGTTAGGAGGAAGTCACTAAGCATCAGGGAACTTGTATACCACTATCTATGCAGCATTGTTATAATGGTCTAATTTGTGCTTTGAATATGATTTTCAAAATACTTTGAATAAAATTTTGTTAAAAATTTTTAATGTAATGAGCAAATAACAGTTATTGAATGTTTTAGTATATTGCAAGTGATAGTCAAAAAATGCCGATGCTTTTTTGGGGTTCATGGTTGGTAGCAGGTGGATTTGAAAATTCCTCGGTTAAGTGTGTCTATATCAATATCATCCAAATGAAATAGTATTGTGTTTTATTGTTATTCAGAAATAGAATAACAGAAAAGCCAGATGTTAAAATGATGAGTTTATAGCTACAAAAAAAAGTTAAATTAATGTTAAGGAAAATCCCTTTGAAATTTCTGAGCCAATATTGAGCAAATTGAAGCTTTAAAGCATATCTCTCTTTATTCTGAGAGAGTCAAATTTAAGGTATATTCTGCATTCTTTATAAATATTAAAATAGTACTAAAAATCATATTCAAAAGGTAGAAGGCACTTTCACACTCAAAAAACTAATGTTTGACATTATTTTCTATGAAAGTACAATCAAAAAAGTTCTGGGCTAAAAATATGACTTCAGCCAATTTTTTTTAACTAAAGAGTTATGGATTGATGGGTTCTCTTTGATGGGTTCTCCTACCCAAACAAACAAAAACACATAAATGACTCTTAGGAGATGGTATCTATACTAATAAAAGGGCAATATGCTAATTAGACTGGATAAATGGGACATCTTCTGGATGTCCTTCTGGACAAAGCTGCAGCAGCTGCGAGGGCTGAGGGCTGGTGGCATGGGAGAGGTGGCGGCGCAGGCTGGTCCAGTGCCGTGGCCCCTCACAGAGGCGGCACAGGAGAGGCAGTGGCCCCTTTCACAGAGGCAGTGGGAGAGGGGGCTGCATGGCCCTTGTCCCAGTGCTGCTCCTTCCACAGAGGCTGGACGGGGTGCAACCTGCTGTGCCTCAACCTCCCACAGCCCTGGCCCCAGATCACCCCCACCCGGCAGGCTTTGAGGGCCAAGGGCCAGCAGCTGTGGTGGCCGGTAGTGGCAGCCTTCCTCTGATGGGCCCAGTCGCCTCCCGCAGGGGTAGGCCAGAGGCGGCAGCAGCAGCAGGGTGATGGGGATGGCACAGCGCCTTCCCCTGATGGGCCCAGTCGCCTCCCGCAGAGGTAAGCCAGAGGCGGCAGCAGCAGCAGGGTGATGGGGATGGCACAGCGCCTTCCCCTGATGGGCCCAGTCGCCTCCCGCAGAGGTAGGCCAGAGGCAGCGGCGGCGGCAGGGTGATAGGGCGGCGCCTTCCCCTGATCGGCCCTGTTGCCTTCCACAGAGGGAGGCCAGACTGCGGCTTAGGCCCGCTACCCATGGGAGCATCAGTAGGACATCCAGCCATCAGTAGGACATACGGTGAGGGCTCTCAAACTGTGAGGGGGCAGGCCGGGCTGAGGGACCACCCCCCTACCCCAGAGCAGGAATTTTTGTGCATTGAGCCTCTAGTTCTAAAATAAAAGTTGCCAGTTTTAAAACAGTAAAGTGATAATATAGAAATTCAATATTGTGGGAAGGATAAGTTGATTGGTTACTTTTACCTAAAGATTGAAAAATCTGATTAATTTTAGCCTGGCTGGTGTGGCTTAGTGATTGAGCATTGACTTAAGAACCAAGAGGTCAAGGTTCCATTCCTAGTCAGGGCACATGCCTGAGTTGTGGGCTGGGTCCCCAGCAGAGGGCATGGAGGCAGCCGATTGATGGTTCTCTCTCATCATTGTAGTCTCTCCCTCTTCCTCTCTGAAATAAAAAAATATATTTATTTTATTTTATTATTATTTTTTTATTTCTTAAAGTATTACAAAGAGTATTACACATGTCTCCTTTTATTCCCCCCCTTGACATTCCCCCGGCCTCCCCCACCCCCCAGTGTCTTGTGTCCATTGGTTATTCTCATATGCATGCATACAAGTCCTTCAGTTGATCTCCTACCCCCTCCGCAACCCTCCCCAGGCTTCCCACAGTAGTTTGACAGTCTGCTCAATGTTGCTCTGCCTCTGTATCCATTTTTGTTCAACAGTTTATAATGGTCCTTATTATCCATAAATGAGTGAGTTCATGTGGTATTTTTCTCAGCTTCCCAGGGGCCGTCCCAACCTCACAGGGGCCGTTTCAACCTCACCGGGGCCTTCTCAACCTCGCCGGGGCCGTCTCAACCTCGCCGGGGCCGTCTCAACCTCGCCGGGGCCGTCTCAACCTCACCAGGGCCGTCTCAACCTCACCGGGGCCGTCTCAACCTCACCGGGGCCGTCTCAGCCTCGCCGGGGCCGATTTGACCTCACCGGGGCAGTCTCGACCTCTCCGGTGAAAAATATATTTTTTAAAAGAATTAGTACTTCAGCTTTTATTTCCTTTATATTTTTATGAAATATCTTTTCCATCCCTTTACCTTTAGTCTGTGTATCTCATTCTGAGGTGGGTCTCTTAAAGACAGCATATACATGGGTTTTGTTTTCTTTTTTATTTTTTTTTAAATATATTTTATTTATTTTTTACAGAGAGGAAGGGAGAGAGATAGAGAGTTAGAAACATCGATGAGAGAGAAACATCGATCAGCTGCCTCCTGCACATCTACTGGGGATGTGCCTGCAACCCAGGTACATGCCCTTGACCGAAATCGAACCTGGGACCTTTCAGTCCATAGACCGACGCTCTATCCACTGAGCCAAACCAGTTTCGGCGGGTTTTGTTTTCTTATCCATTCAGCTGCCTTATGTCTTTTTATTGGAGCCTTTAAGCCATTTACATTTAAAATGAGTATTTTATTTCCATTTTATTTTTTAAACTTTCTTCTCTTTCTCCTCCTCCTTATCTTCCTCCTCCTTTTTTTTCTTCTTCCTCTTTCTTTTCTTCCATTTCTCCTTTAATTTTAAATGATACCTTTGCTGGGTAAAATAGCCTTGGTTTTAGGCTCTTGCTATTCATCACTTTGAATATTTTATGCCAATCCTTTCTGGCCTGAAACATTTCTATTGAAAAGTCAGCTGACAGTGTTATGGGAGTTCCCTTGTAGGTAACTGACTTCCTTTCTCTTTAAGCTTTTAAATTTTTCTTCTTGTCTTTACTCTTGGCCTTTAATTATGATGTATCTTGGTGTGGGCATCTTCGGGTCCATCTTGCTTGGGACTCTGCATTTCCTGGACTTGTATATCTCTTTTTTCACCAGGTTATGAAAGTTTTCGTTGTTCTAATAGGTTCTTCATCCCTTGCTGCTGCTTCTGATACACCTATGACATGGATGTTATTCATTTCATGTTGTCCCAAAGGTCTTTAAAATAACCTCATTCTTTTTAATTCTTTTTTATTTTTGCTGCTCTGATTAGGTACTTTTTTTCCTACCTTGTCTTCCAAATTGCTGAATTCATCCTCTGCTTCATCGAGCCTACAGTTTATTCCTTCCAGTGTATTCTTTATTTCAGATATTGCATTCTTCATTTCTCACTGGTCCATTTTTGTGGTTTCTATGTCCTTTTTCATGCTATTGAGCATCCTTATAATCATTCTGAAGTCTATATCTCATAAATACCTTACCTCCATTTCATTTAGCTCTGCTGGAGAATTCCATTGTTCCTTAATTTGGGGACTATTTCTTTCATCTCCCCATTTTGGCTGCCTGTTTGTTTCTATGAACTAGGTGGATATGCTATGACTCCCAGTCTTGGTAGACTGGCCTTATGTAATAGGTGACCTATGCAACCCAGTGGCACAATCTCCCTGATCACCTGAGCTGGGTGCTCTAAGAATGTCTTTTTTGTGTGTTATGTGGGCCCTCCTATTGTAATTGAGTCTTGATTGCTATTGGCCTGTTTGTACATTGGATCAACCCTCAGGCTGGCTGACAGAGAAGCTTAGCCCCCAACACAGCGTGCAAGCTATTGTGCAGGTGCTGATCACATGAAGCAAATTGACCTCGGCAGGGTTTGATGCCTGCCGAGATCTCCCTGGGATATGCTGCTGTTGTCTGAAGCTTGCCACTGGGTTTATTGTTCTGGGCCTCTTTGAAGGGACTCTGGTGCAGGACAATGTCAGACATTGCCTCAGAATGGCTGTGGGTAACCTGTTTGGAGCTATTAGTAAGCTTGTGGCTCCCTCTGCTGGGGCTAGGTGAGTGTGGAAAGGACCAAGCTGTGCACCAAGATCTGCTGTTACTAGCACTGGGCACACGGGCACATCATCAAATGTCTCAAGGTACCCAGAGATCTGCTTCTGCCTGCAAGCTGTCTGTTAGGCTCAGTCACTTAGAGCCACCAGCTGTACTTGTCCACGGGGGTTAGCTCCACAGGGTGTGTTGAGAGGGATTCCAACAGGTGGGGCTTTTGCTTTGCCCAAGCTGATGCTACATAGAGGGGAATGCTCTGCTTGGGAAAGGTGGCTTCTGCAGTATGGGAGAATGACTCAGCAGAGGGATCCTGCTGGCTGACCTCTCAGTTCTCTCCCGAGAGCCACCACTAGAGACTCCTCACGCAGTTCTAGACCTCTCTGCCCTCTCTTCATCAGAGCCCAGGGTGAGTCACTGCAAACAACATTTTGTGTGTTGACCCTTTAGGAGGGTGCCTGCATTTCCAGCTGTCTCTCCCTGACAGAAGAAGCCCTGCTGCTTTTTCACAGCCAAATGTTATGTGGGCACCTTTCCTGGTTCTGATGCTCTGTTTTGGGGACCCTGGCTTGGGGTTTAGACCCCAAACTATTCAGAGGACACCCCCCACAGCGGAAATATACCTCTAGCACTTTAGCTCCTACTGTGGAATTCCAGCCAGCTCTCTTGCTCCTCCACACTTCCTACTAGTCTTGTTACGGCCTGCTCTGTAAGTTCTTGTCATAAGGCTTCTCTCTCGCTAGTCTTCAGTTGGTTATTCAGGAGATTTTTCTATACTTTAGTGCAGTGGGCGGCAAACTCATTAGCCAACAGAGCCAAATATCAACAGTACAACAATTGGAATTTCTTTTGAGAGCCAAATTTTTTAAACTTAAGCTATATAGGTAGGTACATTGTTATTAACCTACCTATATAGTTTAAGTACTGTCGATATTTGGCTGCGTAGTTCATGCTGCGTATCCCGCCCACCTGCACCACGTCTCCCGTCGCTCGACCGACCGACACCCCCCACTTCTTCTAATGCCACTTCTTCAAAATAGACTCGCCCAGGCCAAAAACCGACTTCTGCGCATGGGCCACGAGGTTTCAATTGCACTGAACGTGCACGCCCGCATGTGGTATTTTGAGGAAGAGCCACACTCAAGGGGCCCAGGAGCCGCATGTGGCTCGTGAGCCGTGGTTTGCCGACCACTGTTTTAGTGTAATTCCCGTTTGGTCCTGGGTGGAGATGAGTATAGCTTTCACTTAATCCACCGCCATCTTGGCTCCTCATCCTTTCTTATGGCTGAGTAGTATTCCATTGTGTATATGTACCACATCTTTATTGAGTCATCTGTCAAAGGACACTTTGGTTGGTTCCATGTCCTTGCCAACACAAATATTGCTGCAGTGAACATAGGGGTGCATATCTCTTTGTGAATAAATGTTTTAAATTGTTTTGAGTAGATATCCATATGGTAACTGTATTCTTAATTTTCGAGAAACCTCCATACTATTTTGCATAGTGGCAGTACCAGTTTATAGTCATACCAGCAGTGAATAAGGATTCCCTTTTCTTCACAACTATTGTAGTTTTGATTTGCATTTCCCTAATTGCTAGTGAAGTTGAACATCTTTTCATACATCTGTTGGTCATTTGTATGTCTTCTTGGGAGAAGTGTCTGTTCATGTCCTCTGCCCATTTTTTAATTTGACGGTTTGTTTGTTTGGTGTTGAGTTGCATGTGTTCTTTATATACTTTTGGATATCAACCCCTTGTTGGAGCTATTGTTTGCAAATATATTTTCCCATTTGGTTGGATGTCTTTTAGTTTTGTTGGGGGTTTCTTTTGCTATGCAGCTTTTCAGTTTGATATAGTCCTGTTCATTTATGTTTGCCTTTACTTCCTTTGCCTTTCGTGTCAAATTCATAAAATGTTCTCCAAGACTAAGGCCCATAAGTTTAGTACCTATGTTTTCTTCTCTGTAATCTATTGTTTCCAATCTTTTATTTAGGTCTTTGGCACTATTTGAAGGTTTTTGTACATGTTGACAAACTGTAGTCTATTTTCATTCTTTTGCAAGGAGCTTTCCAATCTTCCCATTAACATTTATGGAAGAAGCTTTCTTTTCTCCATTGTATGTTTTTGGCTCCTTTATCAAAAATTATTTTCCCATATACATGTGGTTTTATTTCTTGGCTTTCAGTTCTATTCCATTGATCTGTGTGTCTGTTTTTCTGCCAGTAGATTGCTCTGTAGTACAATTTGAAGTCAGGTAATATGATACCTCTAGCTTTGTTCTTTTTTCTCAGAATTGCATTGGCTATTCAGTGTTCTTTATGGTTCCATACAAATCTGATGATTTTTTGTTCTGTTTCTTAAAAAAATGTCTTTAGAATTTTTATGGGGATTGCATTAAATATGTATATTACTTTGGGTAATATGGCCATTTTTCACTGTCCCTCAACGCTAAATGAGAGCTTTGCTGGGTAGAGTAATTTTAGTTGTAGGTCCTTGCTATTCATCACTTTGAATATTTCTTGCCACTCCCTTCTGGCCTGCAAAGTTTCTGTTAGGAAATCAGATGACAGTTGTATGAGTGCTCCTTTGTAGGTATTTAACTGCTTTTCTCTTGCTGCTTTTAAGATTATCTCTTTGTCTTTAATCCTGGGCATTTTAATTATTCTGTGTCTTGGTATGGGCTTCTTTGGGTTCCTCTTGTTTGGGACACTCTGTGCTTCCTGGACTTGTACATCCATTTCTTTCACCAGATAGGGGAAGTTTTCTGTTATTATTTCTTCAAATAGGTTTTCAATTTCTTTCTCTCTTCTCCTTCAGGCACCCCCATAATGTGAATGTTGGTACACTGGAAGTTGTTCCAGAGGCTCCTTACACTATCTTCATATTTTTTAATTCTTTTTCTTTTTGCTTTTCTGATTGGGTGTTTTTTGCATCCTCATATTCCAAATCGTTGATTTGATTCTCAGAATCCTCTACTCTACTGTTGAGTCTCTGACAATTATTCTTTATTTCAGTTAATGTAAGCTTACTTTCTTACTGGTCCTTTTTCATGTCTTTGAAATTCTAAGATCCTTGTAAGTCTCACTAAGTCCCTTGAAGCTCTCATGAAGATCCTTGAGTAACCTTATTACCATTGCTTTGAACTCTATATCCAATAGTTTGCTTGCTTCCATTTCTTTCATTTGTGACATGTTTATTTGTCTCCACATTTTGGCTGCTTTCCGGTGTTTGTTTCCTTGTATTAGGTAGAGCTGTTATGTCTCCTGCAATTGGTAGAGTAGCCTTGTGTAGTAGGTGTCCTGTAGGACCCATGGCCTCCCTACTCTAGGTGCACCCTTGTGTAGGTTGTATGCACAGTCTTGTAGTTGAGCTTTGATTGCTGTTGGCATCTTTGGGAGGAATTGACCTCCTGGCAAATTGGCTGTTAGGACCTGCTGCGACTATAGTGGGAGAGCTGCTGTGTAGGAGACACTCCTCTGGAGCATGACTTACTTCAGTGGGGCTTTGATGTTACTGAGTCTGCCTCTTGAGTGTGTGGCTTGTGGATGTGTAGAGTTGTAATCTGGTATGTTCTGAAGCTATCCACCAGGTGCACTGGCTCTAGGGCCTCCAGGGGGTGCAAAGTCAGCCACTGCCTGGGGCCACCCTGCAGGAGCTATTTGTATTGGGTTTGGAAGTGCCCAGACTAAGCAAGGCAGGCTGGTGCTATTGTTGGGTCTTGGACCTTATATTGATAGGATTGGGGCATGCTGTTACCAGCTGCAGGTTGTATGAGAGATTTTAGCAAAATCTGAAGCCTAAGCCAGGACAGGCCATTCATATGAAAAAACTGCTGCAAACAGCTTGGGTGGGGCTGCAAATTGGATGGGGCGGGACCTCATGGAATCACCAGGACAGAGAAAACAGTGTGGGCCAGGCTGAGAGACATTCAGATATGGCTGCCAGTCAGCCCTGCAGCAGAGGAGGTCCCAGCACAGGAATAATGACCCCTGCAAGCACCCCTGTCTAGGAGAAAGCTGCCCCCGATTTCCTGCCTCAATGCTAGACAATCCAATTCCTCTCCACATGTCCCTGGGTTTCCCAGAGCCACAGCCAGGCACCCAGCACTAGAGCTCAGAGGAAGTGGGACCTTGTAAGTTTGTGTGCTGGCCCTTTAAAAGGAATACCTGAATCTCTGGCAGCCTCTGTATCACTCAGCCACAGTCAGCTCTGGTTTTTACAGACAGTAGCTATGGGGACTTCTCTTCCCAGCTCTAGGACCCTGGGCTGGGGTTTGGTGTGGGGCTCGGCCCCCTTGTTCCTCATGAGTGGACTCTGCAGAGACAATTTCCTTTCAGATTAAGAAAAATGGCACACATGGGTGTCAGACCAGCCCATCCCACGCCTCGGCCCCTCCTACCAGTTTTGATGTGCTCTCTTTACTTCTCTAGTTTTAGGAGTTCCATTCAGCCAGCTTTCAGGCAGTTTTGAATGATGGTTGTTCTGAATTTAGTTGTAATTTTGATGTGGCTGTGGGAGACAGCGAGTCCCAGCATTTACCTACCCTGCCATCTTGGTTCTCTCATCTCCAGTCCTATTTTGAATAAGAGTGGTGAAAGTGGACATCCTTGTCTTGTTCCTGATGTTAGAGGAAAATCTTTCAGTTTTTTCACCAGTGAGTATGAGTTTAGTCAAGGGTTTGTCGTATACAGCCTTTATTATGTTGAAGTGCTTCTATATCTATTATTATTTAGTGTTTTAATCATAAATATATGATTTTATTTTTTGTTTTGTTGATGTGGTATATTGCATTGATCGATTTGTGTATGTTGAACCTACCATTGTGCCCCTGGGACGAATTCTCTTGTTTGGGATGTGTTGGGGTTTTTTTAAGTATTTGATTTGCTAGTTGGTTTGTTTTTGTTGTTGTTGTTAATCCTTACCGGAGGATATTTTTTCCATTGCTTTCCAGAGAGAATGGAAGGGAGTGAGGGAGCGGAGGATAGAGAGAGAGAAAGAGAGAGATACATCAATTGGTTGCCTCCCTTATGTGCCCCAACCAGGGCTGGGAATTGAACCTGCAACCCTTCAGTGCACACGCTGACACTCTAATTCAGCGGTTCTCAACCTGTGGGTCGCGACCCCTTTGGCAGTCGAATAACCCTTTCACAGGGGTCGCCTAAGACTATCTTGCATATCAGATATTTACATTATGATTCATAACAGTAGCAAAAATACAATTATGAAGTAGCAACAAAAATAATTTTATGGTTGGGTCACAACATGAGGAACTGTTTTAAAGGGCCAGAAGGTTGAGAACCACTGCTCTAATCACTTAGCTACATTGGGCAGGGCTATTTGCTAGTATTTTGTTTAAGATTTTACATCTGTATTCATCCAACATATATTTGTAGTTTTCTGTTTTTGTTATCTTTGCCAGGTTTTAGTGTCAGGGTTATGTTGGCCTCATAAAATGTGTTAGGAAGTATTGCCTCTTCTCAGTTTTTTGGAAGAGTTTGATAAGAGTAGGTATCTTTGAATGTTTGTTAGAATTCACTAATGAAGCCATCTGATCTTGGGCTTTTACATTTTGAGAGGTTTCTTATGGTTTAAATTTTCTCACTGGCAATTGATCTATTAGATTTTCCAGTTCTTTGTATTCAGTCTAAGAAGATTATATGTTTCTGGGAAATTATCCATTTCTTCTAGGTTATTGAATTTGGTGGCAATTCATCTTTCATAGTATTCTATTATGATCTTTGTATTTTTGTGATATTTGTGGTAACATATTTTTCATTTATGATTTTGTCCATTTGCATCTTTGGTCTTTTTTCCTTAGTGAGTCTAACCAAGGTTTTGTCAATTTTGTTAATCTTTTTAAAGGACCAGCTCTTTGTTGTATTCATTTTTTGAATAGTCTTTTTATTTTCAATTCATTCAAGTCAGCTCCAATTTTTATCATTTCCTTTTTTTCCTGACTTTTGGCTGCTTTCCCCCCTTCTCTTTCTAGTCTTTTAAGATGTAATGCTGAGGAGAAACCAAGATGGCGGCATAGGTTAACACCGGAGATTGCTGCCTCGAACAACCACTTCAAAAAACAACTAAAAGACGGAACGGACATCATCCAGAACCACAGGAAGGCTGGCTGAGTGGAAATTCTACAACTAGGAGGAAAGAGAATATCATACCCAGACTCAGAGGAGGCGCAGTGCTGAACTGAAATACTAAGGTGCGGAGTGCACGCAGAGCGGGCTGGAGGCAGAGGGCGTGGTTGTTGTTTTCAATCGGGAGGGAGTTTCAGACTCTGAGCTCCAGATCCGGGTCAGTCTCTGGGGACCCAGACTCAAACGGGAGAAGTGGGACTGTCTGGCTTTGGTCGGAACTCGAAGGCAGCTTTCTCTCCGAGGTTTGCAGCAGATGCTGGGACTCTGTGAGGCAGAGCCCCTAAGGACGGAACTGAGAGCAGCCATAACTGCTTGCTCTGCCTGCCCTGTAGATCCCTGGGGACCCGCCCCGCCCAAGCCCTGCACAGAGCCATTTGCCGGATAGCCTCAGGCAAACGCTAGATTAGCACCACCCTAGAGATCCAGCACAGAAGCTCTCCCACTGCAGACACAGCGGACTCTCATAGCCAGTTAGCCTGGAGGTCAAATCACCCCCAGTATTGCCGACAACAATCAAAGCTTAACTACAACAAGACTGCACACAAAGACCACTAGGGGGTGCACCAAGAAAGCATAAAAAATGCGGAGACAAAGAAACAGGACAAAACTGTCAATGGAGGATATTGAGTTCAGAACCACACTTTTAAGGTCTCTCAAGAACTGTCTAGAAGCCGCCGATAAATGTAGTGAGATCCTCAAGAAATCTAATGAGACCCTCGATGTTGTCATAAAGAACCAACTAGAAATTAAGCATACACTGACTGAAATAAAGAATATTATACAGACTCCCAACAGCAGACCAGAGGAGCGCAAGAATCAAGGCAAAGATTTGAAATGCGAAGAAGCAAAAAACACCCAACCAGAAAAGCAAAATGAAAAAAGAATCCGAAAATACGAAGATAGTGTAAGGAGCCTCTGGGACAGCTTCAAGCGTACCAACATCAGAATTATAGGGGTGCCAGAAGATGAGAGAGACCAAGATATTGAAAACCTATTTGAAGAAATAATGACAGAAAACTTCCCTCACCTGGTGAAAGAAATAGACTTACAGGTCCAGGAAGCGCAGAGAACCCCAAACAAAAGGAATCCAAAGAGGACCACACCAAGACACATCATAATTAAAATGCCAAGAGCAATAGACAAAGAGAGAATCTTAAAAGCAGCAAGAGAAAGAAACTCAGTTACCTACAAGGGAATACCCATACGACTGTCAACTGAATTCTCAACAGAAACTTTGCAGGCCAGAAGGGAATGGCAAGAAATATTCAAAGTGATGAATACCAAGAACCTACAACCAAGATTACTTTATCCAGCAAAGCTATCATTCAGAACTGAAGGTCAGATAAAGAGCTTCACAGATAAGGAAAAGCTAAAGGAGTTCATCACCACCAAACCAATATTATATGAAATGCTGAAAGGTATCCTTTAAGAAGAGGAAGAAGAAGAAAAAGGTAAAGATACAAATTATGAACAACAAACATGCATCTATCAACAAGTGAATCTAAGAATCAAGTGAATAAATAATCTGGTGATCATAATAGAATCAGGGACATAGAAAGGGAATGGACTGACTATTCTTGGGGGAAAAGGGGTGTGGAAGATGCGGGAAGAGACTGGACAAAAATCTTGCACCTATGGATGAGGACAGTGGGTAGGGAGTGAGGGCGGAGGGTGGGGCGGGAACTGAGAGGAGGGGAGTTATGGGGGGGAAAAAGAGGAACAAATGTAATAATCTGAACAATAAAGATTTAATTAAAAATAAAAGATGTAATGCTAAGTTGTTTACCTGAGATTTTTCTTTTTTCTTGAGGTAGGCTTGTAAGGCTATAAACTTCCCTCTTATTACTGCTTTCACCTCCCCTGTGATCTGTTTGCCCTGGTTTCAGGGGATCAACCCTGAAATCCCAGTGCTGTCTTCTGCAGTCAGGGGCCACCAGCAGTGCCCTCCCAGATATATGGGAGTGGGGTGAGCTCCTTGGTTGCTTTGCCCTCCCAGGATGGGGGAGCAGTGGTCCTCTACATCATATCCCTTGTGCCTCCACCTGACCTTGGGATTAGTTGCAGAGTGCTCCCTTCACTCAGGAAAACTGTGTTTCTGTAGTACCAGTTCTCAGCTCTGCAGATAATGTGCTGTGCAACCCGACATGGTGGGTGAGGGGACAATATCTAGGAGGTTAAGGGAAGGGAGCCAGGCTCCGTGGCTTTGTTTCTCTGAAATGTCGATTGCCAGACAACTGTGGTCGTACCTTGGTGCTTCATCCCTGCCCAGGTCAGTGGGCTCAGCTACAGCTAGTAACGCCCACTCTCGCAGGAATGCTCACTGACTCTCTGCTCCTCCTGGCTGGAGGGAGGTGCCAACCACAACCTGATTTCTCCCCTCTGCCTCGGGGCTGAACCCTGCAGTGAGCTTCAGGCTGGGCCCCGCAGTGAGCTTCAGGGTGTAGGCTGTGTCCATGGCTCTTCTCCCCGCTCACCTCCTGGCTTTCTCCACTTGCCCACCTCTAGGTGTTTCAGTGTGTGGATCTCTTAGACATGTTTGTGCACTGAAGAGGGAGGTCCTTTGTTGAATTGTAGCTGTTCAAATTGTTGAAACTTCAAGGGGAGAGACCAAGGGGATGGGGGGGAGGAAGAAGCAGGCCAAGGCCTCTGGTGATTAGAAGTTCTTTTTCGTTTAAGATTTGTTTTCCAATTAAGAGTTTTCTGTGCCTACTTTTCTCCTGGAAAGTTTTCATCTAAAGAAGGAGGTATCTTGGGAAAGGAGTTTTTAGGAGTAAAATAGGCAGGTTTAGGGAGTTTTAGAAATAAAGAGGGCCCATGGGGGAGGACTGCAAAGCTGGGGGCCTGGGGGCTGCCAAAGGGCAAACATTCACACAGAGAGAAAAAAGATGCCACAGGATAAAGGGGAGAAGAATAGGCATATAGATCAATGGAATAGAATAGAGAGCCCAGAAATCAGCCCGAACCAATATGCTCAATTAATATTTGACAAAGGAGGCAAGAACATACAATGGAGCCAAGATAGTCTCTTCAACAAATGGTGTTGGGAAAATTGGACGAATATATGCAAGAGAATGAAACTAGACCACCAACTTACACCATACACAAAAATAAACTCAAAATGGATAAAGGACTTAAATGTACGACAGGAAACCATAAAAATTCTAGAAGAATCCAAAGGCAACAAAATCTCAGACATATGCCGAAGCAATTTCTTCACTGATACAGCTCCTAGGGCACTTGAAACTAAAGAAAAAATGAACAAATGGGACTACATCAGGATAAAGGGGAGAGGAAGATACCCATTTCCAGAAGACAGGGGAAAGCCACACGGAGTAGAAAAACAAAAGGGGGAAAGAGGAAAACAGGTTTTCACAGGGAATAGAGGATTCTACCACAGGAAGGGGGAGAAGAAGAGGGGGACCCCATGTGGGGTTTGAGCTTTGAAGCTGCTTTAGTGGCCAATCAGAGGGGATATTAGGACACAAAGAACTGAAGCTTTTATAAACATTAGGAAAGAGAGACTTAGTGGGCTACCCCTTTGGAACCCCCTTCCCAAGTGGGAGTCTTCTTGCTTCCCAATTTCCACCTTTGTCTATGGCTTTATTCTTCGAATCTACCTGGACAGGAACCTGGGAAATAACCTTTGCATCCTGCCCAGAGGAAAACCACATGTTTCAGTTTGATTTCCGCGTTTCATTATATTTTAAGAAACAGGGATTGTTTTGCTTTGCTTGCTCTATTTGAAATCCTAAAACCTAATATAATTATTTGAAAACTAGAAGCCTGGTGCGCGAAATTCGTGCACTGGGGGGGTCCCTCAGCCCAGCCTGCACCCTCTCCAATCTGTGACCCCTCACAATTCAGGACTGCTGGCACCCAACCACTCGCCTGCCTGCCTGTCTGATTGCCCCTAACCACTCCCCTGCCAGCCTGATCGACGCCTAACTGTTCCCCTGCTGGCCCAATCGCCCCCCAACTGCGCTCCCCTGCTGGCCTGGTTGCCTCTAACTGCCCTCCCCTGTCGGACCAATCACCCCAACTGTCCTCTTATGCTGGCCTGATCGCCCACAATTGCCCTCCCCTGCAGGCCATCTTGTGGCCATATGGGGGCGGCCATCTTGTGTGTTGGAGTGATGGTCAATTTGCATACTGGTTGTGACTAATTAGCATATCCAGTTGTGACTGTGAGGGAGTCATGACCAATTTGCATATCACCCTTTTATTAGTATATATACTGAATTAGGAAGTGTTGAATCAGCCAAGGGTTCATTTAATTTTAATGACTTTTAGTCCTTGTACTAAATAGAATATATAAATGCTGTGAATCATCTTTAAAAACAAAAACAAAACAAAAAGACGTTCCTCTTTCTCTCCAATACCTAACTTTGGATTCCTTTCTTCCTTTCCATATAAAACAACTATTTCATCAATAGCAATAGAAATGCTCTTTGCTCCTCCTGGCTGAAGGGAAGTGCCAGCCACACCTGATTTCTCCCCTATGTGGCCTGGGCTGTTGTCTATTGAATGTTTATTGTATTCTAGGCACCATGCTAAACACTTTTCATACATGATTTCCTTCAACCTCACAAACACCTTTTATTGTATGAACTAAAGGCCCATTGCATGAAGAGATTCATGCAATAGGCCTTCCCTTCCCCTGGCTGCCGGCACTGGTTTTCCTCCGGCACCCAGGACCCAGGCCGGAGCCTTCAGTCTTCGCTCCGCCACTTTGCACCTACATATGCAAATTAACCACCATATTTGTTGGGTTAATTTGCATACTCTCCTGGTTGGCTGGTGAGCGTAGCAGGGGGACTGTCAATTTACATGTTTGTCTATTATTAGGTAAGACTAGAGCCCCAGTGCACAAAAATTTGTGCACTTGGGAGGGAGGGGGTCCCTCAGCCCAGCCTGTGCCCTCTCGCAGTCTGGGACCATCAGTGGATGACCACCTGCTGGCTTAGGCCTGCTCCCTGGGGGATTGAGCCTAATCTGGCAGTCAGAGATCCCTCTGGCAGCCTGGGAGCCCTCGGGGGATGTCCACTTGCCAGCAGGAAGCAGGCCTAAGCTGCCGTTGGACATCCTTAGTGCTGCTGAGGAGGCAGGAGAGGCTCCCACCACCACCGCTGTGCTGGCAGCCTTCAGCCTGGCTTGTGGCTGAGCAGAGCTCCCCCTGTGGGAGCGCACTGACCACCAGGGGGCAGCTCCTGTATTGAGCATCTGCCCCCTGGTGGTCAGCGTGTGTCATAGTGACCAGTCATTCCCAGTCGTTCTGCTGTTAGGGTCAATTTGCATATTACCCTTTTATTATATAGAATAGAGGCCTGGTGCACGGGTGGGGGCTGGCTGGTTTGCCCTGAAGGGTGTCCTGGATCAGGGTGGGTGTTCTGCTGGGGTGCCTGGCCAGCCTGGGTGAGGGGCTGATGGTTGTTTTCAGACTGACCAAGCCCCCTGGCGACTGAAGCTCCCAGCCTTTCCTTTTTTTGTTTTTTGTTTTCATTCGCTCCAGCTCTGTGGCCATGGTGACTGGAAGCAGGTATCTGGGGTGTATTTACCTTCTATAATTGAAACTTTGTTGCTTTGAGTGGAGCTCAGAGCAGGCTGCGGCAGGCTGGCTTCCTCCATCACTGGAGCAAGCAAGCCTCCTTCTCGCTCCAGCTCCATGGCTGCCGGCCACCATCTTGGTTGAGGTAATTTGCATATACTAGCTCTGATTGGCTGGTGGGCATGGCTTAAGGCATAGCGAAAGTAAGGTCAATTTGCATGTTTGTCTATTATTAGGTAAGATAGAGGCCTGGTGCATGGGTGGGTGCAGCTGGTTTGCCCTGAAGGTTGTCCCGGATCAGGGTGGGGTCCTGCTGGGGTGCCTGGCCAGCCTAGGTGAGGGGCTGAGGCTGTTCTCAGACTGGCCACACCCCCTTCAGGGTGGGGGGTCCCTGCTGGAGTGCCTGGCCAGCCTGGGTGAGGGGCTCAGGGCCATTTTCAGGCTGACCACACCTCCTTCAGGGAGGGGAGTCCTGCTGGGGTGCCTGGCCACTCTGGGTGAGGGCTGATGGCTGTTTGCAGGCTGGCCAAGCCCATCAGTGGGGACCCTCACCCCATGAGGGGTGGCCATCCTGGGTGAGGGGCTGATGGCTGTTTGTAGGCTGGCCACGGACGGTCCCCAGCCACTCAAGCTCCCAGTGGAGGCTGGCTGGAAGCACGTATCTGGGATTTATTTATCTTCTATAATTGAAACTTTGTTGCCTTGAGGGGAGGCTACAGCTGGCCAGGGCAGGCAGGAAGCTTGGCTTCCTCCATTGCTGGGGCAACCAAGCCTCCTGCTTGCTCAAGCTCCATGGCTGCCGGCCGCCATCTTGGTTGGGTTAATTTGCATATAGTTGCTCTGATTGGCTGGTGGGCGTGGCTTGGGTGTAGCAGAGGTGCGACAATTTGCATATTTCTCTCTTATTAGATTAGATGAGGAGACTGGGGCAATCAACTTCAGTAACTTGACAATAAAACACAGCTATGGCTAAGAGGTTCTCAAACTCGGCTTTGAGCCAGATTTTATGTTGTGGGAACCCCAACATGCCAGAAAGGGGAAGGTTTTACTCTTGGGTATAAAAACCTACATGCCCTTTAGAGAACTGCTTTGAGTATTTTGTCAAGGGTGTAAATACCTCTCTAGAAGCTCATAAGCATAGGGGAGGGGGCAATTATTCAATATAAAGACCTTCAATTATTAACTGCACTAATATCAGCCCCACTTTTGAACCCCTCCCTTAATTTCCCAGCAATCTCTGGGGTTGTGCGGAACTAGCCACACTCTTCCCCAGAAGCATTTTCTGTGAGACTGTGAGGGTGCAGCTTGCTCCTCTCTGCCTCCTTAGTTTATACTCTTCTATTTTGTCACCTGGATGTAAACTGAAAGGGATGAGTTCTTCACAAGTAAGCAGAGACTGCAGCTGCTATACCTGGGGCAGATGCCTGCCTGAGTGTTGGATTAGAAGTGGACTTGCCATAGACCAGGACATTTTGCAAGAAAGAAAAAATCAATTAAGCTTTTGAAAATATTGTGAGATGAGTCTACAAAGGCATTAAGTGGCTGACCAAACAGTTCTTTTGCCCCTTTCCTTGAAATTTGACAAAGAAAGTAGCGATCAATGTAAGAGGGCCTAGTGAGCAAGGATAATTTATGCAGCTTAGGACATCATGCTTAATTGCCAGTTGGAACTAAATTAAGATTCAAACTAAAAATGAAACCAAGCTCTTATTCCAGTTAAAACATTTAAAAAAACAAAACAAAAATCAACTTGCTCAGAAAGATGAGGCATGGGAGGTTAGGGTTTGGGCTAAATGAAGGTGAACTCCATCTAATTAAGGCTGCAGTCCAGCAACAGTTCACTTCCACTTGGGGGGGAATTCTGAAAGGTAAGTCCCTCCCCTAACCACCACAGAATGAAAGGCATGCACTCTGAACAGACACAAAATTATGCTTTACTCTCCACTGTTCTTTTATGTACAATACAGAATACATTTTTTTAAATCATAAGACACGAAGAGGGAAGGAATTGGCTCCATTACCAAAGTTAGTAGTCAATAGAGACTTCTAAATGACAAAGAACATTTAAAAAGAACATTGTGTTGAGATATTTATAGGAAAGGATGGATAATGGGCAAAGGAAAAGAAATTTCAGAACCAAATAGATATTCAAGGATTAAAACATCAGAAATAGAAAGTCAGGGTCATCACCATAGCCACTGCTACGGCTAAGGAGGCAGAATGGAGACGTTAGCGCTGACCTGCTGCCGCTAACCAGCCTCCCAGTAGCCCAGGGCCCTCCGCCTGCATCCAGATATACCACAGTTTTTTTATCCACTCATCTGCTGATGGGCACTTAGGCTGTTTCCAAATCTAAGCTATTCTACATTGCACTGCTGTGAACATAGGGGTGCATATAGTCTTTCTGACTGGTGTTTTTGATTTCTTAGGATATATTCCTAACAGTTGGATCAGTGGGTCAAATGGGAGTTCCAAATTTAATTTTTTGAGGAAACTCCATACGGTTTGCCACAGAGGCTGTAGCAGTCTGCATTCCCACCAGCAGTGCACTAGGGTTTCCTTTTCTCCACATCCTCGCCAGCACTTGTTTGTTGATTTATTGATGATAGCCGTTCTGACAGGTGTGAGGTGATACCTTATTGTTGTTTTCATCGGCATCTTTCAGGTGATTAGTGACTTTGAGAAATTTTTCATATACCTTTTAGCCTTCTATATGTCCACTTTGGAGAAGTGTTTATTTAGATCCTTTGCCCATTTTTAAATTGGATTGTTTATCTTCCTTTTGTTAAGTTGTATAAGTTCCCTATAAATTGTGGAGATTAACTCCTTATCAGATGTATCATAGGCAAATATGTTCTCCCATGCCGTGAGTTCTCTTATTTTGTTGATGGTTTCTTTTGCTGTGCAGAAGCTTTTTATTTTGACGTAGTCCAATTTGTTTATTTTCTCCTTAGTTTCCTTTGCCCTAGGAGATGTATCAGTAAACATATTGCTATGACAGATGTCTGAGATTTTTCTGCCTGTTTTTTTCTAAGATTTTTATGGTGTCATGTCTCATATTTAAGTCTTTTATCCATTTTGAGTTTATTTTTGTGTATGGTGTAAGTTTGTAGTCTAGTTTCTGTTTTTCTTTTTTCTTTTTTTTTTTTTTTTGCATGTATCTGTTCAGTTTTCCCAATACCATTTATTGAAGAGACTCTCTTGACTCCATTGTATCCTCTTGCCTCCTTTTTCAAATATTGAGAATAATGGCTTGGGTTGATTACTGGGTACTTTGTTTTGTTCCTTTAGTCTATATGCCCATTCTTGTGCCAGTACCAGCCTGTCTTGAGTATAGCAGCTTTGTAGTAAAACTTGATATCTGGTTTTATAATCCCTTCAACTTTGTTCTTCTTTCTCAAGATTGCTGTTGCTATTCGGGGTCTTTTTTTATTCCATATAAATGTTTGGAATATTTGTCCTAGGTCTGTGAAATATGCCATTGGTATTTTAATAGGGATTGCATTAAAACTGTAGATTGCTTTGGATAATATGGACATTTTAATGATTTTGATTCTACCAATCCATGAATATGGTATATTCTCCCACTTGTTTATGTCTTCGTCTATCTCTTTTTTCAATGTCCTTTAGTTTTCGGAATACAGGTCTTTTACCTCCTTGGTTAAATTTATTCCTAAGTATCTTAATTTTTTGTTGCGATGGTAAATAGGGTGGTTTGTTTAGTTTCTCTCTCTGAGAGTACACTACTGGCGTATAAGAATGGTATGGGTTTTGGGGTATTACTCTGGTGATACCTATTGATTTGATCGTCTCCCATGGGACTGGGGTCTGTGCTGTGCAGGGCAGCTCCACGAGCACCCATGCACTGTGGCGCTTTGCCAGCTTCCTCTGAGTCCAGGTGGAGCTGGGCTTGTGTGTATGTGTGAGGCATGCACTGTTGATTTGTTGACTGCTGCTGGAGCCTGAGCTGGGCTGGGGAGCCTTGTGAGTGCCTGTGCTGTAGTGCATGCTCGTTCTGCCTTTTCACCAGCCGGGGCAGCACCGTGGGTGTGTGCAGCAGCGGCCTGGTGCACCCATGCCTCTGTACCCTGTTGGACACTGTGGATTAAGCCCCATGTGGGGTGGACATGTGCATCTGCTATGACACTCTTGTTATTGATGGAGCTCTTTTCAGGAGGGGTGGCTGGGGATGCACTGTGGTGCCCTTGCAGGTTGGCCAGAGCACCTGAATAGAGAGATCCAACTCATGTTATCCAAGTGCGGGGAGAATGCAAAGAATGGTGCTCACCAGGTCTTCTGCACTTAGTGGTTTCCCGCAGATTCTGGAGAGCTCCAGTGGTTACTCAATCTTCTCTATGCTCTTTCGTGTGTGTGCATAAACTCTTCAGTTATCTCTCAATAATAATTTCTCCAAATATAGATATCCATTTGGTGTGCTCATGGGAGGGGACAAACTGCCTCCTCTTATGCCACCATCCTGATCCTGCCTGTGAGATGAAGTTTTTTCTTTTTAAAGCTGATTGGGAAATGTAGCTGGCATCTACAGGCAAATGGGTTTGCTAATCTTCCCTGTCTTAGAGTAACTTAACTTTTCTTCAAAGCTTTAGGCCACCTCACCACAGAGGAAGAGCCTACCACATGGACAAGCAGAGAGTTCAAGTGTGTAAAAATGGTCGCTGAACTTGTGCGTTTAGTCTCTTTGTCAGCTTTACCAGTTAGTTACTTCTGCCAGGGAGAAGTGGGCGAGGGGAAGAGAGGAGTTCAAGGCACTACTTTAAGTCACTTTCCTCCTAGAGGACACTCCAGCACTTATAATCATTGGTACAGCTGGATAAAGGTGTTTTTGTTTTCTTTTTAGTTGGATAGAAAGGCTACTTGTTCTGAAATATCAGACCTCAAACCCCCACTTACTCACCAGTCTTCCCAGGAAGTCAGGAAAGCCTCATGGCAGGAGAAAGTGAAGGCCACATCTTGTGGCACTTTGGGCCAATGATTGAGAGACACTTGTGGTGTCTTCTGTGACACCCTGGGGGAGGCGCTGTAAGTAGGGGTGGGAGTGGCCCGTGGAGGAAGAAGCATTTGGGAAACGCTGCAGTGGGTATAGCCAGCATGGCTCCAGCAGGCCCCAAGCAGTTGCACACAGAGGAGTAAGCAAGGCTGCCGGCCCGTCGTCTCTCTAGGTTGTTCTTTCACCTCCCCTTCTTTGTCCCTCTGCAGTTCTTTCAAATTAGTAAAATTAATGGATGGTTTTTATTGTGTATCTTTTGACCAAACACAAACTAAGCTTGAGATAAGTAATTATCAGTATCAATTAGTAATCACATAGCCCATGGTGAAAAAAAAAGAAAAGAAAAAGTCTCTCCTTGAACCAGGCTCCTCTAAACTTTCTTCTCAGTTAGAACTTGCCCTTGGAACTTCCATGTCTGTTCTCATCACCTAATTTTAGTCAGTTTAGTAAAAATCCCCACCCTTAATATATGATTAAAGTCTTCAGCCCCACACCAGGTATCTGATTAGGTTGACATGCCTTCTGTAAGGATCGTGTCAAGATAATTTAGCCAGAATCCTCCCCTTACCCCTGATGTTTCCTCTTATTAATTTCACATCTACTGACCCCTGCCCTGCTCCTTGGGTATCAATCCCCACTAGTCTATGTTATATTTGGAACTGGGTCCAGCTGTATACTGAGGTCTCTTTTCCTTTATTGCAATAGTCCGGAATAAAATCTAGTTATACAACTCTACTGTCCATCCAGTTCTGGTTTTCTTTGAATACCCCCACTTCCAATATCAAGTAGGATTAATAATATTAAAACAGCAATTATCAAACCCAAATGGGAGAATCTTTTGCACTACATTTTAATAATAAAATATTTAATATTTACCTCAGAGACTAGATGCTGCACAGCATACAAAAATAAATACAATATAATATTCCCTGACCTTAAGGGACATTTAATGTATATAACAAACTAAGAAAATAAATTGACTAATATTTATTACAAATTATTTTATATGGCAAATATAAGAATAACCATAAGGCTTGAAAAATATTTAAATTAATATATTTGCTTTATTTACCTTGATGTACTATGGTGATGGAATAATATAAACAGGTAAAAAAAAATAGAGTTTGCCTCCATCAATGACCTCAAGGATTTTGAACTGATTAATGGCAAGTGAGGAGGCGGCAAAAAACAAGGTGGAGGATTTACAGAAGCAAGAAAGCTAACCCAGCTTTGAAGAAAATGCAATAGGACCTCCGATGAAACAAAAAAGCAGCTTCCTGGGATTTGATTGGTCCTCAAGTTCAGCAGAGTCTGACTCAATATCAGGGACAAGTTCAGACAGGGCCAAAGGCTGAAAGCACAAGCATATCTGTTGGTTCTCAACTGACCGTGCCACTCCCCTATGAAATGACACCTTTCAGTGCACCTGCACTGCCTGATAAGTAACATGCCAGCGCCTTCCCCTGGCGGAAGGGTCCTCCAGGCTAAGACTTGCCTCTCGGGCCTCCCTCCTCCAGTGAGTGTTCCCATGGCACTCACCAGGCTGCTTCTATTTCCTTATGTGAGCTCCCTGCAGGAAGGCCCTGCTCTCAGCTTTACACAACTGACTTATTCATGGTCAGTATCTCCCTGAACTCCTTTCCAGATGGCCAGGAATATATCTTTTTTTATTGAACCTACTACATTACAATGACCGGTTTATGTAACTGGTTCCTTTATGACACTGTGAGTTATTGGGGGCAGTGGCTACCTCTCATTCATTTTAAGAAACCTGCGTACTTAGCATAGCCGACTAGTGAACGTTTGTGAGAGAAAATAAAATGCCCGAAAGCAGGGACTAAAGCTCATGGGACTATTTTGTAGTGGTGGAGTGCCTGAGTGGGGTTGAAAGCAAGACTTTCCAATAGACTAACGGAAACAAGCCTGGTAATCCCCTTCTAATAGGGTGGTTGGAGAAAGTAAATGAAATCAGGCATACAAAGCATTGGATCAGCGTAAGCAAGCTGAGTTCTTTCCTCACCCCCACCACATGTGCCTCTACTCTCAATACCACGCCCAATACAACCAGTGACAATAAGCGAAACCTGTTTCCCCAAGACGTGTTTAATTGCAAGAATAGAGGTAAAATCAACTCTCGATAAACATCAAACTATGGTTTCACGTTGCAAAAGCCCGCTGCTTTCTTTTTTCTTTTTAGCCACAGCATTTCTGGATTTCTTCCGCGAGCCACAAGCAGTGCAGTATGCGTTTCTTTTCAGCAGCCAGTTCCACTTCAGAAATCTGGCCCATGAGTTTCTGGACAAATATAGTCTGATCTTTCAGAAAAATATTCCTATTATCTCCTACATTTGGCACATTCTCCAGGGACCCAGATTTGAAATGGAAGCTTAAATGCCGGTTTCGTTTTAGACCAGGCCCTTTCTCCTCGATCCATGTCAGCGGGCTGCAAAAACAAAAGAACCGTGATGTTAGAGAGTACACACGGGCACCAGGGATTGCCTGCTGCCTCCCGGGAACAGGTCCTCGTTTTGTAGCCACCTTCCCTGCAGCTGCTGCTCCCTGAGGTGGCTAAGGTGGCAACCCAACCTCCACCAGCCTCCCAAAGGTCATGGGAGATCATTTCCAACTTTAGTGCCAAACAGTCCTTTAATTTTGCCACGGACAGGGGAATTCCTGCAATGCTTTTTGTGAACAACCACTTTGTTATTCAGGAGTTTTTACTCTGAGTCTTATGGGTCCCTCTAGGGGAGACAGATAGGAACTACAGGCAATCCATGAACCACCTGAGATTTTGTGAAAATTATTCCCATGCGTATGTGCATTTTTATGGGAAAGGATTCCTTCATTACATTCTCAAAGAAGACTATGACACCAGCACATGCCGGACAAAAACATGAGTGAATTCTAGCAATTGTACAACAGGGTTTCAAGTAACGATCCCTGTCTTGCTAGTTCTTCTGTTGTGGCCTTTGAAGATCATGCCTCCCATTCTCCCCATCTCCTGCTGTGGCTCTGCTCCAAGCCACTCTGCTGTTTGGAGATAGCCGCAACTTAACAATCTGTATCTGGAAACAACCGACAGAGGCTTCTCATGTGCAGTGACAAGGCCTGGAAAAATATCTGCTTATAAAATCTGGCCTGCAGACTAAGAAAAGATCTGGGGGGAAAAGAGAAAAGTGGCTTGCAGATCCCAACGCATTCTTCCCAGGCAGAGTCAGAAGCAAGAGCTGCGCGCACAAGATAAAAGGCTTTCCTCACACAGCACACTACCCACAGGGTCTGTAAACCAAGCAGGGACCCATCTGCTTAAAGAACTGTAGTTCAGCAAGTTGCCTGTTCTGGAAGCCATTAACATGATCCATGTGTGAATCAACACCAACCCATAAATGTGATGCTCACATTCATGTCAGGCAAAGACTCTTAGTAAACAGTAATTAAATTAAATTAGTAAACTTGTAAGGTGTTCAAATCTATCAACTAAATTTTTTTTGGTTATGACTCAAATGAAAAAAAATACATGATTATTATAACCTCTATAAAAAAGTTGGTATAAATTCTTCTAAAAAGTTAACTTTAGCCTTAGCCGGTTTGGCTCAGTGGATAGAGCATCAGCCTGTGTCCCAGGTTCGATTCTGTTCAAGGGCACATGCCTGGGTTGCGGGCTCGATACCCAGTAGGGGGCGTGCAGGAGGCAGCCGATCAATGATTCTCTCTCATCAATGATGTTTCTATATCTCTCTTCTTCTCTGAAATCAATAAAAATATATTTTAAAAAGTTAATTTCATAGCTAGATTTTTAGGATTTTGTTTTGTGTTTGCTTTATTGAGGTAGAAATGACAAGTGACATGATATTAGTGTCAGCCTGTGGCTAGCTTTAAAATTTATGATACAGCCTTTACAAACATTCCAGAAAGTGATGATAAAGATGAATATCAAGGCTCCTTATTAACTGCTTTAACACCAGACAAAAACCACTTGAGATACTCCAAATATTCTAATCTACCCAAGACAATTTCTCAGACCCCTCCATGTAACACACAGCCTTAGAATTTGAGGGTATACAAAATGTCAGGATGTTTCCTCCACTTCAACTTCCTAACGGTAAAAATAAATAACGAGTACACATCTTTACCTACGTTGTGGTGGTGATGGTGGTGAAATTAAAAATGCCATTTGTGAGGTGGAGAATATTATATGAATGAAAAAATTATGGTATTTGCCACCTGCCCAACCTTCACCCAATGCTTTGCAATGAGAGTCAGCTCTTGTTTCCTGTCTGATTCCCACTCCACGACTGAGCACAGCACCTCCTCCTCTAAGAAGCACGATCTGACCTTTCCAGGTGCCCCTTCCTTGCACTCCTGCCGCACCCTGAGCCACCTTTAGCTCTGCACACAGGGGACAGCACCTGCCAGTGGACACAGCTGCAATTCCACATGACCAGCATCAGAGCCAGGGCCACCCTCTGCATGTTTCACCATCATCTGTTACCTCTGCCTTTTCCTAGCAAAGAGGAGAATCCTCAAAATGGACATCAGGTTTCACTCAGGAAATAAAATAATTTTCTTTTTTTAAATAACCCAATGGTCTGTTTATTTTACTACCAAGAGATCCACCTACCTGGAAATACACATAGGAACTCTAAAACCTGAGCTGTTTTAAATATTTTACAGAGCTGAAATACTTTTAAAGGAAATTTATAAATGTGTTTTTGTTGAAAAAGACTTGGTATGAGAAATAATCAGAATATTTGGGGAACAGTATGATAGTATGATGTGATGATAAACAGAACCTTAAATTTTGATCACACTGAGAGACGAATTTTGGACATGTGAAAAGCAAACAAGGTAACATATTAATGGCAGGACCTAGGTGGTATTTGTAAGGGTGTTCACTGCAAAATTCTTTCAACCTCACCATATGTCTGAAACTTTTATAATAAAACTAGAGGCCCAGTGCACGAAAATTCATGCACTGGTGGGGAGGGTCCCTCAGCCTGGCCTGCTCCCTCTCACAGTCTGGGAGTCCTTAGGGGATGTCCTACTGCAGAGGTGACCGGGCCGGCCGATCAGGGGATGGTGCTGCCCCCATCACCCCGCTGCTGCCGCCCATCACCCCACTGCAGCCATCCAGCCTCCCTCTGTGGGAGGCAACCAGACAGGCTGATTAGGGGACAGTGCCAGCCCCCCCATAGCCTCTCCACCATTGCTGGTCCCCCAACCCCATCGCCGTTCCCTCCCTCTGCCCACTGGCATGAGCCTTGGCTGCCCTGGCACCACCTGCTTGAGGGCCCCACCCCCCGCCAACTGGTTGTTCTGCAGTTCAGTCAATTTGCATATTGCACTTTTATTATATAGAATTTTGGGAAATATTCAGGCTACAGAAGCTACTAGGTCTGATATTGCTAGCTTGTATGGCTCAGGCAACCTGCTCAAATTCTGTAAGTCTGTTTACTTACTAGCCAAGGGTATCATGTTTGTCTTACTTACCTTTCAAGGCTTCCGTGAGGATGAAATAGAGCAATATATGTGAAATCTCAGTAACTGTCCTGTTAGCAAAAGCAGGCAGCCCTTCTGGAGTTGGGGCTAAGGGTGTAGGCCCACCAGGTTCCCTCTAGATTCACCCTGAGGAACCCTGGAGAATGTCCTTAAGTTTCCTTCTCTTCACGGTTTCCCACAACCTACCGTTTGTTCTCTGTCTCCAAGCACACAGTCATTTTCAGGTACTGATCTTCCTTTCGCTCTTCCAAAGTGGCAGACACGAGAGAAAGTTCCCCGAAGAGAGAGACGAGCCAGGTCAGGCGAGAAATGCCGCTGAATGCAGGGAAACCAAACCGCTCTTCTTCCAATGGGCCAGCTGTGGGAATTACAAACATGGTGGGAAGCGGGAAGCAAAGGACTGACAGCTGGAGCGCAGGGGCGGGACATACATGGGTATGGTAGGGAGTAACCCATGTGGCTGGTGATCAGGACAGCACAGCCTCACCTCACCACATGGGGTGCAAGATGACGAATCACACTGATGAAAACTCAGGTGCTTGAATCTAAACCCTTTCATAAAAGTGTCTCAATTTTTTCTTGTTTATTAGATTTGGTTTTGTTAGTATAATAAAACATTTTATTGGAAACAGCAGTCCATCTAGTCCACGGGCTAATAAAAATGTTTCAGATTTCTAATAAGTATGTGCACATATACACAGACACATATATACCAATACATAAGTATCCTCATCAGTTAGTGAGTTGAAGAGGTAAGTAAGAAATCAACATATTCAGCTCAAGTCTATGTTCCTATATATACAATCTAACTATCTGTGTACATGGCAAGAAGGTAAAAGTTTCATGATAACTGTGAAGAATACTATAATATCCAGAAACTATGTCAACATCAAGAAAATTGACATAGTGGTAAATGTTTTCTTAATCTACTTTCCTGAACAAAATTATACTCAAGAGTATCTGTGTGATAAATCTATTCAAGATACAGCTCCTCTTTTCCTCAGCCTAAATTTTAAACATAACCTAGATTTAAAAGTCTTCATATCCATTACATTGCTCTATAAACAAAATCTTTTCTTATAATTTTGATACCAAAGATAAATTATAAATGAAAGCAAACAGACTTCCCTTCACTGTGGTGGAGTAGGTCATTGCTATACTCGTCTCCTCCCATTGCTGCATCAAAATTACAACAAAATTATAGAAGACCCATCATTGAGAAACACCTGAAGAGTAGCCGAACAGAACTTCTAGAACTAAGGGTATAAAGAAGAAGCCACCGGAGACTTGTGGGAGAGGCAGAGACCTGGTCTGGACAGGCCCCACATCCACGTTGTGGAGTTAAGAAATGGGAGGGCTCTCTCAGCTGTGGAGAAGCCCTGAGGAGCAAGCAGTCCCAGCCCCACACCAGGCTCCCCAGCCTAAGGCTTCAGAGCCAGAAAACAAAGCCCCCACAACTTCTAACCGTGGGGATGGCAGTGAGTGAGATGAAGGGCTGTTGGAGACCTATGCACAGACTCACTTACTTAAACACGATTTGTTCTGATCTCCAGCACTGGGGCAGCAGCATGAAAAGTGCCAGGGACAGACGGGGGCGGGGGGCTGGATTTACTAACTTTAGGGTGAGGGCTGGAGGAGCAGGGGTTAGGGCGGCTCAATACAAGGACAGAAGTGCTGGTGGACACCATTGTTCATTTGTTGAGTCCTCCCCACACCCAGCCTGAAGCTCAATGGGCACAATATCTAAGCTATCCACTAAACTACTTAACACCAATCACCCTTCCCTGGTGATTCCCTGAATCCTGACCGACCAAAATCATGCTCCTGCCCCAACCTCTTTCCCAAACAGACTGGCCACCTCAGGTCGCAGTGTGCATGTTCCTGAAATATCTCTAAAGTTCAAAAATACCAAACAAGTCGCATCTGGTCCCAGCAGGCCCATTACCACTTGCTAAGCTGCCTTAAGCAAGAAACTAGTGGAAGCTGGATCAGTTCTCTACTTAGCCTCTCCCAGGTGCCTCCAAGCCAAGCACAGGTGGCAACCTTCTGCAGATCACTTTGTACCTCTGACCAGGTAGCCCTGGGCAGGACACAGGCAGTGGCTGACCTTGGTCCGAACCAGAGCCTCCCCCCGCACCCTCATCCCCCCCCCACCCCCCCGGCAAAGGCCCCAGAAGCACTATACCTGGTGGCCAGGTTCAGAACAAAACAGAGGACCACCCAACCAGCCCCACAAATGCCAAACCCTAAAGGCAGTAAAGGCAGGTTCAGCAGGAGCAGAGCCCCGCTAAAGCAAATTCCACTCCACGGGCCAGCCCCTGCACAACAGCTCATCTGCTGTAGCCACAGACATTCCTCAATGCCTGTCAGCCTCAGGGTCAACCCCTCCCACTGACATCACAACAGCAATAAAGACTCAACTACCACAGAGGGCACACAACCCACACAAAGGAAAGACCTAGAGAACCCAACCAGGTGACAGGGAGACTGTACCACTGGGCCCCGCAGGACACGTACCACATAAGGCCATTCTTCTAAGAACAGGAAATGTAGCAGATCAACCTAATACAGAGAGGCAGCATAAGTAAGGAGAGAAAGAACTATGCCCCAAATGGAAAAAAACTCCAGAAAAAGAACTTAATGAAATGGAGACAAGCAATCTAACATGTGCAGAGTTCAAAACACCGGTTATAAGGATGCTCAGTGAACTTAGGGGAAGAGAGATGACCCCACTGAGAACTTCAACAGAGAATAAACATAAAAATGAAAATATAAAATATAAAAAGAAGCCAATGAGTAATGAAGAACACAATAACTGAAATGAAGAATACGAATCAACAGCAGACCAAATGAAGCAGAGGTTCAAATCAGCTTAGAAAGACAAAGGAAAAACATCCAATCTGAACAGCAAAAAGAAAAAAGAATCAAATAAATAAGGATAGATTAAGAAACTTCTAGGACAACATCAAGCATACCAACATTTGTATCACAGAGGTACTAGAAAGAGAAGAAAGACATCAAAACCTATTTGAAAAAATAATAATGGAAAATTTTTCTAATCTGGTGAAGGAAATACACATACAATTTCAGGGAGCACAGAGTGTCCCAAACATAAAATCCTAAACAACTCAGACCAACACAAATCATAATTAAAATGCCAAAAGTTAAAGATAAAAGAGAATCTTAAAAGCGGCAGAGCAAAGCAGTTATGTACAAGGAAGCTCCAATAAAATGTCAGCTTATTTCTCAACAAAAAATTTGCAGACCAGAAAGGATTGGCACAAAATAACCAAAGTAAAAACAACAACAACAAAAACCTACAATAAGGCTATTCTACCAAGCAAGACTATAATTTAGATTTGAAGGTGAGATAAAGAGCTACCCAGACAAGAAAATTATTTTTAAAAGTTCACTGCCACATAACTAGTATTACAAAATATGTTAAAGGGACATATTTAAAAAAGGAATAAAATGTCAAAAAAAATTCAAGAGGAAGGAACACTTCCAAGCTCTTTTTAGAAGGCCAGCATTATCCTAATTCCAACACCAGATAAAGATACTACAAAGGAAGAAAATTATAGGCCAATATCCCTAATGAACAAAGATGCTAAAATCCTCAAGAAAATAATAGTAAATCAAATCTAGCAATACATTTAAAAGATCATACATCATGACCTAGTGGTATTTATTCCATAGATGCAAAGATGATGCAATATTACCAAATCAATAAATGTGATATGTCACATAAACAAAATGAAGGATAAATATCACATGATCTTATCAATAGATGCAGAGAAATCATTCAACAAAATCCAACTATTTATGAATTTAAAAAAATCTCAGCAAAGTGGGGATGGAGGGATCATACATCAACATAATGAAGGCCATATATGACAAACCTACAGCCAACATCATACTCAACTGGCAAAAACTAAAAGTTTCTGTTAAGATCGGGAACAAGACAGGAATGTCTACTATCACCACTTTTATTCAGCATAATATTGGAAGACCTAGTCACAGCATTCCAACAAGAAGAAAAAAATAAAGGAATTTAAATTGGAAAAGAGAAAGTAAAAGGGTATTTGCAGATGATATGATATTGTACATAGAAAACCATAAAGACTCCACCAAAAAACTATTAGATCTAAAAATGTTTTTGGCAAAGTAGCAGGGTACAAAATTAATATCCAGAAATCAATGACATTTTTATACACCAACTAGAGGCCCGGTGCACAAAAATTTGTGCACTCGGGGGGGGGGGTCTCTCAGCCTGGCCTGTGCCCACTTGCAGTCTGGGACCCCTCGGGAGATAACGACCTGCTGGCTTAGGCCTGCTCCCGGGTGGCAGAGGACAGGCCCAATCCCTAGGTGCAGCCCCTTGTCGGGCTCAGAGCAGGGCCGATTGGGGAGTTGGGGCACCGCCCCATCATGCACAGAGCAGGGCAGATTGGGAGGTTGTTTTGCCACCCTCAGTCACGCTCAGGGTAGGGCCAATTGGGGGGTTGGGGCACTGTCCCCTGTCACACTCAAGGCAGGGTCGATGGGGAGGTTGCAGCGCCACCCCCTGTCACGCACAGAGCAGGGCCAATCAGGGGGTTGGGGCACTGCCCCCATCACACACAGAGCAGGGCCCATCAGGGGGTTGGGGCACCGCCCTCTATCACCCACAGAGCAGGGACAATCAGGGGGTTGGGGTGCTGCCACTCTCACACTCAGGGCAGGGCCGATGGGGAGGTTATGGCTCTACCCCATCACACACAGAGCAGGGCCCGGGGGGAGTTGGGGAGCTCCCCCCTATCAGGCACAGAGCAGGGCTGCTCAGGGGGTTGGGGCCCCGCCCCCTGTCACACACAGAGCCGCAGGGCGATCAGGGGGTTTGGGCGCTGCCCCCTGTCATGCTGATCCCAGTGCCGGGAGGCATATTACCCTTTTACTATATAGGGTAGAGGCCTGGTGCATGGGTGGGGCCGGCTGGTTTGCCCTGAAGGGTGTCCTGGATCAGGGTGGGGGTCCCCACTGGGGTGCCTGGCTAGTCTGGGTGAGGGGCTGAGGGCTGTTTTCAGGCTGGGAGTGACTGAAGTTCCCAACCGCTCCTTTTTTTCTTTTTTTTCTTTTTTTATTCTGGGCCAGCTTTACCTTGAGGCTTGGCTCCAGCTCTTAGGCCTCTGCGGCTAAAAGTGGGTTTCTGGCCTTTGCTTACAATGTTGCGAATCTGCTGGCTGAAGTCCGGCGGTATCTGTTACAATGTTTCTTAAACTGCCTGCTCAGAGGCCTGCAGCCGCAGGCGGGGAACATTGGTTTCCTCCAACGATCCTCCGTCACTGAGACAAGCAAGCCTCATGTTAGTTTCAAGCTGCCTGGCTGCCGGCTGCCATCTTGGCTGACAGTTAATTTGCATATCTCACTGATTAGCCAATGAAAAGGGTAGCGGTCATATGCCAATTACCATGTTTCTCTTTTATTAGTGTAGATAATGAACTCTCAGAAAGAGATACTAAAAAAAAATCTCTTTTACTGCTGCAGCAAAGAATAATAAGATACCGAGGAATAAACTTAACCAAGGAGGTAAAAGACCTGCCCTTGGAAAACCATAGGATATTGAAGAAAGAAAGAGAGGGTGATACAAACAAATAGTAGCATATGCTATGTTCATGGATTGGAAGAATTAACATAGTTTAAATGGCCATACTACCCAAAGCAATGTATAGATTCAATGAAATGCCTATTAAAATACCAATGGCATATTTCACAGATCTAGAACAAACTCTCCAAAAATTTATATGGGACCAAAAAAACCCAAACAAACAAAAAACAAACAAATAAATTAAAAAAACCTGAATAGCCTCAGTAATCTTGAAAAAGAAGAACAAAGTTGTAGGGATCACAATACTGGATATCAAACTATTCTACAAAGCCATTATAATCAAAACAGCTTGGTACTGGCACAGAACAAGCATGCTGATCAATGGAAGAGATCAGAGACCCTCAGAAATCAAACCATGCCATCATAGTCAGTTAATATTTAACAAAGGAGGCCAGAGCATACAATGGAGTAAAGACAGTAAAATGGTGATAGGAAAATTGGATAGGTACAAGCAAAAAAATTAAATTAGACCACCAACTTACACCATACACAGAAATACATAAAAAATCTCGAAGAAAACATAGGCAGTAAACCCCAGGCATCTCTTGTACCAATATGCCTGCTGACACATCTCCTAGGGCAAGAGAAACAAAAGGAAAAATAAAGAAATGAGACTACATCAAATAAAAAGCTTCTGCACAGAAGAAACCATCAACAAAATGAAAAGAGAGCCCACTGCATGGAAGAACATATTCACAAATGATACACCAGATAAGGTGCTCATTTCCAAAATATATGAAGAACTAATACAACTTAACACCAGGAAGATAAACAAAACAATTAAAAAATGGGCGAAGGACCGGAATAGACATTTCTCCAAAGAGGATATACAGATTACCAATAGACATGAAAAAATGCTCAAAGTCACTCATCATCAGAGAGATACAAATTAAAACCACAATGAGGTATTACCTCACACCTGTCAGAACGGCTACTATCAATAAATCAACAACCAACATGTGCTGACGAGGACTGGAGAAAAGGAAACCCTGGTGCACTGCTGGTGACCATGCAGTCTGGTGTAGCCACTATGGAAAACAGTAGGAATTTTCCTCTAAAATAAAAAATGGAACTTTCTTTTGATCCAGTGATCCCACTTCTGGGAATATATCCTAAGAATCCCAAAACATCAATCAGAAAGAATATATGCACCACAGTGTTCATAGTAGTGTTATTTACAATAGTCAAGGTCTGGAAATAGCCCAAGTGCCCTTCCGTAGATGAGTGGATAAAAAGGCCGTGGTACATTTACCCCATGGAACAGTACACAGCCGTAAAAAGAAGGAATTGTTATTCTTTGTGTCAGCATGCATGGACCTCGAGATTATTATGCTAGAGGAAATCAGCCAATCAGAGAAAAAGAAATACCATATAGTCTCTTATATGTGAAATCTAATTAACAAAATATATCTAGAGGCATGTGTACATGGAACAGACTGACAGATCTGACATGGGAGGGGGTGGACTCAATAAAAGAAGCTGAAGAGATCAGCCAAAGAACATATGTGTATAGCCCTTGGACACAGACAACAGTTTGGTGAAGGCAAGGGGGGTGAGGACTGGGTGAGGTGGGCAATAGGTGGTTAAATTGGGAACATCTGTAATAATTTCAGTAATCCCACATAATAAAGAGGTAATATGCAAATTGACCATCACTCCAACACACAGGATGGCCGCCCCCATGTGATCAAAGATGGCTGCCACAAGATGGCCAGCAGGGGAGGGCAGTTGTGGGTGATCAGGCCTGCAGAGGGCAGTTAGGGGGGACCAGGCCTGCAGGGGAGGGCAGTTGGGAGGGACCAGGCCTGCAGGGGAGGGCAGTGGGGGGGGACCAGGCCTGCAGGGGAGGGCAGTTGGGGGGGACCAGGCCTGCAGGGGAGGGCAGTTGGGGGGGACCAGGCCTGCAGGGGAGGGCAGTTGGAGGGGGACTCAGGCCTGAAGGGGAGGGCAGTTGGGGGGGACCAGGCCTGCAGGGGAGGGCAGTTGGAGGGGGACTCAGGCCTGAAGGGGAGGGCAGTTGGGAGGGACCAGGCCTGCAGGGGAGGGCAGTTGGGAGGGACCAGGCCTGCAGGGGAGGGCAGTTGGAGGGGGACTCAGGCCTGAAGGGGAGGGAGTTGGGGGGGACCAGGCCTGCAGGGAAGGGCAGTTGGAGGGGGACTCAGGCCTGAAGGGGGGGGGCAGTTGGGAGGGACCAGCCTGCAGGGGAGGGCAGTTTTGGGGGTACAAGGCCTACAGGGGAGGGCAGTTGGGGGGGGTGACCATCCTTTGCTAATTCCCCCCCAAAAAGTACATAAGTTCTGAAATTCATAAAGTGTTTAAGAACACTTGTTTTTTTTTTGTTTGTTTGTTTGTTTGTTTGTTTGTTTTATTTTCAGTAATTTTCTTTTTATTTTCTAGAGATTCTTTTTCACAAATCTTTGTTGATAGTGTCTTGATCTTATGCTTTATTTTTTTTTTAATTAAATCTTTATTGTTCAGATTATTACATTTGTTCCTTTTTTTCCCCCCCCCATAACTCCCCTCCTCCCAGTTCCCGCCCCACCCTCCGCCCTCACTCCCCACCCACTGTCCTCATCCATAGGTGCACGATTTTTGTCCAGTCTCTTCCCACATCTCCCACACCCCTTTCCCCCCCAAGAATAGTCAGTCCATTCCCTTTCTATGACCCTGATTCTATTATAATCAACAGTTTATTCTGTTCATCAGATTATTTATTCACTTGATTCTTAGATTCACTTGTTGATAGATGCATATTTGTTGTTCATAATTTGTATCTTTACCTTTTTCTTCCTCTTCCTCTTCTTAAAGGATACCTTTCAGCATTTCATATAATACTGGTTTGGTGGTGATGAACTCCTTTAGCTTTTCCTTATCTGTGAAGCTCTTTATCTGACCTTCAATTCTGAATGATAGCTTTGCTGGATAAAGTAATCTTGGTTGTAGGTTCCTGGTATTCATCACTTTGAATATTTCTTGCCACTCCCTTCTGGCCTGCAAAGTTTCTGTTGAGAAATCAGCTGACAGTCGTATGGGTATTCCCTTGTAGGTAACTGAGTTTCTTTCTCTTGCTGTTTTTAAGATTCTCTCTTTATCTTTTGCTCTTGGCATTTTAATTATGATGTGTCTTGGTGTGGTCCTCTTTGGATTCCTTTTGTTTGGGGTTCTCCGCGCTTCTTGGACCTGTAAGTCCATTTCTTTCACCAGGTGGGGGAAGTTTTCTGTCATTATTTCTTCAAATAGGTTTTCAATATCTTGGTCTCTCTCATCTTCTGGCACCCCTATAATTCTGATGTTGGTACGCTTGAAGCTGTCCCAGAGGCTCCTTATACTATCCTCGCATTTTTGGATTCTTTTTTCATTTTGCTTTTCCGGTTGGATGTTTTTTGCTTCCTCGCATTTCAAATCATTGACTTGATTCTTGCGCTCCTCTGGTCTGCTGTCGGGCGTCTGTATAATATTCATTATTTCAGTCCGTGTGTGCTTAATTTCTAGTTGGTTCCCCAATATAAGATCGAGGGTCTTATTAGTTTTCGTGTAGATCTCATTAAGTTTATCGGCAGCTTCTAAACAGTTCTTGAGAGACCTTAAAAGTGTGGTTCTGAACTCTATTTCTTCCATTGACAATTTTGTCCTGTTTCTTTGTCTCCGCATTTTGTTTTGCTTCCTTGGTGCACCCCCTAGTGGTCTTTGTTCGCAGTCTTATAGATAAATCTTTGTTGTAGCTAATTCCAGGGAGGGTTTGACCTCCAGGCCAAGTGGCTATGAGATTCAGCTGTGTCAGCGGTGAGAGAACTTCTGTCCTCTAGGGAGGTGCTAATCTAGCCTTTGCCTGAGGCTATCCGGCAAATGCCTCTGTGCAGGGCTTGGGCGGGGCGGGTCGAACAGGATCAACAGCGTGGGCCGGAGAGAGCAGTTATGGCGGCTCTCAGTCCTGTCCCAAGGGGCTCTGCCTCTCTGAGTCCCAGCACCCGCTGCAAAGCTGGGAGAGAAAGCTGCACTCGCTCTGACCGAAGCCAGACAGTCCTGCTTCTCCCGTTTGAGTCTGGGTCCCTAAAGACTCGCCCGGATCTGGAGCTCAGAGTCTGCGACTCCCTCCCCACTGAAAACAACAATCACGCCCTCCACCGCCAGCCCGCTCCGCGCACTCCGCACCTCAGAATTTGACTTCAGCACTGCGCCTCCTCTGAGTGTCCGTATGCGTTTCTCTTTCCTCCTAGTTGTAGGACTTCCACTCAGCCAGCGCCCCTGTGGTTCTGCGTGATGTCCCTTCCGTGTTTTGGTTTCACTTTTGAAGTAGTTGTTCAAAGCAGCAAACTCCGGCGTTAACCTATGCCGCCATCTTGGTTCAAGAACACTTGTTATAGCCCTAATGGGTTTGGCTCAACGAATAGAGCATAGGTATGCAGACTGAAGAGTCCTGGGTTTGATTCTGGTCAAGGGAATGTACCTAGGTTGCAGGCTCGATCCCCGGCCCTGCCTGGAGCAACCAATCAATGCGTTTCTCTCACATCGATGTTTCTATTTGCCACACCCCCTACCTTCCACTCTCTCTAAACATCAATGGAAAAATATCCTCGGGTGAGGATTAACAACAACAAAAAACAACACTAGTTATAAAGATTCTTCTAAGAATGCTACCTGCAAACTGTTTGAGAACAGTCTTAAAGTCAAGAATGAAAGTGACCCTCATTCCATAATGAATATAGTGAAGTAATTATGATCTCTTAAAAACATATATTCCTAAGAATACTAGAAATATAAATTTAAAATTTTATATGATAAAATTTAGATTAGTTATATCAGCGAATATTATGTAAAGAACAATTTAATGAAGACCTTTCTAAGAACGATACTTGCAAACCGTATTCACTGGGACCACACCTTCCCTGTAAAGGCGTGTTCCTATTGTTAGCAGCCCAAGCCTAAGTGAATGTAAGTAATCTGATTCTTTAATGCATGTTGAAATATATAACTACTCATAACCAGAACATTTCTAAGAATGCTACTTACAAACTGTGTTGTGACAAGTATTATATTACTGAATAGAGTCATTCTCTCTGTAATGCATCACCCCAACAGTGTTTATGTATGCTTGTAATAAGGGTACCAGAAGTAAAGAAAGTGAGCAAGGGAGAGAACCTATTTGAAGAATTAATGACAGAAAACTACCCTTGCGTGGTGAAGGAAAATAGAGCAATAAGTATTACTACACCAGTGGTGGGGTTTTTTCCTGTTCTCATGGACTATTTTTTTCCATCCCTTCACTTTCAACCTGTGTGTATCTTTTGTTCTGAGGTGGGTCTCTTGTACACCGTATATATATATGGGTCATGTATTCTTATCCTTTCTGTCACACTATGTCTCGCGATTAGAGCATTTCATCCATTTACATTTACAGTTATTATTGATAGGGACTTATTTATTGCCATTTTTTAAAAGGCTATGTTTCCTCTTTCTCTGTGTCTTAAAACCATCCCTTTAGCACTTCTTGCATTGCTGGTTTGCTGGTAATGAACTCCTTTAGTCTTCTTTTGCTGGGGAGCTCTTCATTTGACCTGCTGGACAGAGCGGTCTTGGTCGCAGGTTCTTGCTTTGCATTACTTTGTGTGCTTCATGCCAAGTCCTTCTGGCCTGACGTGTTTCTGTGGCGAGATCAGCCGACAGCTTCATGGGAACTGACTGTTTCTCTCTTGCTGCATTTAAGATTCTCTCTTTGTGTTCAATCTTGGCCATTTTAATTGTGATGTGTCTTGGTGTGGATCTCTTTGTGTTTATCTTGGGGACTCTCTGTTCTTCCTGAACTTGTGTGACGTTTTCCTTCACCAGGCAAGGGTAGTTTTCTGTCATTAATTCCTCAAAGAGGTTCTCTCCCTTGCTCGCTGTCTCTACTTCTGGTAACACTATGATGTGGATGTTGTTACATTTCATGTTGTCCCAGAGTTCCTTTGAACTCTTCTTCTGTTTTTTAATTACTTTGTATTTTTCCTGTTCTGACTGAGTGATTTTTTTTCTGTTTCGTCGTTTATATCTGACAAAAATTGAGTACAAAACAAAGGCCATAAAAGAAACAAAGAAGGTCACTGCATAATAATAAAAGGATCACTGAGCAGTGTGGCCTGAAACCGCTTGGCAAGAGATGGAAATGGTTCAGGGTGGCCGGAGTGAAGGAGCTCCAAGTCAGGGTTAATAATATCCACTTCCCTTGTTAGGGGATTTAATAAATAACATTCATACTGTGCTAAACATAATGTTCACATAGGTGCTCAATCAATACTTCTATTGTTCCTCTCTTGATTTGTTTGATTATATCAACTTCTAGCTCTGAAATTCCATGATTCTTACCATACTGCATGGGTTCTATTGTGTATTGGTTTATACACTGTCTAGCACATTGTGCATGTTAAATAAATAGTCTCTACGACGGTTGGCAGAAGTCTGAGTAAAAGAGAATAAGTGGTTGAAACAAACAAACAAAAAGTAATCATAAAAGGATCAATCTAACAAGAGAATATAACTTTTGTCAACATATATGCACCCAATATAGAAGCACCTAAGTTTAAAACAATTTTTGGTAGATTAAAAAATTTTTTTAAAATATATTTTTATTAATTTCAGAGAGGAAGGTAGAGGGAGAGAGAGATAGAAACATCAATGATGAGAATCACTGATTGGCTACCTCTTGCACGCCCCCTACTGGGGATTGAGCCCACAACCTGGGCATGTGCCCTTGACCAGAATCAAATTGGGATCCTTCAGAACGCAGGCCAACACTCTATCCATTAAGCCAAACTGGCTAGGGCTTTTGGTGGACTTTAAAGAAGAAATCAACTGCAATACAATCATAGTAGGAGACTTTAAACTCTACTGTCATCAATGGATAGATCTTCCAAAGAAAATGTCAACAAGGAAACAGTGACCTTAAATGATACACTAGATCAGGATTTAATTGATTTAATTAAAACATTTCATCCCAAATCAGCAGAATATTCTCAAGTGCACATGGAACATTCTCAAAGACAGACCACATGTTAGGACACAAAAGAAGTCTCAATAAATTTAAGAAGATTGTAATTATATCAAGCATCTTCTCTGACCACAATGGCATTGAAATAGAATTCAACCATGATAAAAAAAAACCCTCAAAAATATTGAAATACATGTAGGTTAAATAGCATGTTCTTAAATAATAAATTGAGTACCAATAAGATCAAGGAAGAAATAAAAAATTACCTGGACACAAATAAAAATGAGCACGCAACCACCCAAATATCTATGGGACACAGCAAAAGCAGTCCTGAGAGGGAAGTTCATAGAATTACAGGCCTACCTCAGGAAGTAAGCAAAATATCTAGTAAACAATCTAATCCTACACCTAAAAGAATTGCGGGGAAAACACCTCAGGAACAGTCCAGAGTAAGTAGAAGAAAGGAAATAATAAAGGTCAGAGAAGAAATAAATGACATAGAAACTAAAAAACAATATAAAAGATCAATGAAACCAAGAGCTGGTTATTTGAAAGGATATAAAAGATTAATGGACCTTTAGCCTGATTCATCAAGAAACAAAGAGATCAGAGCCAAATAAATATAATCAGAAATAAAACAAAGAGGTAATCACAGACATCACAGAAACCCAAATGATTGTAAAAAATATTATGAATAACAATATGTTAAGAAAATAGGCAAGCTGGGCAAAATGGACAAATTCCTAGAAACACACAATCTTCCAAAATTGTATCATGAAGAAGCTGAAGACCTGAATAGACCAATAACAACTAATGGAATCTAAGGACTAATCAATAAACCTCTGGGAGACGAAAGCCCTGGACCAAATGGCTCCAAGGACGAATTTTACCAAACATTCAAAGAAGAACTAAGAGCAATCCTCCTCAAACTATTCCAAAAATTGAAAAGGAGGGGAGACTTCTAAGATCGTTTTATGAGGCCAACATTATCCTAATACCAAAACCAGATAAAGACACTACAGAAAAAGAAAATTATAGGCCAATATCCCTGATGAACATTGATACAAAAATCCTCAAAAAATATTAGCAAATCAGATCCAGCAATACATTAAAGAATATTATACCATCATCAAGTGAGATTTATTCTGGGGATTCAAGGTTGGTACTATATCCACAAGTCAATAAATGTGATACATCACATAAACATAATGAAATATAATAATCACATGATCATATCATTAGATACAGAAAAGCATTCAATAAAATCTAGCCCCCATCTATATATATAAAAGCCTAAGTGACCACTCAACCATTTGACCAGTAGCTATGATGCACACTGACCACCAGGGGCAGACACTCAATGCACAGGTATGGAAGCCTGGAACAGACTGATGAATCTCAGAGGGAAGGGGGGAGGGGAGAGGGCTGGAAGAGATTAACCAAACTAGAGGCCTGGTGCATGGATTCATGCTCCAGTGGGGTCCCTCGGCCTGGCCTGTGGGGATTGGGCAAAATCAGAAGTCCGACATCCCCCAAGAGGTCCCAGATTGTGAGAGGTCAAGGCCAGGCCGAGGGACCTCACTGGTGCACAAACCCGTGCACTGGGCCTCTAGTATATGATAAAAATTCTCCGCAAAGTGGGAATAAAGGGATCATACCTCATCATAATAAAGGTCATATATGAAAAACCTACAGCCAATATCATACTCAATGGGCAAAAATTAAAAGTATTTCCCTTAAGATCACAAACAAGACAGGGATTTCCGCCTTCTTCATACTTATTTGACATAGTACTGGAAGTCCTAGCCACAGCGAATAGACAAGAAGAAATAAAAGACATCCAAGTGGGAAAGGAGCAAGTAAAACTGTTGTTATGTGCAGAAAACATGATTTTGTATATATAAATCCTAAAGACTCCACCCAAAACTTCTAGAACTAATAAATAAATTTGACAAAGTTGCAGGATACAAAAGTAACATCCAGAAATCAATGGCATTTTTATACACCAATAATGAACTATCAGAAAGAGAAACTAAGAAAACAACTCTATTTACTACTACAACAATAAAAATAAGGTACCTAGGAATAAATTTAACTCAGAAAAAGATAAACATATGGGAGCACAACAAGCTAAAAAGCTGCACAGCAAAAGAAACCATTGACACAATGAAAAGGGAACCCACTGTATGTGAGAATATATTTACGAAGGATATATCCAAAAAGGGGGTAATTTCCAAAATATATAAAGAACGTATACAATTCAACATCAGGAAGACAAACAATCCAATTAAAAAATGGGCAAAGGACCTGAATAGACACTTCTCCAAAGAGGACATACACATGGCCAATAGACATGTGAAAAAAATGCTCAAAGTCAGTAATCATCAGAGAGATGCAAATTAAAACTACAATGAGGTACCACCTCACACCTGTCAGAATGGCTACTATCAATAAATTAAGAAACAAGTACTGGCAAAGATGTGGAGAAAAGGGAACCCTTGTGCATTGCTGGTGGGAATACAGACTGGAGAAGTCACTGTGGTAAACAGTATGGAGTTTCCTCAAAAATTAAAAATGGAATTGTCTGTTGACCCAGTGATCCCACTTCTGGGAATATATGCTAAGAATCCTAAAACACCAATCAGAATTTTTGCATCCCCATGTTTATAACAGCATTGTTTACAATAGTCAAGATCTAGAAATAGCCTAAGTGCCCATCAGTAGATGAGTGGATAAAAAAGCTATGGCACATTTACACAATGAGGCTATATAAAAGAAGGAACTGTTATTCTTTGGGACAGCATGGGTGGATCTGGAGATTATTATGCTAAGCCAAATAAGCCAGTCAAAGGAAGACAAATGCTATAAGATCTCTCTAATATGTGGAATCTAAGGAACAATATTAACCAAGGAACAAAATGGAATCAGAAGCATGGACACACAGCACATACTGGCTAACGTCTGAGGGGGTGTGGGTGGGAGTGACTGTCTAAAGGAGATTAAGGGATTAACTAAAGAATATATATATATATATATATATATATATATATATATATATATATCCCATTGACCCAGACAATAGTTTGGTGAAGCACAAGGGAGAGGGAGGCGGGTGTAGAGGTGGGCAAAGGGTGTCAGGAGGGGGACACCTGCAATAATATCTTCATTAAATATTTTTAATAGAAACAAACAAAAAAAGATAAATTTAAAAATCACTACCTACTCAATCAATCATTAGACTCCATATATACTAGTAAGTGAGATCATATTGGATTTGTATTTTTCTGATTGGTTTGTTTGATTCAGCATAATAATCACCAGGTCCACCCATACATTTTTGCCAATTGAGAAATGGGGGAAAAAAGCAATGCCAGGCCACATCAGGGTTTTATGTCTTTCATGAAAGCTCTCAGGGAAGGTGGCCAGACAAGGAACCCAGGTAAGGGTATAGGAAGACAAGGTGTCCATCCAAAGGCGACTACAAGAGGAGGCGGCTCCAGGAAGCTCATTTCCTGTTCCTAATGGAGGTGCTCAAAGAACTACCAAGACAGAGTAAACAGCCAAATATATAGTAGATCCAAATTTTGGCCACAGTCAATGTCCCTGTAACATGTGGGAGGAAAGGGGGGCTAGCATATTCTATTTGCTCCACTAAGAGACATTCTCCTCTCCAAGAACCTTTCCCTCCATCCTTTTTTAAAAGAGGTTTCACTTTCAACTTCCTGTGAAAAAATAATCTCCAGCTTGTTAGGATTTCATGAGGCAAAACTCTGCTTAATAGACGGGGACAGTGGCATAACAATGCTTACGATTTCTAATCCACTTTTTACCCAAGCACAACAAGCAATGCAGTCTCATTTGAGAACAGAAAGAAAAATTAGATATTTTTATTGTTTGTAGGTGCATAATAAATTAAACTGGCCTCAGTCAGAGAGTCTTTAGTAGAAATAAATCCAAGCTCACCCTCTAGAGAGCTAGGAAATAACCATCTGGCATCCTGGCCCCACCAGCTACACGTGACCTGTGATCCCACCTAAAACTGACCTGTGAAGAGAAGAGACCCTTTCAGCAGGTCTTTCCCCACCACTTCTTTTTTCAGGAACGCAAACTCCTCCATCAAGAGCTCAATATGTTCCTCATGCAAGACTTTCCCTGTGACGACAAAAACGGAACAGAAAGGCAATCGTCATCAATTGCATAGAGCTGTGCATCCCAGAGCATGAATCTGTGTTTCCCCAGCACAGAAGGACATACAGACCTCAAAACCAATTTGGGAACACTACACCTTTAAACACCCCCGCTGTAGGTAGTGCCAATTCTAAAATTACAACAGGAATAACAATCTAAGAAAGCAAGATTATATCCACCTGCCTCAAAGGCAAGATGAAATCAGGAAAATATCAGAACGGTGTAGCATAATATTCTAAGATACAAAAAGAAAAAAAGGGGTTGTCGAGATTAAAGGAAAGAAGCTAGAATTAGACTTTATTTCAAAGAATTGAAAAAACAGATGACTTTTTAAATTATCTGAGTTAGAGGGAAAATAAAACCTTAATATTTATATTTTTTTAATTCTAAAAGAAAACCATTTAAAAATTTTTGCTGTAATGGCTTTTTCATATCTAAGCCAGGAATTTCATAACAACCCAAACTATTTTGTAATTAAGTGCAAAGTGTGGTTATGATCTACACTTTCATTGAAACAAAGAGAGAAATCTGGGCCACTGGAAGATACTCACCAACCTTTGCTTAACCCAGACTCACAGAAAACACTGCAGAACTTACTGGGCTTGTTTTGCACCTCACTGAGTGGGCGGGAAGTCTTTGGAGTCTCCAGAGAGTGAGGTGTGTGGGAGAGTGAGATTCCTCTCACCCACTCCTAACCCATAAATAATGTCAGAGCTTCTTACAGTGAACAGCCCTTCTCTCCTGTGGGTGATTCTATCATGTGCATGCGCATGAGGGGAGGCTGGGCATCTGGGAAGTTTAACCATGTTTCAGAGCATGCTGCATTCTCTCCAGCACTATTTCTATATTTCCATTTCTGCATTTCCATGTCCATGGTCATTAAGAAAATTTTATCTTTCAACTGCATCTTTGGTTGTTTTTCTATCATTCAATTAATGCTCTATTGTGATAAATGTGGCAACCACAGTATACACATGTACACACGAATGCGCGTGCGCGCGCGCGCACACACACACACACACACACACATCCATATACATATTTTCTTTAGGTCAGTTCACTGAAAGGACTTAGAAGCAAAGATCACTGAAAAGAAAAAGCAATGAGCACACCTAGCATATAAATATTGGCATCAAAATATCAATTACTTCACTGTTGGGAATGAAAATTAATGCAGCCTGTGAAAAACAGTACGGAGGTTCCTCAGACAAGTAAAGATAGAACTACCATATGATCCAGCTTCTGGTTATTTATCTGAAGGCAACAAAAACACAAACGTCAAAAGATATATGCACCCCTATGTTCAATGCAGCATCATTTACAACAGCCAAGACAGGGGAAGGATCTAAGTGTCCACTGATGGATGAATGGAAAAAGAAAATGTGATACACACATGCTCAGTGGAATATTATTTAGCCATAAGAAGAAAATCTTGCCATTTGAGACAATATTGACCTTGAGGGCATTATACTAAGTAAAATTAGTCAGACAGAGAAAGACAAATACCACATGATTTCACTTATATGTGGAATCTAAAAAAAAAAACAAAAACACTCATCGATACAGAGAAGAGATTGGTGGTTGCCAGAGATAGGAGGTGAGACGTAGGCACAGAGGTAAAAAAGATGGTCAAAAAATACAAACTTCCAGTTACAAGATAAATAAGTTTGGGAATGTAATGTACAGCATGGTGACTACAATTAGTATTTACCTGTGTATTTGAAAGTTGCTAAGAAAATAAATCTTAGGAGTTCTGGTACAAAAAAATGATGATGTGTAGTAATAAATCTTAACTAGACTTGTGGTGATCACTGCACAATATATATAAATAATAATTATGTTGTATACCTGAAACTAATATGTTATGTGTCAATCATATCTCAATTTTTAAAGATTTTAATTACAAAATACCATTTACCACCAAATGAACTAGGGCTCTTTGAAAAAATGTCTAGTTGCAGGACTGAGGTAGAAAAAGTTTACCATGAACATAAACCATTTCAAACAATGACAGAAATATAACAACATGCGACAAGAGGTAGCATGAAGAGGTCCCCATTGACCAAATATGAAAACATTTGAATATCAAAATAAAAAATGAAAATGGAGTATAAAAGGAAGCCATACTGATATAAAGACATAAGCAGAAAGTGTGATAAATAATGAATATTATCAGGTTTCAAACTATCTCCCCACAAAATAATCATTAATTATAAATGGGGAAAAATTAACTTTCATTGGAGTGGCCTAGCAGACACCACCTTAATCAAATGGTATCATTAATAATGTACAAATTAAAATTGAATGGCACCTGATAGGATGCAATGCAAAGAACATAAGATCACTTCTATGACATTTCTATAAAAGATGCATATCCCAAAAATAATTATGGAAAAATATCAGGCAAACTCAAATTTAGGAACATTATACAAAATAACTGGCTAGTAAATCTTTCTAAATACCAAGGAAAGACTGAGGAACTGTCCAGAGCAGAGGTTAAAAGTGACATGACAGGGGATGAGAAGAGATAAATCAAAGAACTTATATACTTACTAGAGGCCTGGTGCACAAATTCATGCATGGGTGGGGTCTGGCTGGCCTGCCCTGATGGGGGCCTATAGGGCTGGACTGGCTGGAGGGGAGGGGCTGCAGGCAGTTGGCCAGCCGGCCCTGCCCCCAATCAGGGTGTTGGGGGCCGATCGAGGGTGGGGCAGCCGGGGGAGGGGGCACTTAGGGCCTGGATCAGGCTGGTTGGCTGCTGCAGTGGGCGTCATAGCCACCAGTCATTCTGGTCATTCTGGTTGTTCTGCCGCTCTGGTTGCTGGGCTTTTATATATATAGATATGCATAGCCCATGGATACGTGCAATAGGGCAGTGAAGACATAGCGGGGTGGGTAGGGGCTGGGAACATGGAAGTAGAGGGGGAAGGGAAGATATCTGTAATACTATCTATATATATAAAAGCCTAAGCGACCAAATGACCAGTTGACCGGTCCCTATGACATGCACTAACCATTAGAGGGCATATGCTCAACACAGGAGCTGCCCCCTGGTGGTCAGTGCACTCCCACAGCTGGAGCACCACTCAGCAGACCAACAGGCACCAGACTCCAGGCTCACAGCTGGCAAGTGCAGCTGCAGTGGCACAAGCCTCTCTCACCTCTGTGGCAGTGCTACCAAGCAGCGGCAGCGGCAGGTGCAGTGGGTCCGGGATGAGTGAGAGCGGTGAAAATGACATCTCAATTTACAAAATGCCTAGATTTAAGTCATTCATTAAGTTATTTAGATGAATCTCAGAATTATTACTCAGTTTCTTCAAGGCCTTTTTTTTGTTCTATTCAGAGCTGCTGTTGTAGAAGAAACAGACATATTTCTTAGCAATTCTTGCATCAAAGGGTTCTAGCTCTGTAACTAGTTTCACTATTGATGCAAGTGCTAGAGAATGTTTATCCTGGTTATTATTTAAACTAGAGGCCCAGTGTACAGGTTCATGCACCAGGGGGTCCCTCAGCCTGGCCTGTGCCCTCTCACAATCCGGACCCCTCAGGGGATGTTGGAGAGCCAGTTTTGGCCCAATCCCCACAGGCCAGGCGAGGGACCCCACCGGTGCATGAATCTGTGCACCGGGCCTCTAGTATGTATATAAGATCTTTGGTTAATCTCTTCCCTCCCTCCCCCCTTCTCTCTGAGATTCATCAGTCTGTTCCATGTTTCTATGCCTGTGGTTTCCACTCCTGTATTGAGCATCTACCCCCTGGTGGTCAGTGTGTGTCATAGCTACTGGCCAGTCAGCCGGTCACTTACACTTTTATACATGTAGATGTGTCAAACCTCACAAGCTATCCCTTATGACTGGTGAAGTGAGAGATGGGGCTTGAGAGACACTAATCCTAGAAGAATTCTGAGAAGCAGAAGAGCAGGCCATGAGCTGCCCTGGGCCACCAATAGATTCATTTTACATGCATCCATAAAACAAGGTTTTCCATTCCATTTGTGATATATAAAGCACAAAAAGTACACTTAACCAAGCACTAGTCAACTATATAACAATCAATGCTGGGACTGTTTTCTATGGTATCCTGGATAAATATGTCAGAACAATTTTCAGAATATTCTTTTGTATTTAAAGATGAGATCTCCATCTTTATAATGCTACTCCCTACCAACTGAAGCAGTGCAACAATATAATTCTATTATGCAAAAGAAAGTTTCATATATACAGTAGTCCTTTTTATTCTGAATGCATCTTTTCTCCAGAGATGTTTGCAAATTCAGACCTTTACCCTTCCCCTTTTATATTTTTCTTGTCAGAAATTTTCCTTATTTATGTTGTGAGCTAATTTCCAAATTGCAATACTGTCTTTTTTCCTCTGTCTTCTTTAATATTTTTACCTTCTTTAGCCTTCGTTATATTTAAATGTATAATACCCTGTTTTGAAAAAGGGCTGCAATATCCTGTTTCTGTCTGACTGTTTGTAATCTTGCTTGCAGTTTTGTATAATTTTACCTTTTGCTTCAGTATTTCCTGTAATGGAGGTCTTAAGGTGGTAAATTCCCTGGGCTGCTGTGTGTCTGGAAAAGTTTTTATTTCTCCTTTATATTTCAAGAATAACTTTGCTGAATATATTGTTCTTTTTATATATATATATATTTTATTGATTTTTTACAGAGAGAAAGGGAGAGAGATAGAGAGCTAGAAACATCGATGAGAGAGAAACATCGATCAGCTGCCTCCTGCACATCTCCTACTGGGGATGTGCCCGCAACCCAGGTACATGCCCTTGACCGGAATCGAACCTGGGACCTTTCAGTCCGCAGGCCGACGCTCTATCCACTGAGCCAAACCGGTTTCGGCGAATATATTGTTCTTGACTGATAATTTTTCTCTTTCAATAGTTAGAGTATTTGATTCCATTCTCTCCTAGCTTGTAGGGCTGCTGCTGAGAAATCCGATGATAACCTAATGAGATTTCCTTTAGAGCTTACTCTCTTCTTTTCCCTGGCTGCCTTGAAAATTCTTTCTTTGTTATTAATTTTTGACGATTTTAATGCAATGTGCCTTGGAGAAGGCCTTTTTGGATTGAGATAATTAGGTGTTCTGTTTGCTTCTTGGATTCGAGCATCTAGCTTTGTCCATAGGTTTGGAAAATTCTCATCAACTCTCTGTATGAATAGGACCTCTGCTTCCTTCTCCTGTACTCTTTCTGGTATACCTATTGTGTTAATATGTCTCTCTGATTGAGTCAAATAGTTCTCATAGAGTTCTTTCATATAGTCTCAAGTCTCTCTCTTCTATCTGCATCATTACTATCTTCAATCTTTAAGGATTTCTATCTTCAATTTCACTAATTCTTTTCTCCAACTGGTCAGCATCATTTCCTGAGACTGCTAGTTCATCACTATTTATCAAATTTCTATTTGTTTTGTTTTGTTTAAATTTCAATGTCTTCAGTAAAGTATTGCTTTTGTTTGTTGATTTTATTTCTGAGTTTATTAAACTGCCTGTGTTTTCTTGTATCTCATTGAGGGTTTTTCCAGAACTGCAACCTTAACTTCTCTGTCATTTAAATCACATATTTCTATGTCTTTAAGTTTATTTTCTAGAGATTTGCATTTCCTTTCCGAGTTGCCTCATTGCCTTGGTTGTTCATGGTATGTCATAGATTCTTTCTTGTCTAGGCATCTACAGAAATGAGATCTGCTTTTTTTTTTTTTTTTTTTTTTTTAAGTGTTACTTCTCGAGTAGGTTGATAAGAAATCTTGTTTTCCAGAAGGTGGCACTGAAAGACAAGTTGTTTTAGTTTCTCTCGTGCTGCTCCAGCTTCTGGGATCTCTGCAGAATGGTTGAAAATGTCCTGTTTCCCCTAGTCTCTTCTGTAACCAGGTCACCTCGGTCTCAAGGCACCACCGCTGTGGTGGACGACGGTGTTACGAGCCTGTGAAATCACCAGGGTGAGGTGTGGTAAGCTGGCAGAGGTCAGCTGTTGTACTTGTGGTTTGTCCTCCCAGTTACAGTAATTGCCAGACCTCAGCTGCTTCACCTCTGTATCTCCACCCATCACTGGGATTAACTGCCGCATGTACCTGCCATTCAGGGGAAAAAATCCTGCTGTCACTCCAGTCCTAGGGTTTGCAGGTAATGTGTTTTATAGCCCAGTGCTCACAGCTGTAGCTTCTCCTAGGGCCGCTGCTACCTCTGGAAGGGTGAAGGGAGGTGGCCAGGCTCCATGGCTTGCTCTGCCTGACTAAGGGGCCACCAGACAACGGCATCTCTGTGCTTCGTTTCTGCACCGGTCACTGGGTTTAGTGCACTGTGTACCAACCACTCTGGCAGGAACGTTCACTATATCTCTTCGCTCCTCTGGGCTGCAGGAAATACAGATGGCAACCTGATTCCTCTCTTCTTTCAAGACCCATAGGGCTGCCCTGACCGGTTTGGCTCAGTGGATAGAGTGTCGGCCTGCGAACTGAAGGGTCCCAGGTTCGATTCCGGTCAAGGGCATGTACCTTGGTTGCGGGCATATTCCCAGTAGGGGGTGTGCAGGAGGCAGCTGATCGATGTTTCTAACTCTCTATCCCTCTCCCTTCCTGTCTGTAAAAAATCAATAAAATATATTTTTTAAAAAAGACCCATAGGGCTGCATCTGTAGTACCCATCTCTGCTCTTCTACCCTCCCCCTTCCCCCGCCTCGTTCCCCACTTGCTCCCACTCACCCACTTTCAGTTGTTTCAATGCACAAATCTCTCAGATGTGTTTGTATTCATCAGGGAATTCTCTGTTCAGTTATCACTGTTCAAATTATTGTAACTTCAAAAAGAAAGACCAGGGGAACTTCTGCTGCTGCCATTCCGCTGTAGTCGTTCTCCCTTACAGGTTTCTGTATTTGTCTTTACATTTACCTTTACCAGGGAGCTCTTTTTATAAGTTTGGATGCCTTCCTGTTGCTGCCTAGTATCCTTTTGTTTTAATTTGAAGGAACTTCCTTTAGCAATTCTTCTAGGGTATTTCTAGTGGTAATTAATTCACGCAGCTTTTGTTTGTCTGGGAAAGTCTTAGTTCTGCTTTCATTTCTGAAGGACAGTTCTGCTCAATATTGTATTCTTGTTTGGCAGGTTTTTTTTTCTTTCAGTACTTTGAATACATCTGACCTTCATCGTTCTTGCTGAGAATTCTGCAGATAATCTTAAAGGAGCTTTCTTGTATATAATGAGTCACTTTTCTCTTGCTTTTTTTTTTTTCAAGAGTCTGCCCTTATCTGTGACTTTTGAAGCTGTGATTATAATGTGTCTTGGTGTGAGTCTTGAGGTTTATTCTAGTTAGAGTTCATTAAGTTTCTGAAAATTGTATATCATTTCATTTGTCAAATTTTTGGAAGTTTTCAACCATTATTTCTTTAAATAAGCTCTCTGCCCTTTTCTCTCTTTCCCCTTTGTGGCATATATTGATCTGCTTGATGGTATCCCATAATTCCTTAAGATTTCTTCACTGTTCTTCATTGTTTTTTCTCTTTGTCCTTATGAATCAAATTTCAAATGATCTATCCAAGTTTGGTCTTTTCTTCATTTGGTTGATCAAGGTTGTTGTTAAACCCTTCTTGTTGGCTCTTCAGCTCCAGAATTTGTTTGGTACTTCTTATAGTTTACATCTCTTTGTTGATATATTTTAATTTTGCTCATGTACGGTTTTCCTGATTCTTGTTTATTTGTGGTTTCTCTTAGCTGACTGTGTATCCTTTACAGAGTTATTTTTAATTCTTTTTCAGATAATTCATAGGTCTGCATTTCTCAGGGTCAGTTTCAGAAAATGTTTCATTGGGCTATTTTCCTCTTTCTTTGTTTTCCTTGTGATTATTTGTTGAGTTTTGAATATTGGACAAAACAGGCACATTTCCCAGTCTTTACAGACTAGTTTTGTAAAAGAGACTTTCACCACTCAGCCAGGCAAAAAAATTCTGGGGAGGAGGGATTACCAAAATTTTCCTGGGAATGTACCATCTCTGGGATTATGTGTATAATTTCCAAATTAAAGAGGTTTGTCCCTGTTCTCAAGAACCTGTAATCTCTCCGCCCCCCCCCCCCATGGCTGTCTGCAGTGATGCACTCTTGCTGGCGCTCTCCTTGTTTTTACTAGTAACAGTCCCCAAACTGGCATTCAAAGTATAAATGTGTTTGAGAAAATTGGACAGATATGTACAACAAAATTAAACTAGACAAACTTCTTACACCATACACAAAAATAAACTCAAAATGGATTAAAGACTTAAATGTTAGACTTGAAACCATAAAACTGCTAGAAGAAAACATAGGCAGTATAATCTTAGACATTTCTCATAGCAATCTATACTAATAAAAGGATAATATGCTAATTAGACCAGCTAGACCAGATGTCTTCCGGACGTCATTCCAGACGTCCTTCCTGACAAAGCCAGGGCCCGGCCTGGGGGGAGTCACCTGCTGTCCCGGGTGCCTGCGGCTGGCCAGAGGGAGGGAGGCCCAGGTCGTAGGTACATGCTATTAACATGACTTATCACTATATCATGACCACCTGGCTTAGGCAGTTTCTGTCTATTTTCTCCCATGTAAAGTTACTCTTTTTTTCTCCTTTTCATCTTGTGCTCTTTGGAAGAAACTCACTACATGCAGGACATTATCTTCTTGAAAAAACTTAGCCTGTTATCTTGCAGAGTATTCCACATTCTTGTTTGTTTGATTTTATTATTTGGTGTCACTTTTACCCCTATGTTTCCTGCAAACTGAAAATTTAATTTAAATATTAAGTATATGGTGGATGCTATGTACATCACACCAGATGGCTCACAGTGTCAGAATGATCCATATTAGCGTCATTTGGTTAGGATGATAACAGCAGAGCTCTTCATTGCAAAGGGATAATTTCATTTTTTGTAATTAGCAAGAAGCCTAGCATATCATATTATAAATAGTATTCCTCTTAAGAAAAAATAACAACTACAAAATGTGAATATAAAATAATTCATTACTCTGATCTGGGCATTTTTCCATTAGCAATATAAATATCACATGAATAAAACTAAAATCATATCATGATACTACCACAGGTGGAAACTAATAGAGTAAAAAAAAGCTGACAAGTCTCAAAAAAAAGTTTGTAAATTCCCACCCATCCCTCTGCCCTGTTGGCCCTCCACATATCCCTTTAATGTGCCTACAGTAGTGAGGTGGGGAGTGTTGGGAGCCTTTTGTATCAGTAATATATATGATATGGGGATAAACTATAAAGGAATAAAGATACCACAGAATTCTTAGTGACGGTAACTCAGAAACAGGGACTGTGCTCTAGACAGATAGAACATACATCACCTTTCTGTTCAGCTAGCTCCCACAGGTCCTGAGCTGCTGTCCAAGACAGTGCCATAGGGTATTCCACAAGGACATGCTTGCCAGCATTAAGGAACTGCCTTTGGAAGCAAGAGATATAGAAATAATACACTTCAAATAAGCTGCACTGAAATGCCTTGCATGAAAGAGTACAAAATGCTATAAATGCACAAAAGTCTAGGTGTGCAAATGTGCCATACAGGTAAATCAAAACCAGAAGATAACGGTGATGAAATGTACTTCACATTATTTCCTACTATACAGTAAGAGAATGATTTTCTGATAATTTAAAATTTTGCTTATTCAACCACTCACATAGTCAACCAGTTTCTATTTACCAGTTATTTTGGAGAAGAAATAAAGACACATTGACAGCTAAATTGCCAGTTACCACATGATAGCTATCAATGAAAACTATAAAACCCACAGCAGCTAGCTCTGTCTGAGGCAGTCTAAAAAGATTTCACTAACGACAACTGAACGGACTCTTGAATTATGAGTAATATTTTTCAGGTGCAATGGAATGAGCATATTTCACTTTATGCAGAACATGCAGGGGCTTGGGCATTTTCTGGGGCTTTGTTCATTTGGATTATGATAAGAACTTCAGCATGAGCTATAGGGAGTAAAGGGAAATGAGGTAATACTAGTAGTTGGGAGCCTGACTGTGAAGGATTTAGAATGCTGTGCTCAGAAATTTGGACATTGTTCCCTAGATATTCTAGGGTATAAACGTTTACAGTTTATCCTTGAACAAAGCAGCAATCTCCCACACAGTTGAAAATCTGCATGTAACTTTGACCCCCCCCAAAACTTAAGTACTATTAGCCTACATTTGACTGGAAGCTGCATCAACAATATAAATAGTTTATTACCACATATTTTATATAGGGTGTCCCAAAATTCATGCAAGATTTGCAATTGAATTGAATTGCGAATCATGTGTGAATTTTGGGACACCCTATATGTTATATGTATTCTTACAATGCAATAGCTAGAGAAAAAAAAATGTTGAATGACATCAGAAGAATGGCAACATGAGAGATGACCCTTTGAAGTTTAAACTATTCAAACAGCTATAATTTAACAAAAGATTCCCTGTTCAATGCACAAATGTACCCAAGAGGTCATGCATTGAAACATTTAAAGGTGGGCAAGTGAGAGCAAACCAGGGAGGAAAAGATGCTGAGTCGAGCTACAGACACAGCCTTGTAGCTAGTGGAGCTCACATTGGGGCTCAGCCCAGAAAGGGGAGAAATCGGGTTGTGGCTGACACTCCTTTCAGCTGGGGTGGCGGGGGTGGAGGGGAAGCAAAAAAATTTGGTGAGCATTGTTGCAGAAGTGGGCAGTATGAGCTGTGGCTGAGCCCAGATACCTGATCAGGTACACAGCACAGAGATGCAGCCATGGTTGCCTGGCTGTCAGCATTCCAGACAGAGAAAAAACCCCACAGAGCATGGAGACAACCAAGATGGCGGCATAGGTAAACACCTGAACTTGCTGCCGCGCACAACCACATTAAAACTACAACTAAAAGACCGATATCATCCAGAACCATGGGAAGGCTGGCTGAGTGGAAATTCTACAACTAGAAGGAAAGAGAAAAGCCCATTAAGTCTGGCAGGAGGTGCAGAGGTGTGAAAGTGTGGAGGTACGGAGGCAGAGCGTGAAAGGGGCTGGCAGCTGGCTATGTTGTCTTTTTCAATCGGGAGGGAGATACAAGCTCCCGACTGCTCTGAAATCCAGTTCCAGGTGAGAATTTGGGGACCCAGACTCATATGGAGAGAAATGTACTCTCTGGCATTGGGCCGGAATGTGAGGGCGGCTTTCTCACAAAGGTGCTTGCAGCGTTCATTGTTCCTCCATGGGGACGCACAACACAGACCCCAGGACCTACCGGGGCAGGGCTGATGGGCAACCAGCTATTTGCTTCATCCTAGTGATTCCCTGAGACACCCTATTCCCCCGTACCCCCCGCCACACCCAATTTACAACCCCACCAAAGCTGTGCACAGAGGCTTTTGCATACGAATGGCCTGGCCTTTCTCTGCCTAAAAACCTGTCAAACTGTAGCTGTGTCAGAGAACCCCAGAGCTTCCAAAATAAGGCCTAAGGCTCCTCAGCAGCCTACATTGCTTCACAGCTGTGCTTCATTGGGGCACCTCCAAACCCCAAACAAAGAGGATGAATCTGCAGATCTCTGAGGGTGGCCTCAGGCAGTGGTTCACTTTGCACCTCCTTGGAGATCCAAGAGCCAATATACCCAGTGGTAAGAGTGAGACCATCCAGATTACAACTCTTCACATTCATAAGAGACATACTCAGGGAGCTGACTCAGTGAGTGCCAAAGCCCCACTGAAGCAAGTCCTGCCCCATAGGGTGTCTCCAGCACAGAAGTTCTCCCATTGTAGACACAACTGGTCCTCACAGCCAACTGGCATGGAGGTCAATTTCTCCCAGTGATACCAACAGCAATCAAGGCTTAACTACAATAAGACTGTGCACACAGCCCACAAAGGGGTGCACCAAGAGCATCCACCTCAGGTGACTGGGGAGGCTGAGCCACTGGGTCTTATAGGACACCTAACACACAAAGCCACTCTATCAACACAGGGAAGCAGCCAAAATGCAGAGACAAAGAAACAGGTCACAAATGAGAGAAATGGAGGAAAGCAAACTACTGGATATAGAGTTCAAAACCATGGTTATAAGGTTACTCAAGAATCTTCTATAAACCTCCGAGAAATATAGTGAGACCCTCAAGTATATGAAAAAGGACAAATTAGAAATTAAGCATAAACAGACTGAAATGAAGAATAATATACAGAGATCCAACAGCAGACTAGAGGATCCCAAGAATCAAATCAAAGGTTTGAAATACGAAGAGGCAAAAAACACCCAACTGGAAAAGCAAAAGGAAAAAAGAATACAAACATATGAAGATAGTGCAAGGAGCCTCTGGGACAACTTCAAGTGTACCAACATCCGAATTATGGGGGTGCCAGAAGAAGAGAGAGAGCAAGATATTGAAAACCTATTTGAAGAAATAATGACAGAAAACTTCCCCTACCTGGTGAAAGAAATAGACTTACAAGTCCAGGAAGCACAGAGAACCCCAAACAAAAGGAATCCAAAGAGGACCACACCAAGACACATCATAATTAAAATGCCAAGGGCAAAAGACAAAGAGGGAATCTTAAAAGCAGCAAGAGAAAAACAGCTAGTTACCTACAAGGGAGTACCCATATGACTGTCAGCTGATTTCTCAACAGAAACTTTGCAGGCCAGAAGGGAGTGGCAAGAAATATTCAAAGTGATGAATAGCAAGAACCTACAACCAAGATTACTTTATCCAGCAAAGCTATCATTTAGAATTGAAGGTCAGATAAAGAGCTTTACAGATAAGAAAAAGGTAAAGGAGTTCATCACTGCCAAACCAGTATTATATGAAATGCTGAAGAGTAATCTTTAAGAAGAAGAAGAAGAAGAAAAAGGTAAAGATAAAAATTATGAACAACACAGTGACAACAAATACATATCTATCAACAAGTGAGTGTAAAAATCAAGTGAATAAAAAATCTGACGAATCAGGGGCATAGAAAGGGAGTGAACTGACAATTCTTGGGGGGAAAGGGGTGTGGGGGGGGTTCAGGAAGAGACTGGACAAAAATCGTACACCTATGGACAAGGACAGTGATCACCCCTAAGTGCTCTCCCCTGCTGGCCTGATCGAGCCTAACTGCCTCTGCCTCAGTCTCTGCCACCGTGGCTTTGTCTGGAAGGACGTCCGGAAGACATCTGGTCTATCCAGTCTAATTAGCTTATTACCCTTCTATTAGTATAGATACAGTATGTACTACAGTTAATTTTATATTGTTATGATTTAGTACTTCATTTTTACATTTGTTTACATTTCTCTCAACTATGAATGGTACCATTTACAATTGTGCTTGTGTGATTAAGTTTGGACAAACTTTCGCTTTTTATAACAGACTTCCTACAAGGGGCACAAAATTCATGCAAGGGGCTTGCCTCTCGCATGCCCGGCTGCCTCGGCCAGCCCTCGCAGCCCCTTGCAGCCTCAGCCGGCCCTCATCTGGAACGTTGTCTGGACAGTTGTTCTGCTGTTCGGTCTAATTAGCATATTAACTCTTTATTATATAGGACTTGTAAATATTTTATGGTAGTAAATGATAAAATAAACTATTATCTATATGTATTTTATGCATTCATGACATACCTAACTTTTTATTAAAGTTTTTGGTATTTTCTAGGCTACCCAGTTTGTCTACAAATTTTTTCAAATTATCTCAAATCTCCAAAAAAAATTTAAATGTATTTATTTAAAAATATCTACATGTCAGTGGACCTGTGCAGTTTAAACTTGTGTTGTTCAAAGGTCAACTGTATAAGCATATAGTTATATGATCACTTTTTTTTTTTAAAGAAAACACCACTCTGGTACTGAAAACAGTTAAGGAAAACCAAAGAAAGGTTTTCCTAAACACACTCTGTCCACACACCAATCGGCATGATAAAGAGGGAGCACCTTGCTCCTGGGAACAGCAGATGTAGTTTAACGTAAGGACCTAGAAGGGAAGCTGAGACTCAGGGAGACAGCTGGCTAGGTCCTACCTGGGCTCCACCTTCCAAGCTCAATCCACCGAATGCTTGAAGGGTTCTAGGCTTTTCACTCAAAGGTGGGGCAGGGGGACACCTCGATTCTCTTGTTTTATAAACAGTCATCTCCCCTCTCTGATGCCACCACTACTTCCTTTCTTATCTCATGGTAGAACCACTTCATATTAAAGGCGCTCTCAGAGATATTTCAGATGGTGAAAGTGCAAAGGATAAAATTTTTTAAGCTTTTCCAAACTTAGAATAAACGATGGCAATTCACCAAGGCACAGAAAAGATGCTGGCTTTATATCCTAAGTTATATGATGAGAAAAAGGCAAACAGTGTTCAAACTACTCTCAATACATTTTTTTACAAAGAAATAAAACACTTTCATTCTTAATATTTCTAATGTTTTAAATCATAGTGTACTAAAGAAGTATTAACTTTACTATATTTTTCATTTCCTTACGCATTTATAACTAATAGGAAAGTTTTTAAAGTTTTGATCATCTTTTTATTGTTGACATTATTACACACTAAAGGCCCAATGCATGAAATTTGTGCACGGGGGTGGGGGGGAAGCGGGGGGAAGGTTGTTCCTCAGCCTGGCCTGCACCCTCTCCAATCTGAGACCCCTTGGGGGATGTCCAACTGCTGGTTTAGACCCGATCCCTGTGTCGGACATTGCTCTCACAATCCGGGACTGCTGACTCTTAACCGCTCACCTGCCTGCCAGCCTGATCGCCCCCTAACTGCTCCCCTGCTGACCTGATTGACATCTAACTGCTCCCCTGACAGCCTGATTGCCCCCAAATGCCCTCCCCTGCTGGCCTGGTCACCCCTAACTGCCCTCCCCTGTTGGCCTAGTTGCCCTCAACTGCCCTCCCTTTCTGGCCCAATCGCCCCCAAACTGCCCTCCCCTTCTGGTCTGTTTGCCCCCAACTGCCCTCCCATGCTGGCCTGATCGCCCACAACTGCCCCTGCCAGCCATCTTGTGTTGGCCATCTTATGATGATGTCGCCCTTGCATGACACCACCTAGGTTTTTATTATATAGTATATCCTCCATTCTCCCCTCTTTGCTCTCCTCCACCCAACTCATCCCCCCAGACAACAATTTTTAAAGGTGGTGGATCCATTATAATTTTCCCCATTGACTATTAAGACCCATTTGTGAGACTTCAGCTTGCCCAGTCATTTTTGCAGTCCTGAACTACTGTGCAAGGCCAGGGCTGCCTGCACTGAAACCCACCTGATATAGTCCTCATGGCTGGTGTTTTCACTGCAGATATAAGCAACGTCAACCTCTTGGCTAGAAAGAGCATCTTCCAAAGAAATCTGCGGGACTTCATCAATGCACTTGAGCTCGCGCCTGTTTGAAAATAACAGAAATGGAACTTAAAAGTAGACAGACATCGACTTAGAATAAACGAGCATCATCTTTCTCCCTCCTCCCAGAAATGTCTTGATGATCGTCTTTAGGGAGAGAAAAAATTAACTTCCTCCCCCACTTCAGGACATTTTCCGTGATGGAGTGAAAACAGCCTCAGGTTTGAAGTCAGGGGACTGGGCAATGAGTGCTGATACTACTGCTAACAACCAGTGTGAGGTGGAAGTCTCTGAATCACTTAATATCTAAAATAAAAATAGTGGATCTTTTTCCTCAAGAAGAATAATCCCTATGGTCACTGCCAGCTCCAAGTACCTGGCCAAACACTATGGCTACCAAACCTAACTCAAACCCCACATATTAACACCTTAGAGGTGCAAATTGCTGTGTGACTTCAAGCTCCTGCACAACCATCAGTGGCCTTGTGATGGTCAATGGAAGGCAGGTATCACCGCCTCCTTTACAGGTGAGCTGACAAAGCCCAGAGGGGCAGTAGTTGCCACTAATGAGTAGCAGAAGCAGGACAGGAACCCTAAGCCTTTTGCCTCTTACAGGGTAAGAAGAAACTCCTTATTTAGATGATCTGAGGATCCTGGCATTCAGCACGCTACCCCTGTGCAGAGGCTGGAGCAACAGAGCAGTCCTCTGATGAAGGATGTAACAGAGGAGATGGGGCGGCCAGCAGAGGGCTCCCATCCATCGCAGAGCTCCACTTAAGCTGCAGCAGGCAGAGGGCATTTGGGCCAGTATGGCTGCCAAAAGAGATTATGGTAGGTTTCTTCCTATGGGGGCTACCCAATCTACACTGCTCCATTTGACCAATACTTATTGTTTGCCGACTGTGTGCTAGGCACCATGGGGAGGATCATAAAGAATAAACTAAAAGTCCTCAGCGTCTATTGAGCTCACAGTCTCATAGAGAGAGGCAGTCACATACACATCAATAACAACAACACAGGTCTAACATGAGAACTGTGGTGCTGGAGTACATGTGGGAGACTCAAGGAGGGCAGGAAACATCAAGTTTAGGGTTTCAGAAAAGGCCTCCTGGGGAGAAGGTAGGACTTAGCAGATAGACCGTGAGGAACAGGGTAGGTGAGCAGGGGAAAAGTGTGACAATGGCAAGGGTGCAGTAAAGCAGTGGCTATGAGCTGCCCATCTTCCCACACAACCTGGGGACTTTAGGAAGTCCCACTGCATCAGCCATGGCAGCCGGTTGGCAGAGTGCTGAGGCTTTAGGCAAAAAGGAGAAGCTTCACTACATCAGGCGCAATGAGAGCTTCAACCCGGGCACAGCGGGCGTTATAGTGTGGCCAATGGTACTTTTGATCTCCCATTTGTATGCAGCTCCCTTAGAATCTTACTGGGAGGGGAGGATTGACCATCGGCAGATTCCCAGCACTTCTGAGTCACCCTAGTGACCCAAAGTCCACTTTAAATATTTAAAGGAACAGCCAAATTTTGAGACAGGCAAACTGGAAGACAGTAGGCCCCATAAATTAAAATATTAAAAGAATCTGCATGGCCCTAGCTGGTTTGGCTCAGAGGATACAGCATCGGCCTGTGGACTGAAGGATCCCAGGTTTGATTCCAGTCAAGGGCACATGCCCAGGTTGCAGACTCGATCCCCAGTAGGGAGTGTGCAGGAGGCAACCAATCAATGATTATCTCTCACCATTGATGTTTCTATCTCTCTCTCCCCCTTTCCCTTCCTCTCTAAAATCAATAAAAATATATATTTAAATAAACAAATTAAATAAATAAATAAAAGAATCTGAATGGACTATCAAATCGTTAATTATGCTTTCTAAATGTATTTATTTGATTTCTCTAAAGCACTAGAAAGTAGAGACATGTCTACCTTACTCACCACCACATTTCCTCAGCCAGCACAATGCCTGCAGCTAGTGCACAATTAATCTTGATAAATGATGTTACATAGCATTAGTTTGGTGAGCAGTATGTGTGTGAGAAAGCAGTGAGGGGTGGAGAAAAGAGCTGAAATGGGGCAATAAATAATACAAATGGTGATAAGTTTGATTTTGATTGGTTACATGACAGAAATGAAGCTCCCAAAAAGTGGGGCTCAAAATTACCAAAGGAAAAAGAACACATGGTATTTAAAGACGGGCCTTGGAACCAAATAGACCTACATTCAAATCCAGTTCTTAGACTTTCCAGCTGTGCGACCTCGGGCAAATGACTCAACCTTTCAAAAAGTGGCTCAGTTTCTTAAAGGTGGAGTTGATAATGGTAATGGTATCTATGTCAAATGGTCGGTAAGGCTCAGAAAGCTCAGGGCTACCGCATGGATAAGTGATGTAGTGATTAACTGCTGCACACCTGAAGCCTTCTTTCAGGCCAGCCCACCCTGTGTTCTCTGTGCCCTTGTGTTCCATGTGTAACTACAGGCCCTGTGCTCATCTTCCCTCCTTTGTCTCTGTAGTCCCTTCTAGGCTGGTGCACTGCTCATCCCAGCATGCTTCAGTTCCAGACCTATCCGAACTTGAGATCTTGTGGGACTAACCCTGAGCAAAGTTTTCTGGAAAACTCTGGAGCTGATTCTCTCTCCTGGGTCACGAGAATCTCCGTATCCCCAGGCCTTCTCCATCCCACTGGGCTCCCCATGAATTACAAGGTGAAAAGCAAGTGTGAGCCACCTGGACACGAAGCCAATCAGGTTCAGGAATGCTGAGGAAGCATGTGCGCTCCGCAAGTCTCTCATCCGCACAGAGCCGGCTCTGCCAACGCCCACCACCACCACGCCAAACTTCCTCTCGGGCTAAAACACAAGAAACCAAGGTAGAGTTTAAAAACAGTCGAGAGTTCAACACAATTCCTATTAAAATACCAATGGCATATTTCACAGGTCTAGGTCAAATATTCAAAAAATGTATATGGAACCAAAAAAGACCCCAAAGAGCTGCAGCAATCTTGAGAAAGAACAATGTTGGAGATATTAAAAGACCTGAAATAAAACTATACTACAGAACATTGTAATCAAAACAGTCTGATATTGGTATAAGAACAAGTATGTAGGTCTGTGGAACAGAACAGAGAGCCCAGAAATATACCCATGCCGCTTTGGACAATTAATATTTGATACAGAAGCCAAGAGCATAACATGAAGTAAGACAGTCTCTTCAATAAATAATATTGGGAAACTTGAACAGGTGCATGCAAGAAAATGAAAATATACCACTAAATTATACCATATACAAGAATAAACTCGAAATGGATAAAAGTCAGGAAACCATAAAAATCCTCGAAGAAATCAGAGGTAGTAAAGTCTCAGACATCTCTCATAGCAATATTTTTGCCAATATATCTCCTAGGGCAATGGAAACAAAGAAAAATTAAACAAATGGTACTGGGGGCTGGGGGTGGGGGTTGGGTAGAAGTGAGCAAAGGGGGGCAAAAATGGGGGACATGTGTCATAGTGTCAACAACAAATAAATTTTAAAAAATCAAAAGCTTCTGCACAGCAAAAGAAACCATCAAAAAAATGAAAAGGGAACCCACTGTAGGGGAGCACACATTCGATAAGGGGTTAATTTTCAAAACATATAAGGAACTCATACAACTTAACACCAAGACAAACAATCCAACTGAAAAATGGGCAGGGTTCAAAATGGCAGTGGAGTAGGTGGGCCTTCCTTGCTTCCAGAAGAGAACTGGAAATCACAACTAAATTAGGGAACAATCACCCTGAATTACCCACTAAAGACAACCTGAATGCCAACAACTGGCAGAAGAAGCCACCTCAAGACTGTTAGGAAGGGCTAGACGTGTAAGAAACTGGCCCCATCCCACGGGAGACCGGCCAAGGTTAGGGAAGGGATAGCTCAACTGCAGGAGGTTAACCTGTGAGGCCCGAAGCCTAGATCCCAGACCACACTCCCAGCCTGCATCACCAGCCTCGTGGGGAACAGTTCCCACGTAGCATCTACCTGTGAAAGGCTGAGGGGCTCCTGTCTGTCAAGGAGAGGGGGGCCTGCTGGAGACAAAGCGACCCTTTTACAGGGCCAATGAGCAAAACTGTTGCCAGCCACTCACCCTGGGCTCCAGCAGAGAGAGGGTAATGTGGACTGAAATCACCTGAGGAGAGACTGGGAAGAGACCTGGCAGAGTGGCTGCAAGGATCCCTACGCGGGGCCATCTCCCCACCACAGCAGCCATTTTTCTTGCAAGGAGCAATCACCCCCCAGCGCCATCAGCATGGGGAAAAGCATTACCCCACTCTCAAGAATATGGCTCACCCACCCTCTGGAATCCTGCATCTTTTTAAAAATTGTTGACAGTATTACAGAATTTTCACAGCCACTTGACCTGGAGGTCAAACCCTCCCTGGTATTAGCTACAACAATCAAGGCTTAACTACAAGACTGCGCACAAAGACCACTAGGGGGTGCACCAAGAAAGCATAACAAAATGCAGAGACAAAGAAACAGGACAAAATTGTCAATGGAAAATATAGAGTTCAGAACCACACTTTTAAGGTCTCTCAAGAACTGTTTAGAAGCCGCCGATAAACTTAATGAGATCTACAAGAAAACTAATGAGACCCTCGATGTTATGTTGGGGAACCAACTAGAAATTAAGCATATATGGACTGAAATAACGAATATTATACAGACTCCCGACAGCAGACCAGAGGAGCACAAGAATCAAGTCAATGATTTGAAATGCGAGGAAGCAAAAAACACCCAACCGGAGGGGTGGAATGAAAAACGAATCCAAAAATGCGAGGATAGTGTAAGGAGCCTCTGGGACAGCTTCAAGCGTACCAACATCAGAATTATAGGGGTGCCAGAAGATGAGAGAGAGCAAGATATTGAAAACCTATTTGAAGAAATAATGACAGAAAACTTCCCCCACCTGGTGAAAGAAATGGACTTACAGGTCCAAGAAGCGCGGAGAACCCCAAACAAAAGGAATCCAAAGAGGACCACACCAAGACACATCATAATTAAAATGCCAAGAGCAAAAGACAAAGAGAGAATCTTAAAAGCAGCAAGAGAAAGAAACTCAGTTACCTACAAGGGAATACCCATACGACTGTCAGCTGATTTCTCATCAGAAACTTTGCAGGCCAGAAGGGAGTGGCAAGAAATATTCAAAGTGATGAATACCAAGAACCTACAACCAAGATTACTTTATCCAGCAAAGCTATCATTCAGAATTGAAGGTCAGATAAAGAGCTTCACAGATAAGGAAAAGCTAAAGGAGTTCATCACCACCAAACCAGTATTATATGAAATGCTGAAAGGTATCCTTTAAGAAGAGGAAGAGGAAGAAAAAGGTAAAGATACAAATTATGAACAACAAATATGCATCTATCAACAAGTGAATCTAAGAATCAAGTGAATAAATAATCTGATGAACAGAATGAACTGGTGATTATAATAGAATCAGGGACATAGACAGGGAATGGACTGACTATTCTTGGGGGGGAAAGGGGTGTGGGAGATGCGGGAAGAGACTGGACAAAAATCGTGCACCTATGGATGAGGACAGTGGGTGGGGAGTGAGGGCGGAGGGTGGGGCAGGAACTGGGAGGAGGGGAGTTATGGGGGGGAAAAAAGAGGAACAAATGTAATAATCTAAACAATAAAGATTTTAAAAAAAATAAAAAAAATAAAAAAAATAAAAATTGTTGACAGTATTACAGATGTCCCCCATTTTGCCCCTTTTTTCTCCCTCCACACTACCCCCGCCCCACTCCAGGCCTTCCCTCACTATTGTCTGTGTCCATGGGTTATGCATATATGCATATATGTTCTTTGGCTAATTTCTTCCCATCTCCTCCCCTCCCTCCCCCGCCCCATCTCTGAGATCTGTCATTCTGTTCCATGCTTCCATGTTCATCAGTTTATTTTGTTCATTCGATTTCACATATAAGTGAGACCATATGGTATTTGTCTTTCTCTAACTGACTTATTTCACTTAGTATAATAATCTCCAGGTCCCTCCAGGCTGTCACAAAGTTTAAGAACTCCTATTTTACAGCCCTATAGTATTCCATTGTGTGAATGTACTACGGGTTTTTTTTTTTTCCTACCCATCTGCAGATGGGCATTTAGGCTGTTTCCATATCTTAGCTACTGTAAATAATACTGCTATAAACATAGGGGTGCATATATTCTTTTTGATTGCTGTTTCTGGATTCTGAGATTATAGTCCCACAATGGGATCACTGGCAGTTCCATTTTTAGTTTTTTGACAAAACCCCATACTGTTTTGCACAGCGGCTGCACAATCGGCATTCCCACCAGCAGTGCACTAAGGTTAACTTTTCTCCACATCCTCACCAACACTTGTTTATTTATTGATTGATGGTAGCCATTCTAGCAAGTGTGAGGTGATACCTCATTGTCTACTCTCACCACTGTTATTCAACGTAGTACTGGAAGTCTTAGCCAGTGCAATCAGACAAAAGAGATAAATAAAAGGCATCCAAATTAGGAATGAAGAAATAAAATTGTCAGTTTTTGCAGATGACTTGATTTTTTATATAGAAAATACTAAAAACTCTACCTCAAAACTATTAGAAACAATAAACAGTAGAGTTGCAGAATACAAAACCAATGTATAAAATTCCATTTCATTCCTATTTACTAACAATGACATTTCAGAAAAAAAAAATGGAAAAAACAATTCCTTTTGCAATTGCAACAAAAAGAATAAAATACCTACAAATAAACTTAACAAAGGATGTGAAGGACTTATACACTGAAAACTACAAAGTATTATTAAAAGAGATTGAAAAAGACACAAATAAATGTAAAGATATTCTGTGTTCCTAATTGGAAGAATCAACAAAGTTAATATGGCATATTACCTGTTAGACAGACCTAAGTAGAGTAAGGATGATGGCCCCGGTACAGAAACTCACCAGGGCAGAAAGCCCCAGATGCTAACCAGGGTCAATACTGGGAAAACAAGAACCTCGCCCCCACGGTAGCGTATCCTCCCCTCGCATATCACTGGTCATGTGGTTTGGACCCCTTATCTTTCATATCACTGACCAGGCGGTTTAGACCCCCTGACATTCTCCTCCCTAAAGATAGGGCTCAGTTGCATTTCAGCTCCAGGCCCAGAAAAGCAGCAAAACCAGACAAGTGATATTGTGGCTGCCTCAGGACCAGCGACATTGACTAATGACCCTCTGCCTTGGCACCAACCATTCAGAGGAGACGATGACACCTGGAAAGCTGATGAATATTCTATTAAGACCCTCCCCTGAAATCTCCCCTAAGATTTCCACCTGCAAGAAAGAGATAACTAAGCTTTCAGGACAAAGGACCCAGAGCCTGCTCTCCCACTGAGGTCATTTCCTTCCCCTTCTCTTCCCCCCACAGGCACGTATCCCCTAACCTCTAAGAGACCCCATGAGGCTTGCAACCAGGGAGCAATGGGTAGCTGTAGCTTGTCCCGGGCTAAGCCCCTGAACCTGTCTCCAAGGCCCCCTTTTCTCTGGCTTCTCAGTGAGCCAAAGCAGCCCAGCTAGGCTCTCCTGTTGCTTCTCCTATGCCCTTCCTTGTTTCACTGCCCTAAGAATATTTTTGCTGCCATCGTGGACCCAATACCCTTTGGCTCAGTACTGTGTAACCCTGCCCTTTGGATATCTCCATCCCTCATTCCCTTTTATTTAAATAAATTTAAATTTTCTTTAATTACTGTCTGAGATGGCTATTTAGCCTTGCCTGCATACCACTGACTTTAACCTTTCATTACCCAATGCAATATACAAAGTTAATAGAATCTTCATCAAAACCTAATGGCATTTTTAAAAGAAGTAGATAAAAAATTTATCAGATTTGTGTAGAACTACAGGAGACCCCAAATAGACAAAGCAATCCTGAGAAAAGAGAGCAAAGCTGGAGGTATCAAACTCCTTGACTTCAAATTATGCTACAAAATGACAATAATCAAAACAGCATAGTATTGGCAGAAGAACAGACACACAGAACAATGGAACAGAATTGAGAGCCTAGAAAGAAACTAACATACATATGGACAAATAACTTTCGACAAAGGAGCCAAAAAAAAAAAAATACATTGGAAAAGAAAAAGGCTGTTCACTATGTGGTGCTGCAAAAATTGGAAAGCAAATGCAAAGAATGAAACTAGACTACTGTTTGTCCTCATTTACAAAATTAACTCAAAATGGATCAAAGACTTAAATTTAAGACCTGAAAAAATAAATTCCATAGAAGAAAACATAGGTACTAATCGTATGGACCTTGGTGTTAGAGAGGATTTTATGAATTTGACCCCAAAAGAAAGTAAAGCAAAAATAAATGAATGGGACTATATTAAACTAACAAACTTCTGCACAGCAAATGAAGCTGCCAACAAAACAAAAAGGCAACCAACCGAATGGAAGAAGATAGTTGCAAACAACAGCTCCATCAAGGGGTTAGTATCCAAAAAATATAAAGAACTGATACAACTCAGCTCCAGAAAACAACAACAAACAATCCAATTGAAAAATGGGCAGAAAACCTAAATAGATACTTCTCCAAAGAGAATACACCACTAGCCAATAGGCATATGAAAAGATGTTCAACACCACTAGTCATCAGAGAAATTTAAGTCAAAACCGAAATGAGATACCATCTCATACCTGTCCGAAGGGCTATTATCAATAAATCAACAAGCAACAAGTGTTGATGGTGATATGGAGAAAAGAAAACCCTATTGCACTGTTGGTGTGAATGCAGATTGGTGCAACCACTATGGAAAACCGTGTAGCAATACCTCAGAAAATTCAAAATGGAATTGCCTTATGACATGGTAATTCCACTTCCGGGTATATAACCAAAGAAACCCAAAACACTAATTCAAAAGAATATACGCACCCCCATTTTCATCAAAGTATTATTTGCAATAGCCATGATATGAAAACAACCCATGTGCCCATCAATAGATGAGTGAATAAAAAAGTTGTGGTACATATACATGATGGAATCCTGCTAGGCTATAAAAAAAGAATGAAATCTTATTTGCAACAGCATGAATAGACCTAGAGGGTATTTTGCTAAGTGAAACAAGTCAGAGAAAGACAAATTTTATATGATTGCACTTACATGTGCAATTCAAATCCTATATAATAAAAGCCTAATATGCTAAGTGTCTGGTCATCCAGTGATCCATTCAATCAATCAAAGTGTAATATGCTAATGATATGCTAAGACAGCTCAACTGCTTGCTATGATGTTCACTGACCACCAGGGGGCAGACAGTCTACCAGTTGACCAGTCGCTATGATGTGCACTGACCACCAGGGGGAGGATGCTCTGACTGGTAGGTTAGCTTGCTGCTGGGGTCTGGCCAATTATGACTGAGAGAGATGGGCCAGACACACCCTGGAGCCCTCATGTGGCCCCTCCCCAGCTGATCAACCTCCCGCATCCCTCCCCAGCCTTGATCAAGCACCAGTGGAGTCCCTCAGGCTGGCCTGCACCCTCTTGCAATTCAGGACCCCTCGGGGGATGTCGGAGAGCTAGTTTTGGCCTGATCCCATAGGCCAGGCAGAGGGACCCCAGTGGTGCATGAATTCATGCACCAGGCCTCTAGTATTGTAATAATTATGTATGGTGCCAGGTGGGTACTAGAAATACTGGGGGGACACATGAGTATACAATTGTCTAAACACTATGCTATATACTTGAAGCTAATACAAAATAATGTTGAATATAAACTGACTGTGATTGAAAAAGAAGGCAGTGCTAAAAGACCACGTTGAAGCCTACAATCCAGGGCTTTGATTTGCACCGGCATCTTCACCTATACCTCCTCACCCTCACTGTCAAGCCCATCACTCATAAAATGACCCATTTCTTCAAGTTTTAGACAGTTTCCCATTATTGTTAACTTTGGCGTTATTATAAGGAGACTGCTGCTGACCTCCTTCTTTCCTAATAGGAAATCATCCAATTTGCTGTACGTAAACCAGTACTACATCTTCCGTTACCATAATGAGCTGACTAGAGAAGAAAAAACATGGTCAATGCTAAAGAGAACTGCAGCTCCTGGGAGTGTACATCCAGTCTAGCAAGTCTCAACTGACTTCTTCATTTAGCACTGGACCTCCCTGTGCATTCATTTGAACACTGACATTCGTGTGTTAATTTTCTTGAGCTACTAGGTTTGGGGCTGGTGGGTATTATTCTCCAGGGACATGTGCCAGCTTCAGAAACTGTGAAGCAATAGGGTGGGCTGGGCTGGCATTTGTTGTTGCCTGTGGCTTGAAATTGCACATAATAGAGCATAATAAGAATTAGCCACCACAGCATCTGCATTGGTTGAAAGCTGGCTACACTAGGAATCTAGCTAGAAGAGCTTGCCCAAGAAACTAGTTGTCTATATTTCTTTGCATTGAATGTGGGAACTGATTAGCCTACAGGGCATGGTTTTTATGTAGAAGGCTATGTTGCCTCAATCCTTCTGAGGGAGAACTGACAGTTCTAGACAATGTTTCCTGACTAGATGATGGAGTGGTTGATTTTGAATAATTTGAGCTAGAATTGCTGCTGGATGCCAATGTTGAATGACTTTCTCTATTGGTGCTATGTATGAGGGAAATGGGAATTCACTGAGTACAAAAATGATAAACCATTTGATGCTCATCCTGTTTTCTGACAATGTCTTTCAGCTATAAATTATGGGGAAGGAGTCTGCCCAGTACACCAATCTATGATCCATTGCCAAATTTATTATCTCACATTCTCTGCGGGTAAGGAATCTGAACATGGCTTAACTGGGTCCTCTGCTCAGATTTCACAAGGCTGACCAAGTTATGTTCTCATCCACAGCTCAAGGATCTCTGCTAAGCTTGTGTGGTTGCCAGCAGAATTCAGATGACCTCATGATTGTAGGAGAGGCCCTCAGCTCCTGGAAGCCACCTGCAGTTCCCTGACAAAGGTCTCTGTGCACAGGCATTTCACATCATAGCAACCTGCATTTTCAATCTAGCACAATTTCTCTCTGAAGAAAGGTTTTTAACTATAGGCTCAACTTATTTAATAGGCATAGTTGGAATATACTATATGCACACAGGTTGCTCATTTCTTTTTTGTTGTTAATTCTCACCCAAGGATATTTTCTCCATTGATTTTTAAAGAGTGTAATGGAGGGAAGAGAGGGGAGAAAGAAAACGAGAGACAGAGATAGAGATAGAGATAGATAGAGAGGGGGAGAGAGAGAGAGAGAGAGAGAGAGAGAGAGAGAGAGAGAGAGAGAGAGAGAGAGAGAGAGAGAGATGTTGATGTGCGACACATTGACTGGCTGCCTCTTGTATGCCCCCCAATAGGGGCCAGGGATTGAACCTGAAACCCAGGTATGTGCCCTTGACCAGGAATTGAACACTCAACCCTTTTGTGAGTGGGCCAATGCTCTAAACACTGAGCAACACTAGCCAGGACAGGTTGCTCATTTCCTTTATTTTTTTAAGCCTTTATTGTTGAGAATATTACAGATATCACCCATTTTTACCCCATTGCCCCCTTCCATGTGCTCCCCCACCCCAGGTTTTCATCACCCTATTGTTTGTGACCATGGGTAATCTCTTTCAGGCCACCCTTCCCCCTTCCCTCTGAGATTGACAGTCAGTTCCATGTTTCCATGCCTCTGATTCTATTTTATCCACCAGTTTATTTTGTTTATTAGATTCCTTGTTCATTTATTTTTATTTTTAGATTCAATTGTGGATATATATGCATTTATTGCCATTTCATTGTCCCTACTTTTTCTATTTTATTCCTCCTCCTCTCCTCCTCAGCTTCCTCCTCCATTTTCTTCAAGAATACCCTTCAACATTTCATGTCATTACTGGTTTGGTGGTGGTGAATTCCTTTAGCTTTTCCTTGTCTGTGAAGCTCTTTATCTGACCTTCAATCTAAATGAGAGCTTTACTGGCTAGAGTAATTTTGGTTGTAGTGAAAGGGCGAGGGCTATGCCCTCCATCTTACCCTGGATCCTCCATGTTGGGACAGAGACCATGTGCTCAGAAGAGTGCCTTCTTCCCGGAAGCCCAGGCCCCTGCTGGCCACGCCCGGGATTTCTTTGAACTAGCCAATGACAAGCAAGGGATGTTCGCGCCATAGAGATGACCACATCCTGTGCAACAAGACCCGACTTGGCGCCTGGCCAATCCGAAGGGCCCACAGCTAGCCCCCTCCCCTCACTATTAAAGCCCTGATTTTCCCATGGATATCACTCGGTTTTCCGGTCGCCGCGTCGGCTGGAGGCCTGGGTCGGGTTAGCTAACTCAATAAAGGACCTTCTGCTTTTGCATCGGATTGGCTCCCTGGCATGGTATCTTGGGGATCTTGAATTCTGGGCATAACATTTTGGGGGCTCGTCCGGGATCCCCAACACCATCGATGGGACTCCCAGTCCGGAGGGCCTGACTGACCGCGGTAGGTAGGTCGTGTTTTGTTTGTGTCGTGTGTTTTGGTGTGAGCTCACTTCTGAAATCTGTAAATGCCTGTAAATGCCTGTAATAATGATCTGAGTGGATCAACAGGCGGGAGGAACTGGGGGACGCCCCGATCCTCCATCTGAAGGGGTATAGCTTTGCTTCCGCGGAGTCGGGAGTTCTGTAGGAACCCCCTTAATCTGAGACAGGCAGGAGGAGTCGGGGGGCGCCCCGATCCTCCATCTGAAGAGGGGAAATTTTGCTTCCGCGGAGTCGGAAGTTCTGTAGGAACCCCTCAATCTGAGACAGTCGGGTCGCTCCCGCTGGTTGGCACACAACGGTCGTTTTCGGTTTTTGCTTCCATGGAGTTGGAAGCTTGTTTTGGTTTCGCTTCCATGGAGTTGGAATACTATATTTTCGGGCCCCTTAGTTGTCTGTGTTTGTGTTTTTTCGGTTTTACTTTGTGGATTTACTGGATGGACATTATGGGACAGGCTCAAACTACTCCTTTAAGCATTATGGTCGATCATTTCAAAGAGGTAAAGGGAAGGGCCAGCAACCTCAGTGCGGAGGTCCGGAAGGACCGGTGGCGGACTTTTTGTTCTAAGGAGTGGCCGACTTTTGGTGTTGGGTGGCCGCCGGAGGGGACGTTCGATCTCCCCACCATTCGCCGGGTTAGGGACGTCGTCTCCCAACCCAAAGAGGGACATCCTGGTCAACTCTCTTACATTGTTACTTGGCAGGACCTCGTGGAAAATCCACCACTTTGGCTTAGGCCCTTCTTACCTCCACACCCTCCGGAGCCAGAACCCATTCTTGCCTTGCAGGAAGCGGAGAAGAAGAAGGAGAAGAAAGTCACCCTGCCGTCAGCTCCAGCTCCCCCCTACCCGGTTTTGCAGGGGGGAACTGGAGAAGAGTTAATTTTTCCTCCCCCATATCATTTCCACAGGACGCCGGAGAGATTTGATCCTACCCCGTCGCGGGAAGCTGACGCAGTTCCGGGAATGGCTGGGGGCGGGGTTCCGGGAATGGCTGGGGGCGGGGTTCCGGGAATGGCCGCGGTTCCGGTTCCGGTAGGAGGCCCACCTCTCACCCGGCAAAGAGCTCAACGGGAGCTGTCTGTCGCAGCACCCGACTCCACTATCAAGACCCTGCCCTTACGAGCCGCTGGACCTCCGGATGCGGATGGCAACCAGCCCCATATTTATTGGCCTTTCGCAACTAGCGACCTCTATAACTGGAAGGCACAGAACCCTAAGTTCTCCGAAAAACCGGGGAGACTTATTGACTTGCTAGATTCTGTTCTTTTCACCCATCAGCCCACATGGGACGACTGTCAGCAGCTTTTACAGGTTCTGTTCACGACGGAGGAGAGAGAAAGGATCCTCAATGAGGCCCGAAAGATGGTTCCCGGTGTAGACGGAAATCCGACCACGAACCAGGCCCAGATAGATGTCTCTTTTCCCTTAACTAGGCCTGAATGGGATTTCAACACGGCAGAAGGTAAGGAGAGGCTCTTGGTCTCCCGTCAGACTCTAATGGGAGGTCTCCGCAGGGCTGCTAGAAAGCCCACCAATTTGACCAAGGTAGGGAATGTACAGCAGGAAAGAGATGAGTCTCCAGCTGCCTTTCTAGAACGGATCATGGAGGCATATCGCACCTATACCCCCATGGATCCAGAAGCCCCTGAGAATAAGGCAGCTGTAATCATGAGTTTTATAAACCAGTCAGCCATGGACATTAGAAAGAAACTACAGAGAATAGATAGATTAGGAGAAAAGAGTTTACAGGATTTACTGGTAGTAGCAGAGAAGGTGTTCAATAACCGAGAGCCCCCTGAGGATAGGCAAGCCCGCGCCATGGTGGCTGCCAGTGAGAAGCAGACTCGAAACCTGGCCAAGATTCTGCTAGCCACCACCATGGAGTCCCCTGGGGAGTGGACCCGTCACCTTCGCCAGCTTGCTGATGGCCAAGAAAGAGGTAAGAGAACCGCCCGGGACGGGAAAAGGAAGCTGCAACAGAACCAGTGTGCTTACTGCAAAGAGATAGGGCACTGGGTCCGAGAATGCCCAAAGAAGGCCGGTAAAAAGGGGAACAAGACAGACTGGGTGGAGGTCTTGGAGCTGGAAGGACTGAGTGATTAGGGAAGTCGGGGTTCGGATCCCCTCCCCGAGCCCAGGGTAACTCTTAAAGTGGAGGGGACGCCTGTTGACTTCCTTGTCGACACTGGAGCACAACATTCGGTTCTCCGCACACCTCAGGGGAAGCTAGCCAGCAAAAAGTCCTGGGTGCAAGGGGCAACTGGCATGAGCCAGTATTCATGGACTACCCGAAGAACAGTAGATCTAGGAACGGGCCGGGTATCCCATTCCTTCATGGTAATACCAGAATGCCCCTACCCCCTATTAGGACGAGACTTGCTAACCAAGATTGGAGCCCAAATAACCTTCAGACAAGGGGGGCCTCAGGTCACCGATGGCGAAGGCCACCCCATCCAGGTCCTGACTCTGAGACTGGAGGATGAATATCGCCTCCACCAGGGGGCGCCACCAGTAGAGAACAATATGGACAGGTGGCTGCGAGAATTCCCCACAGCCTGGGCAGAGACGGGGGGAGTAGGGCTGGCCGCCCACAGGGCCCCAACGCTGGTAGAACTAAAACCAGGAGAAGGCCCGATGAGAGTCAAACAGTACCCTATGTCCCAGGAGGCTCGGAAGGGAATCCAGCCTCACATCCGGAGACTGCGGAGCCTAGGGGTACTGGTTCCATGCCAATCTGCCTGGAACACCCCCCTCCTGCCAGTCAGAAAGCCTCATACGAATGACTATCGGCCAGTTCAGGACCTCCGGGAAGTAAATAAAAGAGTCCTGGATATACACCCAACCGTTCCTAACCCATACACTCTCCTAAGCTCTCTGGCACCCTCTAGAATCTGGTATACTGTATTAGACTTGAAGGATGCCTTTTTCAGCCTGCCGTTAGCGCCTCAAAGCCAACCCCTGTTTGCCTTCGAATGGCACGACCCCGAGGAAGGTTACAGTGGACAATTAACCTGGACACGATTGCCCCAAGGATTCAAGAATTCGCCCACCATCTTCGACGAGGCGCTGCATGAAGACCTCGGTGAGTACAGGAGGGAACACCCCAATCTCACCCTTCTTCAATACGTAGATGACATCCTGATTGCTGCCGATACCGCCAAAGATTGTGAGCAAGGGACCAAAGATCTGCTGGCCACCTTAGGAACCTTAGGGTACCGGGCCTCGGCGAAGAAGGCTCAGATATGCCAAAAGAGGGTGAGTTACCTGGGATACATACTGGAGGGCGGACAGCGGCGGTTGTCAGATGCTAGAAAAGAGACAGTCTTGAAAATCCCTGCTCCCACCTCCCGGAGGGAGGTGAGGGAATTCCTAGGATCGGCTGGCTATTGCCGCCTCTGGATACCAAGTTTTGCTGAGATCGCCAGGCCCCTATACGAAGCCACCAAGGAGGGGAAGGCCTTTAAATGGACTGAGACAGAAGAAATTGCCTTTAATCAGATAAAGAAAGCTCTTTTGGCTGCTCCAGCCCTGGGCCTACCAGACATTACAAAACCCTTTCGCCTCTTTGTAGACGAGCGCAAAGGAGTAGCAAAAGGAGTTTTAACCCAGGCTTTAGGCCCCTGGAGTCGCCCAGTAGCGTATTTGTCTAAAAAGCTGGATCCCGTAGCCGCCGGCTGGCCACCGTGCCTAAGAATCATTGCGGCAACCGCGCTCTTAGTCAAGGATGCTGACAAACTGACCCTGGGACAGGAGATCTGGATCACAACCCCGCATGCCATTGAAGGGGTCCTAAAACAACCTCCCGATAGGTGGATGAGCAATGCTCGCATGACCCACTATCAAAGCTTGCTGCTCAACCCCCCTAGAGTACGGTTCCATCCCAGTGCGGCCCTCAACCCTGCTACCCTGCTACCTGACCCTGACCTAGATGCCCCACTGCATGACTGTGCGGGAATCCTGGAGCAGGTACATGGACTTCGGAAGGACCTGACCGATCGGCCCCTCCCGGATGCAGAGGCCACCTGGTTCACGGATGGAAGCAGCTTCGTGCGGAACGGGAGCAGGTACGCGGGTGCAGCGGTGGTCACAGACACGAACACCGTGTGGGCGGAGGCTCTGCCCCCTGGGACATCAGCTCAGAGAGCAGAACTCATTGCACTCACCAAGGCACTGACACTGGGGGCTGGAAAACGGCTTAACGTTTACACAGACAGCCGTTATGCATTTGCTACAGCTCATGTTCATGGGGCAATCTACCAGGAAAGAGGGCTATTGACAGCCGAGGGACGGACAATAAAAAATAAGCAGGAAATTCTCGACCTGCTCGCGGCCTTGTGGCTTCCTGCCAAGTTAGCCATAATCCACTGCCAGGGACACCAAAAAGCTGATGACCCGGTAGCGAAAGGCAACCAAAAGGCTGACCAGGCTGCAAAGGCAGTAGCCCTTACCTCGGTCCCTACCATGGCCTTACAACTCCCAGACCCAGGGGACCCAGTCTTACCAGACCAGCCCAAGTACTCCCAGGAAGAGTTGCAACGTATCAGAAAGCTCCCCAGAGCCCAGGAAATAAAGGGATGGTGGCATACACCAGAAGGAGAACTTATACTGCCGGACTGGCTCGGGGACACGATGTTAAAACATATGCACCAATCCACTCACCTGGGAACCCGGAAAATGAAGGACTTAATCCAACATGCCAGAATCAAAATTCACCAGCAGAATACCAAGATATATCAGGTTGTGTCTGCCTGCAAGACCTGCCAACTTACAAACGCAAGGGTCGGATCAAATGAAAGAGGGACCAGGCTCAGAGGCACCAAACCGGGAGCACAATGGGAGGTCGATTTCACTGAAATTAAACCAGGGAAGTATGGTTATAAATATCTTTTAGTGTTCATAGACACCTTCTCTGGCTGGGTAGAGGCATACCCAACCAAGCACGAAACAGCCCAGACGGTGGCCAAGAAGCTGCTGGAAGACATCTTACCCAGGTATGGTTTTCCTGCTATGATAGGATCCGACAATGGGCCAGCCTTTATTTCACAGGTAACGCAGGTAGTAACTAGGGCTATTGGGGCAAATTGGAAATTACATTGTGCTTATAGACCCCAGAGTTCAGGTCAGGTAGAGAGAATGAATAGAACTCTAAAAGAGACCCTTACCAAATTAACCATGGAGACTGGCGGAGACTGGGTGGCTCTCCTTCCATATGCCCTTTACCGGGTGAGGAACTCCCCTTACACCCTGGGTTTTACTCCCTACGAGATCATGTTTGGCAGGCCACCCCCTATCATTCCTAACCTTAAAGCTGACTTACTCGCTGAATTTGAAAATCAAGAACTATCTCTTTCCTTAAGAGGGCTCCAGAGGGCACACGAGGACATTTGGCCGCGCCTCCGCGCCATCTATGAGACCAGCCCAACCCCAACTCCTCATCAACACAGACCAGGAGATTGGGTCTACGTCAGAAGGCATCATCGAGAAACCCTTGAACCACGTTGGAAGGGTCCTTACACCGTGGTGCTAACAACCCCCACTGCTCTCAAGGTAGACGGCGTCGCGACCTGGGTTCATCACACTCACGTCCGGTCAGCGGACCCCTCCACGATCCGGAAGGACTTCATCACCAAATGGAGCGTCGATCGAGATCAACGCAACCCGCTCAAGCTCAAGCTACGGCGTGCTCGACCTGCGTGATGCTGGTAACATTAAATAGATTTAGATAATGCCTGCACCTTCATGGACACGGCTCCAAAATGACAAGGACAATTCATAGGAAGATCAGGAATAGACTTTAGTATCACATGTCTAGTATCATGTTTTATTGTACTGATATGTTATACTGACCTTTGATTCGTTTGCAGGTTTGAATGTATGTTGGCTGTCCTGGAAGGGAGCTGTGTGGGGTGACCCCCAAAAGTAAAGGGTGTCTAGCTGCCAAGAGGACAAGTGCCCAACTGGGCAGGGAAGGGTGCCCATCAGGTTTTGGTCTCTGTTGAGAGACAGCTAACAGTTGGCAGCCTGTAATACTGTCTTGCAGGCCTGCGTGACCATGCCCATGTCAGGGGTAGTAAAGCTGGAAAAAGCCTGTTTAGACTAGAAAGTCTGAGGCATGGTTATGCATAGAAAGAAGGTTTTATACCAACAATTACTGTTTTGTTTTAAATCCATGAAAAGAAATTAGCAAGGAAAGTCAGAAAATCTTAGAGTAAATCAGTATGTTTTTCTCCTTATGTAATTCCTCCAAAATCTGGCAATGCTAAGTAAGTACATTTCTTTGCATAGATTCAGTAAGACTGGTTCCTAATAGTGGTTTCATTAACGGAAAACTTTGACTGGAGTATCATGTTTTGAAGAGCCCTATCTGAGCTCTAAAGACTTGAAGCCACTAAGAATGCCACGAAGAAAGCCTGGTGTCCTGCCTGGGAGCCCTGAAGATGGCTGGCGCTGGAGCGTCAGGCCCATGCCCTACCATCACTGGCGGTTGGTAAGAGTAGAAGGGGAGCAGTAAAGATGCCTCTGCATCCCTGCGAAACCCCCACACACTCTGGGCCGCAACGAGTAGGAGGGCTACTGAGATGGGCCTTAAAGCCTGGAGCGTGGGCTCAGGTGGAGTTGCTACAGGTGAGGGATTCACCTAACTCAGCAGATACTGCAGGCAGGCCTGATGGCATCTGGATGGCTTGGCTTCCTGGCCCTACGGGGCACATTAAGGTTCAACCATGAAATTCCAGCAAAGATAGTCAGTTACCATTCTTGTTGTGTTTATGCAAACATCAGGACAGTAAATAAATTTATCTTGATTTGGCTTTTTAATAGCCATGGAGGAATTTTAAGAAGAAAAATCCTATTTCAATAGAAGTTGTTAAAGCTAAAATGGTTTCTTTCCCTTCCACCGGACCATTTGTTAAGTGTATAAAATAGTTCGGTTGATAGTTCTGTGTGCTCACTATGGGCCCCTAGCGACGGTGAAATAAAAGTGCAGTCCGTCTCATGATTGAGACGGAAGTTCCAAGACAAGGGGGGAATGAAAGGGCGAGGGCTATGCCCTCCATCTTACCCTGGATCCTCCATGTTGGGACAGAGACCATGTGCTCAGAAGAGTGCCTTCTTCCCGGAAGCCCAGGCCCCTGCTGGCCACGCCCGGGATTTCTTTGAACTAGCCAATGACAAGCAAGGGATGTTCGCGCCATAGAGATGACCACATCCTGTGCAACAAGACCCGACTTGGCGCCTGGCCAATCCGAAGGGCCCACAGCTAGCCCCCTCCCCTCACTATTAAAGCCCTGATTTTCCCATGGATATCACTCGGTTTTCCGGTCGCCGCGTCGGCTGGAGGCCTGGGTCGGGTTAGCTAACTCAATAAAGGACCTTCTGCTTTTGCATCGGATTGGCTCCCTGGCATGGTATCTTGGGGATCTTGAATTCTGGGCATAACAGTAGGTCCTTGCTAGTCATCACTTTGAATATTTTGTGCCACTCCCTTCTGGCCTGCAAAGTGTCTGTTGCGAAATCAGCTAACAGTCATACTGGAGCTCCCTTGGTAGGTAACTAACAGCTTTTCTCTTGCTGCTTGTAAGATTCTCTTTTTGTCTTTTTTTTTCTTTTCTTTTCTTTTTTTATTAAATCTTTATTGTTCAGATTATTACATTTGTTCCTCTTTTTTCCCCCCATAACTCCCCTAGTTCCCGCCCCACCCTCCGCCCTCACTCCCCACCCACTGTCCTCATCCATAGGTGCACGATTTTTGTCCAGTCTCTTCCCGCATCTCCCACACCCCTTTTCCCCCCAAGAATAGTCAGTCCAATCCCTTTCTATGTCCCTGCTTCTATTATGATCACCAGATTATTTATTCACTTGATTCTTAGATTCAATTTTTGATAGATGCATGTTTGTTGTTCATAATTTGTATCTTTACCTTTTTCTTCTTCTTCCTCTTCTTAAAGGATACCTTTCAGCATTTCATATAATACTGGTTTGGTGGTGATGAACTCCTTTAGCTTTTCCTTGTCTGTGAAGCTCTTTATCTGACCTTCAATTCTGAATGATAGCTTTGCTGGATAAAGTAATCTTGGTTGCAGGTTCTTGCTATTCATCACTTTGAATATTTCTTGCCACTCCCTTCTGGCCTGCAAAGTTTCTGTTGAGAATTCAGCTGACAGTCGTATGGGTATTCCCTTGTAGGTAACTGAGTTTCTTTCTCTTGCTGCTTTTAAGATTCTCTCTTTGTCTTTTGCTCTTGGCATTTTAATTATGATGTGTCTTGGTGCGGTCCTCTTTGGATTCCTTTTGTTTGGGGTTCTCTGCGCTTCCTGGACCTGTAAGTCTATTTCTTTCACCAGGTGGGGGAAGTTTTCTGTCATTATTTCTTCAAATAGGTTTTCAATATCTTGCTCTCTCTCATCTTCTGGCACCCCTATAATTCTGATGTTGGTACGCTTGAAGCTGTCCCAGAGGCTCCTTACACTATCTTCGTATTTTTGGATTCTTTTTTCATTTTGCTTTTCCGGTTGGGTGTGTTTTGCTTCTTCGCATTTCAAATCTTTGACTTGATTCTTGCGCTCCTCTGGTCTGCTGTTGGGAGTCTGTATAATATTCTTTATTTCAGTCGGTGTATGCTTAGTTTCTAGTTGGTTCTTTAACATAGCATCGAGGGTCTCATTAGATTTCTTGTAGATCTCATTAAGTTTATTGGCGGCTTCTAGACAGTTCTTGAGAGCCCTTAAAAGTGTGGTTCTGAACTCTATATCCTCCATGGACAATTTTGTCCTGTTTCTTTGTCTCCGCATTTTTTATGCTTTCTTGGTGCACCCCCTAGTGGTCTTTGTGCACTGTCTTGTTGTAGTTAAGCCTTGATTGTTGTCGTTGATACTGGGGGGATTTGACCTCCAGGCCAATTGGCTGTGAGAATCAGCTGTGTCTGCAGTGGGAAAACTTCTGTCCTCTGGGGAGGTGCTAATCTAGCCTTTGCCTGAGGCTATCCGGCAAATGGCTCTGTGCAGGGCTTGGGCGGGGCGGGTCGCATGGGATCAAACAGGGTGGGCGGAGCAAGCAGTTATGCCTCACCGAGTCCCAGCAACCGCTGCAAACCTCGGAGAGAAAGCTGCCTTCGAGTTCCGACCGAAGCCAGACAGTCCCGCTTCTCCCGTTTGAGTCTGGGTCCCTAGGGACTCGCCCGGTTCTGGAGCTCAGGGTCTGAAGCTCCCTCCCGATTGAAAACAACAACCGCGCCCTCCGCCGCCAGCCCGCTCCATGCGCACTCCGCACCTGAGAATTTCACTTCAGCACTGCACCTCCTCTGAGTCTGGGTATGATATTCTCTTTCCTCCTAGTTGTAGAATTTCCACTCAGCCAGCCTTCCTGTGGTTCTGGATGATGTCCGTTCCGTCTTTTAGGTGTAATTTGAATTGGTTGTTCGAGGCAGCAATCTCCGGCGTTAACCTATGCCGCCATCTTGGTTCTCTCTCTCTTTGTCTTTAACCCTTTTAATTATGATGTGTCTTGGTGCAGGCCTTTTGGGTTCCTCTTGTTTGGGACTCTCTGTGCTTCCTGGACTTGTAAATCTATTTCTTTCACCAGGTAGAGGAAGTTTTCTGTCATTATTTCTTCAAATAGGTTTTCAATGTCTTGCTCTCTCTCTTCTCCTTCTGGCCCCCCCATAATGTGAATGTTGGTATGCTTGAAGTTGTCCTAGAGCAGCGGTTCTCAACCTGTGGGTCGCGACCCCTTTGAGGATCGAATGACCCTTTCACAGGGGTCGCCTAAGACCATCAGAAAACACATATATAATTACATATTGTTTTTGTGATTAATCACTATCCTTTAATTATGTTCAATTTGTAACAATGAAAATGCATCTTGCATTTCAGATATTTACATTACGATTCATAACAGTAGCAAAATTACAGTTATGAAGTAGCAAATGAAAATAATTTTATGGTTGGGGGTCACCACAACATGAGGAATTGTATTAAAGGGTTGCGGCATTAGGAAGGTTGAGAACCACTGTCCTAGAGGCTCCTTACACTATCTTCATATTTTTCGATTCTTTTTTCCTTTTTCTCTTCTTGTGGACAGCAGCTCCCAGTTGGCTAAGTGATATGGGCTGCCTGAGGTGCAGCAAGTAAACAAAACTTGATCACCTGCATGTAATTGAGTAGATTCGAAAGCCACAAGAATGTTGTAAAGATCTTGATCACGCCCTTACTTTGCCTCGTAGAATCTGGCTATAAAATAAACACTCGGCTTGCAGGCTGTGGCACTGTCCATCAGAGAGGGCAACATCTCACCCAGACCCAGCCTTATTCTCTTGTCTGTCTTTTCTTAATCTTTCACTGCCCCCTCTCAGGCTCACCGAACCTGGCTGTATTGGTGCGGCACACTTCTGATTGAGTGTTTTTGCATCCTCATATTCTAAATCGTTGATTTAGAATCCTCTACTCTACTATTGAATCCCTGTAAATTATTTTTATTTTAGTTAGTGTATGCTTAATTTCTGTGGTCGTTTTTCATGTCTTTGACATTATCACTGAGATCCTTGAAAGTCTCACTAAGTCCCTTGAAGCTCTCATGAAGATCCTTGAGTAACCTTATAACCATGGTTTTAAACTCTGTATTCAGTAGTTTGCTTGTTTCCATTTCTTTCCTTTGTGACATGTTTCTTTGCCTCCTCATTTTGGCTGCTTCCCTGTGTTTGTTTCTGTGTATTAAGTAGAGCTACTATGTCTTCTGGAACTGGTAGAATGGCTTTGTGTAGTAGGTGTCTGAATGATGGTTATTCTGTATTTATTGTTTTTTGAGATTATCTCTCCAGGCAGCTCAGAAAAAATATCAAAAGTGAGGAAAAGGACACTAACACAGAATTAACAAATATTGAAAGGATAATACGAGACTATTATGAATACCTTTATAACTAGAAATTCAACAATTTGGATGAATTAGTCATATTCCTTAAAAGACTCAAAGTGCCCAGTTGATTGAAGTGCCATTCCCTACACCAAAAGGTGGCAGGTTCGATATCCAGGCACATATCCAGGTTGTGAATTCAATCCTTGGTCGGGATACATGTAGGACGCAACAGGTTGATGTTCCTCTCTCACATCAATGTTTCTCTCTCTTGCTCTCTCTCCTTTCCTCTCTCTAAAAATCAATTTTTAAAAAATAGAATTCTGCCGAAACCGGTTTGGCTCAGTGGATAGAGCGTCGGCCTGCAGACTGAAAGGTCCCAGGTTCGATTCCGGTCAAGGGCATGTACCTGGGTTGCGGGCATATCCCCAGTAGGACATGTGCAGGAGGCAGCTGATCGATGTTTCTCTCTCATCGATGTTTCTAACTCTCTATCTCTCTCTCTTCCTCTCTGTAAAAAATCAATAAAATATATTTAAAAAAAAATAGAATGCAGATGGGCCTAACTCTTCCCATATCACCCAGAGCCATGTTGGAGGGGGAATGTTTTTGAGTTTGTGGTGATGTTTGATGTTTCTGAAAGCTCTGTAGGGAAAGAAGACACTCTGTGAAGGAAAAATGAGGAACACTGCAAGAAAAGCATTCTTTAAACTGGAACTTTTAAAGAACTCACCTCTGCATTCATCTTGGTCTCTTCTTCAGTGGCTGTGAAGACAAAAAAAAGTAGAGGTTCAGGACCCTGGAGGCACCTGCCCCAAACGCCACGCAGATGCTCCACTTGGCCAGCCCCACTTCCTTCTCTACTATTTCCTGTCCTGTTGACCACATACTCCCCAAATTCCTTTACTACCTTGTGCCCTCCAGCAAGGATACCTAGACCAGTGTATGATTATGAGGCTGGTGGTGGCTGACTTCCTTGGGACATCATGCCAGTGATGTTTCTATAAAGAAGACCATTTCCAATCCCCAAAGACCATCCCCTACACTGGAATATAGCTGTGAATATCATACTTCTGTGTACTTGAAAGAATGATCCACTTCCAAAAGCTGGGACTCAGAGAGGATAGCTTTGTATATAACCATCTTTTATGGGGACAAGCAAGGCAGTAAGAAATACATACATTTCTCCCCCTCCTAGTTGAGTTTCCAGAGGACTTTTAGTTATTATATTAGAAGAACAGTTCAACAGGCTACTCTGAACCCTTAGCATTAAGAAGGAAGAAAAAGGGAGTAAACAGGTGTGCAGGGAATGAGGAAAGAAAAGGGGAAGATAAGAGGAAACAGGAGAAAGAAGGAAAAGAAATAAGAAACTAGTAAGGAATAACAGTGGTTCCAAACTTTAATGTACTCCTGAAAACTGCTTGTTTAAAATAGGTATTTCTAGGATTTACTGCAAGAGATCCTGATTCATTATGAACAAAATAGATCCAGAGACTTAGAAGCATAGAAGAGACCGATGAATCTCAGAAGGTGGGTGGGGAGAGATTAACCAAAGAATTTATATGCATAATTCATGGACACAGACAATAGTGTGGTGAAGGCTTGGGTGGGGGCAGAGGGTAGAGATGGGTGTGGAATGGAGGGGTTCAATGGGGAAAAAGTGGGACATCTGTAATACTTTCAAAAGTAAAGATAAATTTTTAAAAAGATAAAATAAGTCTATAGGAGAGGGGAGGCTAAGAATCTGCATTTCCAATAGGCATCCAAGAGATCAGGTACAGATGGTCAGAGAGCCACACATGGAAAAATACTAGAGAGTAAAGCAGAGGTCCCTAAGAATTAACTTTCCCCTTCATTTTTCAGAACTGTTAGAAATGCCACTTTATTTTAACTAAGACTTGGGCAGGCAATGGCAGAATGAGTGAGGTAACCAGAGGTGACAAAAATGGACTAAAGATGCCTCTTCAGCTCTTTCATCTGAATGAGAAGTCCAAGATGATAATGGAAATGACTGCTCAGAGCTTATGGGAGAGGGCAGAGGCCTTCGATGGCATCTGGGAAGGGAAGGCTGTGGCAACACCTGTGGGCCCAGCTCCGCATTTGATCTTATTTTCTTTTAAAATATAAAAAGGCTTAAGCATGGTGATTATTATTATGATCTAGAGGCACAGTGTATTAAATTCATGCACTGGGGAGGGGGGGAGAGGGGGGATCAGCCTGGCTGGCACCCTCTCCAATCTGGGATCCCTCTCGCAATCCAGCATTTGGACAGCCCTCTCACAATCTAGGACCCCTGTTTCCTAACGGCTCACCTGCCTGCCTGCCTGATCACCTTAACTGCTCTCCCCTGCCAGCCTGATCCCCCTGACTGCTCTCCTCTGCTGGCCTGATCACCCCTAACCGCCTCTGCCTTGGCCCCGCCACCATGGCTTTGTCTGGAAGGATGTCCCGTCTAATTAGCATATTAGCCTTTTATTAGTATAGATAATAACAGTGAAATAACACCCATTTAAAAAACCTTAACTATTGGCAATCCTAATACCAGCTGAGATGATCATCTGGGCTGTGTGTTTAAAATAACATGTTTTGCCCAGCCGGTGTGGCTCAGTGGTTGAGTGTCGACCTATGAACCAGGCGGTCACAGTTCCATTCCCAGTCAGGGCACATGTCTGGGTTGCAGGCTCAATCTCAATGTGGGGTGTGCAAGAGGCAGCTGATGAATGATTCTCTCTTATCATTGATGTTTATATCTCTCCCTCTCCCTTTCTCTCTGAAATCAATATATATATATATATATATATATATATATATTTAAATAACATGTTTTCAGGAATTTCCCTCCCTTTTCTTTTCCCATTTCTCCTTCCTACTCAAAAGTGGGTTAAAACCTGGCCCACACACAGCTCTTTCCGTTTGAAATATGGAAGCTTTTGCTGTCTCCTGGAAATCTGAAAAAGGGACCTTGCTGAAAGACAAACCTTAAAAAACAGAGTGATAAAGTGAATTATCTTTCGTCTCAAATCTCTGGGAGTCAGTATGGGTGTGATGATTTATAGTCTCCCTTGGAGCTTAAATGAGAGTGGGCAAGTCAGATAGCAAAATGCACAAATAGCCCTAACCAGTTTGGCTCAGTGGATAGAGTGCTGGCCCACAGACTTGAGGGTTCAGGGTTTGATTATGGTTAAGGACATGTACCTTTGTTGCGGGCTCGATCCCCAGTAGGATCGATGTTTCTCTCTCATCAATGTTTCTAACTCTCTATCCTGTTCCCTTCCTCTCTGTAAAATCAATAAAAATAAAAAAATAAAAACTGTTCTGCCTTAATTTAAACAAACAAACAAAAAGAATGCACAAATATGAGGAAGGTGGTAACAGTGGTGAGCCTACTCGTGTCAGCTACTTTATATACATTAACCCTAATCCTTGAGACCTTGACAAAAAAAACTAGCATTAATTCCTTAATTCCATTTTACAGATGAGGTACCCGAAGTTCAGGGTGGCTAAAAACACTTGTCCTTACAGTCAAGTCATTGTGACATTGCACTGTAATTTCCAGACTTTCTAATTCTAGAAACAAACCCCAGACGGCCACAGAGACCTTTACAAATCCTTACTGTCACCCAAAGAGCTTTTCTAATAACTAGGAGCCCTGGTGTGTTTGGTTCTGCTTCAGTCAAAGACTAGCCAAGTGACCATGGCCAAACAGGTTCCTCATTCGTAGGCTGAGCAGTTGGACTTCACCTTAACCCTTTGCGGTCCAATTTTATTTTTGGAACTCAAACAGTCTGGTCCAAATTAATTGACGTGATTGAATGTTGAACCGGTTTGCGGTGTCGACCTCAGCCTCGACGTTGGACCTGCTCCTAGCACCTGGTCTGTCGAGTCAGCCTCGACGTTGGACCAAAAAGGGTTAAAGGTCTATTTCATCTATTATGTGTTCTTGAATTCCCAGAATAGGAAATTCAGGTGACTCTTAAATAGGTTGAACAATGCTCAACCTTAGTCATGATAACTGAATGCAAATTATTATTTCACCAAGATGCTCTATCAGACTGAAAGATACCAAAATGTGTGCCACAGTGTGCTGGTCAAAGTGGGGGGAGAGATACACTCTCTGACATTATTGGGGGCCCAGAGGTGGGTACCATCTCTACTGAGGGCAGTTTAGCAACATCTGTTAAAAGTCCTAATACACACAACCTCTGACCTAACAATTCCACTGCTGCCTGCCTATTTCTGTCTCTAGCACCAAAAAACCAACAAAACAAAACAAAACAAAACAAAACAAAAACACATTAAGAAGAAAATCATTAAATTTCTTTGTGTCCTTTGTCTTTGCAGAAAGATTACTACTGCTTGCCTTCTTTTCTAATGAGAACTTTCAGGAAAGCTTTCCAATGAAATATAGTCTACAAAACATTACTTATGAACTTTACTGCTTTCCAACAGAATCTGGGAAAAGCCAAACAAAAGAAAACAAAAAACAATTTGGAGAGATAAACATGTATGAGAAAGAATCTACCTAGAAATTCTAATGTATTAGCTATCAGTGGTCTACTACCTGGAAGCACATTCAATGCAGTATCCTGCCCAAATCTTTTCCGTGCTCTTTCTCCTTCTGTTACATTTCAACTCCCCTTATAATAAGATGGCACTGTCGAGGGAGGCAGCAAGCCCAAGCCAGATGAGGTCTTGCTCTACCGTTCTATATGCTACCTGCCCATCCCACCTCTCTGTCTCCCTATCTTCCCACTGTTCTGTCAAGTCCAGTTAACGTTTGAAAAGAACCCTGGGAGAGTCTTATTCTACATTTTAAAATATTCTGAAAGATCTGAGACCCAAACTTACAACAAGAAAATTTAGGTTTGTTTGTTTATTTCAATGGTTTAATGTTTAAATGGTCAAAAAGTTCTCTCATTAACTTGTTCAGTATTCTTATCTATTTTTGCTTGCTCATACTTCCAGATTAATTTTGGAACATCTTTGTCATGTTATCCCAAAATTAATCCACTGGGACTGTGCCTATGATAGCATAATATTTATAAATTAAATTAGGATTCATTAATAATTATTCCTATCTAGAAATATTTGGTATGCCTCTCTAGGAGCAGCCTGTTCTTAAAAAAGGAAGAAGGAGAAGGAGAAGGAGGAGGAGGAGGAGGAGGAGGAGGAGGAGGAGGAGGAGGAGAAGGGGAAGGGGAAGGGGAAGGGAAAGGGGAAGGGAAAAGGGAAGGGAAAGGGGAAGGGAAAGGGGAAGAAGGAGGAGGAGGAGGAGGAGGAGGAGGAGGGAGAGGAGGGGGAGGAGGAGGAGAAGGGGAAGGGGAAGGGGAAAGGAAAGGGGAAGGGAAAAGGGAAGGGAAAGGGGAAGGGAAAGGGGAAGAAGGAGGAGGAGGAGGAGGAGGAGGAGGAGGAGGAGGAGGAGGAGGAGAAGGAGGGGGAGGAGGAGGAGGAGAAGGGGAAGGGGAAGGGGAAGGGAAAGGGGAAGGGAAAAGGGAAGGGAAAGGGGAAGAAAAAGGAGGAGGAGGAGGAGGAGGAGGAGAATCATCTTGAGTAATTTCCTCAATTACTACATCATGACAAATGGCAGGTCAATCTGCAGTGGTTTACCCGAAAGTTAAAAAAAAAAGTCACCACTGGATGCCAGAAGGATAGTGGCATATGAGGTCCCCATGGGCTCACTCCTTGAGGTTTCAACAAATTGAACAGCTATAATTCAACAAAGAATTCCCTGCTCAGTACACAACATGTCACATTGAAACATCTGAGGGGATTAAGTAAAAAAAAAAAATCACAAACACAGACAACAGTTTGGTGATTACCAGAAGGAAAGGGGTAATAAGATGGTAAAGAGGTGATGATAAATGGGGACAGAAGGAGACCTGCTTTTGGGTGGTGAACACAAAGTACAGTTGACATATTATAGAACTGTACACTTGAAACTCATATTGTTTTATTAACTAATGTCACCCCAATAAATTCAATAAAAAATTTAAAAAATAAACATCTGCAGGTGGGCAAGTGGAAGCAAACTAGGGAGATGGGAAGGGAGAAGAGCTGAGATGATACTAGGGAGGCAGCCTGGAGCTCCCAGCACGGAGCTCACTGCAGGACACAGCTCGGAGAGGAGAGGAATCAGGTTGCCACTGGCTCTCCCTTCAGCTGGGAGTTGATACAGTGAGTATTTCAGTGGGAGTGGCCAGTACTTTATGCAGGTGAACCCAGTAACCTAGGCAGGGACAAAGCACAGAGATGCGGCCACGGTTATCTGTCAATTCCAGACAGAAAACAAAGCAACAGAACCTGACCCCCTCCCCTCACACTCCCAGAGCCCACCTCCACTCATCTCCCCAGAGACAGAAGCAGACCCTAGAAGAAGCCATATCAGTGAGTCAGGTTGCAAAGCACATTATCTACAAACCTGAGAACTGGTACAAGAGAAACATTTTTCCCTGAGTGATAGGCTAATCCCAATATTGGATGGAAATACGGCGGGGGGGGGGGGGGGGGGCACTGATGAATGCCAGTCACCATTACTGGGAAAACAAAACAACAAAGGCACTGTACAGCCATCAGTTCACCCAACCCCCACCCACCCAGCTGCACTGCTAACAGCATCTGGCTGCAAGGGATAGCACTGGGATTTCATGGATTTGGAACATTATCACCCACCACTTACCCATGCAGGGTTGGTCCCCTGAGACCAAGGCTACCTGAATACAGAGGAGATGCCCACCTTTCCAGGCTGCAAGACAGAGACACAATGTTACCTACAAGGGAACTCCCAGTAGAATGTCAGCTGATTTCTCAACAGCAACACTTCAGGCCAGAAGGGAGTGGCATGGAGTATACAAAGTAATGAAAACCAGGGTGTTGAACCCAAAACTACTCTATCCACCAAGGCTATCATTAAAAAAATCTAAGGTGAAACAAAGGGCTTCGCAGGCAACAAAAGGCTAAAAGAATTTACCACCACCAAACCAGCCCTGCAAGAAATGCTACAGGGACTGGTGTAAGAAAAAGAAATAGAGAGGAAGAGAAGAACACAGGTATAAAGATACAAAGAGTAAGAATGGCAACAAATTGGAGCTCCAGTGGCGCAATCAGTTAGCGCGCGGTACTTATAAGAATGGCAACAAATAAGTATCAACAGTAATAAAAGAGAAAAATGGTAATTGGTGTACGACGATACCCTTTTCATTGGCTAATCAGGGCTATATGCAAATTAACTGCCAACTAAGATTGGCAGTTAACTGCCAACTAAGATTGGCAGTTAACTGCCAACAAGATGGCGGTTAATTTGCATATGTAGGCACAATGCAGGGAGGCGAAAGGGAAAGCAGGAAGAAGCCCCCTGCCACTGACAGTGATCGGAAACCCAGGGGGGAGCTAAGAGCTGGGGGTCAGGGCAAAGGCGGCCCTGGGGCCGCCTTTGCCCTGCCCCCCAGCCATGATGGGAGAATCAGGCGCCTTTTCCGCCCTGGCCATTGATAGCAGGAAGTAGGAGTGGAGCCTGCGATGGGAGCTGGGCACGGTCGAAGCTGGCAGTCCCAGGAGCTAGGGGTCCCTTGCCTGGGCCTAAAGCGGAGCCCACGATCGCGGGGCCGCTGCAGCTGCGGGTCCCCGCTGCCCGGGCCGGACGCCTAGGCCAGAGGCATCCTGCAGGGGCAGGGTCGGAGCCCGCGCGATCACGGCGCCCCCCGCTGCCACTGCAGGTCCCCGCTGCCCGGGCCCGACGCCTAGGCCAGAGGCGTCAGGCCTGGGCAAGGGGCCGATCCTGCGATTGGAGGGTGATGGGGGTCAACGCCTGAGGGCTCCCAGTATGTGAGGGGGGCAAGCTGGGCTGAGGGACACTCCCCCCCACACACACACCCAGTGCACGAATTTCGTGCACCGGGCCCCTAGTCTATCAATAACAACCTTAAATATAAATGGCTTAAATGTTCCAATCAAAAGGAAAGGCATAGAATAGATGAATGGATAAGGAAACATGACCCATAAATATGTAGTCCACAAGAAACTCACCTCAGAACCAAAGACTCATACAGAATGAAAATGAAGGGATGGAAAAAATTTTTCCAGGCAAATATTAATGAAAAAAACAAACAACAAACCACTGGGGTATCAATACTCATATCTGACAAAATAGGTTTCAAAGTAAAGGCCACAAGAGACAACGAAGGCCACTTCAAAATACTAAAGGGACCAATACAACAAGAGGATATAGTAACTCTGGCAAACATATATCAAAATATATTTTAAATCTCTTGGAGGATTTTAAAGGAGAGATGGACAGCAATAAAGTCATAGTAGGAGACTTCAACACCCCACTGACATCACTGGATAAAGATCTAAATCAACAGAGAAACAGTAATCCTAAATGACATACTAGATCAGATGGAATTAATTGACATTTACAGAACATATCACCCTAAGGCAATAGGGTGTACACATTCTTCTCAAGTGTACATGGGACATTTTCAAAGACAGCCCAGCCAGTATGACTCAGTGATTAAGCATGACCTATGAACCAGGAGGTCATCGTTCTATTCCCGGTCAGGGCATACGCCCAAGTTGCGGGCTTGATCCCCAGTGTGGGGTGTGCAGGAGGCAGCCGATCAATGATTCTCTCTCATCATTGATATTTCTGTCTCTCTTCCTCTCCCTTCCCCTCTGAAATCAATAAAAATATATATTTTTTAAAAAGACCACATGTTAGACACAAACTAAGTCTCTACAAGTTCAAGAAGATTGAAATCATATTAAGCATCTTCTCAGATCACAGTGGCACAAAACTAGAAATCAACTACAATAAAAACACCCAAAACATTCAAACACATGGAGGCTAAATAGCAAGTTATTAAATAATGAGTGGGTTATTAAAGAGATCAAGAAAGAAATGAAAAACTTTTTGGAAACAAATGAAAATCAACACACAATAACCCTAAATCTATGGGACACAATGAAAGCAATCCTGAAAGAGTAGTTCATAGCATTACAGGCCTACCTCAAAAAATAAGAAAAACTTCTAATAAATTATCTAACCCTGCAACTTAAAGAATTAGAAATAAAACAAGAAAAGCCCAGAGTAAGGAAAAGGATGGAAATAAAGATCAAAGTGGAAATAAATGACATAGAGACTAAAAAAACAAAAAACAAAACCATACAAAAGGTCAATAAAACCAAGAACTAATTCTTTGAAAAGATAAACAAGATGGATGAACATATAGCCAGACTCATCAAGACACAAAGAAAGAGGACCCAAATACACAAAATCAGAAAAGAAAGAGGGGAAGGAATAGCTGACCCCACAGAAATACCAAGGATCATAAAACAACAACAACAACAAAAAACTATGAACAACTATATTCCAACAAGCTGGACAACCTGGGCAAAATGAACAAATTCCTAAAAAAATACAACCTTCCAAAACTCAGTCAGGAAGAATCAGAAAACCTGAATAGGCCAATAACTACAGATGAAATTGAAGCGTTAAAAAAACACTCTGAGGAAATAAAAGCCCTAATCCAGACGGCTTCACAAGGGAGTTTCACCAAACACTCAAAGAACTAACACCTATCCTCCTCAAACTATTCCAAAAAAATCCAAGAGGAAGGAACACTTCCAAGCTCTTTCGTCAAGGCTAACATTAGCCTAATTCCAAAACCAGATAAAGACGTTACAAAGAAAGAGAATTACATGGCAGTATCCCTGATGAACACAGATGCTAAAATCATCAACAAAATATTAGCAAATCGGACCCAGCAATACATTAAAAAGATCATACACCATGACCAAGTGGGATTTATTCCAGGGATGCAAGGCTAGTACAATCTTCGAAAATCAATGAATGTGATATATCACACTAACAATTTGGAAGACTAAAATCACATCATCATATCAATTGATGCAGAAAAAGCATTTGACAAAATCCAACAGTCTTTTTTGAAAAAACTCTAAGTGGGAACAGAGAGATCATACATCAACATAATAAAAGCTTTATATGACAAACCTACAGCCATCATGATACTTAATGAGAAAAAACTAAAACCATTTTCCCTAAGAACAAGAACAAGACAAGGATGTCTGTTTTCACCATTCTTATTCAAGATAGTACTGGAAAACCTAGCCATGGTGATCAGACAAGAAGAAAAAATAAAAGGCATACAAATTGAAAAGGAGGACATAAAACTGTCATTATTCACAGATGACATAGACCACCAATAAACTACTAGATTTAATAAATGAATTGGCAATATAGCAGGATACAAAATCAATACCCAGAAATCAATGGCATTTTTATATGCCAATAATAAACTCTCAGAAAAATAAACTAAAAAAAAAATCCAATTTATCATTGCAACAAAAAATTAAGATACTTAGGAATAAATTTAATCAAGGAGGTAAAAGACCTGTACTCAGAAAACTACAGGACATTGAAAAAAAGAGATAGAAGAAGACATAAACAAGTGGAAGAATATACCATGTTCATGGATTGGTAGAATTAATATCATTAAAATATCCATTCTACCCAAAGCAATCTATAGATTCAATGCAATCCCTATTAAAATACCAATGGCATATTTCACAGATCTAGAACAAACTCTCCAAAAATTTATACGGAACCAAAAAAACAAACAAACAACAACAAACAAACAAACAAAAACAACTGCAAATAGCTGCAGCAATCCTGAGAAAGAAGAACAAAGTTGGAGAGATCACATTACCAGATATTAAGCTATATTACAAAGCCACTGTCCTCAAAACAGCCTGGTACTGGCACAAGAACAGGAATACAGATCAATTGAACAGAACAGAGAACCCAAAAATTGGGTTATTATTCTCAATTAATATTTGACACTGGAGGGAAGAGCATACAATGGAGTCAAGACAGTTTCTTAAATAAATGTGCTGAGAAAATTGGACAGGTACATGCAAAAACAAAGAAAAAAGAAAAGAAAGAATCTAGACCACCTACTTACACCATACACAAGAATAAATTAAAAAATGGATGAAAGACCTAAATGTAAGTTGTGAAACTATAAAAATCCTAGAAAAAAACATAGGCAGAAAAATCTCAGCCATCTCTTCTCATAGCAATATATTTGCAGATACTCCCATGGCAAAGGAAACTAAGGAGAAAATAGACAAATGGGCTACATCAAAATGAAAAGCTTCTGCACATCAAAAGTAACCATCAACAAAGTGAAAAGAGAGCCCACTGCATGGGAGAACATCTTTGCCAATGATACATCTGATAAGGTGTTAACTTCCTAAATATATAAGGAACTCATATAACTTAACAAAAGGAAGACAAACAATCCCATATAAAATGGGCAAGGGACCTAAATAGACACTTCTCCCGAAGTGTATATACAAAATGCCAAAATACTAACAGGGGTGGGCAACCTTTTTGTGAGTGTGTGCCAAAACCAGCAAAATCTCTGACTCAAAATTATTCTGCGTGCCAACCCTAATTTTTTGAGAACATGTTACGCCTACTTGATATCTCTTAAGGTGTACGTATGTGAAGAACCTTGAAGAAATAATAAAATTCATTCGAGCGACAAAAACAGTATATGATGATGAAAAATACATTTATTTTTTAATGTATACATGTACACTGATAGTCCGACAGAAAACTTTATGACTCTGTTTGATATTATCAGTGGGACTTTTGCTGCTGCATCACTGATGACAGAGATTTTTACATCAGATTTATATTTCGTGACCTTCAGAGATATGCATGAGCTACTACTTTCATCCACCAGGCTACTCCTATTATGAGACTTAACAAAATTCATCACTAAAAAAAAAAAAAAAAAAAATCATCACTGAAAACAAAGGTTCACAATTGTAAATGGAAGATTAAAAGAGAGGGTTTCCCATCCCAGCAAAAGTTACTGGCGTGCCATATTTGGCACGCGTGCCAGGGGCTGCCCACCCCTGACCTAGGCTATACAAGGACACAGCAACTGAGTTATGTCTACATAAGAACAAACCATAAACATTTTGTAAATGAAACATAGATTTAATTTTTCAAATAGTTTGTCTTTTGTTTACTTTAGAAAGTGCTTCCCTGGGGGAGCAAGTCTTTTTTTTGTTTCTAATGTGGAAAGACACATTTTTTTCTTAATATTTTTATTATTTCAGAGAGGAAGGGAGAGGGGGGGAGAGAGAAACATCAACGATGAGAGGGAATCATTGATGGGCTGCGTCCTGCACGCCCCCGACTGGGGATGGAGCCCACAACCCGGCATTTGCCTTTGGCTGGAACCGAACCGGGGACCCTTCAGTCCGCAGGCCCACGCTCTCTCCACTGAGCCAAACCCGCTAGGAGCAGGGAGCACGCCTCGATCCCAGGCTGCCAGGCCCACGCGAGGGCTGCACCAGAGGCTCCAGGCCGAGGCCGCCCGCTCCCGGCAGCGCGGGTCTCCCGCTGGCATTGTTTCCAGGTGCTGCCCGGGGGGTCTGTAAAGCCACAGAGACCCCCACGCCCCTGCAAGCGCCTTACCTGCTCCTGGGCGCAAAGCTCCCGCTTTTCCAGCTGCTCCCAGGCTCGGTCCGCCGCTGCCCCCGCGAACTGGCCGGAGCCGACTGGGATTGGCCGCCTGCGTGGAGGAGGTGGGGCCCGGCCCGCGGAAGGGAAAGCGGGGACCCGGGAGAGGACGGGACCCGCCCACGCCCAGGTCTGTGCGGAGACTGGCGGGGCTGAGGGCTGCGAGCTGCTCTGTGAGCACTGCTCCTAGCTGTGCCGCTGCCCTGTTCCCTGCGCCCTGCTTGGCAGTGACTGTTAAACAGCAAAGTTTTAACTCCCAAGGCTGAAAGGTTTTGTTTTTTTGTTTTTTTAGAGAAAGAGTTACGCCATTGCTAGCAAAACAAAGAAAGAAAAGAAAAAGGACCGGTCCTGCCCTGGCCGGTTTGTCACTGTGGTTAGTCTGTGGGCCTGAGGGCTAAAGGGTCACGGGATTCAATTCCTGGTCAAGGGCATGTGCGCAGGAGGCAAGCAGCTGATCTCTCTCTCTCTCCTTTGTTTAGTTCATACCTAGAGATTTTATTCTTTTGGTTGCAATTGCAAATGATTTTTCTTTCATTTTGTTTTGTTTTTTGAAATGTTATTGTAAGTATATAGGAACATAATAGATTTTTATACATTGCTTTGGTGTCCTGCAAATTTACTGTATTTATTTCTAGTAATTTTTTGGTGAAGTTTTTACGGTTCTCTATATGAAACATCATGTCATCTTCAAAAAGTGACCATTTTACTTCTTCATTCTCAATCTGGATGCTTTTCATTTCGTTCTCTTCCCTAATGTCTCCGGCCATGACTTCCAATACTATGTTGGATAACAGTGGTGAGAGTGGGCATCCTTTCTTGCTCCTAACCTTAGAGGAAAAGCTTTCAGCTACTCAATATTCAGTACACAAGTTGCGGGTTTGCCATAGATAGCCCCTATTATGCTGAGGTAAGTTTATTTTTTCTTGGAGGTACTTGTATTCTATACCCATTCTATTAAGTGTTTTAATTATAAATGGATGTTGCATCTTTTTCAAATGCTTTTGTTGCACCTATTGATAAGATCATATGATTTTTATTTTTACTCTGTTAAGGTGGTGTATTACAATGACAGATTTGCATATGTGTTTTTTTCCTGTGAAGGTGAATTCGTTTTTAAAAATTATTATTTGTATTGTTGAAAGTATTACAGATGTCCCCTTTTTTCTCCTATAGACCCCTCCAACCTACCCCCACCTTCTCCTCAGGCTTCTGCGGCTCCAGGCAGGCTTCCACCACACTATTGTCTGTCCATGGGTTATGCATATATGTGTATAAGTTCTTTGGTTAAACTCTTCCCAGTTGCCCCCTTCCTTCTGAAATTAGTCTACTGCATACTTTCATGTCTCTGGATCTGTTTTGTTCATCACTTTATTTTATTCATTAGATTCCACATATGAGTGAGATCATGTGATACTTGTCTTTCTCTAACAGGCTTATTTAGCTTAGCACAGTACTCTCCAGGTCCCTTCATGTTGTCTCAAAGGATAATAGATCCTCCTTTTTTACAGCTGTGTGGTGTTACACTTTGTGAATGTACCACATCTTTTTTATCCACTCATCTACTGATGGGTACTTGGGCTGTTTCCAGATCTTACCTATTGTAAATAGCACTGCTCTGAACATGGAGGTGCATATATTCTTTGTGATTGGTGTTTCTGGTTTCTTAGGATATATTCCTAAACATGGGATCTCTGGGTCAAATGGCAGTTCCATTTTTAATTTTTTGAGGAAACTCTACACTGTTTTCCATAGTGGTTGTACCAGTCTACATTCCCATCGGCAGTGTACTAGGGTTCACTTTTCTCCACATCCTCGCCAGCACTTGTTTTTTTGTTGTTGTTGTTGTTGGTACTAGCCATTCTGGCAGGTTTGAGTTGATAGTTCATTGTCATTTTAATTTGCATCTCTCTGATGATCAGTGACTTTGAGTCTTTTTTCACTTGTCTCTTGGACATCTTTATGTCCTCTTTGGAGAAGTGTCTATGCAGGTCATTTGCCCATTCTTTAATTGGATTGTTACTTTCCTGGTGGTGAGTTGTTTAAGCTCTTTATATGGTTTGGAATTAACCCCTTATCAGATATATCATTGACAGATATGTTCTCCCATGCAGTGGAATCCCTTTTCATTTTGTTGATGGTTTCTTTTGCTGTGCAGAAGCTTTTTATTTTGATGTAGTCCCATTTGTTTGATTTTTCCTTTGTTTCCCTTGCCCAAGGAGATGTATCTGCAAGTACTAGTATATTGCTATGAGAGATTTCTGAGATTTTGCCACCTATGTTTTTTTCTAGGATTTTTCACGACTTACATTTAAGTTTTTTTGTTTTTTTTTAAAATCCATTTTGAGCTTATTCTCCTGTATGGTGTAAGTTGGTGGTTTCATTTTATTTATTTATTTTTTTGCATATACTTGTTTAATTTTCCCAACACCATTTATTGAAGAGATTGTCTTTATTCCATTGTTCTTGCCTCCTTTGTCAAATATCAATTGAGTGTAATGGCTTGGGTCAATTTCTGAGTTCTCTGTTTTGTTCCATTGACACATATGCCTGTTCTTATGCCAGGCTGTTTTGATTAGAATGGTTTTGTAGTGTATAAGTTTGATATCTGGTATTGTACTCCTTCCTACTTTATTCTTCTTTCTCAAGATTGCTGCGGCTTCAGGGTCTCTTTGGGTTTCATATACATTTTTGAAGTATTTGTTCTAGATCTGTGAAATATGCTGTTGATACTTTAATGGGAGTTTCTGAATTTATAGATTGAATTTATAGATTGCTTTGGATAGTATGGCCATTTTAATAATGTTAATTCTTCTAATTATGAACACAGTATACTCTTCCATTTGTTTATACCTTCCTCTATTTCTTTTTTCAGTGCCTTACAGTTTTCTGAGTACAGGTTGTTTATCTCTTGGGTTAAGTTTTTTCCAAGTTATCTTTTTTTGTTGTTGTTGGGCTGGCAAATAGGTTTGTTTTTAGTTTCACCTTCTGAGAGTTCATTATTGGTGTATAAAAATATCAATTTCTAGATGTTAATTTTGTATCCTGCTACATTGTAGAATTCATTTATTAAACTTAGTAGTGTTTTGGTGGAGTCTTAAGGGTTTTCTATGTACAATATGTCATCTACAAATAATGACAGTTTTACATCCTCTTTTCCAATTTGGGTGCCTTTTATTTTTTCTTCTTGACTGATCACTGTGGCTAAGACTTCCAGTACTATCCTCTATAATAAAAGCCTAATATGCTAAGTGTCCGGTCATCTGGTTGTCCAGTAGACTGGTCAACCATTCAACCAATCAAAGCATAATATGCTAATGATATGGTAAGGCTGCTCAACCACTCGCTATGATGTGCACGGACCACCAGGGACCAGACTGTTGACTGGTAGGTTAGCTTGCTGCATGGGTTGGGCTGATCAGGACTGAGCGATACGGGCTGGACACCTCCTGCAGCCCTTCCCCAGGTGGCCAACCTCCCGCATCCCTCCCTGTTGGCCCTGATTGCCCCGATTGGGACTGGGTGAGATAAGGCCAGACATGCCCTGGAGCCCTTCCATGGTTCCTTCCTGGCCCCGATCATGCACCAATGGGATTCCTTGGCTTTGCCTGCACCCTCTCTCAATCTGGGACCCCTCGGGGGATGTTGGAGAGCAGGTTTCAGCCCAATCCCAGCAGACCAGGCTGAGGGACCCCACTGGTGCACGAATTCGTGCACCGGGCCTCTAGTGTTGAAAAGATTGGTGAAAGCAGACATCCCTATGTTGTTCCTAGTCTTATGAGGAATGTTTTTAATTTTTGCCCAGTGAGTATGATGTTGGCTGTGGGTTTGTCATGTATGGGCTTTATTATGTTGAGGTGTGAGCCCTCTATTTACTCTTTACTAAGAGTAGATCAGCACACACACAGGGTGGCATTTGTGTTTGCCATGGATCAGATGTGTGCCAGGCAGGACATACAGTCCTTTTAGGTCCAGCCCAATAACTCTATGGGAGAGCAGAGGGGTCCCCTCAGCAAGAAGCTAAAGGTGGCAGTTAGGTTTGTAGAGATTGAGGGAGAAATCACAGTGAATGTGCCTAAGGCAGGAGAATTGCTGGAGAGAGATCCTCTGTGATGGTCATCTCCTAAGAGTGTGAAAATTTTAGAGCAAAATTAATAGAAACTGTTCGATTAGACCTCATTTACTATCCCTTGCCAGTCAGAACGCTTTCAGGATCTCCCTCCTTCACAGAATCAATAAATTGCTTATAAATTCATTTTGCTTTACTGTAGAAAGTTTTTAATTGACAGACATTTTTTTCCCTGCATTTTGTTCCATCCAAATGCCAAGACCAATTTGATTTTTAAGACTCGGAGATGATGACTCCTATCTCTGGGTCCTTACCAAATGCAGAATCACATGACCCGGTGGTTACAGATGGAAAACTTCTATTTAAATTACTCAGTTTTATATTTCTCTGTCATCCTCAATTTAAAAAAGGTTCCTGTAGCCTTACCCCCACCATGATAACTTCATTTTAGAGCAGATCAAGCTCCAGCTCCTTTCCACAAGGACATCTGAATGCGATTTTAAGGCTTTATCACTGTGCGTTAGAATTAGTCTTGTGGCTCCATCGAACTTCAGGACAGGTTGAAAAATATAGGCGACCACATAGAATGGTTAGCAGGTATTATTCTCTCTGCCACCCAAGAGCAAAATAAACTTCACCATTCTACAAATAGTTATTGAACCATACTATGAGCACTGGTGCAGGGCATTAGGGAAATGTGTTAAATAAACATTTCTAGATGTCAGTGCGTTGACAGTGTTGTAGTTTAGGAATCATCTCTAATGGAATAAGGAGATTGCAGTATCCAGCATGCATTGCCCTGTCTAGGAACCTCTCTGTGGTGTTACCTGAAGAAGGGGCACTGCACAATATCCTGTAGGTAGGAGTGATCAGCTCAAAAAAAAAAAAAAAAAAAAAAAGATGAGTAAATGTGACATTGTCTATAGACACAGAGAAGTTTGAGGACATCAGAAACATCTCTACATATTCTAAAATTTTGAATGTGGGGGGCACACAGCTGAAAATGGATTACCACGTTCTCTTATACAGGAAAGCATCCTTGCATACTGAGAGAGCTGCACCTGGATCCCCTTTAAAATTTGGAGTGACTCCTCACTTCCAAGGTAATACTGCTTAGGAAAACCAACTTCCTTTTAGTAAAAAAACAAAAACAAAAAAACACACAGTGATCTAATATGCTATTTAAGTTAGTTGCCTACCCAGGAAAATGATTCAGCTATCTGCTCATCATTTACCTTTCCATCCCTGTGAGAGGGAGAGAGGTTCTTGGGGTACCACTGGAGTAAGCATTTTCAGAGGCCCCCACAGGATGATGAGACATGGTAGACAGCTTTATTTTCATGAAATTACATTCCTGGGTTTCCAAAGTCCCATATCCCTTTGTCCAGTCATAGAAGTGCAGCTGGGGTTTCAGTAGAGCTAGAAACAAAGCCAGTGTCCAGAGTTTCCTTTGCATGTTGGAGCCGGGTCCAGTTAGTCCATTGTGTGTGGGGTCCACATGGCCGTGGGCCATGTGAGCAAATACAGGAGAGAGCGCCCCAATCAATAAGAGTCCCAAGAGCATAAGAGGAACCAAGAGAGTGAACTCCTTTGTTTGCAGGGATGGGGAATGTCTGGCTCGCAGGCCATATAAAGCCCTCGAAATCATTTGGTCTGGCCCTGCCATGGCGTTAGGGGTGAGTTAATTAAATGTTTGACCAATTATAGCAGGCTAATTTTTAAGTTGATAATTTTGCATAACCTTCGGATGATATTATAAATATCCAAATGGCCCTTGGCAGAAAAAAGTTTCCCCACCCATGGTTTAGAGGATTAGATATCCCCAAATCCATGCCCTTGCGGTGGCCACACTCATTCTGGCCAATAACCTGTTCCCAGGTATGGCTGACAGACAAGTGCCTTCCTGATGTCACCCCAACTTCAGTGGCCATGCCTCTGTTCTCCTCCCTGTCCAGTCCCTTGCCCCAGGGATCTGCGGGGAACAGAGCAGTAGCTCCTGGGGGAGTGTAAAGCTTTAGCTTCCCGGTGGAGCTGCCTACATAATATGTTTATAATATCTGACCTTTTCTTTGCTCCTTCCCTGTTATTAATAACTAGATTAATTACAATGGTATTAATTAGAGTAGGCTCTAATAAAGTATCACGGGAGTTCTTATAGGAAAAATAATTGAACAGACGGGAAGACAGACATATAAAGACAGAGAATTAAAGTGCTGCAGCCACAAGCCAAGGAACACCAAAGATTTCTGGCAAACTATCTGGAGCTAGTAGGAGACAAGGAAAAATACTTCCTCTACAAGTTTTATAGGGAACGTGGCCCTAATGATACCTTGATTTCAGACTTCTAGTCATAACTATGAATCAGGAAATTTATGTTTTTCCAAGCCACTCAGTTTGTGGTACTGTGTTATGGCAGCCACACAAAACTAATGTCAGGGGGCAGAAGGAGAACAGTGGGGACTAGCTATAATTATAAGAAGTATTCATCATGCTCTGTTAACCATGATTGTTCTGTTCTGATTAGAGAAGCACATTCTAACCTGGCTGAGAGTTGTGTGCCCTGGGACATGGGAGCTAACATCGAAATGCAGTCCATCTTCCTTTTCCAAGAACTGCCTATCATCATGGAAAGATTAACAACCATGTGGTCAAAATAATCTGATCCCGGAGGTGCCTACTCTTTGCCCGCCTTTTACTACCCCCACCTGCATTGCCTGTAACCTGTAACCACCCTGCCTACCTCCCTATGCCTGTAATTCCTGCTTTTCCATGTAATCTTTGTCCTTCTACCCAATGTAAGCAGCTGGTTTATGGGGAGGGTAGAGCAGATTTTTGTGGATGACCTACTGCTTTCCCATACTATTGGCATTATTGGAATAAACACTCATATTTGATTCGACCCTGTCTTTGCTTAATTGGCTCAAGTAATGACAGGCAGCCCAGACCCATTGGTTGTCTGGTTTCACTAATACATCTGGTTATGCCAATGCCAAGTATATTAGTTTTTGTAATTAACTAATTTAAGTAAATATATAAACCAAATAATTAATGCAAAAACCAACACCATTTGCTATTGATTTAAATATGGGCAAGGAACTGTAAACTATTGGAAGAAAAAATATTGGGTTCTGCATTCAAATTGCTTTGAAAGTATTTTAAAGTTCTCCTTTAAAGAAAAAAAAATACCTAAAAGTTTTTCATGAAGCCTGGCATGGTTCATGCAAGAAAGATGACATGAAACTCTAATCATCAGTCACACACTCAAATGAATGCCTTGAACCTACAGAAAAGATTGGCAAACAAATAAACATTTGTTTTTTAAGTGAAAATGTGAGATATGTGCATATTATTTTAAATTAATTATCCACTTAATTTTTTTGGTTAATTGATTATTTATATGCAGATTACATAAGTAAAGGGGCTTTTATACTACATTGTGGGGTGTGTTTGTAACTAGATATGACCTTAAAACTTCATTCAGTGAGCTGTGCATCTGTGCAAGGTACCAAAATTTTCTAAGTTTTATTTATCTCATTTAGAATGAGAATAATAATACCTATGATACACAAGTGCTTTGAAATTAAATGATATAATGTAGTTAAAGTGGTTAGCAGTATTAAATATTTTTCTGTTGAATGTGGGAGAAAATTCAATCTACCAGGGTTTAAATGAAAGAATGTCTATTGGTTTGTGACATTAACAAAATTCTAGGGGTAGTGTTGGTTTCAGGCACAGCTGGACTCAATTCTGTAAGTAAAGTCCCAGAACCTGGTTCTCTATGTCTATCAACCACTCCTCCTTGGCTCAATCCTTGAACAGAATATCTTTGATGGCCACAACAGGCATTTTTTCACATCCTCCCAAGTTCAAAAACAGTGACCAAGAATACTTGCTTTACTCTCAGAGCCCTGTGAAGTCCTCGAATCTGTGTAGATTATGTACCTATCTCTGGGTTAATCATTACCCCAAAGGAATGCAGTAATTTGATTTGGGAGGACTAGGTATAAAGCATGTGGACTGAGTAGGAGGAGGGAGTTCTCTTGAGAGAAAATGGACCAGTACCAAAAGCAGGAGGAGTGAATTTGGGGTAGGTAGAAACACTAAATGTTCATATGCTAGCTGTAAAGATAATGCTTTCTAAACAATCAGCGTTAGCTACCTCATTTCAGTGTTCTGCACCCCTAACCCTTAACTCAGACTTCCTTTTTGGCTCTAGTTAAAGTACTAACTTCATTAGGACAAATGCTCCTGGCATGACTCAGCTCTGCTCTTCCTTCTGCTTTCAGATTCATGGCTGTGACCCCAAATAATCTACCAGACCAACATGTGGCAAATCTCCTCTGGCCCAGTTCTTCTGCTCTGCAACAGCCTGGCAATGTGCTTAGTCATTCAGACTATTATCAGCCAATCACTGTCACTCACCACTGCCAGTACAGGCCTCTTTCAAGTTTTAAGGTTGCCCTTCTAAGACATTAGGATGTGGTAGAGTACTGTTCTCTTCATAATGTTCATGATTTTGAACATTTAACTCTTATCCTTACCATTTTTCTTGCCAAACTCAAATCTTAATTTTTAAAGTAACATATGGAAATGTATTCATCTGCTATTGCTTTCATTGAAAAACAGGAAATTGTCTACAACTTTCCTTTGAAGTGTTTGCAGTAGATGTTCAGCCAATAATCACAATTAGCTATAAACAGAATGCTGAGGTAGAAAGTACTAATCAACTCCAATATCCATTCTCCTGCTTTTGGTGCCCAAATTTTAGCTGAGTACTTGCTGCCTAGACAGAGTGCATTACCTAGCCATCTTTCCAGCAAGGTATGGTCATGAGAATAAGCCCTAATTGAAAGTACATGAACTGAAGTGACATGTACAATTTCCAAGTCATGTCCTTAGAGCACAAAGGCATTCCCTCAACTGCAACATCCTTGGATAGCAGACAGCGTACTTTTTCTGTAAAGGGCCAGATATTAAATATTTAGAGCTTTATGGACCATATGAGCTCTGTCATAACTGTTCAACTCTATGTTGTTTGGTGAAGACAACCATTGGCAATATGTAAATGAATGGGTGTGGTTGTGTTCCAATAACACTTTATTTATAAAAACAGATGGTGAACTATAGGAACATGGTGGCAGGCAGGTCTGGAGTGAGGGTGAGTGTGGAAGTGGGTGAGTGTGGGAGAGGGAGAGTGTGTGGGGATGTGAGAGTGGGAGGGCATCTGTTTGTGAGAGCAGGAGCTTAGGGAGGTGACTGGGGTGCCCAGGCAGAAGAAGTGGTGTGCTGCTGGCTGAGCACCTCTCTCCACTTCAAGGGAAGCCTGCCATTTTGAGGGAGCCACAGGGTCCCCCATGGGAGGAGGCTGCGGGGAGTGAACCTAGGCCACTGCTGAGCCCTGAAGCTCCAGGCACACAGACCAGTCATACGAGCTCAGTTAGCCTGAACTGTGAAGGACTGGCTGGCTGGCTTTATTGGCAGCGTGCAGGGCCTGCCCCTGACGAACGGAGCACCCAACCTGCCCAGCCTCCTCCATGGCAGAGCGACAGGCAGGCCCTTCCATTTTTCCTAATGGGGCACCTGACCCAACTCCTCCTCGGCAGCAGAGTGCCCAGCTTGCCCCAACACCTCAGTGAGCAGAGTCAGCAACTGGGCGGCCACCTCCTCCACAGGGGAGAGAAAGACCCACCTCCTCAGCATCAGGGTGCTCAGCCTGACTCTGACCTCTGTGAGCAGAGGGGCCAGTCCACCCTACCATAGAGGTGAGGGGGGCTCCTGGCCTGACCCCTGCACCAGCAGAGGAGGACCCAGCCCACCCCACCACCCTGACACGTGCCCAGGCTGGATACAGGGACCTGCTACCCTGAGCCAGCACGGATGACTGGTCCCACCACCTTAACGTGGTGCACTCAGCTCTGCCAGGGTGATCCAAATGCCCCCAGATACAGGGACCTGTCACTGTGACCCACTGTGTCATATGTGGTGCCCCTGGGCAAATGGCCCTTCTGCCTGACACTGCCCAGTAGATGTGACCTGAGGCATACCAGATGCAGGGACATGCTACAGAGACTGGACACACCTAACCTGGTGCCATCAGAAGATCAGACACATTGCTGGAATCTGGTGGGACCAGTCACCTCTGAACACATGGAACAACACGATAAACCCACCCACCTAACCCAGCTCCCCAGACTACTGGACTGCTAAAATGGTAAAACAAAGAAATAACCCCCAAATGAAAGAAAAGGGGGAATTGCCACAAAAGGAACTAAATGAAATGGAGGCAAGTAATTTGTCAGATAAAGAATTTAAAGTAATGGTTTTAAAGATGCACAAACATCTGAGTGAGAATTACAAGCAACTTAATGAGAATTAAAGAGAGCTGAGTGAGAAGTACACCAACATGAATAAGAATCCAGAGGAAATGAAGAATACCCTGGAAGGATTCAACAGTAGACAAGGAGAAGCTGAGGACATAATCAGCAAGTTAGGAGACAAGGTAGGAAAAAACATCCATTCAGAGAAGCAATTGGGAAAAAATTAAAAAGCAGGAGAGTTTAAGGGAGCTATGGGACAATATGAAATGAAACAACATCAGCATAATAGGGGTGCAAGAAGGAAAAGAAACTGAGCAAGTAATAGAAAAACTGTTTGAAGAAATAATGACGGAAAACTTCCCTGACTTGGGGAAGAAAAAAGTCATACAAGTCCAGGAAGCAGAGTCTCAATCAAGATGAACCCAAAAAAGACCCACACCAAGGCACATCATAATTAAAATGGCAAACATTAAAGACAAAGAAAGAATCTTAAAGGCTATAAGAGATAGACAGAAAGTTACCTACAAGGGAACTCCCAATAGACTACCAGCTGATTTCTCAATAGAATCACATCAGGCCAGAAGGGAGTGGCATGAAGTATATCTATATCTATATCTATATCTATATCTATATCTATATCTATATCTATATCTATATCTATATCTATATCTATATCTATATCTATATCTATATCTATATCTATATCTATATCTATATCTATCTATATCTATATCTATATCTCTATATCTATATCTATCTATAAATATAAAAAGCTAATATGCAAAGTGTCCCCTTGGGAGTTTGACCAGGAGACTGGAAGTTTGATTGCTTGCTATGACATGCACTGACCACCAGGGGGCGGCACAGAATGAAAGAAGGCCCTGGCCAGCAGCTGGCAGCCAGGGAAAGAAGGCCCCAGCCGGAAGCCGGAAGTCCCTGATCGGCCCTGATTGCTGGCCAGGCCTAGGGACCCTACCCATGCATGAATTTCATGCACTAGGCCTCTAGTAAAGTAATGAAAAGCAAGGGACTGAATCCAAGACTTTACTATCCACCAACGCTATCATTCAAAATTGATGGTGAAATCAGGAGCTTCATAGACAAAAAATAAACAAATAAATAAATAAATGGCTAAATGAGTTTATTATCACCAAACCAGGAATGGCAGAAATGCTAAGGGACTGGTGTAAGAAGAAAAAATAGAGAGGGAGGAATACAGGCATAAAAACTAAAAATTGCAATAAATAAGTACCTATCAATAATAACCTTAAACATAAATGGATTAAATGATCCAATCAAAAGACATAGGGTAGCTGAATGGATAAGAAAACATGACCCATATATATGCTGTCCACAAGAGACCCACCTCAGAACAAAAGACTCAGACAAAATGAAAGTGAAAGGGTGGAAAATTTTTTCCATGCTAATGGAAACGAAAAAAAAGAAAAAATAGCAGCAATACTCATACCTGGTATTTGACAAAATAGACTTCAATAATGATTTATGTGATGATAGCCATTGTGGCAGGTGTGAGGTGGTTCCTCATTGTCATTTTGATTTGCATCTCTCCGGTGATTAGTTGCCAGAAGCCAATTCCAGCATGTCATAATTGCAAGAGTTTCATCGAAAGATTGATGGAACTTGGGGACTCAACAGAAGATCAGACACATTGTAGTCACCTTTGGGAATGGCTGATGGCATTTACCCAAACCTGAGTAGGATACATTAAATTGATTGTTGGTTGCCAGACAGCTCAGGGCATCTTACTCTACATGTTATTGCCTCCTACTGGCAAAATACCTGAGCAGCCGTAGGCTAATTCTTTCATTCTGACAATGCCTCTGTATAGGAAACCCTGACCCTTTGAAGTATATACCTCTGCCTCGCCTCAGGACAAATTGTGTTAATAAAAAGCATGGGGTCCTGAGACAAGGGGATCTTAGATCTTAGTTTCCTTTAAACGAGGCTCCTCTGACCCCTAAATGCCTTTCAAAATTATATTTCGTCTCTGGACTCCTATTTAATCTACGCACAGCCTTCTCCAGATTGCTGAACCCTTCTTGATGCTGGGACAAGAACCCCAGCATTAGTGACTGAGCATTTTTTCATATGCCTTTTGGCCTTTTGTATATCCACTTTGAAGAACTATCTATTTAGGTCTTTTGACCATTTTTAAATTGTATTGTTTTCTTCCTTTTGTTAAATTGTTTTCTTAACTTTGTGCTTTATCTCAGAGTATTTCCTCAGGTGGAAATGTTCTTCCCTTTCTTTGTCTAAATACTGTCATTTTAGGAGATCTTTCTAGCCACTTTAACTTATTTATTACTTTTTCATTGTTGTTTTTTTGAGAAATTTATATATCTTAAATCTAATGTGACTCTTCCCCTTTTTTTCTTCTCATAAGTGAATGGTGGTGATGGGGTCCCCTGGAATGAAAAACTCATTACTCCCCCCCCACACACACACACACTCCCCACTCCTCCACCAGAAGCTCCCCTCAGCAATTGCCCCAATTGAACTTCAGTCTCACCCATGGTCATGTTCCCATATGAGAGTGGCCACATCCAATAGCCTCTTGCCTCATTTCAGGTATCTTGAAATGGTCATACCATCTTCAGAATTTTAAATGTATGTAGGATCTGTAGTGATAACACCTCTTTCATCCCTCATGTTGTTAATTTGTGTTTTCTTTCTTTCTTTATTAATCTAGCTAGCAATGTATGGATATTGTTGATATTTCAAAGATCTAATCTTTCGTTTTGTAAACATTCCCTATTATTTGTTTTCTATTTGATTTATTTCTGCTTTTTTCTTTATTATTTCCTTCCTCCTACCTTTTTGGACTTTATTTGCTTTATTTTTTTTCTACCTTCATAAGGTGGAATCTTAGATCATAATTTATACCTTTATTGTTTTTATAATACACATATTTAAAGATCTAAATTACCTCCTAAATATCTCCAAATACTCAGGGTTTCCCCCTATATTTTTCTGTTATTTCTAATTTAATTCTATTATTGTTAGAGACATATTATGCATAATTTCAATCTATTAAAATTTATTGAGATTTATTTCATAGCGTGGTGATGTTCTATCTCGATGAATAAATCATGTAATCACCATAATGTCTGTGTCTATGAGGGTTTTCTTTTTTTTTTTTATGGGAGAACTAGTGATTTTGATTTGTTTGGAATTAAATCCCTGTATTTCTAAAGTCCCATTTCCCTTAGTCCAGTCATAGAAGAATGTAGCTGGGGTTTAGTAGAGCTAGGCAAAGCCAGTGTCAAGAGTTTCCTTTCCATGCTGGAGCTGGTCCAGTATATAGCATCAGGCTAGTTGCAGTCCATTAGTCCATTGCATGTGGGTGAATGGCTGGAAGCCAAGCGTGAGCCATGAGCCAAGCATACAAAAAGAACCAAGAGCATAAGAGCACAAGAGAATAAGCTTCTTTGTTTGGGGAATTATGTATCCCAAATCTTCCCGGGGATTGCAGTGGCCATGGCCATTCTGGCCAACCATCTCTATCCTCAGGTGTGATTGTTAGTCAAGTACCTCCCCTAGTCATTACAACTTTACTGGACATGTGCCTATTTTCCCTTTGTCCAGTCCCCTTCTCCCAATGTTTTGCAGGGAACATGCCTATAATGTCTGGCCTTTCCTCTGCTTTTTTCCTATATTACTAATAATTAGCTAATTACAATGGTATCATTATAATAGATTAAGAACTTGGAAAGATTATTGTCTTCCCCAGCTCTTTCCCTGAAACTTAGTTTCTTCTCAAGTTGATTTTTATTTTCCTGCCTTCCTTTTGTTATCTACTCCTCTGTCTTTGAGAAAAATTTAAATTTGAGATTTAAAAATATACAACTAGACCATGATCTCAATTAATTTATTTTTAATTATAAATTTGAGTCCTTTAACATGCTTTATGATTTCTTATTTCTTACTTTGCTTCTATTGCTTCTACCACTTATAGTTTCTTATTCTTTTTAAAATTTTAATTTTGTTTATTGTCGACAGTATTACAGATGTCTCCCCCGCCCCCCATTTTGCCCCTTTCTACCCAGTCCCGCCCCCTCCCCTTACCCCCGCCCCCAGGTCTTCACCATGCTATTGTCCATGTCCATGGGTTTTGCATATAAGTATATAAGTTCTCTGGTTTCTCTCTCCTATGAGGGTTTTTTTCTTTGCTTAATCCCTTCCCCTTTTTCACCCAGTCCCCCAACCGTCCTCCCATCTGACAGCTGTCAGTCTGCTCTCTGTATCTATGAGTCTGTTTCTATTTTGTTAGCTTATTTTGTTCATTAGATTCCACACATAAGTGAAATCATACAGCACTTGTCTTTCTCTGACTGGAATATCTTCATCACTTCATTTAGTTGTCCTCAGAAGCAGCTTTATTTCCTTGTGGTTGGCATGATGGCTTCCAGTGCCAGTGCGGGCTAGACATTTCAATGTCAAGAGGATCTGTTAGAAACTGTCCCCTCAATATGAAATGGAAGTTCTTACCTTCAGTCTGATTAAGCCAATTGTATCACTTGCCTATCCCTTGACCAATAACCAGTCATTCCCAGAGGAATCCTGTATGGTGACTGGTTTAGAGATCAGTATCATTTTCTGATATTGGGAGTAGGGTGGCTATCTGAACAAAAATGGGTTTTGTTACAAAGATGTCAGAGGGGAATAAATATTGAGTAGACACATAGTAACATTATTTACTATGGAGTGTTTTTTAAACCATATTAAAAATGTAAATAAAACTTTGGCAGGTTAAAGTCCAGTGATAGAAATGTAAATTAAGAGTTTTCAAGCAAATGGTCAGAAAAACCTATTTTATGCTTTCTTATCTACAGAGTAAGTATGTTTCTATTTCTGATATGGTACCAGAGCTAATTGATCTGGGGTTCATTTTCATAAATACTATAAAGTACATCTATACAAAACCTCCTAAGCTTTTGGTTAGCTTATTTATTCTGTAAAATATCAAGTTAGTTGTAAGGCATTGCAATCTTTGGAAATTTAAGAAGGCAATCATCAATGTTGGATCAATGAAGATTACTCAATGTATACCTATTTTATTTCTTCATTTCCTCTGATGTAAGACACCATTCAGATAGTCCTTATGTTCAAGCAGCTCAAATATGATTAGCTTATATTATTTCTTTGTAAAAGAGCTATTCTGGGGTTTCATAGTTTAATAATAGGCCCCCATGATAATGTGCTCAGTCAGCCAATAGATTCCAAAACGATGGAATATATCAATGACAAACCTATGTGTTGCATGGGAAGAAAATAATAGAACTTCTATTCATATTTTTATCTCATCCTTTTAAAGTCCTATATCTTAGGACAGTTTTATAGTATGCATAATATATCAACACCACACAGAGTACGTGTATACAATCTAATTTTTTCCTAGTATAGGTGTGTGGTTTGAAGAGTGAACTGGATTAGTCTGGTTTGGGAACACAAATTAGGTGACCTATCAGTCCGGAGACTCGTTGCTTCATGGAGGAAAGGTATTTGGACTTCAAGCTTGACACTAAAAAAGTAAATGATAATAACGGTGATTATGATGATCATGGAACTGTAATCGGAACCAAGGTTTAGCTGCCTGCACCATGAAAACCAAACTGGTGAGACAGATGCTGGTGAAAAAGGTTTATTCAAGTACTGGTCACCTGAGAAGATGGGAGACTCTTTTTTCTAAAAATTATTCTTTATTGTTGAAAGTATTACATATGTCAAGATGGGGGACTCTTGTTACAAAGCCCATCTCAGCATCTCAGTGCAGACAGGGGTTTTATAGGGAGGGTGAGGGAAAGCAGAACAAAGAGATCAGTGGCAGTGTCCTTGCTGGTCCCAATGTGGATCTGTAGTGTCAGCATATGGAACTGGTCAGTGCTAGCCAATTCCTGCAGTTGGGGGAGCTAGGTCAACCGAAGTCACAGTCATGGCCCTGTCTTGTACAAGCAGGAACTGGAACTGCTTCTGCCAGCAATATGCTTATAAGGAAACTGCAGTGTGTGAGTTCCTTTTATCAGCTTGTTAGTACACTTTATTCTAATTCCGCTTCATGGTTAGTTGGAGTAGAATAAAGTTTTTATTCTGTTACAGAATGATCAAGATGAAAATAATAATAGCTAATGTTTACTGAGCACTTACAAGACACCAGGCACTATTCTAAGTACTTTGCATCCTTTACAAATCTCTGAGGTAAATACTATTACCTATTTTACTAGTAAATTCCATGAGAACAGAGACCACTCCAGTATTTTCTCTTTTTTTCTAATTTTTCAAAATTTATTTATTCATTTTTGATAGAGATAGAGATGGATAGATAGACAGATAGAGAGATGCATTCATTGGTTGATTTTTGTATGTGCCCTGACCAGAAATCGAACCCACAACCTTGGCATATGGGTCAGTGCTCTAATCAACTGAGCTACCTGGCCAGGGCCATTTCAGCTTTTTCTTCCCTGTGCATTCCCTGGATTTAGCAAATAATTGGTGAATAAGATAAATTTTATTGTTGCCAGCTTTCTTAGCGAAAGGAGCAACATGGATTTCAGGGCCAGAGTGCGGGGGGGTCAGGTGGCCTGTGGCTTCGCGTCCTTGGGGGTCAGCCAAACCCGCGAGCCCTGAAAGGAGCCAAGAGAGGCTGCAGCTTAAATCTCCGCGCCGAGCCCTGGCCGGTTTTGCTCAATGGATAGAGCGTTGGCCTGCGGACTGAAAGGTCCTGGGTTCAACTCCAGCCAAGGGCACATCCCTAGTAGGAGGCATGTTGGAGGCAGCCGATCCTGCCCAGACCCAGAAAACAAAAAGCGGAGATTTTTGAGGAGGCGAACCCCTGCCTGGTGGGAGCCTCAACACTAGGAAGCTGAAGCCGGACCACCGGGCGGGGTCGCTCTAGTCCACGTGGGGCAAGCACGTCCCGCAGCTGACGCTCTAGCCGCCAGAGGAGGCGCCGCCGGAAGTCTCGACTGCTCCCGGGGGGCGTGCGGCCCGCAGGCTCGTCCCGCCCCCTCCTCACCTGCGGCTCCAGCCCTGCCGCTCTCCGCCTCCGCCACCTGCTCCTTCTGCCTCCCGCTCCCTCAGCCCCGGACAAGTTAGATTCACCCCAGGGAGAAGGAGCCTGGTCCCTCCTGCGCCCCGAAAGGTTAGTTCCGGCAGCCGGAAGCCGCGGCTGCTGCGGGGCGGGCCGCTTGAAGGGCGCCCGGCCCCTCGAGGGTCATCCGCCGCTGTCGCTCGCTCCCTCCGCTGCGCGGGGCGCCGGAGGCAGGGTTCCGCCCTGGGGATGCGGCTAGGGGGCCTCCCCCCCCCCCCCCCCCCCCGCGAGCCGTGAAGCGTCTGTAGCTGATCTAGCTGTGCGGTCCCAGGAGCACATTGTGAAGAGTTGGGGGAGTTGGGGCCCCCGAGAGGTGTAACCGGGCACTCGGTGGTGGTCCTGAGTTGCACTGGGAGAAGGACCCTGCCAAGATAGTTGTAGAGTTTTCTGGCCAATGCTCACAACACCTTTTGCCCGACCACACGTGAGCGCCATACAGGGGCTGACTGTCGGTATGATTTCAGTGTAGGGCACGGTGCACGTGCATGTATGTGTATGTGTGTCAGTCTTCGTGCATGTGCGTGTGTGCGCGCGCGCCCGGTCTGCTGAGTGTAATTTTTAAAATCTATTAAAAATCTGCCCTGGCTGGTTTGGCTCAATGGGTAGAGCGTCAGCCTGCAGACTGAAGGGTCCCAGGTTTGATTCTGGTCAAGGGCACATGCCTGGGTTTCGGCTTGATCCCCAGTAGAGGGCATGCAAGAGGCAGCCAATCAATGATTCTCATCATTGATGTTTCTATCTCTCCCTCTCCCTTCCTCTCTAAAATCAATAAAATATGTTTTTTTTAAAAATCTTATATTTTGATATTTGCTTGTCTGTCTTCCCCATCTCCTCCCGATTCTCACCTGAGGGTCATTGCTCTACTTCAAGGTGTTCTCTTTGGGTAGAAGTAGCAACTCTCTGTTTAAACCGCGCATCTGACAAGCAGCCCGTGTTCCTCTGCGCAGAATCTGGCTGGCACTCCCATTGACTCCGGTGAATGAAAAGCCCTTAGCCTGGCTGAACACCCTTCAAGGTCTTGGTTCTGCTGAACTTCTCAGTCTCATCCTTCAAGGAAAACACCCCTAAACGGACACACTACTCCCCCCATGTCAACCCGCAGTAATCTCATCACTTTGGGTATGACAGAGTTGTATCATGGTTTACCCATGTTTGAAATTGACCCTTTCATTTAGTCAGAATTTGTTGAATGCCTAACATTGCCAAACACTGTTTTAGGAGCTGAGGATATAATGGGGGGGGGGGGGGGATACAGTCTACAGTTCTTTCAAAACAAAACAAAACAAAACAAAACAGCAACAAACAGCCTAATTGTGATATAGTTCGCATACTGTAGAATTAACCCATTTAAAATGTACATTGATTTTTTTTAAGATACATTCACAAAGTGGTAAAGCCATCAACACCGTTAACCTAAAAATAAAGACCTTTCAAAGTGAGAGGCAAGCAGCATTTATTTGTGACCAAAGCATTCAGGTAGAAGCCCAGGGTTATTTATGAGAAGGGGAAGGGGAACAATTACACCAATAGAAGGAAGGCATTTCTGTTGGTGCAGATCAGTTAACATAGCGATGCTAATTCTAAACAGTATTTTAAATTTTCAATTCAGATGTCATCAGCCCAGTAGTCATAATATCTACTTTCTTGTTATCTTCGCAGACAGTTCCTTTGGGACACAATGTTGCTTTCCGCCCCATCTAAAGATTCTTTTGCTCTTTTTTAATATTCCAAGATTTGAGGCTTAAGACATACAAGGCAGTTCCTCTGGGATCGCAACTGCTTTTACACCATGATCAAGTTTAAAACATTTTCTTAACCCCGAAAGAAACCCTGAACCCATGGGCAGTCTCTTCTGACTTTCTCCCCAACCCCACTGCACTCCTAGCCCTAAGTACTAATCTACTGTCTGTATATTTGCCTACTCTGGGTAATTTATATAAATGAAATCATTCAGCGTGTGGTCTCTTTTTAAAATATATATTTGAAGGTTTTTTAAAAATTATTTTATGTACAAAGCATTCTGTGATAAGGTGGATGTCTTGAACAACCCATTCATGGAAGTTCACTTAGTCCAACTTAATGAAACCTATGTCCTTCGCGTACTGATGGAAACACTGGCGACACATGTTGAGGCTGTACGTCCGGATTAGACCATGGCGGTTTGAACAGATGTGGCAAGAATGAGCATCCTGGCCAAATTTCCTCGGATGGCTCCAGTAGAGTTGCTGGTGACCCATCTTGCTCACTCTGTAGCAACGAGGCAAAAGGAAAGAGCTAGCGCACGCATGGCTTCTTGATATTTTTATGTTTAGTCTTTTTTGATTGTCTTTCACTTCACATTTATGTCATCCATGTTGTAGCAGGTATCAGTACTTAATTCCTTTATATTGCTGGATTATATTTCATTTTATGGATATACCACCGTTTATCCATTGGTCAGTTCATGGACATCAGGATTGTTTTGGCTAATATGAATAACACTGCCGTGAACGTTTATGTATAAGTTTTAATGCAAGCATCATGTCCCCATTTCTCTTGGGTATATACCTAGGAGTAGAATTGCTGGGTCTTAACATCTGAAGGAATTGCCAGACTGTTTTCTAGAGCCGCTGCACCATTTATATTCCCATCAGCAGTGTATGCTGGTTCTGATTTCTCCACATCCTTGTCAACACTTGTCAGTAGTTGTCTTTTTTATTCTAGCCATCCTCCTGGGGGTGAGCTGTGCCTAGTGGTTTTGATGTGCATTTCTCTGGTAGTCAGTGATGTTGAACATCTTTTCACGTGCTTATTGTCCATTTGTATATCTTTGGACAAATGTCTGTTTATATCCTTTGCTCAGTTTTAATCAGGTTATTATTCTTTTCATCATTGAGTTGTAAGAATTCTTTATATATTCTAGAGTGTTTTTTTAAATTATATTTTTATTGATTTCAGAGAAGAAGGGAGAGGAAGGGAGAGATAGAAACATCAATGTTGAAAAAGAATCATTGATTGGCTGCCTCCTGCACGCCACCCACAGGGGATCCAGCCCACAACCCTGGCATGTGCCCTGACTGGAATCGAACCTGTGACCTCCTGGTTCATAAGTCAATGCGCAACCCCTGAGCCACATTGGCTGAGCATATATATTCTAGATGTAAGTCCCTTATCAAATATATGAAAGCCTTGTAGATTATCCTACAGTTCCTTTAAATGAAACTCACGTGAGGTTAATATTTACTCTCTCTGAAGATCATGTTTAAGGTCTGTGGGGGCAATTCAGTGAGTAAGTTGAACAATTCCTGCTGTGTGTGGAAGGCCAGGCCCAGGAAAAAGCTGTAAAGAATATGTGTACAGCATTATGAGACTTGACAATGAAGCCAGAAGAAATAGTTTATATAATTTGTTTATTCCCTATTGAATTTTGTGTTTTCCTTACTGATTTGTAAGAGTTTTGTATAGAGATGTTCACCCATTTTGACTTAGATATGTGGCAAATATTTTCAGTCTATTTGCCTATTAAATTTTGTTTTTTATCTTTTACTATACTGATGTCTTACATTTTTTTGTGTAGTCAGTGTTTTCCTTTTGTAGGCTTTTGTGGGTGTAGTTTGGGATACTGCTTTAAATTATATGCATTACAGAAACTAACATAGTAGTTCCCTGGCTAGTGTGACATATGCATTCCTAGTACATATTTAACTTAGAGTGTTTATTATTATAGACGCTGCCTCCTTACCTCCCTGCCTTGAAAAATATGCTATAATCTGCTTCAGTTTTGTTGGTTCATTTAATTTTCTATTTCAAACAGACTTGTAGAAGTTACTCCTTTATTCTTTTATTCATGTTTAATATATTGTATTAAATTTGTGAGAGCTGTACTGGACAGTTGTCATCAAGTAGTGGTACTTATTTTATGTTAATAGAAGTTTATTTGAGGATTTAAAGAATATATTTTTATTTATTTTTAGAGAGAGAAGAAGGGAGAGGGATAGAAACATCGATGGGAGAGGAACATCATCGATTGGCTGCCTTCTGCACTGTCTCTACTGGGGATTGAGCCTGTAACCAAGGTAAGTGACCTTGACCAGAATTGAACCTGGGACCCTTTAGTCCGCAGGCCAATGCTCTATCCACTGAGCCAAACCGGCAATGGCTCTTTGAGGATTTAATATGTACAGAGCTTGGATGTAACTATATTGGTTCTATATTGATAGGGACATGCTGGGAATACAGTTTTATAAAATCTGATTAACATTTTTATATTTGTTTTTCTCATTTCATAGGTTTAACTCAAATATTTTTAAATTTTTTTTTAATTTCGTAGTGGTAATTCAAATATTTTTAAGGTCGCTGAACATTTTGAGAAACTGAGGAAAGTTATATTACCATAGCTCTCTAGTTGCATATCTTTATTTTACATACAATTTCTAGTTCTCCCTATGGCCTGATTTGTCAGGAGGATTTTGTGTTTCTTCACTGCTTAAGTTGTGGTAAAATATACATAACACAAAGTTTAGCATTTTAACCATACAATTCAGTAACAGTAAATACATTCATATTGTTGTGCAACTTTCTGAACCATTCTCTCCACACCTTTATCTTCAAAACTAAAACTCTGTATCCATTAAATAACTCTCCATTGTCTCCCTGCCACCCAGCCCCTGGCAACCATGATTCTACTTTTGTCTCTGTGAGTTTGACTATTCTAGGTATCTCATATAAGTGGAATCCTATATATGCTCTTGGCACCTTATAACATTTGGCAACTACAAATGCACTGGAAAGTTCTGCAGATGGACTTGAATGCTGCAGACACTTGGAACTTTAACATAACTTACTTGCTTAGTATCCTGCCAATACCAAGATTACACAGATGTTAAGCACCCAGCTCAGCCTGTTTATACCCCAGCTTTTTGAAAGAGGCAATACACAATCAAATAAAAAATGCCTTTATAAGACTTCTTTTCAGGGTACCAGAATCAAAGTTAAATACTGATTCCTAGTTTCCATTATTAGATTGTTACCTAGCATCACACCTGTCTATGTCAGGAATAGAGTGAGATAGCCCCAGTATTATTGAGATGAGACATATCTTCATTATGGTAGTAGTTATGCACATCTGTACTAGTGTTAAAGTTCATAGAACTGTAAACAGAAAGGCAAAGTAGTCACTTTTACTGTATGATAATTTTTACAAAGATACAGAATAAGAGGATAAACGGAAAATCATAAAACATTAGAATGCAAAAGTATTGGCAGAAAATTGAACAGTTTTGCCATTTTTAGCCCAAAGGCCTAACGCCCAAACAAAATTAGGAAGATCCTAATCTGACACAAACATGTTGAAATATTTAAACATAGACCTAGAAGTGTTTCTAAAAGTTATGGATGTACACTAGAAATATTTAAATATATTTCAATATTTCATATTTCAAAAACATAATTTGGCAACATTTGAATTTTCTGGGAATACTTAACAGTCTAACGTTTTATGATTTTCCCCCACTTTTTAAAAAATGGTAACCCAGCTGGTGTGACTCAGTGATTGAGCGTCAACCCATGAACCAGGAAGTTACAGTTCGATTTTTGGTCAGGGCACATGCCCGAGTTGTGGGCTCTATCCCCAGTAGTGGGTATGCAGGAGGCAGCCAGTCAATGATTCTCATCATTGATGTTTCTATCTTTCCCTCTCTCTCCCTCTCTCTGAAATCAACCAGATATTTATATGGCACTTTTTATCCTCTTATTGAGTATGTTTTTGAAAAATATTGTAATACAGTAAATTTGACTATTTTGCCTTTTGGTTTACAGTTCTATGAATTTTAACACATGTATAGCTTTGTGTAACCATCAATATAATCAGATATACCTCATATCAAAAATTCTCATGCTGTCTTTTCATGGTCACATCTTTCCCTCAATCATGTAATCAAAACCAAAAAGTAAATATTATGTTGTGGTTTCTAATTGTGGAAATTGGTGAAGTTGCATTTATTTCTTTTCTGTATACTAATGGTTTTATCCAAGTGTAATGGGCTAGAAAGGACAAAATCAACTTTGTCTTTAAAAAAATTTTTTCAATTACAATTTACATTCAATTTATTTTGTATTAGTTTCAGGCGTATAACATAATAGTTAGACAATCATATTTTATAAAGTGTTCCCCCTGATATTTCCAGTACACAAGTGGCCCTATACAAGTACATAGTTATTACAGTATTGACTGTATTCCCTATGCTGTACTTTACATCCACATAACTGTGTAACTACCGAGCTGTATTTCTCAGTCCCTTCATCTTTTTCATCTAGATCCCTAATTCCTCTCCCCTCTGGCAACCATTAGTCTGTTTTCTTTCAGAAACTCACAAACTTTCTCAGAAATAAAACTATTTTTGTAGTGATATCTTCTAACAGGTGGCAATGTTGTGCTATAATAGGACATTAATAAAGATTGTGATGCTTGTTGTTGGCTGAAAGTAATTACTTTAAGTTTTCACTTCCGAAAACCAGGACAGTTAATTAAGAGTTAACATTAACTATTGAATATATTTACTTGGATCCTTTCCAAAATCTCTCTTATTCTTGTAATATTCCTAGCAAACAAGTTGTGGATAAAAGTACCCGTAATACTTATGTATTTATTTTCAAATGTTTTTAAATATTTGCAGAGTTATGAGTTAACTCTTTACTTAAGGTTAACCTTTGTGGTGCGAATAACTCTAGTTTTAAGAATAAATTCATAAGTCATAGAATCTTACTAGTGAGACTTAAGTTATTTTATATTCCAGCTTTTTCTATCACATGTAGGAAGCTCGTCTGTCATTCCTCAAAATTGGTAGCATTAATTAATCAGCAAATGGAGCAGATGCAGAAGAAAGATACAGATGTCGAATGTCAGATCCTGAGTTTGAAGCTTTAATGGAGATATTCAGTGGGAAATGATGTGGGGCTTGTTAGACATCGCCCCGACCCGCGGGACAACAACGGGGGAACGAAGAGACACCCTAGGAGAATGAAACAAACAAGGGACACGAAAGAATGGAGGCAAGACAAGTCCTGATCAAGCCTCCAAATTTTATTCTCACCGTGGCAGGATATATACTGTTTTAGGGACGGGGGGTGGGTAAAGGGGTCTATGGGCAGTAACCTATTACTAGAGATTTATTAGGCTCCTGATGGCTGTGCTTATCAGCGGAGATGTGTGATTTAGCAGGCTCCTGATGGCTGTGTGCTCATCAGTGGAGATGTGTGATTTAGCGGCTGTGTGAGGGTAGTTTATCTTTAACTGCTGACCAATTTGCAAGACACAGGTGGTTTCTGGTAATTAGAAGTTTCTGGAAACTTATAGTTCTTAAGATGGCTTTGTCTAAGCCAATATCTCTAATGGCTCCCAACAAGACATGAACACTTAGATAACTCATAAGTTTTCAAACATAACGCACCCAAAAAAGGACTCCCCTTTTCCTTACACTTGTAGTGCGTTACATTTGACAGTATATACCTCCCTGGGAACTGGAACCACCATTTATCCAGATGCTCATGAAAACTGTCTCTGACCATCTTTAGGACCTTTCAACATTTTCTTTATTCTTCCTCTTAGAGTTTCTCAAATGTCATCTCATTTCTTCCTCTATCACCCTAGTTCAAACTACCATTATCTCTCTGGATACTGCTTCCTAATTGGTCTACCGAAAAGTATTATTACCTCCATTTTATTTTTCATATAAAATCTATTTTATTTTTTACCTATCATCTCTTATTCCCTCATACCCTCTTCTACTTCCCCTTCCCCCCTCTACCCTGCAATCACTGCATTGCTGTCCATGAGTTCTTTTCTTAATCTCTTCACCCCCACAATAGCTCCCCTCCCCCCGCCCCCAACAGAGCTATGCCTGTTGAGTCTGTCTATGAGTTGGTTTCTGTTTTGCTTGTTAGTTCACTTTGTTAATTAAATTCTACATATGAGTGAAATCATATGGTATTTGTCTTTCTCTGACTGGCTTATTTATTTCACTTAACATAATGTTCTCCAGGTCCATCCTTTTTATAGCTGAGTAGTATTTCATTGTGTAAATGTACCATAGCTATTTTATCCATTCATCTCCTGATGGGCACTTGGGCTGCTGCCATATCTTGGCTATTGTAAATAATGCTGCAGTGAAAATAGGGGTGCTTATATTCGTCTGAATTAGTGTTATGGGTTTCTTCAGATAAATTCCCAGAAGTGGAATTTCTGGGTCATAAAGCAGTTCCATTTTTAGTTTTTTGAGGTAACTCCATACTGCTTTCCACAGTTGCTGCATCAATCTGCATTTCCACCAACACCACACAAGGGTTCCCTTTTAAAAACTATTTTAAAAGATATAAAATCTGCCCTACCAGCATAGCTCAGTAGTTGAGAGTTGACCTATGAACCAGGAGGTCATGGTTAGATTTCCGGGGTCAGGGCATATGCCTGAGTTGTGGGCTCAGTCCCCAGTGTGGGATGTGCAGGAGGCAACCAATCGATGATTCTCTCTCATCATTGATGTTTCTATCTCTCTCACTTCCTCTCCCTTCCTCTCTGAAATCAATAAAAATATATTTAAAAAAAAAGATGTAAAATCTGATCATGTTGATTTGCTGCTTGAAACTCTTCTACTATTTACCATAATACTTAAAATAAGCCTGAAATATTTAACTTAACCCACCACATTCCTCCCTTCTCCCAACCTGTGACATGGCCTCACTGCTTTCTGCTAAAGTTTCATATCATGTCTCTTCTTCCCTGCTCACTTGCTCCATCCTATCTGGTGTCCTCTCTGTTCCTTGATTGGAGGAGGTGAGGAGACTAGATGCCAGGAGACCTGTTTTTAAGCCAACATGTACTTTAGGTGAGGACAAGATGCTTACTAATTAAGTTTGTGGCTCTGAGGGACATTTTCATAGCAGGAACTCATCACTTTTCAACTGCTCATAGTAAATCAAGGGGTAAATGCACATGAGTGTGGTCTGTGTGGACCAAAATTATATTCCAACCGAGAAAAGAAAATTTAGGACCAGGCAGTTATTACCTTTATATTTGGTAGCTTTCACTCAGTATGCCTAAAATGACTTTACTTCTATAATGTCACCCATCTAGCATTTAATTATTTGTTTTGTTTTTCATGTGTTAACATTGCCTCAGCAACTAGTTGGACCGCAAACCTATCCAGGGCTTAGATGCTGTGCAGCCTGTTCTTGAGTCTGTTGGTTCCCAAGGCAGCTCATTCCTTCCTTCTTGGGAGAGTTTTGTCTGCTAAGAAATTCTTCTCAATTTTACCTCATCTCTGGCCTGCAGTTCCACATACTGGCTCTCGTTTTCTGTGGAAGCATAGAGAACAAGCCCAACTTCTCTTACCCCATTAACCTCTTAGCTAATGAAGTAGCTGTTGTAGCTCCCAGAATTTTCTTTTAAACATCCTCAGCTTCTTTTACTATTTATAGTTATATTTACTATTCTGGGCACTTTCTACTGATGATCCACTAGTTCAGTGTTTGAAGGTGTAATTTTGGGACCACCTGTATCTGAATCACTTAAGATACTTGTTTTAACAACTCCTTTGGGATTGAGATGGTAGATTGACTTGGTGGGGGCAGGTAGAAGAGGTTAAAAGGGGGATAAATGGTGATGGAGGGAGACTTTGGGTAGTGAACACACAATACAATATAGAGATTAATGTATTATAGAATTGTACACTTGAAACCTATATAATTTTATTAACCAGTTGTCACCTCAATAAAGTCAGTAAATATTGTGATGCTTCTTATCAGTTGGAAAACAATTGCTTTGAATTTTCACTTCAGAAAAACTGGACAGTTTACTAGGAATTAATATTTGACTCTTAAATCTATGTAAAAAGATGGTACATTGACTTTTCTAATCTTGCTCACTATTGAAATCCTGCTAAAACTATACTGAAAACCCAAAAGGACAAGAACTTCAGGAAAGGAGACAATAGCAATACAATTTAGAAAACTAAATAGCCTAAGAATGAGTGGAAATTAATTTAGATTCCCAAGACTCATGGTCAACCTAAGTTGGCAGAGGGAAAAACTGAAACCAATCATATTTGCCTTATAAATCCTCAAAATAGCCAAGAACCGGCAATACCAGGTAGCTCTAGAAATTGGGATATAGGCTGAAAAAATAGGATGATTATTGCTGAGATGTAATCCTCCCAGTGGATGCTGTTCACCATGGGACACAAAGCAGATAATTTCTGAATAAAGTAGCATTTACATAAGGGAAAACATTCCAAGCATTTCTCAGGAAATTTGTGTTTATTTGAATCCCAAATTCTGAGGAAAGTTATTTATAAAGTAAGGACACAAAAAATAAATTTTTCTTAAGTATTAAACCTCAGCAGTTAATATTTTGGGATGCAATTGGTTCTAAGAGCTCCACTGACATCCAATGGAAAGCAAAAGCAGCCATGCAGACACACTGAATAGAATGTAGAGGTGCACATTTCTGGGAACTAAGACAGGAGCATTTAAGAAAAAAATTATGATCTAAGCATCAGACTTACTTCTAGCTGTTGTTATATATATGTCTATATGTTCTTCCTGTTGCTAATAGTGAGTTATAAATAGAACGAGTATTAAGGTTATGTGCATATTATATTTCATATAGATCCTATGAGCAGACAGCAAGTTTGGGAGTAAAATAAATCTATAAATTAGCAGTTACAACATGTTACTCTGTTTAGTACTGTTAACCTTGCTCTGATTTTTCAAGTTGTGTATGTACCGTAGAGTCAATGTCCAGAGATTCTGTGCCATATTAAAGCTTAGTCCCAGTCCTGCATTTGGTGAGTTTAACTTGTGTTCCCAGCTGCAGTTTGTTGCTTTGCTGCGGTACCCAGGCTCCTGCCTGGAGCCTGCTTGAGGCATTGGCCATGCGGCTGCTAAGGCCATATGGCTATGGAGAGAACAGGTGAGCGCTTGGGTGGGGTGAGCATGGGTGAGCACAGGTCTGGAGCTCGAGAGCGAGAGCTTTGTTCTCCTGGGTTTTAACCAGAAGCCTTTTCAAAATAACCAAATATCTTCCCAAGATTTCGTAGGCTTGCATTGAGGTCCACCCCCTAACCAGTTATCTTTTTCCCAGGTTAGACTGACAAGCCTCCATGATCCAGCACCTCCCCCCTCGGCCATTTTGACTTACTGAGTATGTCTTAATCTCCTCCTGTCCCCCTCTCCCATACACACAGTCCAGTACAGGACTGGGGAAGGGCGGGGTGTTAATCCCCTTGGAGGAACAAGGCCACAATTTCCTGGGGTGTGAAGCTGTAGCTTCCCGGTGAAGCAAACAGGCCTCTGCTTCCCAGCTGAGTGTGGGTAACAATGTTTGGCCTTCCCTTTGCTCTCTTTCTTTTAGTAATTAGCTAACAGTGGTAACACTTCAGTTCACCTGCCTATGTGCCTGCTTCTAGCATATTAAGATGAACCATGGTTTTGGCAATTTGGCGGGGTAGTGTAGAGCAAATAATTCACTTGATAAACTCAGCTGGTAAGACAGAGCCCAATGCCAGGAGTAATACAATACAGAATAATACACAGTGGAGTCCAGCAGCGTAGACGGCCATTCATGGCAGTGACGCCTCCATTTGCAGGCCCACTTCCTGTGGCTCCCCACCAGCTCTCCACAGTGCCGCGGCTCTTGTTTCTGCCGCGCGGCCTTTGCTTGCTGTTTTTACGGATCTGAAGCCCTTCTCCCACTCCTTCACCTTCCTCTTACTCGGAGTTGGTTTCCTTTGCTGATCTCCAGACAGGGCTGACCACGTCCTTGGTGTTGCTTCCTCTCCTGGTACACCCTCTGGTCACACTGACCAGGCTTCTGCTTGCCTCTAGGCACCTTTGTGCAAATTAGAAAAAGGCACCCACCCCTTCTTCAAGACACTTCAGAGAACTTCCAGTTGTTAGGAAACCATCTTAATAAATACAGGGTGGGGCAAAAGTAGGCTTACAGTTGTTCATATGGAAAATAATACATTAATAAGTAATAATACAAGCGTAAACTCTGTGTTGCCCCTACTCACGACTGTAAACCTACTTTTTGCCCCATTTGTATATGAGTCTAACTTGGTTACCCTGTCGGTGGCACCCTGGTAGGGTTGTGACATGCCCAGTTGCACAGTTGTATCTCGTGGTCCTATTTGTGTTGTAATTATAGTGAATTATCTGGATTCCCCTCATCACTGTTTGAAAGCCCGCAACAACCAAAAGCAAAAGAAAGAATAAAGGTACATATACATGCCACATTCTTGTCTGGAAAAAATAGCAGGGAGGACATACCTGACAAGGCTTTTGCACGAATATATTGTAATTCAGAGACACATGATTTTTTTTGACATTTCAGTATTTCTAAAATCAATGGATATCTTAAAGTCAGTATATCATGGTTGAAAGCACAGTCCCTGGAGATAGACCACCTGGGTCTGAATCCCAGTTCTACCACTTACACGCTTATTTGTGTGACGTGAGGTATGTTACTTTAACCTCTCTGGAGATGATAACAATGGTTCCTACTTCGTGGGATCGTTATGAGAATTAAATGATTATATGTACAGTGCTTACAATAATACCAGGCACCTAATAGTAAGAGATACAAATATTCACTATTATTATCAATATTATTAAAGGCTATGTATATATTTATTTCTTTTTAACCCCGAAAAGCTGTTTTTAATCCATGGTGTACAGCTTATATTGATAGCATCTTGTTTCGGTGGGCTGCTCCCAGGCCCATGATTGTGTGCACTGAGGTCACACGCCCATTGCCGCTGCAGTGCGCCCTCCCCTGCCCACATCAGTTTTCTGGTCGCTGGCTTTGGATTTTCTTCCTTAAGAGCAGAAGAGAAAGAGGAAAACTAGGGCCCTTTATAGACAAGGCTTGTTTTAGAGGTTAAACTTAACTTCATGTTCACGTTCTAAGGCTTGGATTGGTAATAAATCTTGGCTCTATAAAATTAAACACCAGAGAGAATTGGGTTTGAAAAGTGATTTTAATGTAAAATCATTTTCTAATTGCAGGGCAGATTTCCTTTGATGATTTTCAAGAAAGCCGTGTTACACAGTGGCAAAAGGTAATGAATGTTCCTGGCCAGGTTCCCCTCTAGAATCCCCCAGGATACCCTGAAGTTAGACAGTAGATGAAAATTGCTGCCTGAATAGCTGTGGGTTTCTCCTGGTCATTCATTTTCACTTGTGGTTGTAACTGCACATGAAGGATGGGGTGGCTGTTCTCTGCAGTGTTCCAGGATGTCCTTTACTCCATGCCTCCTGCTAACTTTAGGAGCTACAGTCTTGTGAGGAACTCTGCAGAGCTCTTGCTCATTGTCCTACTCTGTTGAGGGTGCTTTCAAATTAGGCAAGGTCTGACTAATGCATTCTTTGGAGATGTTCTGACCATTTTCATTATTAGACTAAATGTTTATTTCCAGATTACATTACTTTAATTGACTTTACATTAAACTTTGATAAATATTCTTGCATGCTACATTGCACCAGCTGAAACTCTTACAGCAGTTTTTGTACATTTATTTGAGGTTTCAGCTGCCTTTTCTTAGTTAAACAAAACTATATAATACATGGATAAGCGAAAACTTTACCGTGCCTCATTTTATAAGTTGATCAAAATTCTTTATATACATAAACCTGGATTCAAGGTTATTTCTGTATGAAATTAGTCAATTTTAGCACTACTTAAGGGTCTGTTTAATTGTTGGTTTCCAGAAAGAATATTCACATGAGGATATTCTTTTCCAACAGGCCTTCTTATGCATTCATTTACTGTCACATCCTGGAAATAATAAGTAGACAGTTGTTATTACTCTCCATATTCTAGAAGTCAGAGAAGCAGACAGTAAGAATGTGTTTACCTTAACTCACAGATTCAGCGTTATACCCAGTTCTACACTGTAATGCCTCCCACTCCATGAGGCCACATAAAGGCTTTGTTTTCTAAAGAAGCTCATAAAATCTAAGGTTATGTGTTCAGGACATAAATACTTATGGTCATTTTTTCCTTTACCTAAACTTGGAATTTCCATGTCAGCTCAAATCAATCTCTCTCTCTCTCTCTCTCTCTCTCTCTCTCTCTCTCTCCCCCTCTCTCTCTTTCTTTTAAGAAATGTCAGCCAAGACAGACAAAGATGAATTTTTCTCACCTAGGGTAAGGGTGTCCTCATGCTGCTTGGGCAGTCACAGCAAACTAGAAGCCCACAGAAAGAATCTGAATCACAGATGTATTTTGTTAGTTTTTTTTTTAATTGGTTATACAATTTTAGAATTTAGGCAATTTCACAGGAAAAACCATTTGAAAAAATCGGAAGGCTCATTCAGACTTGGTCCACATGTCTGCTCTCATTTGTGTGAGTTTTTCTAGCCCTTTGGGCTTTTGAATGATAAGCCCTGATGTAAACCCATATACTGCTCTGTTTTATGGTTGAGTATTTCACAGCTTTGAGTCTGGTTGAATGGTCTCCGAGAAGGAGGAGGTTTGGCCACATCAGGCCTACATGTTGCTCTTAGCCGACCCAGACCTTCAGGGGACAGGAGTTATGCAAGGTTGGCTTTGGTACTCTGAATTGGCTGAGTTGACTCTTCTCTGTCTCTTCATTCAGCCTGAAAGTCATGACCACAGTTTCCTCATCCCCAGGGTAGGACATTTTTCCTGATGTGAAAGAAAAGCAGTCAGTGGCTACCCATTCAACGGCTGACACGATCAGCTGTTGCCACAAAAGGAGCCAGCATGACATAAAGTAGCTGTGATTTTTGGCCAGGCAGCATTTGTCACACAAGTTGGGGTTCTGTCTGTCAAGACAGCAGGGCTAATGTTTGCTCTGTGCTCAGCCACTACCCCCATAGCATGGGTCCAGGATTGGGGCCACCCTCAGAAGGACACTTGCTTTGGCTCCAGAACCAGCCCTGGCATTCTGACTGGAAGCAAAGGGGGAAAGATGGCCTTGTCTCCTTGTAGGTTTCCTCCTTGCTTTTCTTTCCTTTTGGGCCCAATCTAGACCAACAAAGCCCTTCACGCAAACCTGAGTGTAACAATAAATTTTAATCTTTTTTTTTAGGCTCTAGGAAGCAGGATGCCGCAAGTGCCTCTGGGAAAAGTGATCCTTTATACCAGTGTGATGACTAGTGGGGGCTGTGCCCTTGTGTATTACCTTACACAAAGTAAGTATCCAGCAAACTGCCTGAGGCATGGCCTCTTCCTAGTTCTCTTCCCCTGTTCCTCAATCATAGGAAATACTTCACAAGCTCTCTGCAGATTAGAACTGTTTTTAGAAACCAGTACACCATTCCATTCCTGTGGCCTACTTCTTATCCTGTAATCTCAGTTTTTTAGGAGCCACAAGTGCAAATAAAAGTGTTGCTGGTGGAAATGGGTCCTTGCACGAGAATAGCATTTCCATGAACCCATGTAGGAGTATGAGGCCTGGTGGTAAGATTTATTTGGGTAGAAATACAAGGCAACCCTCAGGTTCCCAGTGTCTCATCTCTGTCCATCTCCATGAAAATGTTTAGCCTTGTCTTCATTAACCCCAGTAAAAAGTCCCGTATCCAAAAGTTCTGTCCCATGTCGAAGCTTAGTCCAGTTTCGGCCATATCTGTCCTCATCCAGCTAGTGTAGGTTGTTCTCGGATGCTCTCTGGCTGATGATGCCAGTGGTTGGAGTCTGCACAACTGCTGGCTGCATGGCTGCTATGGAGAGAACGCCAAACAAATGGGGTGTGTGTTACCAAGCAAGAGAGAGAGTGCAAGAGATTTGTTAAATAAGCTTGGGTTGTATTATCTCCGGCTTGGGAAGGACAAGAAACCCTTTTAAAATAACCAATGAGCCCTAACTGGTTTGGCTCAGTGGATAGAGCGTCGGCGTGCAGACTCAAGGGTCCCAGGTTCGATTCCGGTCAAGGGCATGTACCTTGGTTGCGGGCACATCCCCAGTGGGGAGTGTTCAGGAGGCAGCTGATCGATGTTTCTCTCTCATCGATGTTTCTAACTCTCTATCCCTCTCCCTTCCTCTCTGTAAAAAATCAATAAAATATATATTAAAAAAAAAATAACCAATGAACTTTCCCAGTCTTTTGCTTCTGCTGGTTTCATCCCCCTAACCAATCTATTTTCTAGATTTTTTTGTAGGGGCTGTGTCCCTTATCCAATCTGATCCTCTTTCCAGGCTAGAAAGACAGGTCTTTATGGTTTCAATCTTAGTCCTTCTGTGCATGCCTCATAGTAGAGAGACCCACCTCAGAACTAATGACTCACACGGGATGAGAGTGAAGGGATGCAACATTTTTTCAGGCAAATGGAAAAAAAAAAAAAAGCTGGGGTAGCAATACTCATATTTGACAAAATCTATACTAATAAAAGGGTAATATGCTAATTAGACCAGACATCTTCCGGAAGTCCTTCCGGATAAAGCTAGGGTGGCAGGCCCGAGGCAGAGGCGGATAGGGGTGAACAGGCTGGCAGGGGAGAGCAGTTAGGGGTGACCAGGCCAGCAGGGGAGGGCAGTTAGGGGCAATCAGGCAGGCAGGCAGGCAGGTGAGCGGTTAGGAGCCAGCAATTCCAGATTGCAAGAGGGATGTCCGACTGCTGGTTTAGGCCCAATGCCACAGGCATAGCTATACTAATAAAAGGGTAATATGCTAATTAGACCGGCCATCTTCTAGACATCATTCCAGATGTTCTTCCGGACAAAGCCAGGGTGGTGGGGCCGAGGCATAGGTGAATAGGGGCTATAGCTTTCCAGTTAAGCAGGCTCAATATTGGATTCAGCTTCCCAGTTTGCTAGGCTTCTTAATATCTGGTTCCCTTTGCTCCCTTCCTTTATTAATATCTAGCTACCTATACTAACAAAAGCACCCCGATTTCTCTCTATAAGAAGCCTTGCAAAAAGCAAGATGGGCGTTCACTCCAGAGCGTACACAGGAGGTCCAAGATGGTTGAGATTATGTAAAGTAAAGAGAGGTACCAGATGGTTCACAGGTGGGGAAAACGGGCTCTATTTCTCAAGTATGCTCAGCCTGTTGGCCCTGCCATTCTTTGATGTTGGTTCAGTGGAGGAGGGACCTTGAGCAGGGACTCTCTGGTGAGAGCAGGAAGTAAAAGTAGAGTCCAGGCTGGCAAAATCTTGCAGTGTGGCTTCCAGCTCCACTGCATTCAAGTGTGAATTGTACAGACAAGCCGTAGTTACTGAGACTAAGACAGTTATGGTCATTTAACTGCTACTGGTTGTGAAGCAGCAGCATTTTTTCTTTTCAGAATGATTTTCTTTGAAGCTCCTCCGTGCCCTCTCAGCGTGGCTCTTCACCCACACTCTACAGCAGTTTTGCTTTTTGCCAGGATGTTAGAATCACCAACAGATAGCCGAACAAAGCACAGTGTCTGCCACCATTCTTTCAGTTGACCAAGAGGCTCTCTCCCTCGTACCATGCAATTGTAGGGAGGTGCTTCGTGGAGTTCCTCAAAAACTTTGGGCCAAGAAGGGTACCTGAGACAGAGCAGGTTATAACTTATCTACATGAAATGTCAGCATATATCTGTAAACTTGAAAAAATAGCATTTTAATGTTCTGTAATCTTGGCCTGAGGGTTTTGTTGTTAACGATGTTATGATCTAGTTTATGCTGGTTTATCCTGACCTTCATCTTAGTGGAAGTTCAGTCATAGATTCTGGCCCCAGCTCTAACTTGAACCAGCTATGTCTCTTTGAGAAAATTAATGGTTCTAGGACCAAAAGGAGCTTGAGAGAAGATCTGATCAAACCCCTTCAGTGGTTCTCAACCTTCCTAATGCTGCGACCCTTTAATACAGTTCCTCATGTTGTGACCCCCAACCATAAAATTATTTTCGTTGCTACTTCATAACTGTAATTTTGCTACTGTTATGAATCGTAATGTAAATATCTGATATGCAGGATGTATTTTCATTGTTCGCGACCCACGGGTTGAGAACCGCTGCTAGATGAAGAAATGAGGTAGTAAATGAGGTCAGGAAATGAGAGATGAAGAAAGTGAGGCACAGAAAGGTTAAGTCCTTAGCCCAGCATCGTCTGCCACATCCCCACAGGTCCTGACTTTGATTTTGGAGTCTCTAAAATGGACAGTTTAGAATAGATTTTCCCTAATTCTTCCATCTATAAATTTCATAATTGTATCTGTTTCCATGTTGTACATAAATTGTATCATTTAACTTTCTACAGAGTCTGCCAAGTTCAGTAAAGTTCAATAAAGAGGACAAAAATGTAACAACTGTCTTTTCTATTTAGAAGCTTTCTCCAGGGCTTCCTATTACCAGTTGGCACTGGAGCAGCTGCATGGCCACCCTGAGGCCCTGGAAGCTCTGGGCACTCCTCTCAACACTCACCATCTCCAGCTCATGGACAAGTATAACTTTGTGGACATTGCTGATGCCAAGGTAACGTGCTCCCCAGCAAACTAGGCTAGGTGCCTACTGAAGGACAGGAGGGGCCGCCCTAATCCGAGAGGCAGCAGGAGTAAGGATTTGGGAGAGGTACTACTTGGGACCTTTCAAAAAAAAATTGGGGATTAATTTATTCTCGTGCATTTTTCTTCTTTTTAGGACAATTGATGTGGCAGGGAATGCAGTGTTTGTGCTCAAGTGCCATTTTGAACTGGTAGAGAAATGACCAGTGGTAGTTTGCCACTACGTATTTCAGCTTCGAACTTGAAATATATCTACAGCCAGTTAACTCTTATTCAAATGTAAACAACTTCTTTAAATTTTAGTTTTGAAGCTTATTTATTTACATTGATTGTCTGGGATTCCAGTCTATTTTTTCCAGTTATATTTTGTCTTCTTTCATAGTTTAGCTATTAAACCTCAGCCAAATATAAAATGCATTTGTCCTCCTGTTTAACAGATATGTGTTGAGTACATTCTGAGCTAGAAAAGTGGTTCTAAGTTGTGTGGGGAATACAGAAATGCAGAAGGCTTTCTGGGAGTTTATAGTTTAAAATTCCAGAATAAGACAGGGTGAAACAAATACTAGAGTGAAGGCCGTGAGTGGAGTGGTTAGTGGACTGGGGGCAACTAGAAGGCTGCAACCTCACCATGTGAGGTGCACACACTTGATTCTGTGGCCAGCAGGAGCTCTGAAGTATTTTGAAAATAAGGGTGTGATGCTTTGACCTAGTTTATATTTTTTGTTATTTTTATTATTATTTTCCATGGAAATAGTTTTATTTTCTTTCTTAACTATAGTAGCAATTTGTGCTCAAGTATTCTGATAAATATTTGGTCTGGTTTTAAAGCAAGGTGAATTCATTCAGATTGGGAATACCCAGGGACTGGGAGCCTTTAGAGAGCATTGTGGCCACCTGGGTGTACAGTGGTGCGGGCATGATTCAGAGCTGTGGGCTAGAGCAGTGGTGGGCAAACTGCGGCTCGCGAGCCACATGCGGCTCTTTGGCCCCTTGAGTGTGGCTCTTCCACAAAATACCGACTTCTGCACATGGGCCACGAAATTTCACTCGCACTGTATGTGCGCACCCGCATGTGGTATTTCGTGGGAGAGCCACACTGAAGGGGCCAAAGAGCCGCATGTGGCTCGTGAGCTGCAGTTTGCCGACCACTGGGCTAGAGGAATGAGATCTGGATATGAAGGGGGTGGTGGTTACCAGGTGATAGGAGTAGGTAACAGTTTTATAGCAGGAGAGAGGTGTGTCAGAGATGATGCTCTAATGTCTAGCATGGATGAGTGGAAAGACAGTGGTGCCATTAAGTGAGAGAGGGAACCCAAAGGAGAAAAGGGAAGAGAGTGGACATGTATTGAGTGCCTGCTAGCCTTATTTTCATTGTCTTCAACTTCCTCACACTGTGTGGTGTGGCTCCTCTGTGTTTCACCATCTCTGTTCACTTGGCTGGATCCCTGCAAGCACAAGGACTCTGAATGGCCAGAGATTGGGTCCGGCTATTCGGGGTGTCTCCCAGCTCAGAGCACAGGGCCTGGCTGAGATGCTCTAGGAGCCTGCAAGCACCTTTGCTGAAGGCAGGTTGATGCAGCATCAGCTCTCTGCTCTGGTGATCCAGTGACTGAGATGCCAAGTAGTTTTAGCGGGAACCTTCTCTGAAAGCTGGCCAGGCCCAGCTCTTCCTTTGGCCCAGTCTTCTAGCACGTCCGGCTGCTGCTGAGAGGCTCTTCCCGCCCGCAGCCCAGGCCCTCGGTGGCTGTGTGACGGTGTTGGCTGTGGTGCCGGACACTGGCCCCTGCTGCTGCTGAACCCTGTGAGAGCAGTGACAGGAGTTCAAGGCCTGCTCCTCAGAGCCTCCTCTCGACCCAGCCTTTGCTCTTCCAGTTTGTACAGTATGTGTGACATCTTGTCAGGGTTCTTCACTTCCTTTACAATCGGCTGTTGATTAGGTTGCCTCTATATAACACAGGGCATCTTATCCCCAAATCCCTACTTGGAGTTTCTTTATTTCGTTCAGAGGTGAGAAGTTTCAGTTTTTCCTAAGGAGCTGTCATATTGAAGGGTTTCCCCACAGTTGGGCTTGCAGTTGTGCCTCTGTGGCTGATGAGGTGCTTTACAGACTGGGTTCTTCACTGCCCAGACTTTGCCAAGAGTAAAGTAGGAGGTCTGATAAGCCAACGTGTTGGTAGTTAGAGACGATTTCACACATATACTTGGGGGGGAACCCCTCTGCTGCTCTTCAAAATCCTACTTCTGCCCTTTTATCACACATGCATCCCGTTTTTTGTTTTTCTTTTGGCATGCAGAGATGCTCAGTGTATGCTCTATTGCTTAATTGTATAACCCCTTGAGAAGAGCTGTGGCTTGATTCCAAAAGTAGAACTCTGAAGAATCACTTTAGTGTGACTTGGGTGTGAAGGCACCATTCCAAAGTCTGTGTCTTTAAAGTGTATTTAAATAAATGAAAGAAGATATTGGAAAACACTAATATGTGTACCCAAGCCCTCTTTCTCTCGGTGACAGTTTGCTGTGGTTAAGATACACCATCTCTCAGCCCATGAAAGTGCCTTTGCCTATCACCTGGGGCACAGGAAGGCACCCTGGGAGGCGCCTTGTGAGGGTTTCCTTGTTACAACATTGTGTCCCCTTCACTTGGCTCAAATTGTGTTTAGTTTTCATTGAGAAACAAAAGATTGCATTCAATATTTTTTAAATAGTAGCATATTAGTAAACACCTACCAGCTCACTCTGAGGTTCCCAGGCTGACTCCCTAGGCTCGGGGCATGGCAGCATCCGGGCAGCACCTGGCCATGTGGGGTGAGCCCAGCCTGTGGGGGGTGACTGGTGAGGATGAGCTAACCAAGATTTCCTTGTCTTTCCCAAATGAGCCTTTACATTTTTCTTAAGACCTGTTCTTTACGGTCCAGGTTAAAATGTGTACCAATTTGCTGGTAATAGTTTCCCCTTTTAAACAGTGGACTTTTTTTTTTTCCTTCTACTTTATTGTGAAAAGTTTTAAATATACAGAAAAAAATAAAAGAATGTATGCTGCGGACCCCACATAGTAGCTACCTGGATTCTACAAATAGTGTTTTGCTCTAATTGCTTTATCCCATACCTATTCATCTAGCCATAATAAGGTTTGTCCATGAACACCTTACTATTTTCAAACATCCACATACTTGATCTTTAAATACATAAGAATGTATATCATTAACTAGAGTTTAATATTTGTGTATGGCTCTTTCTTTTTTAGGTAAAATTTACAGTCTGTGAAAAGTACAATTTAAGTGTCTTATTTGATGAATTTTAACAAGTACCCTTCAAGCCCCTTTCTAGATGTGGACTGTACCCAACACATGATAGTTCACTCATGCTGTTTCCAGTTGGTCCCCTCTCATATCCGCCAGCCCGAGCGGAGGCAGTCACTTCTCTGATATTTTCCCCAGTGTACTTCAGCCTGTTCTAGAGTATGCAATTCCTGTTGGGTGAGGCCCTTTTCACTGAGCATGTTGTTGATACTCACCCATATTGTTGCATGTATCAGTAGTTCTTTTCTAACTGGATTTTTAAGTAATCACTGCAGGTACTCAGAGTATTGAGTTTGGCATATAAGGTCTCCTTGCTAAATAAGAGGGGGCTGCCTTTGACCTCACCAAACCATCCAAAGAGGGGCAGGACATTTGGAGGGGCCAGATAGAAAACCAGGTGGATTCTCCAGGAAGGCTGAAGTTAGAAAATAGCCAGATTCTGTAGATAAGCACTGGTTTTTATAGGGTTAGTTCTATCATTTTTTTCATCTCTTGAGAGACAGCAACATATCCAATTATATCTCTCATTTTACACTTGTAGTTGAAGATTCCTGTCTCTGGATCCAAGTCGGCAGGCCATCTCTATGTCATCTCCTCCAGGGAGGCCCCTTTTAAAAGGTATTATGGGAAAGTGGGTGGGTATGGAGGAAGGGGACCTCCTGATGGGAACAATCCTGATTCCCATTTTCATTTGTAGTTATGTAATTGTGGTAATAGGAATTACTTTTTCAAAGCTTGAAAAGTTTTACAGCCAGGACAGCAAGCTGGTGCTTTGGCTCTTAGTCCAGACATTTTATCCAATGCAATCCACCAAATTGTCTACTTATTCTGCTGAATATGAAGAACTTGACAGTTACAGTGTAGGTCTACAATAATTTTACACTTCTAACACTACTGCCTCAATCATTACATATAGATAAAGACATGGCTTCCTATTCCAAAATCATTCAACACATTCTTTATATAAGTTTGCATACCATTAATTGGCTTTACTTGTCTGGTTGCCAAAAGCTGTATTCACTCATTTCCTCAGGGAAGCTCTCTCAGAGATGTTGGCTGTTTAGCCAGGATGTGTTTTAATTCCCCAACACAAAATGAGCAGGCCACTGTTAGGCCGCCCCCTCGTGCCTCCCCCTCATGCTTCCCCCTCATGAGCACATTGACTCCAAAGTCTGGGATTAGTGGAGGAGCTGGCCAGGTTCCAGCCAGAATTGAAGGCCCAAGTGAATGAGGAAATGGGGAGTAAGGTGCTCCTTTTTCCCGAGGCCCCTTCAATTTACCCATCAGTCATTCATTGGTAACTTGCCTTGAAATGATGCTGGTTAAATAATGAGAGCCTATAATCAAACATAAGCCCTAGCCAGTGTGACACACCCTAACCATCATTCTGGTCCAGGAGGTTGCTGGTTAGATTCCTGGTCAAGGGCACATGCCCTGGTTGCAGCTTGATCCCTGGGTATGGGGTGTGTAGGAGGCAGCTAATTGATTTTCTCTCTCTCTCCCCTCCTGCTCTCCCACCCTCTTTCCCTCCCTCCCTCTCACTTGAAAAATCAATCAACTATTCTTTAAAAATAAATAAAATGTGAAAATGTTATGTTCACCTCGTTATAACATGAATTAGTGTTTACAAAATTTAAGACAATGATTCCAAACACCTGTTTTTCCCCCCTTTTTGACCATTTGACCATGTCATTTGCCAGTGTTTTCTGGATTACTTTTGGTTTCTATCAGGTGGCACCTTCAGGAGGTCTTCTTAGAGCTCAAGGATGGTCAGCAGATTCCCGTGTTCAAGCTCAGACAGGAGAATGGTGATGAAGTAAAAGTGGAGTAAAGGTGATCAAAAAGACCCAGCTTTCTCCAAGCACGGCCTTCCCTCATCAACATGTCCCCTCTATGCCCTCGAGCCAGTTTTCCAGCCACCAGAGCGATGATTATATGTGCTGGCATATGGTAACTTTGTTTTAATTCTGATTCGACCACAATAAACACTATTGAGGTTTTATTTAATCAGACAGAAACGTTTACTCTAAGTTTATAATTATTTGAAAGTTCTCTACAAAGGCACAGACTAAAAGGCATCAGTATTAATGAGATATTTGTTGATTTTTTGGTTCTCATCTCTTTTCTTTTCCTCTCCCCAAGCGCTCCTCCTACTTTTCAGCTCCGTCAGTGCGAAGAAGATTTACTAAAGAGGTTTTTAATTGTCCATGTTGGAATGCTCAGGAAGTATAGCCTTTTGTATCCATCACTCTACCCTGAATTCATATTGTTAAGTAGCTTGTGGGCATTCTCATTTTGTAACTTATTGCTTCGTTGTTGTTTTATTTTCTGATTTGTTTTTTAGTTATCAACTGTCTGCCCAAATAAAGGTTTGAAAAATAGCTGCTTTACTTAAAACATTTGGAAAGCCTAAAAAATTTGTATCAGTACATAAGCACATGTAAAACATAGGAAAGTTAGAACTAATAGGTCCTTATCCTCAGCTTTCCAAACAACTTAACCACATATTAGAGAACCAGACTTAGCTTTTTAGTAGTTTTATAAGGGGATTGTTTTAGAAAGTCAAAGATCTTCATTCCCTCTGAGCACCAGAGCCTACAAAAACTAGAGGTCAGGTACCTTTGTTTTAAAGAACTTAACATAGATGTATACATAGCCCACGGACACAGACAATAGTGCAGTGAAGGCCTGAGGATGGAATGGGAGCAGAGTAGAGGGATTCAGTGGGGGGTGGAGGATGGGGAGTGGGATATCTTTAATACTTGCAACAATAAAGATAAATAAAAAAAACACACACAGAGCCAATTTAACCCTCTTAGTGTTATAGGCTTCATGCAATTATAATTGTCTACAATAACAGACATGCTTGAGCTCTTTTTCTACATTCTTTTTTTTCTTTCTTTATTTTTTTGAATCTTAATTATTGACAGTATTACATATATTCCCCCTTTTTTTCCCTATTGCCCCCTTCCACCCAGTTCCTGCCCTGCTCTGGGCCTTCACCACTCTAATGTCTGTGTCCAGAGGTAAGATCTTTGGTTAATTTCTTCCTGCTCCTCCTCCCCTCTTCTGAGATTTGTCAGTCTGTTCCTTGCTCCCATGCCTCTGATTTTATTTTATTCATCAGTTTATTTTGTTTATTAGATTTCTTGTTCTTTTATTTTGATTTTTAGGTTCAATTGTTGATAGATATGTATTTGTTGCCAGTTCATAATTTTTAACTCTTCTTCTCCTCCTCCTCCTTCTTCTTTCTCCTCCTCCCTCCTTCCTTTTCCTTTTCTTCCACCTTCTCCTCTCCTCCTTCTTCCTTCCTCCTCCTCCTCCTCCTCTTTCTCTTCCTTTCTCTTCCCCTTCCTCTTCTTAAAGAATACCCTTCAACAATTTATGAAATTTTGATTTGGTGATGATGAACTCCTTTAGCTTTTTCTTCAATTCTAAATAATAGCTTTGCTAGGTAGCGTAATATTGGTGATAGATCCTTACTATTCATCACTTTGAATATTTCTTGCCACTCCCTTCTTCAAAATTTCTGTTGAGAAATCAGCTGACAGTACTGGTGCTCCCTTGTAGGTAACTGACTGCTTTCCTCTTGCTGCTTTTAAGATTCTCTCCTTGTCTTTAATCTTTGGCCTTGTAATTATGATGTGTCTTGGTGTGGGCCTCATTGGGTTCTTCTTGTTTAGGACTCGCTGTGCTTTTCAGACTTGTAAGTCTGTTTTTTTTCACCAGGTAGGAGAAGTTTCCTGTCATTATTTCTTCAAATAGGTTTTCAATATCTTTGTCTCTCTTCTCCTTCTGGCACCCCCATAATGGGAATGTTGGTATGCTTGATGTTGTCCCAGAAGCTCCTTACACTATCTTCATATTTTTGGATTCTTTTTGCTCTTCTGATTGGGTGTTTTTTGCTTCCTCTTATTCCAGATTGTTGGTTTGATTCTCAGAATTCCCAACTCTACTGTTGAATTCCTGTAACTTATTTTTATTTCAGTACTTTAGCATGTCTTTGACATTCTCACTAAGATCCTTGAAAGTCTCATCAAGATCCTGGAGTAACCTGGTAACCATGGTTTTGAACTCTGTATCCAGTACTTTGCTTGCTTCCATTTCTTTCATTTCTGACATATTTCTTTGTCTCTGCATTTTGGCTGCTTCTCTGAGTTTGTTTCTATGAATTAGGTAGAACTGCTTTGTCTGTGTCCTGTAGGGCCTAGTGGCTCAGCCTCTACAGTCACCTGAGCTGAGCTCTCCAAGGTGCACCCCTGTGTTGGCTGTGTGCACAGTCTTGTAGTTGAGCCTTGACTGTTGTTGGCATCACTGGGAGGAATTGACCTCTAGGCCAATTGACTGTGAGAACCAGCTGCAACTATAGTGGAAGAGCAGCTGTGCAGGAGATACCCCTATGGAGCAGGACTTGCTTCAATGGGGCTTTGGTGCTCACTGAGTCTGCCTCTGGAGTGTGTCACTTGTGGATGTGTAGAGTTGTAATGTGCTATGGTCTGAAGCTGTCTACTGGGTGCACTGGCTCTAGGGCCTCCAAGGAGGTGCAAAGTCAGCCACTATCTGAGGCCACCTGGCAGGAGCTACTGAGAGATCTACAGATGCCACCTATTTGTATTGAGATTGGAAGTTCCCAGGCAAGGCCCAGCTGTGAAGCAAGACAGGTTGGTGTTAGTGCTGGGTCTTGGGCCCTTTTACTGATAGGTTTGGGGTATGCTGCAGCTTGTTTATTTTAGCAAAGTCTGAAGCCTGAGGCAGGACAGGCCATGCATATGGAAAAGCTGCTGCAAAGAGCTTGGAAGGGGTTGAAAATTGGATGGGGTGGGGGTCTCGGAATCCCCAGGGTGAAGCAAGCAGGCTGATGGAGATTCAGATATGGCTGCCAGTCAGCCCTGCAGCAGGAAAGGTCCCAGCAGGAATAATGACCCCTATGCCCCTGCCGGCTACCCGTCTGGGAGAAAGCCATCTCCGAGTTCCTGCCCTGATGCCAGACAATCCAGTTTCTCCCCATATGTGTCTGAGTCCCTGCCTAATTTGGCTCAAGTAGTGACAGGGGCCTGGGACCCATTGTGTCTGATTTCACTTTGAAAAAGAAACAATGGAAGAGTAACTGAAATAAATAAAAGTAGTTAAGGAAAGCAAACAAACAGGAAGGAGATGTAGATAGGAAACAGGATGGAAGCTATAATCCCCTAATGTACCTTCTTTTTTAGTTTTGACTTTGAAATCATGTGTTTAATTTTGAGAAATTAAATTACAAAGAAAAATGTTTAAAATATTGAAATAAACAAACCATATAGAGAATAAATATTTCAAGTGACTTTAAAACAGTCCTGACTCAACATCCTTGATGGGATATATTCTCGTAGCAAAGAGAAACCCCAGAAATCTTAAACTACATTCAGTAGTCTAGTGTTAGTGCATATACACACACACACTTTCTCTCTACATTTGTGACTCCCTTCTCAACAGAGAGAAATCTTCTAGCTCTAGAATTTTGAACTGTAAAAGCAAGAAACCCTACTAACTAGAGTTCAATATATTTTCGCATTTTAAACATAAAATTTAAGTACACCAGTCTTAAAGTGTATAACTCTATGTATTTCCATAAATGCTTGCACCCATATAATCCATAGATTTATAAAGATAGCAATTATTTCACCCATTGTTCCAGAAAATTCTCTTGGACTCTTTTCTAGTCAAGCCCCTGCTCTTCCTCAGCCCCCATAAATTTATTTTTGGTGCTTGGGATTTGCTTGAAAATACTCCAAATGTTCATGAATTTAGATGACAAAATTGTAATTGTTGAAGCCGGTTGATGGATACATGGGGGTTTCTTTTACTATTTTCTTTACTTTTGTGAATTTTAGTCAATGTCCATTTTTATTTTATGTTATAGTGTTACTTCAGGGTTAGCCTCCTTTGCTGAGTAAGAGGCCACTAAAACTTTCTTTTTTTTTTTTGTCTTCAGATTTGTATATAATTTTTTGGCATAATTGGTAAAATATTGACACATCTAGGACATCATGGCAAAAAAAAAGTTCTTTTATTCCCAGTGTCACAAGTTCAGTGCCTCATAATACTTAAGCATGGAAATTCTTTTGTTGTTGTTGTTGTTTTTTTGTTTTTTAATTAAATCTTTATTGTTCAGATTATTACATTTGTTCCTCTTCCCCCCCCCATAACTCCCCTCCTCCCAGTTCCCGCCCCACCCTCCGCCCTCACTCCCCACCCACTGTCCTCATCCATAGGTGCACGATTTTTGTCCAGTCTCTTCCCGAATCTCCCACACCCCTTTCCCCCCCAAGAATAGTCAGTCCATTCCCTTTCTATGTCCCTGATTCTATTATAATCAACAGTTCATTCTGTTCATCAGATTATTTATTCACTTGATTCTTAGATTCACTTGTTGATAGATGCATATTTGTTGTTCATAATTTGTATCTTTACCTTTTTCTTCCTCTTCCTCTTCTTAAAGGATACCTTTCAGCATTTCATATAATCCTGGTTTGGTGGTGATGAACTCCTTTAGCTTTTCCTTATCTGTGAAGCTCTTTATCTGACCTTCAATTCTGAATGATAGCTTTGCTGGATAAAGTAATCTTGGTTGTAGGTTCTTAGTATTCATCACTTTGAATATTTCTTGCCACTCCCTTCTGGCCTGCAAAGTTTCTGTTGAGAAATCAGCTGACAGTCGTATGGGTATTCCCTTGTAGGTAACTGAGTTTCTTTCTCTTGCTGCTTTTAAGATTCTCTCTTTATCTTTTGCTCTTGGCATTTTAATTATGATGTGTCTTGGTGTGGTCCTGTTTGGATTCCTTTTGTTTGGGGTTCTCCGCGCTTCTTGGACCTGTAAGTCCATTTCTTTCACCAGGTGGGGGAAGTTTTCTGTTATTATTTCTTCAAATAGGTTTTCAATATCTTGCTCTCTCTCATCTTCTGGCACCCCTATAATTCTGATGTTGGTACGCTTGAAGCTGTCCCAGAGGCTCCTTACACTATCCTCGCATTTTTGGATTCTTTTTTCATTTTGCTTTTCCGGTTGGGTGTTTTTTGCTTCCTCGCATTTCAAATCATTGACTTGATTCTTGCGCTCCTCTGGTCTGCTGTTGGGAGTCTGTATAATATTTGTTATTTCAGTGCATGTATGCTTAATTTCTAGTTGGTTCCCCATCATAACATCGAGGGTCTCATTAGTTTTCTTGTAGATCTCATTAAGTTTATCGGCGGCTTCTAAACAGTTCTTGAGAGACCTTAAAAGTGTGGTTCTGAACTCTATATCTTCCATTGACAATTTTGTCCTGTTTCTTTGTCTCCGCATTTTGTTATGCTTCCTTGGTGCACCCCTAGTGGTCTTTGTTCGCAGTCTTATAGTTAAACCTTGATTGCTGTAGCTAATACCAGGGAGGGTTTGACCTCCAGGCCAAGTGGCTATGAGAATCAGCTGTGTCAGCAGTGAGAGAACTTCTGTCCTCTAGGGCGGTGCTAATCTAGCCTTTGCCTGAGGCTATCCGGCAAATGCCTCTGTGCAGGGCTTAGGTAGGGCGGGTCGCACAGGATCAACAGGGTGGGCCGGAGAGAGCAGTTATGGCGGCTCTCAGTACTGTCCCCAGGGGCTCTGCCTCTCTGAGTCCCAGCAATGGCTGCAAAGCTCGGAGAGAAAGCTGCACTCGCTCTGACCAAAGCCAGACAGTCCCGCTTCTCCCGTTTGAGTCTGGGTCCCTAAAGACTCGCCCGTATCTGGAGCTCAGAGTCTGCGACTCCCTCCCAATTGAAAACAACAACCGCGCCCTCCGCCGCCAGCCCGCTCCGCGCACTCCGCACCTCAGAATTTGACTTCAGCACTGCGCCTCCTCTGAGTGTCCGTATGCATTTCTCTTTCCTCCTAGTTGTAGGACTTCCACTCAGCCAGCGTTCCTGTGGTTCTGGGTGATGTCCGTTCCGTCTTTTAGTTTCACTTTTGAAGTAGTTGTTCAAAGCAGCAAACTCCGGTGTTAACCTATGCCGCCATCTTGGTTCTGTTGTCCACTAAAATTTTCTTTATGCTCCTTCATGAATTATTCTCATAGACCTTGAGGTTTTAAAGTGATAAGTTAAAAAGGTATCAGGACATCTCAGGTGAAAAAGACACACAGTGTGTGATTCCATTCATGTGAAATGTCCAGAACAGGCAAATCCACAGAGACCAAAAGTGAGTGAGTAGTCGAGGGGTTTGGGGAGCAGTAAAGGGAGTCACTGCTTATGGGTTTTCTTGTGGGGAGCTGATATAGGGTTAAGCCTCGGACTGACCTGTGGGCAAAGTCACAAACAATTCCCAGCTTAGAGGGCACAGTCCTCTTAGCATAATTAGGCTTGACCTTATGACACTCCCTAGATCTTATCTGGGAAGCTAATGGGCTGAGGAAGTGCAGGAAGTATAACCATGGGGTAAACAAGTGAAACTCACAAGAACAGTGTAACTTTGGTAACCACTACCTTGTTTACCTCTCACTATAAAGTAAAGGCTCAGCTTGCCTTGGGATCTCTCTCTGAGGCCTTAGCCAGGCACAGGGAAGATCCATGGAGACTAAGGTAAGCTAGAGAGTTCTGAACGCTGTCTCCATGTAAAACATTCTTCGCCGACTCTGTCCACACCTTTGGGAACCCCTGGACAGCTGGGGCAGGCCCCCAGCATTTTCTCTTGTAATGATGGAATGTTCTGGAATTACAGGTGCTGGTTGTATTATACTCTGTACTAAAAAAACCACTGAATTATACACTTTACTAGTAAAAGGGTGAATTATATTGTGTGTAAATTATATCTCAATAAATATGTTATAAAATCATTTTAAAACCAATAAATAAATACTAGGTGTACCGGTTAATAATGGCGGATTTTATAATCAAAGAAAACATGAGAATTTCAAGAGAAACATCCAAAGTGCTTTATTCAAAGTAATGTTCATTGCTAGCTATACATTTCCCTCATCTTTCAGGTAATTTGTGGATACTGTCCCAATAGAACTTTTGTTTTGAGGAAAACCATTCAGAGACCCAGTTTTCCACTTCTTCATATGTTTTGAAGTGCTGCTCAGAAAGTGCGTGTGCCATCTATTGGAAAAGTGGTAATCTGAAGGAGAAAGGTCTGGTGAATATAGCGGGTAGGTTAATACTTCCCAGGCAAGATCTTTTAATGTGTCTTTAACTGGTTTTGAAGTGTGTGATGGTGCATCATCATGAAGCAAAATTACTTTGCCGTGTCTTCTGGTACATTCTGGTCGTTTCACGATCAAAGTGTGGTTCAAATTGATTATTTGTTTTCGGTAGTGATCAGTATTAATGGTTTCACCTGGTTTTAGAAGCTCATAATACACCACGCTTTCCTGATCCCACCAAATGCAGACCATTGTCTTCTTTCTGAAGCGATTTGGTCTTGCAGTCGATGTTGATGTTTAACCTGGATCAATCGAGGATCTATGATGAGGAGAACCAAGATGGCGGCATAGGTTAACGCCGGAGTTTGCTGCTTTGAACAACTACTTCAAAAGTGAAACCAAAAAACGGAAGGGACATCACCCAGAACCACAGGAACGCTGGCTGAGTGGAAGTCCTACAACTAGGAGGAAAGAGAAACGCATACGGACACTCAGAGGAGGCGCAGTGCTGAAGTCAAATTCTGAGGTGCGGAGTGCGCGGAGCGGGCTGGCGGCGGAGGGCGCGGTTGTTGTTTTCAATTGGGAGGGAGTCGCAGACTCTGAGCACCAGATACGGGCGAGTCTTTAGGGACCCAGACTCAAACGGGAGAAACGGGACTGTCTGGCTTCGGTCAGAGCGAGTGCAGCTTTCTCTCCCAGCTTTGCAGCGGGTGCTGGGACTCAGAGAGGCAGAGCCCCTGGGGACAGGACTGAGAGCCGCCATAACTGCTCTCTCCGGCCCACCCTGTTGATCCTGTGCGACCCGCCCTACCTAAGCCCTGCACAGAGGCATTTGCCGGATAGCCTCAGGCAAAGGCTAGATTAGCACCGCCCTAGAGGACAGAAGTTCTCTCACTGCTGACACAGCTGATTCTCATAGCCACTTGGTCTGGAGGTCAAACCCTCCCTGGAATTAGCTACAACAATCAAGATTTATCTATAAGACTGCGAACAAAGACCACTAGGGGGTGCACCAAGGAAGCATAACAAAATGCGGAGACAAAGAAACAGGACAAAATTGTCAAAGGAAGATATAGAGTTCAGAACCACACTTTTAAGGTCTCTCAAGAACTGTTTAGAAGCTGCCGATAAACTTAATGAGATCTACACGAAAACTAATAAGACCCTCGATCTTATATTGGGGAACCAACTAGAAATTAAGCACACACGGACTGAAATAACGAATATTATACAGACGCCCGACAGCAGACCAGAGGAGCGCAAGAATCAAGTCAATGATTTGAAATGCGAGGAAGCAAAAAACATCCAACTGGAAAAGCAAAATGAAAAAAGAATCCAAAAATGCGAGGATAGTGTAAGGAGCCTCTGGGACAGCTTCAAGCGTACCAACATCAGAATTATAGGGGTGCCAGAAGATGAGAGAGAGCAAGATATTGAAAACTTATTTGAAGAAATAATGACAGAAAACTTCCCCCACCTGGCGAAAGAAATGGACTTACAGGTCCAAGAAGCGCGGAGAACCCCAAACAAAAGGAATCCAAACAGGACCACACCAAGACACATCATAATTAAAATGCCAAGAGCAAAAGATAAAGAGAGAATCTTAAAAACAGCAAGAGAAAGAAACTCAGTTACCTACAAGGGAATACCCATACGACTGTCAGCTGATTTCTCAACAGAAACTTTGCAGGCCAGAAGGGAGTGGCAAGAAATATTCAAAGTGATGAATACCAAGAACCTACAACCAAGATTACTTTATCCAGCAAAGCTATCATTCAGAATTGAAGGTCAGATAAAGAGCTTCACAGATATGGAAAAGCTAAAGGAGTTCATCACCACCAAACCAGGATTATATGAAATGCTGAAAGGTATCCTTTAAGAAGAGGAAGAGGAAGAAAAAGGTAAAGATACAAATTATGAACAACAAATATGCATCTATCAACAAGTGAATCTAAGAATCAAGTGAATAAATAATCTGATGAACAGAATGAACTGTTGATTATAATAGAATCAGGGACATAGAAAGGGAATGGACTGACTATTCTTGGGGGGGAAAGGAGTGTGGGAGATGTGGGAAGAGATTGGACAAAAATCGTGCACCTATGGATGAGGACAGTGGGTGGGGAGTGAGGGCGGAGGGTGGGGCGGGAACTGGGAGGAGGGGAGTTATGGGGGGGGGGAAGAGGAACAAATGTAATAATCTGAACAATAAAGATTTAATTAAAAAAAAAAAAAAACCTGGATCAATCCATGATTTTGTGCGTTTGGGGCTCTCAAAATAAATCCACTTTTCATCGCCAGTCATAATTCGATGCAAAAAAGACTTTCTTTTGTGTTGTTGAAGCAACATTTTACTGGTGACTTTTTGGTTTTCTATTTGTCTTTCGTTCAGTTGATGTGGCTGGCACCCATTTTCCTTCCTTTAAAATCTTTCCCATTGTTTGTAAATGATCGAAATTGTTTACTGAGCAACGTTTAATCATTCTGCAAGTTGTTTTTGAGTTTGACATGCATCTTCATCCAATAATGCTTGTAATTGTTGGTCTTCAAACTTTTTTGGTTGACTTGGACGTTTTTTGTCTTTCACATTGAAATCATCACTTTTAAAGTGTTTAACCCAGTGTTCACAAGTATCTTGAGAAGGAGCATGTTCACCATAAGCTTCCTGAAGTATACAATAACTTTTTCTTTAAAATAATGAATTAAAACTTCCCGCAATTGCTCTTTTTTTGACACGAAATTTGACATTTTTAAGCATTAAAATATCTATGATGTTAACACCTTCAGCAAATTTGGCATAAGAAGTTTTGAAGCTTGCTGTCAATACAACAAAATAGCATACATATCAAATCGCATATATATCAACATATATGTAAGTCCATCTATTGAAAAAAAATCCGCACTATTAACCTATTAACTGGTACACCTAGTAAGTATACAATTAATAATAAATTATATATATATAAAAGCTAATATGCTAAGTGTCTATCCAGGTAATGACATCACGTGGCAACGCCTGGCTTCCTCTCCCTAGCGACTAGCCTCCTTGCAGTTTCTTCAGCCCAGGAACGTGACTTCCGTTAGAGCCAGGTGGAAACATTTCACACTGTAACCAAATGTCTGTGAAGCATTTTCATGTGCCTCATCTCATTTGATCCTCATAGAAGTCCTAGAGTAGCTAGATAGGAGACTTGGTGGAATCCTATTTTCATTAGCTGGAAAACGGAGATTTAGAAAGCTTAGAAACTTGCCAGAACTGAAAAGAAGTAAGAAATGGTGGGCCTTGAAAATGACTTCAGGTTTTCTCACTGCAAAGAATACAGTCAAACACTGCTGCAGTTAAGTATTTTACAGTTTGTTCTCCCTTTGTGATCTACAATAATTGCTTCGTGTTGATATTTTCTCAACGCACAGAATATAGTCAAACAGTCCTGCAGTTAAGTATTTTACCCTTTGTTCTCCCTGCGTGATCTACAATAATAATTTGCTTCGTGTTGATATTTACTGCTGTGTTGCTGACAATTACCTGTTGGGGTGCTTCACTGGGCTGGAAAAAGTTTAGCTACATCAGAAAGGAGGTCTAATTAAGCAAGTTTATTCTATATCTATAAAAGGCCAAGTTGGCTACTACATGTGCGATACATATAAAGCTCTCGCTGGCGCCAATCGCACGCATGTATTTCCATCTGTCATTGTTGATCATGAATTTGGTTGACACTTCTATTATAGAGAAAGGGCGAATAGCAATACTAAAATATTTCTTCTAATTAATTTCCTTTCAATGTGCACGAATCCGTGCACCAGACCACTAGTCTATATATATAAAAACCTAGGCAACCGTTAGGACTGAATGACCAGAATGACTCGTCGACCAGTGGCTATGATGCGCACTGACCATCAGGGGGTAGACGCTCAACACAGGAGCTATCCCGTAGTGGTCAGTGTGCTCCCATAGCCAACCTCCCACAGCTGGCCAGCAGTGTTGGCAGCTGGCGTCTGTTGCTTCTGCGCTGGCTGGTGACCGTCACCTTCAGCCCTGGGCTGGGATGGGGAACCGGGGGTGGGTGGTGGTGGATCCCTTTCCCAGGTGGGCCGAAGGCCAGCTCCCTCCTTGGAGCTGGCAGCCAACCTCCCGTGCCCCATCCCTCCCCCTGGCTGGCAGGCCCCAATTGGCCTGGCTCTGATCGACCCTGATCGCCTGCCAGGGCTAGGTACCCCACCTGTGCACCAACTCGTGCACCAGGCCTCTAGTAAACAGGCAAGTATCTTATAGTAAACTTACAGTATTGATAGATACAGTATAGTACTGTAAATATATTATGATTTTCTTAATATTTTCTTTAGCTTCCTTTATTATTAGAATACAGTATATAATACATATAGCATACAAAATATTTGTTAATAGACTGTTATCATTAAATCTTTTGATCAGCAATAGGCTTTTAGTTGTTACATTTTCAGGGAGTCAAAAGTTATATGAATTTTCAACTACATAAGGGACCAGTGCCCCTAATTCCCACATTGCTCAAGGGTCAACTGTACCAAATTACTTGGCCATTCCCCTTAATTGGGAGAAAATAATCTCTCTTTTTTTTATGGCTTTGTTTTTATTTTTTGTTTGTTTTTTGTTAATCCTCAGCTGGGAATAATTTTCCATTGATTTTAAATAGAGTGGAAGTGAGGGGGAGAAACAGAGAAACATCAGTGTGAGAGAGACACAACAATTGGTTGCCTCCTGGGCCAGGGGGATCGAGCCTGCAACCGAGGTATGCACCGTTGATCAGAATCAAATCCAGGACCCTTCAGTCCTTGGGCCAATGCTCGCTCCACTGAGCCAAACCGGATAGGGCTTTTGTTGGGGTCCATCCTCGGCAGGTCCAGGGGTTCCCAAAGGTGTGGACGTAATCGGCGAAGAAGGAATGACATGGAGACGGCGTTCAGTTGATCAGCATGGTTGGGTTCTCTAGCCAGGTTCTGTCCGAAAATAATCTCTTTAGTATAATACATTTTTGATCACTTGTATTCCAGTTTGTGTGATCCCTATTGATTGGTTTTTACATAGGCCAGTTAGCTTCTTTCTTTGCCATCGTACTGAAGAAAATTTCTCAAATTCTACCATCTTGCAAATGTAAATGTTGTCTACGAGAGCTTGATAGCAACATGAACATGAATTAATCACAACCACTGTGAAACATCTGCTTTATTGACGGTACTTCCACAGCATTGCCTTTCCACATACATTTGGAATTAAGACTTTGTGATGCAGTTGCTCTTGTTGAGTGCAAGAGTTAGTATTTTAGACTAAAAGACAAGACTAATTCCTAGTCTTAGTCTTAACATTAAATTTATTATCTAATGGACTCCATATTTTCCCAAATAAAGACCACTAGAGAGAACTATAATATATCATTGCAAAAGTTTAGCCAAAAGATTATTTTGTGTAAATTAAATTTAGAGATTTAAAAAACTTCTATTCTCATTTTGCCTTGATTTAAAATATCTGTCATATCAGACTTAAGGAGTAAAACATCTGATGACTCCTTAACTGATACTGCTACTTCGTGTTGTAGTTGAGGGGGAGGAGGTGCGGGGGAGGGGGGAGTTATGACACACTATGTCCTTAGTGTTTTGCCTGAGCTCAATAGGGATGTTATGAAAGTTCATCTGTGTTAAAAATACTTACAATATGCTTTCATTTTACAAACTGTGCAAAATAAGCCATTTTCAAGGACCACATTTTAGAAAATTCACTATTTAAAACAAAGTAGGCAGGATGATGGAGTACACAAATTTCATATTTTTTCCCACTAAGTACAGCTAAAATCCTGAAGATGTATAAAATATAAGAAAAATTTGAAAGATGAAGAGTAGCAGGCAAATTGGCTAAGGACCTTGGGACGCAAGTAATAACACTGCAGTGAGTTCCCTGGGTTTTCTTTTGCCTCTTTTATACCAGATTGGGTGCTGGCAAAACAAGCTACCCAGAAACACCAATGGGAACAGACAAGAAAAGCCTGCCCTCTTCAGCCAAAGGACCAGGAAAGAGACAACCAAGAAAGGCAAAGAACTTCTACTCTAATAAATACCATTAAAAAAACCATGGTACCCACCCTTGCTTGACTGTAATGAGGTTTCTTCGGATTCTCTGCTTGGGTGGGGATAGAGAAGGAGTTTTATTCCTGCCTGATGGTGCACCCCACCCACTATAGGTCAGTAGAGGCCACTTGGGGAGCCTACTCTCCCAACCTATCAATCAGGAATAAGTCCTCCCACCCCATGGTATCAGTAGAGCCCACAGTAATGAAGTACCCCTTTCCCTGCCTTGGTGTCAGAAGCTGAGCGGTGAGCCTGAATCTTCCTGCCACCTGGCAGAAGTGAGGAGGCACACTACATATCTCCCCACTTTGACCAGCAGGTGTCAGAGAAAGTCTGTGAAACCAGAAGATTTAAGTAAGATACAGAGTATTGGAGATCCAAGAAGGCAGCGAAGTAGGTGGAAGGTACACTTACCTCCTCCCAGGAGCAAACTGGAATTATGACTAAAATATAGAACAATCAACTAAAATAACCAATTGAAGACTAACTGAAAGGAAGTCTTAGAACCAAGGATTCACAGAAGCCACACTGAGACTGGTAGGAAGGGTGGAGACATGAAAAGGGCTGGCCCCACTCCCACAGGTGGTGGCTGAGATTATAGAGTGATATCTCAGCTTCAGGATCATGGGTCAACCCTACGCAGGGCCCCCTATCCCAGAGCACCAGACCCAGGAAGGCACCCACATAACATCTGGCCATGAAAATCAGTGGTGATTTGCCGGGGTCCAACCCCAGCAGGTCCAGGGGTCCCCAAAGGTGTGGACGGAGTCGGCGAAGAAGGAAGGACACGGAGACAGCGTTCAGTTGATCAGCAGCCTAGCCAGGATCTCTAGCCAGGATCTCTAGCCAAGTTCTGGTCTGGATCTCCAGAGAGGTTCTGCTGTTTATTGTCTTGTTACATCCGTATTTATACCAGTTGATTTTAATCCTGTCAATTTCTATTACAAAGGCTAGGGCGTTTCTTATCTCCATTCCAGGGAGTAAAGATTATGTAGCTTAAGCATGATTGTTTGTAGTGATTAACTACCCGCCTGGCACTTAGTTAAGGAGTTTCATCCCCTCCCTGACTTCAGGGAAAAATTCCTACCTGGGGAAACAACCTTTCTAGGAGAGGTGACCTTGGTTAAAACACACAGTGCTAAGGGGAGCAAACATATTAAGAACAGTATGCTATATACGCCAGGTCCCTTGAAACATATGCTGTGCAGATGTTTCTTTCCTGCAGTGACTGTGTCAAGCAGCAAGGATGGACCGGCTTCCGGCAGTGATTCCGTCTGTCAGGGAGAGACAAGCACAGGATTCCTCTTAAAGGGCCAGTGCACAAAATTACATTTGCAGCCATCCAGCCTGGTCTCCAACGGAGGGAGGCTGAGTGGGCTAGTGTCATGTGAGGAGAGACCGGCTTGTGACACTAGGAAGAGAGCTGAGGGGACAATCACCAGGATCCCTGTGCTGAGTTCCCTTTCCCACACTGCAGACACCATTTTCTTGGGTAGAGCACTCCTTTCCTTATGGCATCTACCTGGGGGGATGCATTAACCCACTGTCCACATTTCCTGTTGCTGCACCCTGCAAAGCTCACACCCTATGGAGGAGTCAGGCAGACTCGGGATACCAGTGACTGAGCTTTGTGGCTCTGGAGCAGGCGCCATTCCCCCACCTTCCTGTGTGCCTGACAGGCCTCCTCCTCATGGGAGATTCACTAGCCCCATCCTTTGGCTCTCCAGGAGGATTCAGCAAAATCTGAAACAGACTTAAGTTGTGTGGCTCAAGAACAAGGGTTATTTTTTGTGTGGAACATCCAACCAGAACCTCCCTTCACACGGCCAAATCTTGGTCTGTCAGAGGCTGATAAACTCTGCTGGCCTTTCCCTGAAAACTCCCTAAGACCCAACCCACCAGAAGGTCTGTGGGCACTCTGGGTGGCAGCTAGACTTGGGGTACCCTGGAATTCGGCAGAGTTGCCTCAACCCAACACTGGGATCAAGTTTGAACCTATAATAATCTGGTGAACACTACTTGCCCCTATCTAGTGACTCACTGAGAACCTACCCCTTGCAACTTGAGTACTGCCAGAGGCTTTTTCAGTGACTGAGCCTCACATGAAGGCAGGCTGGGGGCCTCGGGCCTTTAGCTCACCTTCCCCTGGTGCCTGTGGAAGCAAAACTTGACACACAGCTTGGTCTTTCCCACATAACCCAGGCTCAGCAAAGACAGCCAAAAAACAGTGGATTGCTTTGTACGTCTAAACAAGTTTCCCAAAGCCAATCATAGTCAGTTTCTGATTTTGACCTGCACCAGAGATCCTCCCCAAAGTCTCTGAAACCAACACACCCAATTGCCAGTTTCAGAAAACATCAGAGCAGGATCCAATTAGTTTAACAAGCAACATATCCAAAGAGTGATCTCAGCAGGCACAGAACCCTGTGAAAGGCGAAATAAGCTCTGTGTAATCAGCTCTTGCATAGCAGCTCATACACTGCAGTGAAAGCCAGTCCTCACAATCAGCCAGCCTAAGCTAAGGGTCCTCTTCACACATGAACAAGCCAATAGCAACAGAGACTTAATTACAACAGGAAGGCTCACATAATCCACACAAGGGATGTTTTTGGAGCACCCAGCTTAGGTGATCAAAGAGAGTGTGCTATAGGGTCCCACAAGACACTTATTACATAAGACAACCCTACCAAGACCTGGAGACATGGCAAATCTATCTAATACATAGAAAGAAATAGAAAGAAGCAATACAAATAGGGAGACAAAGAAACATGCCCCAAATGAAATAACAGGAGAAATCTCTGGAAAAAGAGCTAAATGAAAGGAAGACAAACAATTTACCAAATATAGAGTTCAAAAAATGTTTATAAGATTGCTCAAGGAACTTAGTGAGAACTTCAACAACTTAAACAGGACATAGAATGCATAAAAAATAACCAATCAAAAGTGAATACTATACTAATCAATGGGATTTTTATACAACTGTCGTCTTGAATTCCGTCATAATTTACATAAACTATTTCCATGTGTTCCAGTTTGCTTTAGGAGATTTTTCATTTTCTTTTCGAGCTGCTTTGCTGCCATAGTTATTCATGGCATTTGCTGGTCTCCTCTTTGCAGGCATCTATTTGTAAGTGGCCCTTCTCTAGCAGCTTTCTCTGAAGAGGTCTTGCTACTATTTTTCCACTAGATGGCACTGGATCACAAGATATTTTACCTCTGCGCCCTCCCACCGTTGGCCTCCCTGGCTGCCATCGGACCATACAGCCACACTGCTGGGGTAGGGTTGCTTTTTGCCCTCACCGCAATGGTGAGCCTGGACCTCCACAGGTCCCCCCTCCCCATGTGCCCCAACTGGGGATTAGTCACAGAGGGAAGCAGTGACTCGCTGCATCATCTCAGTTTGCAGATAATGTGCTCCTCAACCGACACCAAGAGGGACAGGAGGTGAGTTTTGGGAGTTCAAGGAGGCAGCAGGGCTCTGTTGCTTCATTTCTTTGTCTGAAACACCTACCACCCAACAGTGGACAGCCACAGCAGAACCCCTGCGCTGTGTCCTTGGCCCATTCTCAGCTGGCTCGGCCACTGTTTGCCGTGTTCACCTTGCTGGAGTGCCCACCAGCACTCTCTATACACCCAGTGGAAGGACCCGCTGGCTCCCACTGGCTTACTCCACTCACCAGGCTGAGCTGGCCATGGGCTCCCACTGCAGGGCTGCAGAGTAGCCAAGGTTACTTTTTTTCTCTCCTCCCTCTTTCTTCCCATGCCCCCCATCCAGCCTCGCCCCCCCAGGTGCTTTAGTGCCCAGGTCTCTCAAATGTGCCTCTATATTGAGCTAGGAATCCTTTGTTGAGTTATAGTTGATCATCTTTTTAATGTTTCAAGGGGATCTCTCATGCCACAATTCCTCTGACTGCTAAAGAAGATGAACAATATTTTAATCAAAGGGTGTATTCCCTTGTGTCACCCACTTTCCTGGCCTAGGCAATCACAGGGCCTGTAGTTCTCTTTCACTGTGTTGTCTTTTTCTGGTTTTGGTATTAGGGTAATGCTGGCTTCATAGAATAACCTTGAAAGTGTTCCTTCCTCTTGAATTTTTTGGGATAGTCTGAGGAGGATAGGTTTTAGTTCTTCCTTGAATGTTTGGTAAAACTCCCCTGTGAAGCCGTCTGGCCCCGGGCTTTTGTTTGCTGGAAGCTTTTTGATGACCGCTTCAATTTATTCCATAGTTATCAGCCTATTGAGATTTTTTGAGTCTTCCTGATTGAGTTTTGGAAGGTTGTATTTTTCTAGGAATATGTCCATTTCCTACAGGTTGTCTAGTTTGTTGGAATAGAGTTGTTCTTAGACTTTTTAGAATCCTTTGTATTTCTGTAGGGTCTGTTGTTATTTCGCCTCTTTCATTTCTGATTTTGTTTATTTGGGTCCTCTCTGCTTCTTGGTAAGCATGGATAGAGGTTCATCAATCTTGTTTATCCTTTCAAAGAACCAGCTCTTGGTTTTGTTGATCTTTTGTATTGCTTTTTGGTCTCTATGTCATTTATTTCTTGCCATTTTTTCTTTTTTCTTTCTATTTCTTTTTTTTTTTGAGGTAGGCCTGTAGAGCTATAATCTTCCCTCTCTCTGCTTTCATTGTGTCCCATAGGTTTTGGATTGTTGTGTTTTTATAGCCATTAGTTTCCAGGATGTTTTTAATTTTTTTTGATCTCATTGGTAACCCAATCAATCTACACTAATAAAAGAGAAACGTGGTAATTGGCGTACGACTGCTACCCTTCCCATTGGCTAATCAGCGAGATATGCAAATTAAATGACAGCCAAGATGGCGACCGGCAGCCAGGCAGCTTAAACTGAACATGAGGCTTGCTTGCTTCAGTGACGGCGGACTCCAACGTTCCCCGCCTGCCGCTGCAGGCCTCTGAGCGGGCAGTTTGAAACATAGTAACATATAGAAGCTAAAAAAAACTCCAGAAACCTGCTTTCAGCGAGCCAGGATCTCAGAGCTGGAGTCAGAGCTGGAGTTATACATTGTTTCGATTACCTACTTTCAGCAGCGGAGGCCTAAGAGCTGGAGCCTCAGAGCTAAAGCTGGCCCAGAATTAAAAAAAGAAAAAAGAAAAAAAGGAGCGGTTGGGAGCTTCCGTCACCCACCAGCCTGAAAACAGTCCTCAGCCCCTCACCCAGACTGGCCAGGCACCCCAGTGGGGACCCCTACCCTGAAGGGTGTGTGACCAGCTGCAAACAGCCCTCAGCCCCTCACCCAGGTTGGCCAGGCACCCCAGTGGTGACCCCCACGCTGATCCAGGACACCCTTCAGGGCAAACCAGCCAGCCCCACCCATGCACCAGGCCTCTATTCTATATAGTAAAAGGGTAATATGCCTCCCAGCACCGGGATCAGCATGACAGGGGGCAGCGCCTAAATCCCCTGATCGCCCTGCGGCTCTGTGTGTGACAGGGGGTGAGGCCACAACCTCCCTATCCACCCTGCTCTGTTCATGACAGGGGAAGGCACCCCAACCTCCTGATCAGCCCTGCTCTGTGCCTGATACGGGGGAGCTCCCCAACCTCTGATCGCCCTGCGGCTCTGTGTGTGACAGGGTGCGGCGCCCCAACTCCCCCCCGTCCCCCCACGGGCCCTGCTCTGTGTGTGATGGGGTAGAGCCATAACCTCCCCATCGGCCCTGCCCTGAGTGTTAGAGTGGCAGCGCCCCAACCCCCTGATCAGCCCTGCTTTGTGGGTGATAGAGGGCAGCGCCACAACCCCCTGATTCGCCCTGCTCTGTGTGTGACAGGGGGCGGTGCCCCAACTCCCCTATGGGCCCTACTCTCTGAGTGACAGGGGGGAGCTCCTCAACACCCTGATGGGCCCTGCTCTGTGCGTGACAGGGGGTGGCGCCGCAACCTCCCCATCGACCCTGCCTTGAGTGTGACGGGGGCGGTGCCCCAACCCCCCAATTGGCCCTACCCTGAGCGTGACTGGGGGTGGCATCGCAACTCCCCAATCGGCCCTGCTCTGAGCCCGACCAGGGGCTGTACCTAGGGATTGGGCCTGCCCTCTGCCACCCAGGAGCAGGCCTAAGCCAGCAGGGCGTTATCTCCCGAGGGGTCCCAGACTGCGAGAGGGCACAGGCCGGGCTGAGGGACCCCCCTTCCCCCCGAGTGCACAAATTTTTGTGCACCGGGCCTCTAGTATTTAATAACATGCTATTCAGATTCCAAGTGTTTGAGTATTTTGGGTTGTTTTTATTGTAGTTTATTTCTAATATTATGCCATCGTGGTCTGAGATGATGCTTGGTATGATTTCAATCTTCTTGAATTTGGAGAGACTTTGCTTGTGACCCAATATGTGGTCTATCTTTGAAATGTCCCATGTGCACTTGAGAAGAAGGTGTCTTCCATGGATTTGGGGTGAAATCTTCTGAAGATGTCAATTAAGTCCATTTGGTCTAGTGAGTCATTTAGGACTGCTGTTTCTTTACTGATTTTTTTTTTTTTCTAGAGGATTTATCCAGTGATGTCAGTGGTATATTAAAGTCCCCTACTATGATTGTGTTGTTGTCGATCTCTCCCTTGTTATCTTCCAGGAGTTTTTTTTTAATGTATTTGGGTGCCCCTGCATTGGGAGCATATATGTTTATCAGGGTTATATCCTCTTGTTGTATCAATCCCTTTAGTATTATGAAGTGGCCTTATCTCTTGTTATGGCCTTCACTCTGAAGTCTGTTTTGTCAGATGTAAGTATTGCTACCCCAGCTTTTTTTTTCTTTTCATTTCCATTTGCCTGAAAGATATGTTTCCATCCCTTCACTTTCAGTCTGTGTGAGTCCCTTCTTCTGAGGTGGGTTTCTTGGAGACAGCATATATATGGGTCATGTTTTTTTAATCCATTCTGCCCCTTGATGTCTTTTGATTGGAGTATTTAGTTCATTTATGTTTAAAGTTATTATTGATATGTGCTAGTTTGTAGCCATTTTTATTTTTTGTGCCTGTGTTCCTTCTTCCCTTTTTATTTCTTCTTTTTATACCAGTCCATTTAGCATTTCTTGCATTGTTGGCTTGGTAGTGGTAAACTCCCTTAGCCTTTTTTTTGGTCTGTGAAGCACCTTATTTCCCCTTCAATTTTGAATGATAGCCTTGCTGGACAGAGTATTCTTGGATTAAGTCCCTTGCTTTGCATCACTTTGTAAATTTCCTTCCATTTTTTTTTGGCCTGATGTGTTTCTGTTGAGAAATCATTTGATAGTCTAATGGGAGAACCCTTGTACATAACTTTCTGTCTCTCTCTTGTAGCCTTTAAGATTTTCTCTTTGTCTTGAACATTTACCATCATAATTATGACATGTCTTGGTGTGGGTCTTTTCAGTTCATCTTGTTTGGGACTCTCTGTGCTTTTGTGTCTTTTTTCTTCCCCACATCAGGGAAGTTTTATGTTATTATTTCTTCAAATAGGTTTTCTAATTCTTATTCCTCTTCCTGTTGTTCTGGCACCCCTATTATTCATATGTTGCTTCATTTCATGTCCCGAAGCTCCCTTAGACTCTCTTCCAGTCTTTTAATTTTTTTCTCCAATTGCAGTTCAATTTGGGTGTGTTTTGCTTCCCTGACATCTAATTCGCTAATTTGATCCTTTGCTTCTCCTAGTCTGCTATTGAAACTTTCCATGGTGTTTTTTATTGCAGCTATATCAGACTTTATTTCTTCTTGATTTTTACATAATTTGTTGATTTTTTCACCCATCCAGTTTATGAACAGTATGACCCTTATGCTGAATTCTTTTTCTGACATATTGCATGCCTCTATTTCACTTAGCTGCTTTTCTGGCGATTTCTCCTTTTCTTTCCTTTGGGGGTTTCTTTGTCTACCCATTTTTGCTCTCACCAGTGGACATAGGTGTAGAGTTGTGTAGGGTATGCTCCTTGGGTGGCTATGACTCCTCAGGTGGCAGCTGCTTCTCAGGTGGTCACAACAGAGGCTGCTCCTTAGTTGGCAGCAGCTCCTCTGGTGGGTGCTGTTTGCAGCAGTTCCCCTGGTTGGTGGCAGGAGGCTGCTTGTGCATCTGGTGCTCCTCAGACGGGGTGGGCTGCTCATGAGGCTGCTGCTCCTCAGATGGGGGCGGGCTGTGTGTGGCTGCTGCTCCTGGGATGGGGGTGAGCTGCGCACGAGGCTGGTGCTCCTTCCATGCAATGACTGGCTATTTTCCTCACCTTTCTCATGACCCTCTGGGGGGAGAGACCTACAGAGGTGGCTAGAATAGGGCCTGAAGGAAAGTTTTCACACTCTCCCTGCTGTTCCATTTTTGATAGTTGGAAAAGCTTTCCTTTTCTTTGAGAACCAGGAGATTTTGAAGGTGGTTCCTGGCATCAGGACCACCTTGATGGCACTTTCCCTAGGGAAGGAGGTTCTCAAGAGGCCATTTTATAGGAAAAGACCTAAAAGCAAAAGGAGTTAAGATTAGTGGTCCAGGCTAAAAGTGAAAACAGGCCTCAGAAACCTAAAATGCTATTCTCCCATGAGGTTATAGCCCCTGTGGGGGACAAGCTGTTGTGTCACAGAGACCTTCTGAGGACATCACCTCAGCCCAAAGCAGTGTTTCACAGTGGGAACTTCCCATCCTAATGCCTCAGAGGTGAGTGTTGCCATCTCTTTAAATTGTCACTCCTGGGCCCCACCCCTTGAGGCATCCTGAGAGGTAAGACACTTCCCTGTGTGCTGGGAAGCAGGTCAGGGGCTTCTGGGCCAGCCGCAGAGCCTGTCACTGATTCTGCAGGAAAGGTGAGCACTAACAGGGGAAGAGAGCAGGCCAGAGAGTAGGAGCTGTGAGGATCTGGAAGAATTTAGTGCCTGTAAGAAGCTTGCTGAGTGCGCACCTTGGTTCTAGTAGGTACCAGGAAGGGGAGCGGGACCTAGAAAGAGTAACTCCACACTCCCAGGTGTGTAAGGATGTCTGAGTTTCACACACAGCAGCTCAGGAGCAGCAGCAAGTACCTCCTCCAGCCTGGATGCTCACCTTCTTACTTGGGATTGTGCACTGTTCACAGGGACTCGGTGAGCACAGAAAGTTCCATTGTGTTAAACGATGACTGATTGGCTGGAACCACTTTACTTGGAGAAGCCTCAGCTTGGGGGCAGGATGTCAGGAGTTGGAGGGGAGGGGCCCAGTCTCTCCAGGACACTAATCATATTTAGACACATTGAGACAGGACAGTGAGTTTACTTTCCAAAAGCATTGTCAGAGGCTCCAGATCACCTGGGACATATGTTTCTTTTCCAATTTTCAAGACAAAAATTCCATTTCTGTTCTTGTACCTCTCCCATGTCACCCACCCTAATTGGATCCCTAGTTCACTGAACAAATTTTCAAGTTCTTGTGGTTTTCCAAAGTCTCCCCTGGCTTCTGAAGCTCCTGGGAAATTGAAGTATCTACAGATTTTATCACATAGGATTACTAGGGAAAATTTAATGTCCAAAACTTTCTCACTGGCATGAGTCTTAAAATTTCTCTTCTGCCCTTTAGATTTTATATCACTGAAAAAACAAAGTCAAGCTCATGAAATGTTCTCACAATATCATTCCAATCCCAGCCCAGCCCTTCCAGTGTTTTTCCTTCAATTCTGAAGTTCAGGGGAAGCAGAAATAATGACTTTGTCACTGTGTTGTCACCAGCTCTTTGGAGTTGAGCTGACACATCATAGGTAGTTATACCTATTTGAAGAATGAATGAATGGTGTTTGGAACTCTTTCAGGTAAGCATGGGAGGACAGAAGATGGCAAGAGATGAAGAAAGTGTCTATGGTAAGGACATGTGTGCTGCATACTTGCTTCCAGGTGTGAGCCCTGGATAATAATGGAAATGGGCAAACTCAGAACTGAGCAGGTAGCCCCAAACATGTCTCTGAGGTGTCTTGGGTAAAACAACAAGAGCCCTAAGATGTGCATATTAGTTGGGTCCCTGCCTCTGTCAAGCTGGGAGAATATGAACTTCCTTGACTAGCCTGGACCTTCATTCAACAAGTGTAAAATGAGGATAATAACCTACTGTGATCTCCACAGAAGAGGATGTAGAGGGTATTAGATCATGCACTAGAGGGAGTGTGATACACCAGGTAGAATGTTAGAGAACATGGAAGGTTAGACAGGAGTTTTATAGCATGCAGCAGGATTACGAGGGAGGGGAGGCAGGAGGAGGGAGAGAGGGAGAAAAGGAAGAAAGAGGTGATTTCATTCAATCTTCTCAACAGCCCCAGGAGAAACAACTGTACTATTATTACTATTTTTGCACAAAGGTTTAACACTTGATTGGCAACTTCCAAGATGGCATAACTGACCCATGAAAGAGCAGTGAATCGACCCCAGACAGCCCTTCACCCCCAGGCCTACTGCCTCCTCCTGCCCATCTTCCATGGCATCTGGGAGAAGTATGACAGAGGCCACTGAAGCCTCAAATAGGGACAGCTCACAGGTTGTGGGGAACCAGGGATAATGGGTGAGGTCATATCTGGAATTATGAAGGGGCATCCTCTGGAACAAAGTTGGAGAACATCTTGCCCTCAGGCTGTTTAAGGCCCGCTGAATCATTTGATCTGGCCCTGCCAAGGCAACAGCAGGCATGACTTAAAATTCAATAAATCTAGGTGCTTTTTTCATAGCAGCATAAATTTATATTGAGTGAATTATATTAACCAAATCCTATCCAATGAAGACCTAATATGCTAATTACACTGAACAGCAGAACGACCATCTGGATCTTCTGAATGAAGCTGGGGCTGCGAGGGCCAGCTGAGGCAGCCAGGGCTGTGAAGGCAGAGCTCCTTGCACAAATTTCGTGTATTGGGCCTCTATTATGTTATAAATATGCAAATAGCCCTTGGCAGAAAAAAGGTTCCTCACCCCTGCTCTAGAGTAAAGCCCACCATGTGTTGAGCATCTACAGATGCATGTGGTGAAACCAGAGATGACAGGAATAGGTTCCGAAGATCCCCTGGAGTTCAGAAAGCCCTACCAATGACCTCAGTAAGGCTTTGGTGGGAAAGCAGAGTTGAGACACTGTTGTTCTTGTTGAAAGGCCTCAGAGGATCCAGGTAACCGGGATACGTTGCTTTAAGGTTTGGAAGCTCACAGATAACTTGTCCTCCAGGTTCGGAAGACACCACGCAGGCCCTGCAGGAGCCCCGGCTGAGGCTCATCCTGGTGGGGAAGACAGGGGCTGGGAAGAGCGCCACCGGGAACAGCATCCTGGGCCACAGGCGGTTCCTCTCCAGACTTGCAGCCACTTCGGTGACCAGAACCTGCGAGGTGGGGAGCTGCAAGTGGGACAGGTGGCACGTGGAAGTCATGGACACCCCAGACCTTTTTAGCTCCCTAAGACCCAAGACAGACCCGGGGTGCCAGGAGTGAGCCCGCTGCTACCTGCTGTCGGCTCCTGGGCCCCACGCGCTGCTCCTGGTGACTCAGCTGGGCTGCTTCACTGCGCAGGATCAGCAGGCCGTGAGCGCGCTCAAGGTCTTGTTTGGGGACAACATGGTCGCTCGCACCATCGTGCTGTTCACACACAAGGAGGACCTGGGTGGGGACTCTGCAGGATTTCGTGCGCCACACTGACAACCATGCTTTGCCGGCTCTGGTGGCTGAGTGTGGGTGCCAATTGTGCTTCTTTGACAACAGGGCAGTGGGCAGGGAGCAGGAGGCCCAGGTGCAGGAGCTGGTGGTGCTGGTGGAGCACCTGGTGCAGGACCATGCGGGTGCCCTCTACTCCAACGAAGTGTACCACCTGGCACAGACACTGGCCTTCTCAACCCCTGACGAACAACTGTGATGGGTGGCAGAGAGGCTGATGGGCTGCACGTGGGGGCGACGAAGGCGGGGCCTGCTGGGCGCACTGTGGGACTGGGTGATGGCTTGAAAGCTGCGCACATCCCCGCTGCTGGGCGTCCTGTTCAAGCCTGGAGACTGCTCTCCAGAGACCGGTTCCAGGCTGTGGAGGAGACCTCTCCCGAGTCACGGAATGTATCTAGGTAGGACTTGGACCCATTACCTGACAATAAGATTCTTCCCTGGTGTCTGTGCCTCTGAGGCCCACAGGTTTTTCTTGTGTCCCTCACCTGGCAGTAACCTACCAACCCAAAGACAAAAATCCTGCCCACTCCCATCTCCTTCCCCCCCGCCCCCCAAAAAACCCAAAAAACAAACCAATCCCATGGGACCTGGCCCTCCCGGAGTTCTTTCCTGAGCTCTTCTCTTACTGAAGCCTAAACTGTTGATGCTCTTGCCTGTTTTCCACTGACCTCAGGCTGCCGTGGGGGTCCTGAAATCATCCCTGGCCTTCCCAGGGGATCAAAGGCCAGAGCCAACACAAAGCCTCAGTCCAGACCCATTTATTTCAATTGAATATGGATTGTATGAATAAATGCCTTGGACATTCATGTTGTGTTAACAGAAATCAATATTTGTAGATGTTTGTTCATCTGCCTTCTATGCCCATTGAACAAAGACACTGCTCTGTCATTCCTAACCCCTTCTGCAAAAACCACACATCCAAGTGCAGACACACACACACACACACACACACACACACACACACACACACACACACAGGGGTGTGTGCCCATAGGAATACAAAGCACTTAAGAACTGTTCATCTGTCCCAGGAAGGCCATCTTCCTTTGCGTCCCCATTCAGACCCTTCAGCAAATTGAATGCAGAGGCTTCTACAAGTTCAAGGAAAATTGAACTAGAGACTCAAGTTCCTAGGAGCCACTGAAGCCTCCAGAAAGTCTACTTCCAAAGAGGAGTTTTCTCTCTGGCTGACACACTGACAGGGTGAGCACAGGCTTTTCAAGTCACAGGTAAATAAAAAGAAATTGAGAGGTTTAGACATTTTTATTTCAATATCAAAGTAAAGGGCAAACAGGTCTTAGTGGGCTGTGAATTGGTGATACAAGATGTGGTAAAGAGTTATTCCTCTGTTCCATGCAGGTCTGGGGGAGTCAGCTCTCTGGTCCAGATTAAATGAACCAGGTTAGCCCGGCTCCCCTGTCCACCCACACTTGCACTGCCCTCAGTGTCTCTATGCTCACAAACAAACTCAAACCTGCCTCCAATTCTGCTGGGTAATCCCAAATATCTTCCCTACAGTATCCTCTGCCTTGTGTCTTCACAGACAAACTCTCCCAGGGGCCTTCACATCACTACAGAGACAGGTAAAAGGGGGAAATCATCTGCGACAGCGGAGTGCATATGGGGGTGAGGCCCACAGCCCTGCCTGGAAACCATTGGGAACACAAAGGGGAAAGCCAGTGCCAAATGCTGAGACTGGACATTTCCTCTGCTGCCAAGGGCATTGTGGTTCAAGGCTTGTGCACAGATGCCAGGGAGGCACTGATAGGAATCTGGATTTTGGGCTTGTCCACTTTTCTGGTGAGTTTTTGTCCTGAGGACTTTTTATCCTTTTTTTCTTTTTCTGATCAGCTTTCCAGGTGCGTTTTTAATGTGCTGATGCATCAAGGTAAGTGTATAGGGGAGTTTTGGATTATTCTTTGGTCTGTTTTACTGTTTTATTTTACCTTAGTTGTGTCTGGCTTTAAGGTAGTTTTTGTTATTTTTCCCCTGACTTCATCTGCCCTTGGGTTTAGCTGGCACAAATGGCATGAATTGGTTCTTTGTGCTCCACTTCCCAGACCAGAGTGATGTAAGCTATGTATTCTCTGGTGAGGGAGGAGACCTACAAACTATTTGCTCTCAAGTGCCCTTGGTTGGGGAAGATAAGATCTTGTGATTAACAAGCTGGCTGCAAGCTTCCCAAACAGTTAACACCTTTCGTACTGCTCAGGAGCTTTCTCCTTTTTCACGTGCCATCAGTTATGGACCTTAGATGTCAACACACTGTCTTGTCCACATCGAATGAAGTGATCTCATTGGTGGAAACCGTGCAGGTCAATCTACGAAAAACTATATAATTGCACGAACCCATAAAGCATTGCAGTTACTTGTATTTTGGTCATTCGAATAGTCTTCGTCTTCAAGTTCCTGGCGCTTTTAGAAAATGTTTTACGCAGTACCATACGTTAAAAAAGTACTAGGAACTTTAATTGTTTTTGTAAATAAAAATGTTATAATTATTGAAAAACAACACCTGAAGTGCATTATGATGATTTAAATAACGTGCAGTTTGCCCAAAAACGTGCAGTCCCTGGCATATGTCTTAGAGATTTCTATGCGGTACGAAAGGTGTTAATTTTCTCATCTCAGTTTCCATTTGTCCAGGAATTTTCCTAGCTTCTTACTATCCTGCCTCACACGGACCACAGAACATCCTGTTGGAGAAGCCTGCTGCTTCACTAACAAAGTGCTCACAGACATGGACTGAAATAATGTGCATCACCGGTGGTGCTAACACTTGACACAGGCAGGATTTCTCATTTGCATTTTCCTAAGTTGAGTCTGTGAACTCTTCATCATATATTATTGCCGATTATGCCAATTCTGTAACTTGCTCAGGTTGTTAGCCTTGTGGGTATTGGTGGTGAGTGAGCCGGGAAGATGGTGGTGGTTACTATCACAGCATAACAAACCATCCCAAAGCCTAGTGGTTTAAACCAACAACAATCTTTATTTTTCTCATGAGTCTGCAATCTGGGCAGGATGCAGGGGGGTGGCCCATCTTTGCTCTTTGCTGCTTCACCTGAGTTGGCTCAGTTGGCAGCTGGAGAATCTGCTTCCATGTTGCCTCACTTGCATGGCTGGCAAGTTGGTTCTGCTGGCAGATGAAAGACCAGCCAGGGGGGTGGGGCAGTGACTTCAAGTCCTCTTCATGTGGCCTCTTGATGGGCAACCTGGGATTCCTCACCACATGGTGGCCAAGTGCCAAGCCCACAAACCCTAGGGAGCAAAGAGGCATTTCCCCTATCTTACTTTTTAAAAAATATTTTGATTTCAGAAAGGAAGGGAGAGGGAGAGAGAGACAGAAACATCAGTGATGAGATAAATCATTGATGAGATAAATCATTGATGGGCTGCCTCCTGCATGCCCCACACTCGAGATCGAGCCCACAACCCAGGGATGTGCCCTTGTCCGGAATCTAACCAGGGACCCTTCAGCCCAACTGCTTATGCTCTACCCACTGAACAAAACCAACTAGGGCCCTATCTCACTTTTGAAGTCACAATCATACACTAGTTGTCAAAGCAGTCATAAAGTCCATTAAATTTCAAGGAAGGGGACAAACAGTATAATTCAACAGAAGGAAAAAGAAACTGATTATAAGAGAAATGGATGGGATAGAATATATTGTTTTAGTCATCTTTGGAAAATACAATTAATCACATTAACAAATCATAGTAAGTTAAGAAACAAAAATAAAATTTACATTATTTCCTAAACATATTCAGTATTTTTGAAAGCATGTTCCGAATCCCATTTACAACATCTTCAAATATATTTCTTCCAGCTTCTTCTCTAATATTTTGAATATTTTCCTTATACTTCTCCGATGAGGATTTTTTTCTCTCCTCCATTTCTTGCAGTGATATTTTTCCCTCAGCATATTGCTCTTCAGCTAGTATAGTTTCCTTCTGTAATTGATCACCATAGATTATCTTCAAGGCCTCTTCCTTACGTTGCAGCTTTTTCCCTACCTCCTTGTAGATGTTATCAGAAAAGTGAGCCCCTTTGTTCCTTTGCACCATTTCCTCTATCATCTCTACCAGCTCCTGCAGTTGGGCTTTCTTCTCAGCCTCATCTGCCCTTTGCTCGTTATTGAAGGCATAGCAGCGGCTCCCACATTCCTTGATGATGTTTTTCAGGTTTATATCTGCTCCTGCTAAAAAGTCATTCAGTGTCTGATTACCCAAACCATCTTTGCGCGTGAACAAGACGATCATGTGATTCATGGCTGACTCCCCAAAGATGGCCTTGATCATCGTAACCGTTTTCCGTTCCTCCTCCGTGTAGCGGCTCAGCTGTAGTACCAGGATGATGGCGTGAGGCCCCGGGAAGGAGAAGAGGACACACTTGCTGATTTCCTTACAGGTGGTCTCCAGTGTCTCCCTGGTGTCAAAGAGCCCTGGGGTGTCCACAACAAGAAGCTTCCTCCCCTCCCATTGTCGCTCTGCTTTCTGACAGCCCGTGGTAACAGCGTGGGGAGCAATTTTAGAAGCAAATTCTTCTCTCCCCAAGGATGGTATTTGCTGTTGCACTTTTCCCACTTCCGGTTTTCCCCACCAGAACAATCCTCAGAGTGTTGTCCTGTAGGCCAGCCATTTCTTTCAAGAGGCTCTGAGGTGCAGGTACCAACAAGATCTTAAGGAAAGAAATGAGAAGGGGAAAGGGTACTTAAGTAAGTGGGGACTATTCCCAAACCTCTTTTCTTCATTCTTTCCCCCCCTAAAAATTTATAATCATCTATTACTCATCTGGAGGAAATAATAAAGCCAAGTTTTCTCACAAAAGAATACAAGGTCCAGGTGCTTTCATAGGAGAACTCATTTAAACCTCTACAAAGCTAATCATCTCAGTGTTATGTGAGCGATTCCTGCTTTCAATTCTTTCTCTGAATCAAATGTGATATTAATCCTAAAGTCTAACAGATATTTGACCAATAAATAAAGCTACAGATGTGTCTCATTTGGAAATATTCATACCACAGTTTGTTGTTTCAACATGTTATCAATAGATAAAGTAGAAAATTACCTACTGCAGTCAAGATATTAGACTGAATTCAACGCTGATCCATGTTTAAAGCATTTTATACATTGGAATTAATAGATCATTATCTAACGTGATCTTATATAACTAAAAATTTAAATTTTATCATCACTTTTTCCCTGTAGCTGAGAAAGAGTAGATTATAATGTTAAAATAATGGGTTATAAAGTTTTGGGATGAAGAAAAAGTAGATACTTCTCTAACATTTTTTTTTATAACTGTAAATTTAAACTTTTGCCATCACCATTTTTTTCATGCAGTTGAAAAATAGTGGATTATAAAGTTAAATGGTGGATTATAAAGTTCATTTCAATGAAGAAAAAAAGAAAGTTATTCAGCACCATTGAGAAAAAGAACAAGGAGAAAGGACTAGCTTTACAATGAATCAAGTGTTGTAATTTCTATGATTACAGAAGTGTGATATTGTTGTATGAATAGAGATAATAGTGAACAAAAAACAGAAAATTCAGAAACAGGTCAAATTAATCATACCTTAGTCACTTATATTCAATTCAATTACACTATGTTACAGTTAGGTTCAATAAGAGCATACCACATCAAAGGGGCCAAAGATGATGTGATAAAGCAAGTTTGGAATATCTGTATAACCATTCAGAAAAAAGATAAAATTGCATTTATTGCCTCATGCCATTCGAATTGCAAGCAGATTAGAAGTTTAAATGTTGCAAAAAAGCGTATAAATAGGGAGAACCAAGATGGCAGCATAGGTTAACGCCGGAGTTTGCTGCCTTGAACAACTACTTCAAAAGTGAAACTAAAAGACAGAACGGACATCACCCAGAACCACAGGAACGCTGGCTGAGTGGAAGTCCTACAACTAGGAGGAAAGAGAAACGCATACGGACACTCAGAGGAGGCGCAGTGCTGAAGTCAAATTCTGAGGTGCGGAGTGCGCGGAGCGGGCTGGCGGCGGAGGGCGAGGTTGTTGTTTTCAATTGGGAGGGAGTCGCAGACTCTGAGCACCAGATACGGGCGAGTCTTTAGGGACCCAGACTCAAACGGGAGAAGTGGGACTGTCTGGCTTCGGTCAGAGCGAGTGCAGCTTTCTCTCCCAGCTTTGCAGCGGGTGCTGGGACTCAGAGAGGCAGAGCCCCTGGGGACAGGACTGAGAGCCGCCATAACTGCTCTCTCCGGCCCACCCTGTTGATCCTGTGCGACCCGCCCTACCTAAGCCCTGCACAGAGGCATTTGCCGGATAGCCTCAGGCAAAGGCTAGATTAGCACCGCCCTAGAGGACAGAAGTTCTCTCACTGCTGACACAGCTGATTCTCATAGCCACTTGGCCTGGAGGTCAAACCCTCCCTGGAATTAGCTACAACAATCAAGATTTATCTATAAGACTGCGAACAAAGACCACTAGGGGGTGCACCAAGGAAGCATAACAAAATGCGGAGACAAAGAAACAGGACAAAATTGTCAAAGGAAGATATAGAGTTCAGAACCACACTTTTAAGGTCTCTCAAGAACTGTTTAGAAGCTGCCGATAAACTTAATGAGATCTACACGAAAACTAATAAGACCCTCGATCTTATATTGGGGAACCAACTAGAAATTAAGCACACACGGACTGAAATAACGAATATTATACAGACGCCCGACAGCAGACCAGAGGAGCGCAAGAATCAAGTCAATGATTTGAAATGCGAGGAAGCAAAAAACATCCAACTGGAAAAGCAAAATGAAAAAAGAATCCAAAAATGCGAGGATAGTGTAAGGAGCCTCTGGGACAGCTTCAAGCGTACCAACATCAGAATTATAGGGGTGCCAGAAGATGAGAGAGAGCAAGATATTGAAAACCTATTTGAAGAAATAATGACAGAAAACTTCCCCCACCTGGTGAAAGAAATGGACTTACAGGTCCAAGAAGCACAGAGAACCCCAAACAAAAGGAATCCAAAGAGGACCACACCAAGACACATCATAATTAAAATGCCAAGAGCAAAAGACAAAGAGAGAATCTTAAAAGCAGCAAGAGAAAGAAACTCAGTTACCCACAAGGGAATACCCATACGACTGTCAGCTGATTTCTCAACAGAAACTTTGCAGGCCAGAAGGGAGTGGCAAGAAATATTCAAAGTGATGAATACCAAGAACCTACAACCAAGATTACTTTATCCAGCAAAGCTATCATTCAGAATTGAAGGTCAGATAAAGAGCTTCACAGATAAGGAAAAGCTAAAGGAGTTCATCACCACCAAACCAGTATTATATGAAATGCTGAAAGGTATCCTTTAAGAAGAGGAAGAAGAAGAAAAAGGTAAAGATACAAATTATGAACAACAAATATGCATCTATCAACAAGTGAATCTAAGAATCAAGTGAATAAATAATCTGATGAAGAGAATGAACTGGTGATTATAATAGAATCAGGGACATAGAAAGGGAATGGACTGACTATTCTTGGGGGGGAAAGGGGTGTGGGAGATGCGGGAAGAGACTGGACAAAAATTGTGCACCTATGGATGAGGACAGTGGGTGGGGAGTGAGGGCGGAGGGTGGGGCAGGAACTGGGAGGAGGGGAGTTATGGGGGGAAAAAAGAGGAACAAATGTAATAATCTGAACAATAAAGATTTAATTTAAAAAAAGCGTATAAATAAAAGAAAAAACATGGGTAACTTATTTGTAACCGGGAGGTAAAGGAAATATAAGATTTGAAATAGAGTAAAGAAAAGGATGGATAAGTGTGATTGCATAAAAATATCACAGATAATGTGGGACAAAAGACACCTTTGAAAAATTAAAACAAAAATGTCAAATTAGGGACAGTAATATTTTTCACCTTACAACAAAGGGGGTAAATGCTCCTGCTATACACAGAAAATTAAAAAGTACGGAAAGTAATAATAGCAACTTGATAGAAAATGGAGTAAGAGATGGGAATAAATATTCAGAGAAAACTGAATTTAAATGTACCTTGAATATATCAAAAGACATTAATGTACACTCAGAAAGACAAATCAAAACACAAAATAAAGTCACTAAAAATATCAATTAAATTAAACCTCTATTTCTGAGGTAAGATACTATTTGACACATCCAGGTTTGGCCAAAGTCCCAAGGTTTGCCAGCATAATCTGTTGGTAAAGGTAAGAGGGAAGCAGGCCTTCTCCTGCATGGCTGGTGAGAATGGAAAAACAGTCCAAACCCTTCAGAAGGAAATTCAGCACTGTGCTGCCAATGTACATATGCATTTTCTCATTCATTGCCAATCCCCCATTTTAATATTTATCCCTTAAGTACACTGACAAAAATGCAGAAAAATAACACATAAGGATATTTATGGCATCATTATTTGTAATAAAAAAAGACCCAAAAACCATCAAATGGTATTCAGTAGGAACTGGTTGAATTATCACAGAGGTCCTCAAACTTTTTAAACAGGGGTCCAGTTCACTGTCCCTCAGACATTCCACACGTGTGCACTGCGGGCCCCGGACGGGTCGGCTGCTAAGCAGGACAGGCAGCGGCGGCAAAAACACCCGGCGGGCCAGGTAAATATTTTCGGCGGGCCGCATGTGGCCTGCGGGCTGTAGTTTGAAGACCCCTGAATATATTCACACAGTGAAAGACTATCCAACCTTGAAAAGGAATGTGTCTCTCTATATAAGCATGGAGAGGTCTCCAGGATACATCATTAAGTGGGAAAAGCAATGTGAAGAAAATAATGTAGAGTTTACCTACCATTTCTCTAACGAGGAAGAATATGCACTACATATATAAAATATAATACATATCTTTTTCATATATATGAAAAGGCAATAACAGGATACTCTGAAAACTAAACCAACAAAAATTTACTTTCATGGGGATGGGAGAAGCAGAGTGGAGGGAACAAGGACAGAAGCTGAAAACTGATGTCTTGGTTACATAATATTTCATAGATTTAATTTTGAAACCATGTAAGTTGTTTACATAATTACCAAAAATTATATTTTAAAATTCTAAAACCAAAATCAACTGGCAAACAAATCTTATTGTGTATTGTGTGGTGAATGAACCATATAAGCAATTGGTCCAAGATACTTAAAAAAGCAATAATGTCTTTGTCCATCTTGAAAAGGCATAGAGATAAAATGATCCCAGTGACAATGACCCCCCCCACCCCCCTTTGTGCTTAGAGTGTGGTTTTCAAATGCCATTTCCTACAAAAGTTAGGGTTTTATAAATAAACTACTGATTCTAGGAATAGGTGTGAAAATGCTTCAGTTGAGCCTTCAGTCTCTTGACAACAAGAAAGCCAGGATGCTCTCAAAAATCACTGGGATCTCATGGAAAGGACTTAAGAGCCAACCTCAAGAGAATGCAACTGGACATTGATGGGGCAATGTGAGCATCAATAATAACTCCAGTGAATGAAAATACAGTATATCAGATATCTTAAAATACATGAGTTCATAACAAGGCCTTCTGCCTAAAATAGTCAATCGCTCCCTTGGGAATGTGCTAGGAAAGCATCTTCTTGTTATGAATGTTGACAAATAAAGGGAAAGAATTGAGCATTTATCCTGTCTTTCAGATACCACTGTACTTCATGGAAATGAGAGAATGGTTGGAGGGAACTTTCTCTTTATACAATTTTTCCATCTAATAACTAAGGGAAGAATGATAGGATTTGATATCATCACTGTTAGGTTTGATTGAGTAATTGAATCACTACCCCTTCCCTGGGAACTGGCTTTTCAGGCTATGTCACTATGGACATTCCCTTTGCTGAGACCACATTTCTCTTGTGGTGACCACATTCCATTATCTCCCTTCCTGGTATGCATAAAGAAGTCTCCATCTAGAAAAAGCCTTCCAAAAATCCTTTAAAAGCCACTGACTCCCGTCACTGGGGCCTGGAGCCATCCAGGCTCAGCCACCTCATGTGTGGATGATCCAATAAATTCATAATCCCTCAGCACTCTGGCCACCTGCATTCCTCCTTTGGAGACCTAACAATCACTTCTGACCCATAATGAAACTTAGGCCATCATTAATGTCGATTACTGTCAAGAAAGTGAGACAACTAAACATTATATGCCTTCTGAGGGAAGTTTCAGCTGAACCTATGATGTATTCCCACCAAATAGTCAAACCTGAGTCAATCAAGCCTCTCCTTAAATATAACTTCACCCAAAACACTGGACTAGAAGAGTAGGTGAAATGACATTGTGAGAATGTTTATCACAAAATGTAAACTGCCCAGTTCTTTTGTGAAAAAGACTCCTCCTTCTTACACAGAGAAATTTTCCAGAAAGAAACAGGGAAGGTGAGAAAGCTATATATTAAATTAAACATAAGAGAAAACAAATAATTGCAATTTATGAATCTTAGTTGGATCCAACTTCAAACAGTTTTTTTAAATTATGAGACAATCAGGGAAATCTGAAGGCAACTGGTAACTAAAAAATCCTATTTGCTTTTTGAAGTCTGATTATGGTCATATTTTTTAATGATTTAAAATATTTACTGATAAAATGAAACAATGATATTTGCTTCAAAATAATGCGGGGTGGCTGGGGAGTGGTCAGTATATAGATGAAACAAGATTGGCATCACTTAATAATTGTGGAAGCTTGGTCTAGTTCAGTGATGGCGAACCTTTTGAGCTTGGTGTGTCAGCATTTTGAAAAACTCTAACAACTGTGGTGCCGTGTCACATATAGAAATTTTTTGATATTTGCAACCATAGTAAAACAAAGATTTAAATTTTTTTAAAAAATATATTTTATTGATTTTCTACAGGGGAAGGGAGAGAGATAGAAACATCGATGAGAGAGATACATTGATCAGCTGCCTCCTGCACATCTCCCACTGGGGATGTGCCTGCAACCCAGGTACATGCCCTTGACCAGAATTGAGCCCAGAACCCTTCAGTCCGCAGGCCAACGCTCTATCCACTGAGCCAAACCGGTTTTGGCAAATTTTTGATATTTATTTTATGTACTTAAATGCCATTTAACAAAGAAAAATCAACGAAAAAAATGAGTTTGCGTGTCATAGGTTCACCATCACTGGTCTAGGTACATGGAATTTCTTTGCATTGTTTGTTTATCTTTGAGTAAATTAACATTTTTCAACAATAAAAATTTGATATGTGTGTAATATAACCATGGCTGACACTCTATACCAAGCACCCTAATAATTTTTTTATACATTATCTCACCTATTCCCCCATAATAGCCTGCAAAAAGCTCATTTTATTATTCTAACTTTTTAAATAAAGACATTGATGTGGCTTGAAAATGCTGAGACACTTGTCAAGATCGCAGTGCTAACAGATATAGGGCAGACCAGGGCATCAAGTTCAAAGTCTATCTGACCACGACCTTCCCTCCTAACCACTGCACACAATGGCCTCCTCTCAGTGTCTTCTCAGACCCAGGATTCTAAAATTACATTGAATGAGAGCTAGATCAAGAGAGGGCAGGGAAGAGAGTCCACGCTCTTTCCAGACAGAACACTCTTAGGAAGCCTGCAACTAGGGCCATTAAGTGGAGGGTTTCTTATACATTGTTCCTGCAGAATAGTCAACCTCTACCCATGACACCCCCTCCTCACCTCACATGTCATACTTACTCGGGTTAAAGTTTCTCTCTGCTGAATGATGAAAAGGATTCAGCAAATGGCAGTGCCGATTTCCTCTGGCCTTAGTGATGTGGGCAACCCCTAGAGTCACCACACTCTTTGGGACCCTGCTTCTTTTTCAGTAAAAGGGGGAGTTAGACAGGGTGGAGTTGACATTGCCTTCAAGCTCTAAAGGCCTGCCTTGGGGACACTCATTTCCTGTCCAGGGAAAAGGAGGGCTTGTCAGGCAGCCCTCAGTGTGTATCAGAGCAGCAAATGCATGAAGGTGCACCAGTCAGCACAAAAGTATCCTGTTCAATATGAGACATGTAACAACTATAATAATAAAAGCATAATATGCTAATTAGACGAAACAACCTTCTGGGCATCCTTCCAGAAGAAGCCCGGGCTGCAAGTGCCAGCAGAGGCAGGCTGTCAGGGCTGCGTTGGCCAAGCCCCTTGCACGAATTTCATGGATCAGGCTTCTAGTTGTACTAATAAAGCTCCTGACTCCCCTCCCTACCCTCCTTCACTACCCTCAGCCAGCAACCCCCCTTTCTCCACCCCTCCACTCCCTCTCTGATTCTGGCACAGAACCTGGTCCTTCCTGGGACCAGAACCCACACCATCTACACTTCATGGACCCACTGCCCAAACAACTCTAGTGCGCAGGGCTGCTTCTCAGCCAGACTCACCTTCTTTTCAACCAGTTGATGAGTTCTCAAATGTTCTCCAAAGACACTCTTCCAGCTGGTGCTTTTGTTTTAACTGTGAAGAAAGAGTTCACAGCCTCTTAAACCACTGAGCCAGGAAGCATAGATTGGGTGGAGCCTGTGGAAGAACTGTTTGCCTTTAAAGAGATAGTAGTATTTCCCCTAATTTGGTGGATGCTTTCATTTTGCCAAGTTTAAACCTTTTCTTCCATGTGCTTTCTCTTGTACCAAAATTACCAAAGCTATATTTGGTGTTTTGGGTTATAGTAGTGGATTGAAAGGCCCTTATTAAATGACATAAATCTTGCCCCCAAAAAGCCAGACACAGTGTCTGTCACCTTCCCTGGTGCATTGGGAGACTGCGGGGTCATTCTGGAAGAAGAAAGTTGGACATAGGACTTGGTGTATCCTTGGGTCTTGCTGGTGATGGTACAATATGGGTTTTGAGTCTATTCTTTTAGGAGCGTCTCAAGTTACTCATTCAGAAATTAACACAACTCAGTTACAAAGCCAAAGGGGGTAGAAACCATTGGGAGCCAAGTGGAAACAAGGAAGGAGAGGCCTGGAGAAAGTCTTCCAATGATCACAGTCTCTCTGTTTTTGTTTGTTTGTTCTGTCATATGGTTCTTTCATGGTTGAAAGTCTACATTATATGACATATAAAGATGCATCCAGGGAGTAGATGCTTCCTTCTCTCCCAGCCTTCCTACCTTCTCTTTCACCAGGCCCAGACAGAGGCAGCTAATCCTAGATTTACCAGTGGATGGCTCCAAAAGCTGGGAATTGTTTTCAGCTGGGAGACAGGCTGTTGACTCTCTCATGGCTGGCAAGATGTTCTAGTTGTCTGTTGCGTCACCACAAATAGATTAAATTTTGATTACACATTTTGCTTCACTGGATTCAGAAAGTGGGATAGTCAATGCTTAAGCTTGAGGATAGGTACTAAGTGGGCCAGATGTGCCATGAACTAGAGGACAATAGGGTTGCTACCCATGGAGGGAAGCAGACAGATTTGGAAATGGTGTTGTAAATGCCCATATTATTGGACCAATTATTGGTATTTTTTTTTAATTTAAATGCTTATTTTATTTCAGTCTATAAGTATGGCCATTTGTTTGAGTTGCTCACATAAATCCATTCCATCCAGAAAGGAAATGTCAAGTGCTTCTAGCAGTGTAAGCACAGTTGGCATGGCCTACCCAAGATCTTCCACCACAGTCTATACAAAACCTAAATGTAGTTAAACAAATTGGATGCTCTTATTCTCTGGGCCTTAAGAGATTTTTTTTAAGTCAGTTTGGTTTTTTAAAAATAAATAAAATGTCACTCATGGCAGAGAAGACCACTGAGCTGATTTCTGATACCTAAGTTATCACTGGTCATAATTTATCCTAAATGACGACCCGCATCTGAAAGACCTTAGTGTAGGGCTCTTCACAAGTAACACAAGCACCACTCACACAAGAACAACTGGGCACCCCCAGAGCAGGTGAGTGCTACAGACTTCCTTCCTCCACTGCTCCCTCCCTCAGCACGGTTCTCAGCCCGAGAGCTGAGAGGATAAGGCTAAGTCACTGAAGGTTTTACAAACAGGAGGCTAGTCCTCAACAGGGGATGTCCTGTGAGGTACTCATTTGTGAGGTACATCTGAATGCTAAAAATAATGAAG